>NC_087229.1:3089835-4289835 GCF_034640455.1 Diachasmimorpha longicaudata | reverse complement strand
AGAGAGCTTGAGGAGAGGAGGCGAGACGTTATGATAACGAGCTGATGCTCACTCAAGTATCGAAATTCCGTTTAGTCTGCAAATTGAGGAACATTATGTCGGGGAAAGTACTACTTTACGTCCGCTAATTTACATCGTGATTGCGCATAAATTGTGGAACGCCAACGAAAAGTGTAGAATATAGATTTGTGCAATTTCCTTGTTGATTTACGCGGAGATAAGCATTCGATGAAAATTAACCAGAAAAACCAATTAATTTATTACAAATCGAGTTTGTTGAACGGTCCAACATTTTCCATTTTGGAGATCCCGCACGTCGGACAATTTTCGTAGACTTTCCCTTAGAAAATATTTTTTCATTATCTCATTATTTGGTGGACTTTAATACAGTCGCATATCAATAATGAGTTGATTGTTGAATCGAACGGAATTCCACACCCGAAACGGTGTGAACTTATCTGGACCCCGAGAGCTGTTAGTTCAGCCAAATTTTTTAGTGCATGAACATTGTTAAAAGTTCACAACACGGCAAAGTCAATGAATTTATTCATTTATTCCCCGCGCGTTTGACGATAAATTAAATATCTGATATGTTTGATACCATTTATACTCCACAATTTATGCATACGAATAAACTGAGTGTATTGGCATTTCATGGAAGTTACGAAGGTAACGAGGCGAAGAAACCAGATACCTTGAACACGAGTTCGTGCCAGGGTAAAATCCCGCGGCACTCACCAAGAGTACACGTTTTCTCTCCTATCTAGTGCGTGTGTTGGGTGGGCCCTTCGCAAATGCCCACCTCTACCAAAGTATACATCTTTGTCTTTTAAGATATAACCATACACTTTTGCATTATAAGAGTCCTCTTTTGCTTTATACTTGTCGGCATATATCGATGCACACGTAACGGGTGCAAGGCGTGCTTCATAACTCGCGAATATTGTATTGGAGGGACTCCACTACCTCGTGGAGAGGATAAGTGAGAGGGGACCGAGAGGTGCACGAATGAAGTTGTCGTTGTTTCACCGTCGGATAGAGACAGAGTGCCCATGAGACAATGCAGTGAATAAATATCTCGGAAGAAGCCAACAAAAACAATGAGAGTAGTACAACCAAATATGATATTATTATCGTTCTGTGCTGTGCATACGAGGGCACCGCAATTTTGTCGCATAACTCGATAATAAATTATTTCAAATTTTATGAAAATCAAAAATTCAATCACTGAATTATTACGAAATAAATCATGGAATCTCCATGACAACTTCTACCATTTGACATCCGGCTCGCACATTCTATTGAATTTTTACTTTTTTTTCTCCCAATGTTTATTGAATTTTTTTCCCCGTCTTCTTCAATTCTTCACGCGAAAATAATTCGAGTTAATCCCGTGGACAGAACGAACAGCGAATACCCTGGTCATTTGTCATCGAGATTTTGTTAGTTTATCGGCACGCGACGTCCGCCGTAATCGCATATATGATCTTGTTATATACACTTATGTACTTAGCCATTTTATAAAGGCAGAGGGGAGAAACCAAAATGAATACAGAGGAGTAGCTGATGCTTTTATCAGATAAAAACGATCTGAAATAATCGAACAATGAGGCGCTAACTCGATAACGCAAACCTCGTTATCGTACGTCAAGATAAGGAGTCTCCTTTTCTCTCTCCCCCCCCCCTTCTTCGCCCCCTCCACCATCTCGGTTACACTACAATCCTCTCACCCCTCCTCTCATATTACATTAGTCCCCATAGAATAATGTATCTGCTTACAAGGCGTTCGCCCCCACGTGACTCGACCCTAGCAGTCTATACACCAAAAGCCCTGCAACAACGAGCGATCCCTACCCAGGAATGACTATATTCACATGGTAATGCGTGTTGCGATATCTCTGGACATTTACGAGGGTCCAAGTATTATTAATAATTTTTTTTTATACACCCTCGTTCCATTAACCCCACACTATTGCTCGTAATAGTCCCACTGTGGGTATTCTTAATTATTTTTAGCATTCAGTTATTATTCAATTTTTTGCTTCACTAAAACCGAGTGTTCACGTTTTCTCTGAATCATACTGTAGAGAAAATTAATATTACTGAGTTAATTTTAAATCTACGTGAACCCTTCACTACTCTATCTTTTTCTTAATTAGAAAGTAGTCGACTTTCCCAATTAAATAATTAATTGCATATTGACTATTCTATATATATTTTTTTATAGTATAAAATTGTACTGACGTTTCACCTGTTATAGTCGGTTTTGCTTCCAAACGGAAGATCTGCAATCGCCCAATTTTCGATTTGTTTGATTTCACTTGTTCGGTTATTACGTCCGGGAATAAACAAGGTGTACATAGGCATGATATAATATCATACCTTATTATTCTGTTAACCGAATAGACTCAAAGAAATGTTCCAACGATTTTTTTTAAAGTGAATCCCCCTGATCTAATCTCTGACTCACTCATATAATTGTCGTTGACTCGATGCAAACCCCTGAATATTTTCACATGACGCGCATAAAATTCATGTGAAGGTGTACCCAATGCGCATACGTATAAACAACAGTTTGGAATATGGTAAGGTGTTAAACGGTGGCTGAGAGCTCGTTAGGAATTTTTCTTGTGGTGCTAACCAAAGAAGTGGACAATGCCAGGTTCTGTTGCTTCTTGGTTAGCACTAACGAGACGGCCAGAACACTGCGTTCAGTACCCCCCAGTCAATTGTTTCAGCAAACACCGAGACAATGGACAGTAGCTGGCCGATACTAATGGTCGGTTTATACGATCCTTAAACTCTTTTCTTTTTTCCATAATTTTTTTACGTTGAAATATTCAAGTACAGAAAATTATTTCATTTTTACCGGAAAATACTGCCTTCCGTGACCCGATACTATCATTCCCCTGTTATCTGGCACTTTCAGCCGTTCTTAATGAGTATCAGTAGCAAATTATCTAATTTCATTGTTTAATTAAATGATAAAGTATCAGGCGCAGCCACCAAAGTGGAATAAAATTCCCTGCAACTGTTACCCCTACCCCTATAAAAATTGCCCTTTGGACTAATCAGCGAGAGAATTATTCTGTTGAAAGAAATCCCCAGCGACTGTTAATTACGAATATTATTATTTCGAGTATTCGTGCTGGTATGATTAATTCCATGGCATCCATGAGGATAACAAATACATTATCAAATAATTGTTTTCAATTTTTCTTCGCCCAGATACTACATATAACCCCCATCAGCACCCAATATTTTTTTCCCGACTCTCGCAAAATTGATATGATGCCATAGATAATATTCCGAAAATTGAACCAATAACACGCATAAAACAATCTCCAATATCATGAAACGTCGGGGAATCACACAGTGATGGAAAATCGCTGAACCAGTCGACTCGTCTGCCCATGGCTTGCTAGTCTCAAACACAGAATATTTACTGATATTACGATCAATTACATTCGCCTGTCCCCCAATGCAAATAGTAAACAACCTCAAACACTAAGAAAAGTAGAAATATAAATCCAACAACATTTCCAGTTAAAAAAAGATATAAAAAAACGTGGGAAGATATCTTCATCAAGGAAACTATTCCAAGGAAATAAAACCGAGAAAATTTTGTTTCACGAAAAAGACTTTTAGGAGTATATTTCCGGAAACAATTTTGTAGGAAATATTTTCCGGGGATCAGGTCTCCGGTAACAGCCCCCACCCTCATGTCTTGTACGTCCCGAGCTACTCAATTTGTACGTAAATGCTCCGGTCATTTTTACCGTGCGCGTATTTATCGCATATTTCGTGATAGAGCCCTTCTGAAATCTTCAATTCGCCGTAACCAATGACTGAAAATTGCGATAATTGAGGGCATACCCGAGAATATGCTCTGGCAGGCAATCCAAGAGGATATGTGTAGACCAGAGTGGCGAATGAGCCAATAGAATAAGCGCGAGAGGGAGAGAGAGGGTACCATACTGGGACAGTAGGGTAGGAGAGGGTGGCTGAGGTTAGGAATAGGAACTAACCGAGCGTAAGAGATTAACCCCTCTAACAGCTACCGCCCAGTATATCAAGGCAGCGTGATAAAACGCCTGCCTCTGGGGCTTCTCAGTCGCCACCCCCAACTGCCTTCTATTGACTACCAGAAATCCAATATATTTTGCTCACCGCCAAATCAGGGAAAACCGACGGGGAGCCACCGGAATTTCATACATCTCTTCCATCCCATCCTCTCTCAGTTATCCTGCAAATATCAGGACTATACACATTCATTTGGGGGATGAGAGGATCAATCAACCCCATTAATCCTTTATTTAAATAAAGAGAGTGAGAATTAAACGAAACCATCAGTTGTCTCTGGGAAGAGTTTCAAAAATTTTGTTTTTCAACGAAAATAACAATTTGGATTTTATCCAATATTCGAGATAAGGTACTAATTATAATTAGATAATTGTTTCTTGATTGATGCTAGTAAAAAGTATTTCTAATGGGATATTAATTTTTTTCTACCTGAAATTCTCTAGATAAGCTTTCCCCTCTCTCAATATTTACGTATTTTGTTACCGGATTTATTTTAATGGAAGGGTTGTTGAGGTGTTTGATATTTTGAGTCTCAAAAGAAGCGCTCGATCTCCCTTCGCTCTCAAGCTACACACACAGCCACACCGTAAATCCCTTTAAACACCCTAATAGCTACGTAAACAATATGGGGCGGGAAAAGTGGCTCTGGGGAAAAATATATGTACCGCTTTGAAGTCGATGCGGATTTTTCAGTGTATACTGTCAATTCTGAATTCGAAAATCCGAACGGAAACGACGGGCACGTTTGACTTGTAAGCGGATAACGTTGAGTCAAACGGCTTTATTGTTTCAGAAGACAGAAAAAAAAAATGAGGGGAGAGATTTAAGGCTCTGGGGCCGAGTAATGGTACAGTGGATCGGAACAGTTTTCGAGTTATCGATGAATCGCCGAGAGTGTTTGCCCAGTTGGGCCAATAATGGTGTGCTTAGCTTTCCCCCGTCTGTCCTTCGATATTAGATTCTTTCCTGATTCTCTCACTTCGTCGGGTTGTCGGCTTCAATTTAACCCTCGTTATCGATGAATAAATTGTTCAATTAGATATAATGGACAGGAGATAATTGAATTTTTTTAAATAAATCCCTCTACAATTCTTTTTTCATTTACACGATAATTGAAATATTTGGAAATGGACTTGAGGGTAAAATAACCTCCTGAAAAAATAATGCCTTCCCCCAAGGAAATAATTGTCGGCAAAATTATTTTTGACAATGCTGAGAAAAAGAAGCAGTTGATAATGGCCAATAGAGGCAATTGGTCAAGAAGAAAAGAAAACGAATGAGCGCCGGATATCGCGGGATTTTATCGGCCCCTCATAAGAAACAATCACCAGAAAATTCGATTTATTCCTTTCCCTAAAATCACCGTCCTCATGAGCACCTAAAAAACACATCTTCGATGGATAAGTGCCCATCTGTTCGAACAAAAACTAAACGTCACAGTAAACCAAACGTCGGCCCCGTACGACGAAGTTACAAATATTGGGAAATGAAATTGAGAGAGGAATTCTCGATGGGAATGAGAGTCGAATATATGGGACCATTGAAAAAAAAAATAGAGTCAAAAACATCGGGAAAGAGCCGGAAAGAGGAGGAGCAGAGATAAAGAGCATTTTATCTCGTGGAATAACGGGCAAGTAGTGCGAGGGTGGAGTCGAAAGCGCAAAGAGGAAAAGGTTTTTTTTTCGCGAGTCGCTATCCGGCATCGAATCTTTCAATAAAAAATTTTGTAGCCCCTGAGCGGAGTCAGCGCCATTTTGTGAGTTTAAATGGAAATCCGCAGGCTGAGGGTTGTGAGAGAGGGAGGAATGAGCGTGCGCCCTCCTCCCCCTCATCTTCCCTCTCTCGGTGGGGCGTTCGACCGAGTGTATATACCATGGGGGATGAACGGGCTAGCACTCTTAGCATGCAAATTAAAGTGCTACCATTTGAATGCGAATAAAACGGGCCTGGAGTCGTAGGCGTACGCGACGGGAGAGGGAGGGTTGACGTCGATGAGGTTGACAGATCGCAACAGAGGTGCCTTGCGTGGTCAGGGCTTTTATCGATGAAAAATACTGCCTACGGATGTGTTCGACATTTTAACGCTTTTCTCCAAAATTGAAAAAAAAAAACAGAGCCGTCATGCTGGGGAAAAACATTGGTTTTATGATTTGGCAAAAATCTATTTGACATTTCAAATGACATTTTTTTCAGGGAACATAAATATTTCAATGCCGATTTTATGGGAATGGCGAAGCAGTCACGGATTTCGAGGAAATTAATCTTATTTTCGGGTGAAATAGAGAGCACTGAGATTAATTCCATTAACATTCAAAATATCATGAGTCCATTTAACTCTTTATTGCAAATGATTTTTCTCAACAACATGAGAAATCCGTTATTCATTACCGCGAAATAATTCTTATTTTATTACGAGAGAGGAGCCATCGAGATGATTTCGATTATCATCTCTACTTATTCCGCACTGAAGACAGTTATGAAAGTTCCCGTGAAATTATTATTTCGGTCTAATACCGTTTCCACGGCTTCTGGGGGCGCTGAATAAGAAATGATATTTTTTCTTGAACGCTATCAAGCACTTTTGAGAGGTATATGTACAGAGGAAGAGAGAGGGAGCAAGAGAGAGAGAGAGAGAAAAAAATGGTAAGATTCACCTGGGGTGTACCCGAGCGGGATTTAATGCGGCTTTATGAAAGGTCCGTCGTGAAAACTCTTAATTGCCGTCGAGACTGGGAAATTATGTGACTTATAAAAAAGGCGAGGGACAAAATCGCAGAGAAAAAACTCGCTGTGCGGTTTGCATCTCCGTTGATTACGTTTCCCTCGTTTCTTTTTATTATTTTTATTTACGTCGGTTATTGTGAGGGGGGGAGGGGGGTAAAAAAAAGTGATAAACGCAGACCCTTGAGATTTATAATCATTCTCACCGAAAACTCATGAAATGTTCTTCATAAAAATGCAGTAATTAACATTAAAGGTATTTAAACGTTTTATGAAGTTTTGGGATTTTTTTCATTCGTTTCACGCAGATTCATCTCAAAAATCATTTACTGAAGCGTAAAAATTATTGTGATGCGACAGTTGTCTACGGGAAAAAACATTAATTTGATTCTTTTATTTTGAAATATTTCATTTCTCAGGAGAAGTGCGACGTACAAAGCGTCCGAATAACTTAGCAAATTCCATTTCAGCTCAACATCGTGTTTAGCATTTTTCCACTGTACCCTACTAAGATTGTACTTATTTTTCCCTCTGACTCTTTTAACCTCGCGTCGAAGTTGATTCCCTCATCCCTCCGGGGAATAAAGAAGACGGTGCAATCGCTACTACCGATATATACTATATCGTTTCCAATTTCACGGTGAAGATATGCCCCCAGTAGAGTTGAGATTGTGATACGGTGAAAATTCAAATGAGCCGAATCAATATTCAAATTCAATTCCTTCCTCTCACTTTCGCAGCATCGTTCTGGTAAACGATGAGATTCAATCGGAAAATCAGGTACAAAAGCGAGGAGAAAATGTAACACTTGATTCTTTTCCGTTTTGGTCTCTTGAATTCAATGGAGAAGGGGATTTAATTGTGAGGCATATTGGCATGTTTGAGAATGAGCTGTCTCCTCCGGGGAGATTGATCGTTCGATTGTTTGGAAAAGTTTTGACTTCTCTGTTGCGATTGATGAATCGGTGTTTCGGAAATTATTAATTGTTGAAATTCAATTTTTATTTCATCTATAACCAATGAAATTTGTGGTGAAAAAAATACCAATTTTTTACCCTCTCCATTTACCGTAATTTTGCCATTCTTGTGCACATATCAGACATTTGGAATTCATATGAGGATATAAATCGCCCCTGGACGATGGTCATCCGGGATAGACAAAATGTCTTCCTTCAAATCCTCGCAAAATCCAGAATATGTTGAGAGAAAAATGGGATTTTTGTTGAAAAAAAAATTCCATTGTTAAACGAATCAATGCAGGAAACGTAATTTTTCGAAAATCCAAGAATAAAATTCCACGAAAGACAACATTATTCGATGCACCATTTAATTGAATATATCTGTATACATCTGCACTACATAGATATAGAAGAAGGAAAATCGTATATACGTTTGGAGCATGATTGAGAGGATTGCGCGGGAATATAAACGAGATCGAAGTTATACGGGACTCCAGGAGAGTGGAAGGTGGTGTCATGAATAAAAGATGACAAAGCCCAGAGTAGAATGTTTCGCACGCTTTGGGTGTGCAATGGTTATGGGGCAGTGTATAAGCTAGGAAGGTTTGATGATTGATAGAACTAATATATCCCCCCACCAGTAGCCTAGATCAGCCCGATAAACTTCATACCGTTGAATAAGACAGGGGGAATATTTAAGGGAGGATTGACTTGGCAATAATGCCAGCACAGCGTAATGATTTTCTCCAGACAGCGGAAAATTCAATAAAAATTACCAGAAAGTAAGTCCGACATTGTTCATAAATTAGCAATACGTCGCCGAAGGGTTAATTTGCACACGGAGAAAAAACCGGAAGCTAAATTTCAGGGGCATTGATACAAAATTTAAATTTTACAATGTTTTACAGACCATTCATTCTTCTCTATTTATATTCAATTAACGGCTGTGAAATTTCTAGACTGAAGTGAAGAGTTGATGAAAGTCGGCATTCTCTTGTGTTCCGTCGGCGCCTTTTTCTCTTTAACGTGTAATCCGAGACTATTTGGCACCAAGGCAAACCTCAGGGCAACTCATACAGTGACGACAAAGGGGGAAAAACAGGTGGAGAGGGGGATGGAAATCTCGAGTTTCAACACAAACAGAAATCAACTCCTCGGAGGGGTTGGTTGATTGGAAGAGAAATCAATTGCCCATTATGTCTCCCCCGTCACTGATTAACTGATCAACAAATCAGGTCATTTCACCCGGTTATTCGTGTCACATAATCACTCGCGATGGCAGACAATACGAAAAATTCGCAGCTCCGAATAGAAAACAAATAACGGAAAAAAGTACCGAAATACATAAGTCTTTGTGACAATGATTGACGGTAACTTTATATCAATAGTAGTTCATATAATGACGTGAGATTTGAAAATTCAAATATTACCGGGCGTAAACATTAAACTGAATAACGAGAAACGGCCGGTTCGAAATATGAACAGCGGGCATGATTTGCGGCCTCGTAAACCCGTTCATAACGAATAATAATGTCACCCAACCGTGCCCCTCCCTTCCTCCCTCCATCGTTCCTTTTCTCTGGCACCTCAACCCCCTCGCAACTTGCCTTCAGCCAATGTCACCGTCGCCGCTTTGCAGCTACTGCAAAATCCTCCTATAATATAAACCGCGACTTTTTTCATGTCTCATAACGCCTTCTCCACTGGAAATTAAACAATAAAATATACGACACTGAATGTACCAGGGGCCATTTTCACTCCCCGGCTTTTTGGTTAACATCAACCCCGCTTTCTGTCACACTTCCTTTTTTCCGAGATTTTCATAATGTAACTGGGGTGAATTAATGATCAGGAATGAAAACTTTTATACTTCTGTTGAAGAATTTCAAATTGTCTTTGCGCACCGAGACGAATATTCGATAAAAATTAATAGAAATTTTTGCTTTAATTAGAAAAATTAAAAACGTGAACTGGACACGTTGGGGGATAAATATTTAATACGAACGCAGTTTACAATTGTTTTTGGAATAATAATTTATTTGGTAATGACCCATTGGTGGATTTGCATGAGGCATACTCAGGCAATAATGAAGATGTCGTTTTAATTGCTGGTTCGTGTGAGCAACTCGCTAATTAAGGCACTCAGCACCACTCGAAGTCCACGGGCTGATGTTGGCTCCTTGTACTGGCTTGAATCTGTGGAGCTAATTTCTTCCAGTGATGTTTATCTTCTCAGCGGGATTGTAAATATTACTCCTTATTATTTTTCACCTCAATCCATGATGAATAAATGAGCACTGAGTGACACGTTCTCAAATACGTTTCGAACATTTGATTATAAAATTCGAGCAGAATGTGCGAAAGCACGCTTGGTAATTCAGATCGTCTCGTTAGTCGTTTATTAATTTTTCACCGAAAATTAGGGAGCGGTCCAATTAAGGAGCTCAAGCGGAGGCGAAGGGCATTAGCATTCACCCGAGTCTGTAATTTGTGCCTTTCTTAATTAAATCATCCGTTAACCGAGTTCTGGGCGCTGTCGAAATGATCCTCCTCTTCTTTTTTGCTTCTCTCCCCCTCCTCACTCTCTGTCATTCTCTACCGTATCTTATTCATTTCCACATACAACGATCACAGAGGGATCACAATTGAGTGGAAATTACCAGAATAAAATCTAACAATTACAATTAGACATTAATGTCAATAAACAAATGGGAGCAAACGTCGTTCGAATTTTTGTTAAACGAACCAGTTAGAGAATTGCGTTGAACGCTCCACACTCCATCCTAATATGACATTAATTTGAATTTTCCATCGAAATGATGTCTGTCGTGCAACATGTGGACGAAGTGAAAACATTGTCCACGAGAAATGAATGAAAAAATCTTGGAAGAGCGAAAAGAATCCCAAGCTAGAGGAGACGAGGGCAGGAGACAAAAGTTGGCCTCGCTGAATGCAGCAACAATGCCACGGCCCCCCGTACTTCGGTCTCTAATATATTGCCACTGGCCGTCTCTGACGCAAAAGTATTGGGGGCCTTGTTAGACTTACCTGTATAAGGGCCTGTCTTTGCTGGTAGAGCTATGCCTTGACTTTCAACAACGGCGTCGCGTGCTCCAGCCATTTCTTAAATTTCCACCTTTCTCGAAATGCCTGAATTTTATCCATCACCGCGAGAATTTTAATACGAAAAATTGCCAGAAAACCGCGCTCTCAAAATCAATTACTTTTGCAACGTTTTTTTTTTACAAAACTCTGAGTAAAATCCTTAGTCCCAGAAATTTTCGGATTTCTTGACTGACAAGAACTAATCCATTTTTCGAGGTTAATTAACTTTGATGAATTTTTGACGTTTAAAATCCATTAAACATTCAGATAAATCTGTATGTTCAATTACAAAAAATGTGTAACGGTTCGTCTGAATTTTTGTTATTAGAGGAAGTTGTGGTGATCTTTATGAGACGCACGTTCTTCAATTTTCGCCGGAATGAATGAGCTTTAGCGAGCAATAAAAATCAGACGCTCGGTAATCTTCAGTTGAATGGCTGTGGGCCTCTCCCCAGGATTACAGCGATAAATAAAAGCTAACGTCGTGTCTATTTCTTCGCTGCTCCAGATTACACGTATAGTTGGGTGTGATTATTGATATTGAGGGTGGAAAAAAAAACCATCATACACCCCGATCTTTTTAATAAGCTTCACGCATTTTATCCCCCTTCTGGGGGTGATGATCTATCTGGAGCCCCCGCGTGGGCACTGGGTGGCTTCCTGGTGGGAAAATAACTTTGTCCTTTTAACCGCCTCCCCTGTGCCGAAATAACCGCGTGTAATCTCGGTGTTACGATATTACTTCTATTTGCATATGGAATGACCCCCAACGCTTGTGTTTGATCATAAATTTATTACCAGCGTATTGAAATGTTGCGAATAATACATTAGGGATACTGATGGTGAGAAAATACTCAGATGCTAGTTCATTGAATTGTATTTTCATATGGTAAACTATCAACAATATTTTCCCCATTTTTTAACAACTTGAAACAAGTTTTGTACTTTTACTGCAAATCACGCGAAATTTGTTTCTACCCCTATAATAAAATCATAAATTCTGAATACTAATCCGAACTGAATTTTAAATCCACAATATGTAATCGCAATAACTGATGAACAAAGTCGCCCGAAAATTTCCAACATCGCAGAAAATTAAAAACATTGAAACAAAAACGACAAATTCACCGTTCGCCACTTTACGAGAATAGGAGTCAATTGCCAAGATACGAGGGGTTGTTCCCTCCGGTATAATACAACTCGGGGCACGCGTCAAAGCATATGCCCCCAAATGATCGTCTATTTTTCTCTCTCTCTCTCTATCTCGTGCGCGCGCGTGTACTCTCGCCCCAATCGTTTTTTTTTCTCCCCCCCGGGCACACGCGGCATTTATAAAGTGTCACTCAAGAGTTAATCCAGAGTTAAGGCCACTGGCAAACAAGATTAGTCTTCGCCACAGAAAAAAGGAGATCCAGCATTACATGCTTTGACTTTTTTGTTTAACTTTCGCACAGTAAAAATCATGAATGATGATGCTATGGATTTCGTAAAGATTAACGAGGAGACGAAAAATGTGGGAAGTTGATGGAAATACGTCTGCTTGGGGTAGAATGTTGAAATCCATTTCCCATAATTTTCCGTTTCATCCGAAGATTTTTCATTAGTCACTCACTTGTTGACGTGCATCTCATCCAACTCCTCTGAAACAGATATATTTGTTTTTTTTTTCCTCTCAAAAGTCCCTGAAATAGAACATCAGTTAAGGAAGGCATTTTTTTAAACGTCGATCGAAGGGTCGAGGTGACTTGTGAATACGTCGATGGGTTTCCAGAGCCTCCAGAGATGGGACCACGAGCGAAGATAATGGGGTTGCGGCCCAGAAGGCCGAGGGGGGCAGAAGGGAGGCGAGGCGCCAGGAGAATTAAAAGACAAAGGGGGAGGGCACACTATACGAAGCGGCATGCGCGTGAGGCCTTGGTATACTAATTACGCCCGAAAGTAAGTAGTAGGAAATAAGAAGAACAAAGAGATAACAACGTGAAAAACAAACAAAGGTATACGATCCTCTCGTTTGAGAAAATTAAATAGGTTTAATTAAGCCACAACCCGCCGAAGATACGTATTTAAATTAACCAAAAAACTTGACCAAGGGGGTGGTATACACACATGCTTGGGCACGTTCCCAAGTTCTTTATACGAGCAAAATGATACAGACAAGTTCCGGCTAATAAAACTCATGTTTTTATTTTTCTCCTCCATTCCTTCGACTAATTATTCCCATCAATTTTCATATTTGTTGAGTATAATCTCGGGTGTATTGAAAATGAAGGAAATAAATAAATAAAAATTGCTTGTCCACGCCCAAAATTAATGGGACATATAAAGAGGTGGGGAGAACACAAGGGAGGGTGGTTTGAAATCGTTTTCTTAGAGGGGGGAGAGAAGGGAGGAGAGGGGGGCGGCGCACGAAAGCAAAGTCCCCACTAATAGAGTCGTTCCCGGTACAGTCAACACACCAAGTATCATTCACAATTCGTTGTACACATTCACAAACAGGTAGCACATATACCACCACAAATCATAAGATTAGAATTTTAAATTTTCCTCCGTCCACCCGGCGATGTAAAACGCCACGCGTTTAGGCCCAGTCGAATATCAAACTGAAATCGGGATTTAGAATCTTTTTCGAGTCTACTATCCTAAACGAAGACCGCTAGGTACCGGTGTGCTGTGGCCAGCGAAATATAAAACAAGGAGAGGAGGGAGAGGTATTTGAATAACGACCATTGTGGTGGTACATACGAGTCTCGGTGGATATTTATAAGGGAACGGTGAGAGCAAACGAAGGAATAAAATCGACAATTTTTTTCGTCGTTTGCCGCATCTTTCCTATTGTTAACAGACATTTCAGTGGAAATTTAATATGATAAAAATTTTCGAGATTCACCCGAAATGAATCACGATTCAAGTCGACGGCCGCGACTTGATATTGATGAAGTTCGATAAAGTACCGAATTAATTTATTTACACAGCATCAGGTGAATATTTGAATGCAGTCTCACTCAAAAGAGGGGAAACCGACAGGAGAGTGTGACATGTTTCAAGTAAACTTGATCTAACTCGGAATTTACTTGATAGAAATGTTTTTATCTTCGTCATTCAAACCACAATCTGTACACAGAGGGAAATTCTGATAATTTTGATGGTGTGATTCTAATTAAAAATACTGCTGCGTTACAATTTCGGCGCAGACTGCGGGCCTGAAAAAAATTAACTGATACGAGGCTGATAAAAGAAAACTTCTATATCAGCCTCGTAAAAAATCAACGTCTCATGCAACATTTCCGACGTCGCCAATAATCGGCTATATTCGCCGCTCATCGTTAACCAATCACAATGAATTACCGAAAAATTTCTGTGTGGGACAGTAAAACATGAAGCAAGACCCAATAAAATAAACCGACGTAGATAGGAATTTTTAAAACATTTCTATCAATTTGTCATTTAACCTCAAATAAAAAATGATGTTCCTTTAATCTTTATAGTGCCACATATAATTAATTACAAAATTGACGGTATTGATAGGAATTTTTATGTGAGTGAAACACACTTCAGTATTCTATCATGTTGCACCTCGATTCTAGTGCCCGGCACAGTAATTTCCAGACTTTTCTCTCCGTCAATGAGGCGAACCTGCACAATTACTACCAAAGAATCACAATAATCATCCACCAAGTATCATCCCACCTTAAATGAAAATTCATTTAAATTCCATTACGACGTGATTCAAGTCAACATACCGTCCGACGCAGGACGTGGTTTCGACGTGGGCTCATCCGTTCCTTCCAACTTGCCTCTCCAACAACTTGACCACTTGATTCCCCTTTCCCGAGACGATTTCATCACTTAATTTCAGTAAGCTTGAAATTCGAGTTAACAGAGCCTCCGTTACCCCACCAAAAACAAAAAGGAAATCCGCTGGAACGCAGTCCGGTTCCACATGAATGATGAATCTTTCTGTTTTGGGTGTTTAACACGAAAATTCCACCTCCACTCTTCACCAGTGATGAAGCGTCTGAGCAGCTACTGCCATCCCTGAAAAATCGAGGAGAAAAATGATGCATTTAACGAGAATAACCTGAGGTTCATTAAGAATAAAATGGAAAGCGGAAGAAATGACACAGAGACATGATGAGCCACCGGAGTGAGACAACTAATACCAGTCTAACCACGAGAATCAACGTAACAACGGCGTGGTTGCGGTTGCACACACGTGTCCAATCAGTGTGTTTCTTTATCGTGTGGGGCCTCACTCGTCGAGTGAGCCATGGGGCACAAGGCCCTCCTCTCCCCCAAGTGCTCAAAGAAAAGTCTAATCAGCATGCGTCCCGTCCAGCCAATTAGAAATACTCGTCTGTTTTACCGACTGTCACAGTAGATCGGTGTATTGAGTTGTATCGGCCGAGTTATGTGCTCCAGCTTCGTTAGTATTTGATGCCAAGGGGAAGAGAGAAAAGGAAACTGCTGCTCCAGCCAAGGGGGTGGCCCGGTGGTGCGGGGGAGAGCGACAGAGAGAGAGGAGGAGGAGGGTTGCTCGTTGCCGCGGCGTTCGAGTTGATGCCGTATGGCCAGTGTGCTTGATTTACGACCAGACTCACCATGGCTCTCCTCTTTCAATGGTGAAAAGAGAAGTTGGATGAGGAGAGACCATCCAGCCATCGGCTAATAGTCTCTTTGCTCTGAAAATATTCCACCCGACTCTAATTGGAATTGATTAGGAGAGGATCCTGGGGCATAATCGAAGAATCTCCTCTGGTCAATGGATAATTCAGAGCAAGTACGACTGATACATTTACATTTATTCCAAAATCATCAATTTTGAAAAGAGTTCATTCAGTTGTTGGTCGGATAAAGGCTTTCACGGAGTGAAAAAATTTTTTGAGAGAATTACGTTGACGTTGCAAGAGTCGATCGTCAAGTAAATAAGCTCATAAATTCTATGATTGGTTCAACAAAAATTAATGACTCGTAATTTTTACGGAATATTTTTCACCGTACGGATATGCCTCGAAGCCATTGATCAAGGCTGATGAAAGGAGACACACTGATGAATGTTATTTTATTTACATCTCATTTCTCACTTCTTTCCTCTTCCCGTCTCAATCGAGCGCTAACGAGCCTGTTAGCATCAATTATTCTAATTAATATTTACCCTAGGCCTTGGGGGCCTCACGGGTAATGCTATCACTCGGGCTTTCACCGCTCGTGATTTGTTGCGGTAAGGGTGACTACTGGACGATTTTTTCACTAATTATTCAGGTCTTTTTTTTATTTATTTCGTTCATTTTCATCTGAAGATGGGGGAATTGAAAGGGCCGAAGACTACATCAGAGGAAATGAGTGGGTGGCGCAGGAGGCATTACGGAGGATAAAAAGCAACAGAGTCCTCCGAAGGTAGGCAGACTGAATTATCGTGATATTTAAATTAACAAATGACATTCCACATTACCATAGCCGTCCACAAGAGTTGTGGGTACTTTCGAACCCCCCCCCCCCCCCATCAGTGATGGCCGAAGAAAGGACAAAGAAACTAAGAAGCTCTCACTGCATACACCGCCTTGTGAACATCAGTGGACTTTTATACGAGTTAAAAGGGAAAAAAAACATTGACTAAATAAAATCGCAAGCTCACAATTTGCATTCTTTACTTTATCATTTGCAAATCATTGAATCAAGAGGATAAAAAACAATGGAGGAAATGACGAATGAGAGTAAATATCTATCTCCAGAAGAAAAGAAGAATCAATTATTCTTTACTCTGAAAAATATCATTTATTTTGAATTTTCAAGATGAACAATCCGTTCAAATTTACAAAATTGAAACTTCAAATGACTTTGTGATTGAAATGTGAAGAAATTACTACTGGTGGAGTGTAGGAAAGCTAGAAACCAAGGGACGACTCGGAGAAATAGCAAAAATTTATGGAAAAATTTCTCTCTCCATACCCAAATCGATATTCGTTCGATTCCTGGTATCGAACAAAGGATGTATTTGGATATAGTAGCCATTTCCCAGTGGATAAAAGGCAAAAGAGCGAGGGGGAGGGAGGGGGTGGGCCGGGGGGCAACGGAAGAATAAGTTTAGTAGAGAGCGGAAAAGGACTAATAAATAAAAAAGACAAGAATAAAAATAGAGTGAGAGTAAGAGAGGGTGGAGTGTGTCCCGGCAGCATTTGAGGGCAACCCTCTCTTTCTTTTTCGAGCGCGCGAGATCTGCTCGGTAAGATATCGTGGTGATCTGTGAGGCCTGGTGTGTGGTACCCCTTTTGCGAGGTTCTCCTGCACGCTTTTGCACACGGCGAAAAGAGGTGAACTGAGGTAGGGTATATATGCGCAACTTGAGGGGAGCCTCTCGGGGTTCTCTCTCCTCCCTCCCCCTTGAAAGGGATTCTCTCGGCGACACACACATGTGAATGGGGTACGTTATATACCAACAAGTCGAAGAGAGACCCTCCAAGGCGATCAGCGTCGCGGCTGCGCGCGGATTGAGACGTCGTTGCCTCTTTGTAAAACCACCGAGGGATACAAAAAAAAAAAAGTGAGATGGAAGGTAACGTATATAGCGTGATGCTTTTGCTGGGAGAGCACCTCTTACTCCCGTCTACCCAAAGTGTATTTACGAGTAACGCTCTGACTCTTCCAGGGCCTAGTTCGATTCAACGAAGAGAGAGAGGGAGAGAGAGAGAGAGAGAGGATCGGTGTGTTGGTGCATTTGAATTTGAGAGATAAAATGAAAAGAGGTGGACGTGCAAGATACAACCGAGGACCAATGGGACTTTATAAAAGGGGACAGAGAATAAACAAAGCATTCGGCTGGAGGTGGAGGTGGATGTATGGATAATGCCTGGAAACATTCGACGTTTGCCTCTTTACTTTGGTTTATACCGAGATGCCAGGCGACTACTTCGTGAGGATTCTATCGCTTCTGAGAGGCTGAAGACATTTAACCATTCATGGTTGAAATAATAGTAATTTTGAGATATATTTGGGACCAGGTTGTGGATGAAAATTTAAAAATCTGCTCATGAAAATGAGTAATGAAGAGCGCCAGAATATTTTAATCAACTGCAGGGAAAAAGTGAACTGACCACAATCTGGTGAAACCTGAATGGAAGGATAATTATTATCATAATGATAATAATGGAGTGTAACTTGGGCCCCGATCTCGGCAATTTAAGATACTTTGGTTTATTAATTTAGCACTGGAGATTGGAAATGTGAAACATAAGAAGGGTCGCGGTAAATTTGAGCTGGCATTTTTTAAAGGTGGGTTTGTCAACGGTGATTGAGGGATTAAATGATTTTTTTTGGTGGATCTGCGGAACATCGGGATGCGCCGGTTCTACTCTTTGACGTGAATGACTGGACTCTAATCCCCCCGAGATAGACAAACAAATGACAATGGCCGATTGCTATCTCATCGTATCGTGAATTCATCATTTATATCTATAATATCTATTGGTGGGTTTGTTTCCCTTCACTTCTGTACACTCATTCAAAGCTTGCAGGTGGCTCTAATGACGTTACACCCTAATGAGCGATACGGGCACGCTAATTGGCAGTAAGCCGAGCGTATATCGCGATCATACTCCCCCCTTTTGTAATGTATGTGATGTACTATTTTATGTCATTTGACAATTGAATTGATGAAAAATATGAGGAGATGGGCTACCTGATGGCTTTATGTTCCCAGGGTCGACTTACAGATCCACCGAAAAATTCTTTATCCCGATACAGAGGTAAATTATTTTAATGATGACAAACGATGGGACTTGTACCATGCGTGTCTATCCGAAAAATCATGTCTGGAGAGGAAAATATATTTAATTTTCTCGCCCCGCCCTCCGACTGATCGACCGAAAATGAAAATACAAATTAGGTGGTTCTTCAGGGCTTTGAGTAAACTCGCTCGCTTTTTGAGAGAGTCACTCAAATAAAAAAAAGGTTCGAGTTAAAAAACGATTTTTCTTACCGTGATCGAGCCCGGTCCGCCTCTGGTCGACCTGTCGATAGCTCTGCGGTATTCTCAGGATATTTTTCCCTCCCCCTCAATGCGACTGATCACCTGGAAAATTTAGGTTTTTATTCTTACTCAACTCCCACGTTGACAAGTGTTCGGGATATGATTCCATCAACTTCACGGGGAAAATATTCTCTTTGATATAGTTTACTCTACAGTGAGAGAAATGATCAGTGGAAATTACGGAACTCGAGTTCCTTCATCGATTACGGACGTGATTAGGAGAATTTAAATGGCAATATCGCAATTTTTTGCGGAAAATTGAAATAAAAATGACGAAACGTTCCAGAAAAAAATTATGAGGGTTCCATAAAGTTGTGGAAAATTACGAAAACATACGGAAATTTTCTATGCAATTTTCTCTCCGTGTATTGTTTACCGGAGTCATCCTGCCCCTGCAATGAATCATTTCTGATTAGCGACAAATGCGAATGCAATTCTAGTGACGAAAGCCACGAGATATAATAATTGATAATGCATGTACTCTTGTATGACAGGCGAACTCGAAGAGTTCATGGTGGCGGGGGGGGGGGGGGGGTATATACGTGGCCACAAATAGGTGAGATACTCGACGATAAAGTGACCAGCCGACAAAGGCCCCGTATAAACACCAATGTATTCGGCTTTATTTTATTCCCATGGTACCTCGAGTCTGTATCTCACTTTCCTGTGTCAAAGTACTTGGCACTGAAAATACACCCCATTATTGCACTGTTTCTCACTCGAGATGTTTTCGATAATTTCAACATAACTCAAATTTTTATTTACCCCGTTTAATTCGAATTAATTCGTGAATACTCCACTGGCCGATGGTAGCGATTGCACGAATCGCCCGAACAGGTTTCTCGTTTCCGGAACACTCATTAGGCGTCTGCAGGTACTAATTACACTGCGGAGTCTGAAGATTTCGGGCGTGTCGTGCCGGCCAATTAATTATCCAACGAACACAACTACAAACGAGTGGAGGAAAAAGAGGCGATCGCCTACGACACATATACTCTTGTTAGTTTTTTTTTTATTTCCAAGTTTTACCTGAAAGTGAAACAACAGAGAGAACGTAACGTCTTTTTACCAGTTGTTATGGGCGCCTGAAGAAGGTCAATACATTCTCTACAATTTAAATAAGTCGAAGGGGAGATATGTTCGAGCCGAACGCGCACGGGCCGAAAAGACATTCGTATCAATTATGGTTGGGCGAGGTGTATTTTCTTTTTTTTTTGTTTTTTTTTTCAACTCTCGATGTGGCTTTTTTGGTTTTATTAATTTCTTCTCTGTAAGATGGTCAGGAACGTTGAATGGTGGAGACAGAACCGCGCCTCTCAAAGGAACAACTTGGCCCACTATATATTACACAGCGGGAGGTCACTCCAGAGCTCTAGCCGCGTATATACCAAGATTATAATACTTTGTGTCTCACTCCTATCTTTCTTTTCCACCAATACACTTGTTCGATGAATAAATCATTTCAATTTGACAATTTACGTCTTTATTTTATTCTTACAAATTAAATCAATTTTGTGATGAAAGCCGGTGATTTATTTACGACATATTCTTGGAAATTCAATCTCATTTTATTAGATTTTCTACTAACGATCCTCGTCAGATGCCACACCAAATGAAGATCTCACGAAATTAAATTTATCCCGATCTTGGAACTCATGTTTTATTAATTTTATTTGAATTCTGGGATTTTTCTTGTGCCGTTGTCTCATTCCGTTTCACACCGTGACGCCGCACTCTTTTCGGTTGTATTACCTATTGAAGTTTTTTGTTTCTTCTGCAAGTCCTGCGTGTCCAAGCAACTAGTGGATAAGAGTGAGTGGCTTCGGGCAATTTTCGGCCGCGTTACGCCAGATTATTGAGCGTGTCCGTGAACCGACGTTCGGGAATAATGAGACACAATTCGTTGCGCTGACAGGATGCACCGTCGATTTTCTCCACAAGTCCTCGTCGGGACTGTTAATGTACCATCTCCCTCCCCTTCACTCGTCATTCTTTCACACTCATCTAATGCGCCTTGAAATCTTCATCAGCCGGCTATCAACGAGCTTGTAACATATTATTTCAATGCGGAGAGAGAAATTTTTTTAAACCCGCGAGGTGGAAATAAAATTGTACGAATTAATACGTTAATTCTACGATTTATTTCGTAAAATTAAAAGACTGCAATTGTTCATCGTAAAGAATATTATTATTAAAAATTCAAGTGCATCTGTTGCTGAAATTTCTGAAAAATTATGACTGTTGGGGGCGTAAGAGGGGATGAGGTCTCGGGAAAGGTTCCATCTCCGGAAAAAATGACGTGGCAATTTTTCACTCCACACGAGGTTGCACCTGAGAATCTGCCGAACGTTCCAGATTTCTTCTCTTTCACTCGACTGAAAATTTCCGAAGAAACGGTATTTTTGATAAAATTAATTCAATTTTTAGTGAATCTTTCTCTCCGTATATTTGAGGGGTGGATAACTACGATTAATGATAAAATGAAAATATACGATTGTGAACTCTCGGTACTGGGGTTATCCACAATGATGGCTACCACCCAGCCGAGTTATTGAACGGATCCGAGGGGGCGAAAAAAAAAAGAATGAAAAAAGAAAAAAAAACAGTGGAGAAGGGTCAACTGAGATAAGACGGGCGAACGAGCCGTCAGCGATAAGCAATTTGTAGCAAAAAAAAATAATGAAAAAACTGAGACAAACAGATACAGTGGAAATTATGGAACTGATTACTATAGTAGATGAAACGGTTGTGAGTAATTTGGCTTTTGATATTGGGCCACTAATCTTGGGTAATTCACATGAATGCTCTCTTACGACATGATAAGCCCATTATCACATTTACAAACGAGCCTCAAACTCAATTTCTAATCTCCGTATATTTTACCCCCTTTACCTCTTCCTCCCCTGACGTTTCCCGGATTCCGTTTGCGACTCGCATTTGCGTAATCTCGAATCACGGTTCGTATGTACGAAAGGGAACTCCTTGACAGGGTATTGCACCATTGTTGGGGCTCTGTACACATTTCAATTGGCTTGGGAGAATAGTACACGCGGCATTTGACGGGTTATTGTTGATTTTGGAATTTTTTTCTTCGTTTTACACAATTAACGAGGACCCCAATAAATGCAGATTGCGATTATCGTGAATCGGAAAATAAGAAATACTTTCGACGGCCTCTGATAATTAATAATCGTTGAAAAATGTTCAATGCGACTGTTATTATAATGCCATTAATCGTCAAGAAAATAGATAAATTCCTTCTAATATTCTCCATTACCTTTTGGCATTTATCGATTAATAATTTTTAATACTGGACGAAAAATTGTGCCCCTTAAGAAAATAATCACATGATTTCTAATATCCGTTTGTACTATCAGACGAAAATCTTTCGGAATTTATCTCTCCAGGTCAGTCACGACCAGGTGAAGCTAATGCAATTCCAGGCATGAGAATTATTCAATAAATGACCTCGCAGAACGATTCATTATCATTCATCAAATTTGGAGTTATTTCATTAAAAAAATCTCAAATCCAGAAAATTTGGAATTTCTCGCAGTTGTTTGTCAAGGCCACATGCAGTACGATAATCAGTTCATTCATTATAACTGCAATGTCTGGAACTGACCTCAGACTACCTGAAAGCGCTCAAGACCCGAAGAAATATCTTCCAAAAACATATTTTCCTCTGTCAAGAATATCAATACCTGATTGCCTGTCTTTTTCAGTTCATAAATTAACGTCAATGCTTTTATCATCAATATCCATTGAAAGTTTTGTCAAAACTATCTTTATACAATTTTAAATTCACCAACTGTTCATTTTGCCCTCGAATCACCCTAAAAACAAATAAAAAAAACCATCTTCCGCAAATTATTGACAAAAATTTATTCATGTGGTATCGCTTAAGAGGGATAATGACCTGCAGAGACGCTAACAAATGAGTTCCTGGTAGAGACTATATTATCGAAGATGAGCTCGTAACAATATTGAGGAGTCATGACAAATTGGACCACCCTGGGCCTCTACCCCCTCTGGTGCAAACCTAAATAATAATCAAAAAAAAAGATGCATGTGGATAGAAATGAACATCTAAGGTTTAAGAGATAAAAAGTCCAGAGCTGTTGCTACTACGCTCCCCAGACAGATCTTATGGAGATAATGATGATGGCAATGCGAGACATGGGTTAAAGAACTCTCAGCCGGGTCGGCTTGCTTTTGAATTTTTCTATCTCAATGATCTGGGCTCGATGGGATCGATATTATTAGGCTCCCGATGATTGGCAAGAAATTTCTTCAGGAGAGTAATGAGCTGCCACAATGTTTGTGGGCTTTATTGTCCTGTTTCGGCGGCTGTGGGAGGGGGGAGGAGGAGGAGGAGGAGCAAGTGTATTTCGAAGGAAGGGTAATAAAGAATAATGACTTATTAATTTGGGCGATTGCTGAAAAAATAAGAGTTTATTGAGTCAAATGGAAGTTTGAAGGCCCCTATGAGTCCCATCATTCGAACTAATGACTGAACGTGTGTGGTCCCACACTCGTGTTTTATCCAACCTTTTTATTTAACGGGGCTGGCATTGATTCATTAGAAATGAGTTGAGTGAATTACTGGCGCCATCTGTTGTTGGGTGAGTAAAAAAATTGTAAGGAATTTCGGTTGTATTTTTTCAGGGTCTGGTGAAATATCGACGCTCGATAATGTTGGTAGGCGACATGTGGCGTGAGTTCCTTGGCTCCTGTCGGTGTTCTGGGAGGCCATCGGTAAGTCAGATATCGCAACGATTTTGTATCTATGCATGAAATAGATAACTTTTAATATTGAACGTTGAGCGCGGTGTCTAAATGACAGAAATATGCGGCGAAAATTAGTTTCGTTGATTAGAATAATTTATTCGTGATTTTTACTTGGATGGTCGGTGGAAAAATGAGGGGAATTTTTAGTGATCCGTTCTCTGCGTGTGCAGGGGATCAAAAATTAAAACGAATATTTGGTGGGGTTTTGTTTCATTTGAAGTTATAGTGTCAACAAGTGGAAATTTCATTAATTTACGTACATTGGACTGCGTTAATAGGCAGTTTCGTGAATTAAAGATAAATTTGGATTTAAAGAAGCGAAGGCATTCCACAATATGGGAGCATCCAATATTGTCACGATTTCCTGAAGTTGGCCAGACGTTTCTGGGAAATGTAATCGACCACTCTGGTCCAGTGCAGAGGGATGCGCACCGTCTAGACACCCAGATCCACGCAATTTCGAGACACCGGCGCGACACTCTGAAGTGTTGCAATGTACACCGCAGGAAACTTATTATTTATTTTTTAAGTGAGGCTGTCGTCAATGAAATTTGACAAATAAGAGGCATTAGCGCGTATCACTTCAAAGCAACGAAAAGCCCCGACAATGATTGGCGCGAAAATTCTAGTTGGAGTACCGGTAAAAATTACCATTCAGTTCGCTGCGGATAATACTAGGGCGGTTAAGGGGTAACGGAAGCTGCAAAAGTATGATTTTTCATTCATTTTATTCAATGAAAATGGATAAACCTGTGAGCAACAATTGAGGGTAGTAAAACCGAAAGCCGTTTACTCTTTTTTTTTAAATTTATGCACAAAATAAATTTTCTGCAATTTTTTTCGGATAAACGTAAATTAAAAGTTGATAGCCCTCTATGATATTGTTATAAATTATTTGTGATCGCTTCTGTTACCCGTTAAGGTAGAATTTTCGATTTTTCATGGACGTTTTGGCCAAATCGCTGCAACTTTCCGCAAAGTTCAAATGACTGACGAAAAAATGGAAATCTATTTCGTGGGATGAAATAGATTTCGTCCATTTTCAATAATTTTATTTTCGCTTCCTTGAGAAGAGATAATAACCAATTGATTATTTATGACATTGAGACAAGCGTCTCTAAAAAAAGAAAGAGAAAAAGACCAGAAGTGCCTGAATTTCCCAACGGGCGGCATCTGACCCCCCATGAGGGCACGCAACCTACACCACAAACCAGACGTAATAGGGATTTCCTACAAAGGCGCGTGTAAAGACGAGAGGAAAAGCACAGTTTCGGGGAGCGATGGCAATACAAAGGGCCCTTTGTGCCTCAACATGGAGGCGCCGTGGAACTGGACACCAGATTGCGCTCTTCCCTGTTCTTCACTCGTGTGGATATTTTTTTAATTATTCTCGATTTAGACGTGACGCAATTGCAACGAGACGTATAATCACTGCTATTGACAAATTGTCAGTCCATTTATATCTCTTCATTCTGCATTCATTAAAATGGGGGCTTAAAATTGCACGGAGAAACTGAAATTACCTTATTAATTGATTTAATTATTTAGAAATCGAAAACAGTCAGTGATTTAGTTTTCTGATAATTTTTATTGAAATTTTCTCTGCGCATGTTGTGTCCGATTTATTTGAAGTCGGCGAGGCGTCTCAGTGTCAAGTGGATAACGTCTCCATTTTTTTTTTCAATCGCTGAATATGTTTGGATTCTACCGCCAAAAAATTTCTCCACAAGCGATGACAATTCTGTCAGACAGTCTCGTGTCTTTCCCACAGTTAAAAAGGCGCCCGATAACTCCTGGCGCCGTGCACTGGTTCTGCATCCCGGGTCTGTTGATGCAAGAAAGGAAAAAAATACGGGACACACCAGGACGACCACACACAAGTAAATGATATATTTATTCAATAAATATTTGCGTTGGTCATTCAGCCCCGGAGGTACTGATCGAAGTGGGTATTAATAATTACCCGGTTTATTAAATTTCAAGTGCTCTCGGCGGAGAGTACCATCAATCGTATAAAATCTCAATAAAATTTTTAACGAAATAAATTGGAAACCTTCGTACGAACTCTCAAGAGTTTCGGGCGCCCGAATGCGCGTCTGGATTATGTTATATAGGCGAGTAAAAATAAGAAGAAATTGAGACGCGCGAGGCGGGGATTGTGAGAAAATTAATTACCGTTTTTTCATGAGATAGAAATGAATTTTTTATTTGGATTTTCTGCACTCAGTCCAGCTGCGCTAGTCGTCATCGTTTTTAGCGATTTTGGACGCCAACGGCTGCCATCGGGATTGAATATTATTCCATCTCTTCGCCAAGAACTGCACTGGGATGAATAATCAGTCAAAATTAGACAACAAATTCTAGAGCTTGCATGCAGCGTTTTATTCATCTCAAATGAGATTCTCTTCATATTACCGAATAATCATTTGTTAACGCCATCTATTCCCATTACCAACAACCAATCCTTTCCATCCGTGATAATTTATATTGACATGTTTTCTCCGCATGTGAAAATTCACGTGCGGTCAATTTTATAAATACCTCCCTGTATCCATCACATCCATTAATTTTCAACCGCGAAAAATAAACCAAACTTTATCGCGAAATATTCATTGCCCTGAGACCCGGCGATCCGCGTGATTGGTGGAGATGGTAAATAAAGGCGGTGCCGCGAACGTCTCCGCCCAACAGAATTACAAAGTGTGGCTGGTGGATAAAAAAAATATGTCAGTCACAAATTCAAAATTCTAATGAGCTGTAAGGGGGAAAAATCGATATTTATAATAATAAGTATACTCTCGCGAGAGAGCTGCCTAAATTGCCTTCCCCCTCTACAGGTTAGAATTGACGAGTATCGGTTGATACTAAACGTGAGACAGTCCGGCGTGAGCCATCAAATTGTACTGACCAAAATAAATCTATTAAACGACATCTTAATAAGACACTAGAGTGATTAATAATTAAATCCTGACAAATCCTATCACTCTTACAGAGCATTATCTATTTTTTTTTTTATTGAATATTCGAAAGTTCTTTTCGAAGGGTTCTAAATTTTTCGAGGGTGGGGGTTGTATCTGTTAAAAATCTTGCTCACACAGACAACAGCGCACTTATACACATTCACAGACGGCACTGACGATCCGCACTTGACTCCAATGCCAGACCAAGTCACATTTGACGTTTGCCCTCTGGCCTGACCACTCACCCATAAACCACCCTCGAACCATCATCGTGTTTATACTTTCTCCGGTCCTCCCTGTGAACGTTAACTAAGTAGGCAGTGATCTCACTGAGTGATAAACATCCCTCTGAGAGTGCTTCGTAAAGAGTTTAGTGGTAGCTGATTGTGGAAAGAATAAAAATAATTTTAAAATCTCAGAAATGTTTTGAAAATGTTGCCGTCATCGATATCGTTCAGTGTTCGCGATATTTTAAACGATAGTCAAACGGTCGATAGTATGGAGTGTTACGGAGGTCATCAACAGGTACCACAGACCTTTCACCTCTCCCACGATTATTACGGATATAACGCGGTGCAGGACAGTCATTGGGACATTGACAAGTACAAGGAACAGACCCAAATCGGCCAGATGGGGTACCACAATTACGCAAATCCTCATCAGGTACATTCCTCACCCCCGTTTGAAGGGAATTCTGTCACAGAAGAAGGTAATTTACATTTTTATCAATGACTGTAATTAAAATTCATCGTTTTATCCCGTATTTTAGTTATTAATTTGTGGTTATTACCTGTCTCAGGAAATATCGTTACGTCGAGTAAAACAGAGCTGAGAAAAAATCAATCGGGGAAAAGAACGAAACGAAAACCGCGAGTGCTCTTCTCTCAGGTGAGAATTACACTAAACAAACAAATGCTTTGATTTAACACACCAGAAATTATTCCTATTCTTATCATTTTGTTTCGTAGCAATTTTTGTATTTTTGTTTCCTAATTATTTTCAATTTTCTCAGGCTCAAGTATACGAACTTGAACAACGATTCAAACAGCAACGTTACCTATCCGCTCCCGAACGTGAAGTGCTGGCGTCAGGTCTAAAACTCACCAGTACCCAAGTGAAAATTTGGTTTCAAAATCGTCGATACAAAAATAAACGTGCCAAAATCGAAGATGCAGAGAAGCTGCAGTCCCAGTCCCTGAAGACTCAGCAAATTAAAAAAATTCCCGTACCCATTCTGATAAAGGATGGAAAACCAAGTGCGAGAGATACCTGCGGTGGAAATTACTGGAGTGGATTCAGGCCCGACATAAATCTCCAAGTGATGCCGAGTGAATTTGGTGGTGATCTCCGTTTGAGTCCGGAGTATCGGGGGCCCGAGATAAGATTGGAGCCGGTGAATACAGGAAGTGAATTCCGAGACAATACAAACCTGCCGCAGGACTCACAGAGACTACTCACCACTGACTACCGGCCGAGCTTTGAAACTGCAATGAGGCCCGTTAAAACCGAATACAAGGCCCCCAATGACATTTCTCCATTCGTCGATCTGAGAACAACTCCGGATGACAAATCTAGTGTTTTGAATGACACTAGACCAATCGCTGACGCATCCGCCAACGATTTTAGCTTCTCAAATTATGTCAACCCGACGCAGAATTATCAGATGCCGTACGCTAATTACATAGAGCCGATACCGATGGAGCAGAATCTTCAGAGACTCTGGTAGCAGTTTGACGAAGTGATAAGAGTTAAATTAAGATGATCATGATTGGAATTCAATCGCGTTCGTTACTCTCGCCATTGACAAATTTAGATATTTCTGGGAATTGGTGATTCGTTGATAGAGAAATTGAAATTATTTATAGGGATATTCTGACAGGTTGAGCCAAGCCACCGGTGCTTTTAGGGTTATCGCAAGAGCATGACGGGTCATCTGGCAGTCAAGTGGCTGTGCGTAAATGGTAAGCGTCGTTGATCCCTCGTTTCACTGTGGGACTTACGACCATGTTCTATATGACGCTACTGATGCTATTACGAGCCATGGGAACATGCTGATAAAAATGTCATGCGTAATTCGTTTATTTATCCTTCATCACAAGCCTCTGGTGAGACTTTCAGAACCGGGGATACACCTGTCCTCCAAATTCTATTGGAGACGAGGATGAAATGTTAAAAAAGTTTTTGAAAAAATTATCACACGTGTGGGAAGTTATTTCTAACAGAGTATTGCACAACTGTTGTACTTTTTCATTCCTGTACAGATTTGCAGATTTTCAGATCAATGGCAGAATCCAATCAGCACGAGGGATAAAAAAAATTGAAATTTTTCATAAATATTCACGTGAAATATTATATTACATGAAAAATATGATAAGTCAATGATTTGTGATAAGAACGTTCATTCTCGATTGGCCGAATTTCACGTTTTATAAATAATGACGAAACGTAAAAAATTTACATTTTCTCGCGTCGTCCAATCTATAATTTACCAGAATAATAACAAATAACGTGAATTTTAGCTGAAAGCTGACGAACATCCTTTAATTCCACAAATGTGTGGCGAGTGTATTCGAAAATGACAATTTTTTTTAACCATGTGGGGATACGTACTTAGTTGTAGACATATTTACTCCGGGGCTACAATTTTTACGAGAAATGACGTTTAAGTGTATCTACAATAATTGTTTAGTGATATTCTAGTTCGTAAGAAATTTTAACGTGTCCAAAGATATCGCAAAGATTAACTGAATGTAATTGATTCATTTTAAGGTTTTTTTATCGACAATTGTTTTTAATGGTCTCATAAGTATTGTGTGATACGATGAATAAAAAATGTTATCAATCTAACTCAGTCTACTGTTAATGCGAAGCGTCTGAAGGGAAAATATTGACTCTGAGTATGGGCTTTGAAAATGCTTAAAAGCCTATTATGTGAAAAAATTAGAATGATTATGGGTGTTCATGTATTTTTGTCCAATAGAGGCCCCCGATGTCGCATTATTCGTGTCATCCATCACTTCAAGCTCAACATTGATATAGGATATGTGATGAACGCGAGGGACAAACAATGGCTGGGGCTTCAAATTTCCAATTGATGTGTTTGTTACTGTTACATAATAATTTGGTTACTAATTTCACATTCCGCGGAGATTCAACAATAGACTCATCTTCAGTGACTGTCTATTGACCCTTAATTTACGATTTTTTTCAGCTTCTCAAGCATAACATTTCGCCCTTCTTTTTCTGAAATGTTTAGTTAAATTTCTTGCCTATAGTTATTAACAATTTTCAGACCCTACCAATTTGACAAAATGTCGCGAACTTTCTGCTGGAAATTCATTAAAATACTCGGAAAAACGAACACTATTGTAATGGTTCTTAACGATTTTTTATACTTTCTCTAGTGAAAAACGATTTTCTTATCGACGGTAGAAATCAACTTGTGGAAAATTGCGCGAAAAACATATAATTTTCATGATTGTGAACTGCAGTCGATCATGAAGGAAATACTAGATACAGACCCCTGGTCGGGCGCGACCACGTTTGCTAACGGTTCTACCCAGGGCCAGCAGTCGAAAATACAGGGACTGCGTCATGTAAATGATAAGTAAATCAAACCGTAACATAAATCTCAAACCTATCACGTCATCGAACGAACAAATGTTTCAGTCGTATTTATTTATGAACAATCTCTTCCTGTTTGGTGTGTCTCACATCTCTAGCGATATCAATCGGCCCAATCGCGCAATTGAAATTTTCGCCGCTATAATCTGTTGTACCCATTCTCTGATTTACACGAGCATATTCACCTCAATACCTCTGTCCTGTTCTACTTCCATAAACCATATTAGAAACAGTGTTTCGAAGAAGATAGACGGACGATGAAGTGAATGAGTGTAACGTCAGTGGATGATGGTTAGTTGGCGGTGGCAAATGCCTTTACCAGTTACACTCAAGCACTAATATTACATCTCCGGACTGACAGACGTGCGGACTTTAAAACCCAAAGCTAACAAACAGTTAGCAGTCATCCGGTCTTCTTGCTTTCATAATCTTCTCCTTGTGTATGAACACGTTTAAATGTTCAATTTTACGAATTTGATTTATTGCCGGGGAATTCGTTCCAATGAGATATTGCACTATCAGCGAAAATATTCTGCCCCAATGTGGGGAGAGAAATATCCACTAAAAACAATGTACCACATTTCGAAGAGTCATTTTTATCTCCAGTGTCTTATCTTCAATTATTTCGCTTAATTGTTTTTCATCCTAAATTTTTCCTAGTGATTCATCCAATTTTTGGTCAGACCAACGCGTTTTTTATTGAATATCTCTCTCCGTGTATTCGTTCCTGTCCTCTTCCTTGTCAACTTTCATCTAATAAATTTAAATCAATTGGTGGTTAGAAAAAAAATCGAGAAATGAGTCACTCAATGCGCGAGGAGAATCCTCTGCTTCCCATAGATGAGGGACAGGGAAGAAGAGCATTTTGAACATCGGGGGTAGTTGGAATAAGGTATAATTTTCCGCGCCAATTAAGGTCTTTAAGAATTGCGACCAATTGAGCAGGAGGGTCCAGAGCCTTAACGTTTGGAGTAGAAATAAAGTTGTACCGGCATCGTGTGCCCACCCTATAATCTATCATCGATTGGATCCGAGTGAAGGGAGAGAGAGAGAGAGAGAGATAGAGACAGAGATAAAAGTCTCCATTAGTCGTCATAAGTAGCGCGAAACCTTTTCGCCGAAATAAATACATCGGAAGATTTCGGGTCATTTGTCGGTCGACTTTTACACATTTTATTAATACCAAATTCATTCTTGAATCGATAATGTATCTGGTACGAGAGTTGCCGTACGATTCCCATCATCGTAACAAGTGAGGCGTAGTGTGCGCTTCTGTGGTTCACACTTAATTAAACCTACATAGGAAACTCGGGTGTTCGCACGTGGCAATACAATACCATCGAGTCTTTAGCGTCAATTGTTATGTAAAGTAACACCCCTGGTTGGTGTTACGCGGTCCAACAGTGATCTGTCAAACGTCGGATAGTACTGTAACTGCAGAAGTAGTTTTACCAACCAGGGAAAAGTCGAGTGCCGTCGTGCAACTTTACAAAATCGTTAGCTCCGATTCAACCAAGTTGAGACGTGTCTTTTCGAATTTATCGGAGAAAACTTTTTGAAAGGAAGCGATTTTACTGACGTAAATAGCTACTTTCCAGTCTCTAGTCGTAAATTATTTTTAGATTTTTACCTTTTATTTTTATTTACCAAATAATCTTAAATCCATTAATGTCCCGGTAAAAATACATAACTCGAGATAATTCCATAGGTTTTCCAAATTTATACAGAACTTATACGACGCAAATATGTCATATATATTGTCATGATTTGATTTCTTAATGCTAAACAAGTGTCGTTCCCATTCTTATTATATGGCATATTCATCTTCGACCTCCGCCCCTTCCAACTAGTTCAACAATTTCGATACATTCCCTGCCAAAGGGTCCTCATTCCCAAGAAGGTTTGGATTTCCTCAATTAAAATAAATAATCACTCAAAATCCTAGATAAATAGGGCCCCTCTGAAAAGCATTTGAAATACAATTTTTCCCTGCGACTGGTGCGTTCTCCAATATTAATTAAAAAAAAAAACTTCCAAGACGTCTTCTCTCTTTTCAATAATTCGCCTGTTGAGAGCCCTCGCTAAAAGTAGTACAGTTAGTATAATGTCGGGACAGCGGCTGAATCACCACTACAATAACCACGAAAAGCTCCTCGCAGCGAAGGTGCTCTGGATTGGCTGTTGGTGGAAAGACGAGTGCGCGAACGACTGACGGGATTGGCCGTGGGGCGAGGCATCGGTGATCGGAGTGAGATAGTATTAGAGTGTACATGAGTCTTACGTAGGGTGTGATAAGCGCGGAATGACGAGGGAAAGCCCCACCTACGCGATAACGCGAGGATTTGCTTCACCAGTGAAGTAGATAGAGAAAGGAATAGTCAGCCAAGAGGCTTTATTACTACATCGCATGAACGAGTCAAGCCAGGAACAACCGCGAAACTCGTTAGCTGTGACATCCGGCTTGGCTTCTTGTGCCTCCCGTCGCGGGTATCGCGAAGGAGCGAGAGGGACGGAGGGAGTTGTAGCTTTTTTTTTTAGGGAAAGACGTGGTGGTGGAACTCGAGTGGCGCACTAATTCGAAAAATAAGTCCCCACGCACTTGACTGAAGCACACTCCGTCGAAAGGGTGCGAGCGGACATCAGTAGCCCTTTACTGGTGACTGTTTCGGTGGTTTAAAGTGAAAAAACGTGATTGCAAGTGCTGTTGTGTCTGGGAAATTCGAATGGATTTTCAAGTCTGTGATTCAGGGACGACCGTAATTGGTTGACGGAGACGGACTTGTTTTTTTTTTGTTTTTTTTCTTTCCTTCAAACTATTTGGATTGATTGGAATCGGGGTGGGAATGGCGACGGTAACCAAGAGGAGTCCCCCGAGTTCACCAAAGCCGTCATTAGTCGGACAACCAACACCTTTCAGCATCGAGGACATCCTCAGTCGTTCGAAAACACAGGGGGAATCGACTGACATCCGTCGCTCGATGCCCGAAGAATTTCCGGATAACTCACTTCATGGACACAATTCGGATTTTCCAGTGTACGACAGGAGTCCTTGCAGCTCGATGGACAATGAGCTGAGATTATCTAGTCGTGCGGTAAACAGGAAGGCACCGGGATCGCCTGATTGTCAAGCGAGTGTTGTACGGGAGTTGGATTTTTTACGGAGAAATCTCGCACAGGCGAATCTGTCCAATTTTGGGAATCTTCCACGGGGTAGTTTTGATAATTTCGAGCGACTGGGGATTACGTACAGGAAGAAGGAAGCTACGAATCGGCAGCAGGATGAGGCGCTGGATATGAGCAAGAGTAAATATCTAGGTGAGCATTTTTATTTTATTTAATTAAAGGAGACTGGCATTTTAAATTTTGTAGTGAAGTGATAAAGTGAGGGGAGGTAATTCATTTGCAGCCGTAGTTTTTGATGAATATTTCCGAATGTAGACGCAACGGAAAAATTTTCGTCAAAACTTTTTTATAGAACTTATTTATGATTATTATGAAAATTCTCCCATCTCAGTAATTTTTTATTGCAATATTCATCTGAAAACAAGGTCGAAGATAAGTTGACTTATGTCGTTCTAGCACCTCACTATCACGATAGTTTCTAATTAGTTTCTTTAGTTAGAAATATTAGAAAACTCTTTCTACACGAAGAGTAAATATGGAAGAAAAATTCCGATGGTACCACAGGAGAATTGCCTTCAACATAAATTTTTACTGTATTTCAGTGAAAATTTTCGAGAAAACCTCAGAAATTTTACTAGAAATTCCACCAAATTTGACGGTAACATCATTCCATAAATTGCAATTTTTTTCAGTACTCGTATTAAAATTTTTTTAGAAAATTCCTGTTTGAGTAAATCTAGCCCATTTGCATTCCCAATCAAAAATGTTGAATTTGCCACAGAAATTAAAGATAAAAATTTTTAACAGTGTGCGTATCCACTTGTCAGTCGAGAGTTTGAAAACTTTTAACCCGAATATCCGGGGCACGAAAAAAGATAACGTAATTGAATATAATTTTAGTAGCATAAGTGGCCACTCGACAGGGCAGACGTCACGAGTGGCCTAGGGGGAGCTCTCATACACTCAACTTCTTGCACTTGTCCGTTTTGCCGTCAATGTCTGCTATCCAAACTTCCCTCATCCTCCCTTTGAAATGCTTTATAGCCCTGGTATCATGATCTTCACCACTCTATCTGACTTCCGTTCGTGGTAGCTTTATGATCAGCCCTTGGAAGAGAGATTGAGTTACACATTTTCACTGGCTCTTCCATCATTAAACACATCAGCTCCCCCATTGTTTGACACTCATGACCTTTCAGACACGAATTTCACGTGATTTAATCGTCGAGTTGTAAATATTTGAGACGCTTCGATTACTCGATTAATCGAGGCACTTGTTAACATGCAAAATAGAAAGAGTATGTACACTGATTTTCGCGAGACTAAACAGTCTGTGGGGAGCCGAAGACGTGGAAATTATATACCTGACTTTGGTTAAGTAAAGAGGAATTGGCTGAGGAGTACGGTGAAGTAAACAAATGCACACGTGTGGCTGCACCAGCAAACGAGACATCAAAAGCTTATTTAACCGTCTTCTCATAATTCTAGGGGTCTTTTTCAATCCTTTGAAAATTCATTTCATTACAACATTTTAATTTTACTACTTCTGCATCTCAACTTGAGAAGAAATGGTGTTTTCATTCCAGATGATATTGAGGACGAGCTTTACGACTCTCAAAGCCACGGTCAGTCCCTTCAGAATCGAAAGAAGAGAAGTAGAGCTGCTTTTTCTCATGCACAGGTCTACGAATTGGAGAGACGATTCGCAGCGCAAAAGTATCTCTCTGGACCAGAAAGGGCTGACCTCGCGAGGGGGCTCAAGTTGACGGAGACACAAGTGAAAATTTGGTTTCAGAATCGAAGGTACCTTGTGAGAAATTTTTACATATGTAAATCATCGAGAAGATATCGATTTTTATTCGGAAATCAATACCCACTTGATGGTAATTGCAGGTACAAAACTAAAAGACGTCAACAGCAAGAATTAGGCGCCCTGGTGAACTCAAACACTGCGAGGAGGGTAGCTGTGAGGGTATTAGTTCACCCTGATGACCACCTGCGAGGATTGCCACCCCTTCGTGGCTCAAATCTCCAACTTCCGGGGCAAATAAACTGTCCACCTCAACTTCATCCATCCAATAAAGCTTTAAATACATTTCCTTACTATTGCCTTCCTTATCACCCTCTCCTCTGTCCACCCCTGCATTCACCTCACATACAAGTCCCGGGAATTCCAGAGTTGGAGCAGATTCCCCGCGAAACACAAATAACAAAAGTCAATCATGAAAAATAACTAGTTCCCCCGGAAAATTTTCGTAATTAATTGGGATTCGTTGACACAAATGAATGTAATGAGGGAGCAAATTGTCTCGATATTTCAACTACGCGATTTAGGTAATTATGTCGATAATTGTAGCCAAATTTCTCGTCAAAACGCACCAAAAATGAATGTCTGAATTTCAATCATTAATGAAAATGTTTATTCCCATAAAATTCAGGGATTCGTCTTTGCTGTGAAATTATTAAAAATTTCTTAGAATATATTTATTACAAATATTAATATGATGTTGCTTAGGTACACATGTGTATATTAGAGATGTAAATAAATGTATAAACAGTCATTTACTTTTGGCATTTTCACTCTGATTTACCTGACCCCTCCGGTGATGATGTTTATCCAGTGAATCCGGCGCGATCGCCCGCAACAAATCGCTTCGGATATGTCATTGACACGATAAAAACTCATGATTTATCGCGGCGAAATGGAAAAGCTCCCTGGTCGCTTCGTTGGAGTGTCAAATGTGACACACACGGCACTTCCATCCTCATTTTTTATCGTAGAAAAGGGTGTGTAAATGCGACAGAGGAGTGATTTTTTCACCATAAGTGTTTTAATAGTTCCATCTGGGTGGCCCCACCAGACATCGGATATGTTTATTCAGACGGGCCTTCGGGGACTGTCTTGATCCGTCGGCCTCGTGTCAGTAAAAACCACCACCATCAGTATATATGGCACTCATCCGCCCGTTAAACCAAGGAGTTACATTAACATTAAATCCTTTGAAGCGCGAAGAGAAATAAAGTAAAAATTAGGGAACAATTTGCTGAGTCCCCAACGATTTCAGCAGCATTCCCAAAATTTTGACCACTTATCTATCAAGCAATTCACGAATTTTTATCAACATATAAACAGATTGTCAGGTCGACTGAGTAATTTTTCAAAGATGTAAACTATAAAATTGCCAAAAAGGCAAATCGACGTTTTCTAATTCTGTCGGAATTTTTTTTCCACACGTGTGGCTAGATCTTTTTATCAACAATTATTCATGATTATTGTTCACGTTAGCAATGGGAAAAATAGAATATTACTGGGGAGAGTTAATTCAGATGGGGTCATATACTCGCTTCTGCAGTCCATTATCGTTTTGTTTATCGTCATTTCAAAACATTCCAGGGTCGTAACTGTACAGTTGAGCATACTGACGTGGTCTGTGGAGTCTCATTCATATATTATTGGCAGAGGATGAGACTCTTTCCTGTAATGACCTGTGGCTTCCTTTCCTTGACGTTATAGATTCTTTCGTGACAAACAATATATAATTTATTTTCCGAAAAATTCACCATCCGATTTTTCCAAATATCTTTATTTGATCTTGAATTCACTTCAATTTCTCAAAAGTGAAAATTCCATCGCAATTATTGCTTAATGCACAAAAAATTTTCACCAGTCAAATGAATAAATTGAATTATTCGTTAGAAATGTCTTCACAAGTCTTATATATCGAGCCTTATATACGTATATATAAGCTCTGAATTTCTGAAATTCCCCGAACAAGAGAGGCGAGCGATTTAACGCTCAATCAAGTGACGAAAGCTAATTTTCATTAGCTTTTAACTGGTGGAGCCCCGTCTAGATGAAGGGTAGTTCGTCTCACCCCCCGAGTTCGGCCCTCCACACTCTTTGTCACATTTCGCTTAATTTCCCTTAATACAGGATATTCTTATACCGCTGAGAACAGCACATACTGCACAGGCGAGTGCACCAAGGGAAATATTCAATAACAATTACGTGTCTTTTTTTAATTGTTGAGGAAAATATTTGCTCGGATATGAGCCTCTGTAAAGTCACGAATTAATGCCCGACACTTTTTTTTGCTCAACTATGAAAGGCCTAAGAATTTTATGTATTCTCCCACGAAATGGAGAGCATTCTGCACTGGATGAAATTTATTCCATGCGCATTTGTTGGAAAGTGTGCTTATATTCATGGAAAGCCGAGAGTTATTATCAATTTTTACGAGTCATTTCAAGGTGGGAGGAACTGGTGAACGACAGAATAAAAAATATAGATATATCGCATTGAATTTTTCCAACTACCGCGAATTCGTCTGGTTGTCGGGATTTGAAAGTATAATTTCCCCGCATTTTTCCAATAATTAACTTGCGAAGAAAAGATATTGATGAGAATTTACACTGTTAGAAATTTCTCGATATAAACATGAAGTATAAAACAATATTTTTGAAAATATGAAAAAACACGAAGGCAACTGTCGAAAAATCTGGTTTTAAATTTTTTTATATAAATTGAATTATATAATTTTTAGAATATATATATTTTGTTATGTATCATATACAATTGGGCTCTTGGCTGCAAGTTCCAGGAGAACAGAATAGTGTTAATAATTCAGTTATTGTAAGTATTGAAATATTTATTTATGACAACCAATTTATAGCAAATAATTTTCCAACAGCGTATTGAACAATCTTGTGTTAGTTCGAAGATGATGGCTTTTCTTGTAAAGGCCGAAGTGCAAAGTCCCCTTTAACCTTTTCAATAGTCCTTGTGACTGTGCGCCCTGGTCGCCCCTGGCAACCTCGATTGAGGCGCGTGTCAGGAGGTGGAATAAGCTACGTGAATATGGAAAAAAAAGAAATCTAGAAAAGGAGCAAGAAGACACCTTCACTAAAATCTCAAACTTGCAACCCGGTAATTTTCAGTAGAAGGGATGAGAGCCAAATACATATTTCCTAAGTTCCTTTCAAAATAGCCGAACAAAATTGATGAAAAAATCGTTATTATTAAAACTATCTAGAGTATGTCGTAGTATTTTCCATCAATAGACAATGTGATTATTGATTAACCGTCGATCAAACGGAAATACATCTGTTTGTCTGCAGATTAACGTTTTTCTGCTGCTTCGGGATGAGCGATTCTCAAAGAGGCAATTTGGCGAATTTTTCGCGGTGAAAAAAAAAAACGCCCGGCGTCGAAGAAAATTGTCGATCGACTGGGGCCAATCAACAGCGTTTCATGCGGTCGAGTGGGTGGGGAAGGATATAACTGTTGGGGAATAAAGGAAATAAAAAAAATGTGGATTTTTCTGTACGAAGAGAACATTTTCGTGAACCGGGGACCGCAGTTTGGGGGCACACGTACGCGTAATAAAATGAAGTTGATGTTAGAAGTTCTGTTGAATAAGAGGAAGCATTGGCAATATTGAGCAAAAAATTGGGAAAAAATTATGATAAAATGGCACTTGTCTTGTGTGCCAGAAATCCCGTTTTTTTATATCTTCGAAATAAATTCAGAGTGGGTACTTGAGTACGCGTGCATAGACACTCGAGGATCTTCCCAGTGTTGGGCACATTGAATCGATGAAAAAGTTATTTTGTTATGCAAGGATAGGTTCAATCCAGAGAAGTGCTCTTGGTGAAAATCGTTCGGATCAACTCGACAAAAGTATCTTGGAGATGGGCCAGGAATTTTTTCATCTGCATATTTTATCGAACGAATGCTAATATTTCACACCCTTTCGAAAATGTTTGTAAACACTGCAAAACATCGCATTAAAATTGAATAGAATTTTTCAGAATATCAAACATATCTGAAGACGTTTAGCCATACGGACCGAAAAGTCTGTGAAAAATCACTGCACCGGGCACTAGAATCGAGGGACAAAATGGTAGAATACTTAAGTGTGTTTTATTCAGACATAAAAATCCTATCAATACCGTAATTTTTCTAATTAGTGGTATGCCACTTCGTTAAATAGACTAAATATCCCTATAAAAGTTGAAGGTCTATCATTTTTTATTTCAGGTTAAATGAAAAATTGATACAAATCTTTTAATAATTCAGTTTATTTTATTTGGTCTTTTCTCATGTTTTACTGTACCACACAGCAATTGTGCCGAGTATAGCCTATTAGTACCGACGTGGGAAAGCCCATTAAGACATTTCACTAGACGGCATAGTAATTTTTCTCAGGCCTGCAAGCAGTGCAGTATTTTTTATCAGAATCGCACTATAAAAATTGTCATATTTTTCTCTCGGTGCACTTGTACGTCTGGAATTTCCACTCGGAAAGAAAAAAAAATTAAATGAAGTAAATTTCATACTTGATATTCGTCCATTCGATTTTCAATGGCAATATAAATAATTTTTCTATCAATACTGCTATCACAAATCGAATATACTAGAATCAAATATAAAATATCCATAAACTAAGTAGATTATTATCCTCATTTCAATTATAACGTATCCATTGAAATCACGAAAAAATATAATTGATTACAGTATTATTTTCTCTACGCGCGCTGTCTAAAATTGCCCCTTGTATCATCCTGTTCATCATGACATGCTTTCAAACAATGAAGGAGGGAAAGGATTTTAATTGAAACTGTTGCACGAAGTGACAATCTGGGCTCGCCGAAACACTCAATTATTTCGTTAAATATTCAAACGTCGTTTCATCTATAAATAGTCCTCAAATTACAGTCGGGGTTCTGCGGTAATGTTTTATCGTCCATTTTGGAAAAATAAACGTCGAGCCATCGGTGGAAACACATGAGTGACTGGCATGCAAACACGCACGGTGGCGCGAGGCCCGCTCATTTGAAAAATTGAGTGACAGCCGACCTTACACGATTGTTATTCAATTTATATTATGGTTACTTTTTTGTCGCTGTTCCACGATGCTTCAGTGGGATCCTTTCAGCAACTCAACCTTTATTACTGGACATATTGGAACACTTGAGAATGTTTTCCTAACTTGGAAGGATTTCCTCCATTTTACGGCCCTAATTAATAGATAAATATAATGAAATCTCAATTAAAATTATTATGATAGCAAATTTGACTTTCTCCTTCCAGCTCTTGTCGTTCTTCCGTCGATAACCAGTAATATATTGCGACGAAAATGACTGAACTTTTTTCGGAATTACTTTGCGTAATTTACGAATATTATTTTATGCTCTGGAAATTATTTTTTTCTATCGTTAATTAGATTTTTAATTAGACTCCGTTCTTTCTCCCCGACTATCGAGAAGAAGTCACAATTATTGATGAGATAATTCCGTTTGTCGATAACTTACCGATAGCCGAACAGAGAGTGGTCTTCGGAATTTTTTACCGACCGCGTAGTTTCTCGGAAGTGGGAAAATTATCGGCAATGATTGAGTGACAGGCATCATTATAATCGACTTATCGACGAAGCAGGTTCCATCATACTAGGTCACCTATAGTGGACGGAATAGTGATAATCTATAAATCAATTGTTTGTCGCTGTCTTAAACCAAGTATGAATAATCAAATAATCATTGACGCTGGAACGAGGCAAAATCAGCCTGTCCTGACCCAAGCTCTACCTTCTGGGTGGTTATAGCCTCAACTGGACGTATCGTGTGAATAATGTGAGTATTCCGTCGGCTAATTACTAGTCGTCATCGTAGTCAAATGGCGAAGCTGATTGCGTGAGGGTCTGGGTGACATTAAAAATGCGAGTGTTCTACACTCCATCATTCAACATGATTGACGCTAATTGTAATTAGAGCTGTAATTGATCAGAGAGCTCTGTAATATCGAACAAGAGAAGACGGAAAAAAAGGAATAAGTTCTTATTCCACGAGCTGTCAATCTAGACCAGCAGGATATCCATTTGCGTGAAGAATCCCAATGGTGATAGACATCTCCAGAGTCAAATTAAGGCGGGGAAAGTTTGCTGGGTATTGGAGCAGGTTTCCGAAGACAGGTCAAATCGAAGGGAAGGAAAATCGTTGGCCTCCGGCTAATAATTTAATTGGTCCTTTGCCATATCAACGAGGTTGATCTGGATCACCTAGTGCTGAAGTCACTGGAAACCCACTATTTGGATTCAATCCCTAGATGGGAATGTTGATGATCCGATAGGTTAAACGGCTCAAGTATTATCCGTTGGTGAAACTTAGCACCTTTTGCACGAAAAAAAGGTGAGGACCGCTAATTTTCCTAATAGATTAAATACCCAGGGTGGGAACATTGTCATTGAGGATCGAGTCCCACAGACTTTGCTAAGTGAGGGCCTCACCTTGTACGCCATTGTTTCACAAACAAAAGACGTTCCTAGCTAGTCATGGCGGCACTCTTTGAACGCCCCTTGGCCAATCGTTGGCTGCGTTTAGAGCAACCTGGTATAAAAGAAACCTGTGCTCGTCGATGATTAAGATTTTCTGCGTGTGCAAGTAATGCCCATGGGTTTGTACCACATTAAGATCGTCTCATCAAGCTTCTCCGAGGTGATTTGATGCTGTATAAAATTGCAAATCCTTGGTTCATCATTGCTCATTCACTTCGTTATTGTAATTGAATGATTTACGCATATATTAATATCTCTATAAATGGTTAATTTATAGGCAATTAACTTATTGACTGTGAAGAACCGATGACATTGATAGAAATAACGAAAATAGAATGGATGAATAGATAATTTCACAAACACATTGACCCGAGAGTTATAAACTTCTCTAGCCCATTGAAGAACTTTTTATGAATCATCATCGAGAAACCATTTCAGTGTTTTTCATCAACGTCCACCTCTCATTTTTCTTGTCCCCACTTTGGTCCCAGTGAGGGAAAAAAAAAGGTAATGGAAAGCCGCGTAGAGATGCCGCAGGGGCTTATACAGAGGATCATGATTAATCAATTAGCAATCTCGGAGAGCCCTTAAAAATTGACGGGGACGATGGTAAAAAAAAACCGGATCCAAAGGAGCCGACGTGACGCTGCGGTAAGGATTGCCCGCAAACGACTATGTTTCAAGAAATAATAATATCAGCAAAAAGAAAATAAAAAATCATCTTGCATCAAGGGTTTCTTCCTCACGATTGCGTGTAATCTACCGATATGATAGAGCACAATGATGAACCGTCGTCAATGGACAATTGATGTTAGCTCAGGAGTCTCCACAAATATCACGGATTTTATAGTGAATGATTTATTTAAGGGGAATTGCTGTGATGCACTCGAATTAATTCCTCCTCGAGGACCGGAAACTTACAAATTAACGAGTTAAAATCGGCTTCAACGATCGGATGGATGAACATGTTTAGTGTGAACAAGAATTTCCACCTGATGAACGACTACGTGCTGCATCACAGCTACTGAGGAAAAAAAGTTGAAAGAGAGTAAAAAAAGGTAAATTAGTTCTCCTGGTGGAAAGTCATTTTTCAAGCGGCCAATGAGTTGAATAACACCGGCATCAATTCAATTTTGCTTCATCATTTTTTATTTCTTTCTGAGAAACTGAGCGGAACTGGTTGTGGAGAGGGGAGAGAGACCCAAAAGTTATCTGGCCGAACAGTGTGAAATCATCCGCTTCCGAATTTCCTGAGTGAGATCTCTCCATCTCTCTTTCTCTCTCGAGGGTGCCGATGCATCGGAGCAGAAATAAATGACGTTTGCAAGGTGTTCGCATCAATAATATTACATCTTGGTTTGGCTCCTTCGAGTCCACTTCCCCTCGTCATCTTTATCCTCAGCCGCAACGAAACTTTAAAAATGGGTAATTAAAATAAAGGATGCCGACGAGGGTGTTATAAAAACGTTGCACGCCGGCTACATTTGAGGATTGTGCATTATTACACCATGACATTTAGTCATAAAACAAAGGTAGAGAGCATCGGCTGGCCTCCTCAGATAACAGTATAACCTTTTTCCAGGTTTTTTCCTCAATTCCTCTCCAGCTCCGAGGCCTTTACGGATTTTTAATTTTTAATGGGCGCAATGCACACACTGATGAATTTTTCCAATGGGAAAATATCGAAGGAAAGCAAGTGTTCGTCTGATCTACATTGAACATAATAGAGTTGACGGCACGTCCAATGACTTATTACATATACCTTGAACTCGATCGTAAAAGTTTAATCGATATATTTTTTTTCTCCCCTCAAAATCGACGCTTGATTACACGAAAATTGTGGTGGTCCACTTAGCCATCACTGTCACATTCTCTGTGGCGGTTCAGGATTTTTAAAATCCGTCCCTGAACTGCTGCCTAATAGTGATTCTCGGCTTTCAGCATCGAGCCGGGGTACTCAATTCTTTTTGTTCTACTGGGTTTCTTTTCACCTTTTTTTTCCTCTCGTTTCAATCCTTCACTCGTCCGTCCTCGTCGATGAATGCGAGGGAGAGACGCACGGCAATATGAACCTGTTAAGACTGAACGTGGAATCATCAGTTATAGGTGAAGAGGTGTTGGAGTGATCTATATTCGATTTCTTCTGGGCATTTTTGAATGATTGAGGGGAATTAGGTTTGTCATTCCATTCGGGCTTGTTTTCTACTTGCTCGCATGCTTCATTCCAGCATGTGGTAGTTTTTTGTTTAAGGAGACAACAGTTTAATGAAAATTGAAGATTACTTATCGTATTTTTTAATGGGAATTGCGAATAAAGAACAGGAAACCTTTAGGGAATTGAGAGGCTCATTATTCAATAAAATACAAAATCATTACATGATTTCAGCCGAAAAATTACTCAAACTTTTACAATTTTCATTAACTTGTACTCATTTTTTCCCCTCGGTGCAGTGAATAAAAATATTATCAACAAAAAATCTATTTCACGTGTTGGAATTCAAAGGATTTTCCTTCTTTATCAGTGTCACCCACAGAGCAGTATAATTTCTCTAAAATTCTCACTGATTGGCATGGATCGATTGGTCACGGACAATGGGGTCTTCCACTTGATGTTTGCGGCTGGAAGGGATTGTCGAGGTCCCGAGCAAAGGAGAGTGTCGGCAAAAGGATAAAAACAGTAATGAGCAAAACGCCGGTATCGTTACCGTTTTCTGTTGCTCTTCTTGTTGCGTTTTGCCCCCAGAGTTTGCTTCGGGGAAGTAAAAGAGTTAACGCTCCCGGATATCATCCCAAAGGGTTTCCGTCGCTTTCTGGAGAACACGACTGCCCATAACCATTTTATATTCGACCTCCTCAGGACAAGAATTCGCCACATTATTTTCAAAAATGATTGATGAAATATTACCGTGAAAGAGAAGGCATGGGAAAAGGGATAAAGGGAGGTGAAGGAGTGAGGCCAAACCGGTGTCCAATTAATAGTGTTGCAGTTAGTCAAGGAGGGCCCTCTACTTCTCTCCGTCTCATCTTGAACGAGAAAACCGGCCGCCTTTGACGTTGCCCTCCGAGGAGTCGTTTTGCGACGCTTCGTAGCGCGTATCGAGACTCCAACAGATGAGCCTGATCACGTCTACACGAGACTCTCGACAATTTACAATAGACATTCACAGATAGTTGTATAAATTATTGACAATTCAAATTGATCGTAAAAAATGTATATCTATGAGATATTTCATTTGATGATTATTGGAGGATTAAGAAACGTGTTCATAATGATATTTTCAACACCAGGACAGGACGAGTGAGTGGGATACCGATTAACGCAAACGAGACAGGGTTATTGGACTTATCAAGCGAGCTATATCCGAGCCGGCCGGTTCACCGTTGAAAACACTGGTAACCGATCTTGTCCGTCTTGTTCGTGTCAGTCGGCCGCGTGTTCCCCACCCATCCCTTCCCCTATCATCCTCTTCAGCAACGTTTCTCAAGAGCTGCTGCATCGTGTCCCACGTTTTCTTCATCAATTCTCCCATCGCTCTGTCACACTCCCTCTCACTCGGTTGCGCACGCGCGACTTCCAATAGCCTCACCCCCTACCCCCTTGTCTCACTCACACACCATCCACCTCTCTTCCTTCCTCACCACGACAGTCAACCTCCTGTTCCTCCACCAGCCAACCTGTCTCATTTTGCACAGCCATCTCACTCCAACTCAGCCACTATAATTTTCAGGAGTCGCATGCGGTCTCAGTCGCTCGATTGTTGGCTTCGCTTACCTCCCCACCATTTCTATCCAATGCTGGAGCGTCGTATGGCGGCTTGGATGAAGGTGAGCGGCACCCTTTGAAGTCCAGTTGGGAGCCAATTACACGAGTCACACACAGGGCCGCAGCTAAAGCCACTAGCGCACACCCAAAATACAGCCAAACTCTGGTATCGATTAAAATTGAGAAATATGATGGTTGGTGGGGTGGGGGGGGAGGGAGATGTATGCCAAGGGGTGGGGATTAAGCGTACGAATTAATTAACCTGCGCTGCGCGAGAAAGGTTGTGCCTAAGCGGAAGTTGATTAACGAGTCGTCGACGTGTGGCTTTCCTTGAATTAAATTTTGACATTTTTTTACACTCGTCGCACGACTGTATTTCTCTTTCATCAATTTCTCAGGGTATTGCGTCACTTCGAGAGTAGCTGGATGGGGAATCAACAATTCTCCGTCATATCGCGGTCACCGCAGTGTGGCCGAGCCATCAGGAAGCATGAGAATAGAGCGTATTTTTCGTGATGAGAGATTGTTGCAGGATAGGGAGGAGAAAAAAAAAAATAATATGTATCCAAGTTACGTCCAAAGGGATAAATTTTTCTTACGCCTAATCCGATGATTTCCAAAGTGGATTAGCTGAAGTGAGAAGCCCTCTCGCGCGTGAGTCTTGTGGATGCCATGGTAAGGACCACCCACCCAACCTATACTTAGCGAGGTGTCGGCAAATTGAGCTATAGATGCCCAGGGTAATATGAACCGGCCTCCCTCCACCTCTCTGGTCAGGATGAAAAAAAAAATGATAGGCCTTCGAGAACAAGAGGTGTTGGAACATCGTCGATAGCATCCGGTGAGCGCTATTAGGGTCTCCCTCCAATCCTGAGGTCTTTCCACTAATTTCCCACCACCTGGGCTCCCATTCTTTCCCGAATTCTGGGTCTGAGTTCTTTCACTGGGCTATTGACTGTACAAAGTATTGCCGTCAGTGATTATCTGTTGCATAGGTAAAAGACTTGAGATGATTTCTCTCATGTTGTGGCTGAGACTCAAACATTTTCCGGTGTGACGGTCATCATCGACGTTTGTATGATAATGGCTAAGGTGTGGAGAAATAACAGAGAGACGCTCACAAGTGATTGCCAGAGGAGGAGGGAGAGAAGGAGTGAATATGTGCCTACACATTTCAAACTTCTCTCATGTATATGTTATATATGCCTCGAGGGGAGGTGGACGGCGACGCGCGGTCTTTCTTTTGAGGCCTTTGTCGGATCTCCCGGCGCTTCGTGCATTTGCAACTAAAATCATCCCCCACCCTAAAATAGCGACCTAACCCCCGCGTGATTTGTTGGAAATTTATTATTAAAATCGCGTCATCCGAGTTGGGTGTGCTACGGTGATTAGTGAATCCCTCCATACATTCTCCTCGTTTTCCGAGTCAATGGAGGCTCCTGATGATTTCCAATAATAATCAGCACGAATCCCGTTCGTCAGCGCCCATTAATTCCCCCCAGAAATTGGGTGGCAGTGTTGACGGCTCCTCAGGTCAGTTGAATTGTCGTACCCCGGGGGTCAGCCTCTCCGTTTTCTCTCACGCGGGCGATACATTTTTCTCCCTAAACACATATTTTCCTATTTATTTTTATACCAAATTGCGCTTTAATTATCTGAAGACAACTAAATTAATGGGAGCGGGTAAATTTAATTTGGTTTTTCAATATGGAATTATTGTCCAGTATTTGATAAGGGTGGGGAGAAAATATTCGACTAGACTGTGTGCGACAAGTTGTAAGGTGAAAATATGAATAATATAGGTATAAAAGGAGTTGGATATAGTATGAGGTACGGCCGCGGCTTTGAGCGGCGATGGAGAAGGAAGAGTGGAAAAAGGAACGCGGGTAGAGACCACCCCGTGGCTCGTCGGCTCGTTTGATCTTCCTCCCCACCCGATTTCTTCAGCCTTTCTTACCCCCACCTCATCTTTGCTCATCTGCACCTCTCACTTTATCCAGTGTATTATATTATTTCTGTTTTTCTTGTCGAGTTTCTGTGGCCAACTCTTTTCAGACACGTCAAAATCACACCTCTACACTCTCAAATTATTTTATTACATTTTTCACAATGTACTATGGAAAAACATCAGTTCCCTTCTTATCACGAAATATAATTTGAAACATTTTGAACTGAGATGGCACCGGACAATTTTTGAAACTTTTTTTTCTTCTTTCGGCTGAAAATAAATGGTCATCTCTTCATCAGAAGTTATTGTTCTAAAATATCATCGTAGTTTCTGAAACTCAGTACCTGCACGTTATTCGAGAGCGCTACTTAATTATCCCAGTGGCCTCTAATCTGGGCTCGTCTTGCCGCCGTACACACGCCACCACCGGGTGACTCCCAGACATGTGTAGCGTCGTCTCGTGTGGTGTGCACGTTATTAGAGATGTATCCCTAAACATGAAGTTACACGTTGCCTCTTTGTATGTATGTACAAAAAAGTGGGTAACAAAGGCTTCTTGCTTAGGAGGCAAATATGAACACTATTGAGCTAGTTCATGTACACAGTTCCCTTGAAAAGAAGAATACTAATGCCTAATAATAATACAACATCAGGATCAAAATAAAGAGCGAGACTAAAAAATGTCTGCATACAATGAAAATGTGTCTCGATTTTAGGCGACTTCACGTACAGAAATTGCCCCATTAAATTTACATTACCGTTGCAGAAAAGCGTATCACGAGTGATCGTCGCCTGATTTCTATTCCCAAACCGAAGAAAAATTAATGTATGATGATTTCGGGGAATGTTCTTCCGAGGGATAAATAGTAAGGAACGGTACTCCCTTCAAGTTCAGTAATCGTATGCAGGAAATCATGAAAATTCTAGACCTGACAGGAAACTTTACCCACAAATTTTCATTCAGACATTGTTTATTCATTGAAATAATTATTTTTGACGTAGCACCATACCCATTACACTACGCAAGATGAATATTCAATTTGACCCAATAGCGGTCTAGAATTATATGAATTTTGGGTAGCGATTGATACGCGGGGAGAACAAAAGAAAGATATATAGGATGGCAACTCCATCCGGACGATTGTGCCACGCCCGCGATTGACGGGTGGTCTCAACTGATCCCATCGGGCCATCAGATATTTCTCAATCCACTCGTCCCGATTTTTCCGAGAACCCACTGGCCTCATTAATCGACAAATTAATCGGAAAATTTCTCTACGGAGCTTTATCGCAAGATAATTCCTCATATATGGAGCACATCAGTTTAAAGCAAAGACTTGAACTTCTTGGGCGTCGGTTCGAATCCATAGACGTATATAGTGATGAATAACAGAGAGGCTAATACGAGGATAGTCCCAGGAAGGTGAGAGCGAGAGTGTACAAGGGATCGCGCCTGTTGAGGTCTGTAATCAGGAGCCTCAAGCCGCTTGGGCCTCTTCTTGGCAGGTACTCTGAGCGTGCGCGGTACCCCCTTGCCATTAACCTCTATGCCACCTATATATTTTCAACTCTCTTGTACAACAGGACCAACCAGCCACTATTGATGACTCCGTGATGTACATTTTTCTTCTGATAAAATTCTACCGCGCAATAGCAAGTGCATACAAAACATCATGATACACGTCAAGAGAGTAATTTGTTGTCGCAGCAATCCAATTGTCCAATATCATGGCTTTTTAGCCGCTAGGTGTCATTAGAGCGAGGACGGCAACCTGACGGCCCTACACTGATTGGCCATCTTGGCTATAGCCTGGAGGGACACGGGTGGCCCATCAGCTGTCTCATTCGCCACGACAACGAGTCACCACACAACCCCTTCTAAATTTCTCCGGTATACGTAGCCATATAATCGGGTATTCAGGTGGCAATGTTTACCTGGACAAGGTTGATCCAATGAAGGTACCTTGGCAGTTTCCCAATGTCAAAGAAGTTCCTGCCAATAGCCATCTCACATTCTCCCAAGTTTCGTCAATAAATCGCGGGTAAAGTATTTAATCAAGTGAATCAGTAATCAAAAACAGATTAACGAGAGTGAAACTTGAACTTGCGGCTAATTTCCACCTGCACATGAGCACTCGTGATAATCTGAATAATTGTGATTGCCGATGCTCTCTGCAGTAATTCACCATCAAGATACTCATGTATTGATGAAGCATGTGATTAGGGACTCAAGTCTAATTATTGAAAAGTTGCCCCTTGCGTGTTATGTACATCGGAAATTACGGATCGAGTATCGTCTAATGGGCTACGTATTGACTGACATGTGAAAATGAATCCGAGTTGGACAAATACATAACAGCTACCAGTGTATGTACATCAGTCAGCGGGTAAATGATTCCGAATTACGGAGGCGTGTCGATATCCAATGATGTTATGCAAAGTGATAGTTTATAACCGTTAAGTGGTGGATCTTTGAGCAGATGAAGCGATATATCGTTGTATATTCACCAACGAGTCGTTAATGTCTGAGTACTCTGAATGATTTCGGTGGTATCGAAGAATCTGGATACCACTCATCACCATCACCATCATCATCATCGTTTTACATTGAATTATCAATTTATTGTCGAGGTAAAGGGAAATGGAACTGTTGTGTCATGATGTAATACACTGCATACGGGAAAGAGCATCAAATTGGTTGAGTTATTGGTGAATCGAAATATATTTTGAGAAAATTGGTGGTGATCATCATCGCCATTATGAATTCTTTATTTGGATGCAGCGGTGTCTGAATTACAGGGCGGCATGGGCTACCTTGCTTACTGCTTCATACATGGTGTCTGAACGTCGATATTAGCGATGGCTACGAACTACCGTCGCACTTATACCAAACAAAATAGTGAGCACGCGATGATGAAAAAAAATATATATATACACACACATACACGTAACAATGTCCAGAGGGTTCGGTGTTCCTTCATTCTGGTAGGCACGAGTGGAAAAAACTAATATTGGTCCATTTACTTTGCACGAGGATGCAATCAACTAGATATACTGCCTCCACACGTCTCTAATAAAGTAATTATCGAGCCAAGTGTATTACGTCTTTTTACAATTTGATATGTATCTCCATTCCAACGTTTAATCTTAATTAACGTAGCAATTATTTCTCATTGTAAGGTACAATTACTGGGACGGATGGAGCTGCGAGGGGGCACTCGTGCAAGGAGAACTTGGTCAATTTTTGACAATAAATTGGGGGTTTTTTTTATTGAAATTATTGGGGACAGTTTGCTAGGGGTTTGTCACGGAATTATTTTTTAAGAGGGGGTTTTAATTGATGGTTTGGGTGAATTGTGAGTATATTTTGCGACAATTTTTTGCGATACTGGCGATCAGAGGTGAAGTAACGCCTGGTAATGGTAGTCCAAGAAGGGGGTGGGGTTGTCAACTTTGATGCATCATGGGGTAGGACGAGGGAGGTAATTTTTCGAGTCTTTTCTGGTGAGACAACCATACCTTGGACTCCTTGGGGGGAAAAAAAATCATGGAATAATTAATGAAACGATAAATGAAGTTTAAGACTGCTGGCACCTTTCCCTGTTTTTCGAAAGCCAATGGTAATAACCCCTGAGGGGATAATTTTATTAAATCCTGGACACTGGACTTTCCCTCCCCCTTGCGACGACCTTTGTTTCAATATATCGCAAATGCCAGTGTGGCGAAGGGGGGAGGGGGCTTGTGTATTGCCTTACTTTTTATTTTTCTGTATCATTAGCTGATAATAACGGGGAGTGGAACAAAATGCGAAAATGCAAGAGGGTTTACATATTGTCGTGGTGAAGTGCAAGAAGGGTAAATGCTATACTTACACATCTCATTTACGTCCCTTGCACTTTGCCAAGACGATATGACAAATAAAACAATACCCTAGGGACGATAATTGTTGACAATTGTACTGTATTGTATTGATGGGGGACCATAATTGTCGGCTATGTTTTTTTTCTTTGCATTTCCAGGGGGAAATTGAATATTAATTGAACTTTGGCCCTTTTGACACTAGTCCACGCTTTTCATCACTAGTTTGGTCATTTCATTTATTTATTTAATAAACCCAGCACACTGGATTTTACTTAGGTGTCTCCATGGAATCGAGATTGATCGAAAAACTCGGATTTCCAGGGCGCATGATCCCGGATCGAACCAAACTCAAGCTCATCGTTCAAACTTGGACTTCCGTCCCGCACTTTTTGCATTTCATTTCGATTTGAAATATCGTAATTTGTGTTTCCGGCAATGCGGAAGGCGTGTTTCCCGAAATTTGCATCAGTAACATCCGGTAACTGATGTTATGTCAGTCGAGACATTTGCCCCAATATGCTATACTCCAGATGCATTTTAGTTGCGTAAAATTTACCTCCAGCGTAAAGCTCGAACTGAATTCACAAAATAGCTGAAAAACATCGCAACCCAGAGCAGGTCGTTTTAAAAGCTTGTGGGATTCCCAGAACGTAGGCTCTCTTCACACCACTACACCACACCATAAGCGTTATTTCGAGGATGAAATAATCGCCTCGCGTGTTTCTCTGTCGTTCGACTGATGTATTTTATCTTTTTTTACTTCGGATTTTTTTTCTTTTGTCATTAACGCGTCATTATCCACGAAATCACACTTCGGACAATTGCAGGTATACATATACATATGTATAATACATATATATATATGCTGCTCTAAATATATATACTACAAATTATTAATCGACCTGGATGTTTATAATTTACCGTATCTTCATTTATTTCTTCTCGGAATTGTTGTACATATTTTATAACTTGGTTTTCTTTTATTTGTTTTTGTGGTTTTTTCAAGAAAAAGAAAATTACAAGCCAGTTTATTTTGTCTTTCATAAAGTTTTTTCTTTATCTTTGAAAAAGATTTGACAAAAAAGCATCTAATTGAAACTGACGATTATCAGGATATATTGCGCAGTGTCCCATCTATTCTTTTATAATTCTTCAATCAAATCGTATATTACGAATGAATTGCATTAATACGTTACATAATTATCAGAAAATCTGACTAATGAAATACTTTTTTTTGTTTTCACTTTTTTTTTCGTTATCTTCGATACATTAATTATTTACAGAATATGTACACTTGATTTTGATTCACACTCAAAAAAACAATTCTTTCGGTGAACATCAGGGTTTTTATAATTTACGATTTTCAACAGTAAAATTGCTAATAAGTTAATTATTGATTTGAAGTTGTCTTCGTTTTTTTTTAATAAATTACATTATAATACATAATTAAAAATTTTTTACATTAATGTCTCGTTGCAACGGCGCAGCCGACTGTGCAGACTTGAAGTTAATCTTTGTTATGTATTCACAATATGATAATCATCACGCCCGATGCAGTTTTTACTGGCAGAAGTGAGACGTCATTGTCTCATAATTAATTTTAATAATCACTTTCAAATAATTTTTAAGATTTTTCATCTATGGAACTCGGCAATGGGCGTTTCTTCAGTATTCCAAGATCCTGAACATTTTCCAAAAATGTTTTGTGATGTTGTGCTACCATCATTGGATTGACAGTCTGTACGTCCTTTTTCAGTTCCTCCATGTCTCTTTTCAATTTGGCCCTTCTATTTTGGAACCACGTTATCACTTGGGCATTACTTAAGCCCAATTGTGCGGCTATTTCATCCCTATCCGCGGGGCTCAGATATTTCTGGTACAAAAATCTCTTCTCCAGCTCGAAAATTTGCTGATTCGTAAATGCTGTTCTACTCTTGCGCTTCTTCTTCGGTTGTTGTCGATTGTTGAACAGGTTCAGGTGATTCGCTTGTTCTGTAACAGATAAGATGAAAATTATTAGCTTCCTGTGTACAGCCGGTTTACGTCTTGGAGGTGTGTAAAACCAACCACAAATCATACATCTCGCAATGTCCATGTTAAAGTCACATGAAAGCGCAGAATTTCAAAGAATTCTCGGCAATTTTCACGATCTTGGATGGAATATCATGGCTTGGAAAACCGACGTTTGATGTCAGTGGATCTTGCTATTTTGTGCTTGTGATGGTGTTGCATGCGGAGAAGTGTAATCGGTTTGAGACAGTAGAGTTGAAACAAAATGGTGAGAAGAGAGAAATGTTTATAACGAAACGAGGAGAGGTGCACTCTTGGACAAAGTAGCCGCGTCGTTTGGTGGATCAAAGGCCGCCGCCATCGGTCACACCTGCACAACCCGCGTGTACATTCCCTACCAAAAATTATATTCACCTTTTTCGGGCTTATAAAGTATTATGAAGATTGTTCAGGATCAAGTGGTGTATATGATTCATCAGTGAGGGCCCACATCGAGGGCAACTACGCTGATGCCTTTCTTTCAGTGCAATTTAGCAGAATTTTGTCACATTAAATTTCTCAATTTTTTTGACGTATTAAAAACCTACATAATAAATCTGGGATAGCGTAAGACAATCGTAAAAACCAAAGCCATTTCCAAGTGGTTATTTACGCATGCGATGGTGATAATCCTACCATTTTCTCTATATTGTCGACGTATTCGGGAATATTATAAAATGCGCTAATGCATAAACACATGAAGGGACGAGACAGGGAATGAAATTTTGCTTAAAAATTAAGATCCTCGAATGAACGTCAGTTCTATCGCAAAAATGAGAACCCTACGGTTAATTTTCCCTCCAAAATTTACCCTACAATGCAGTTAAATGTCATTTTTTCCCACGTTTCATCCTCCACAGATGTAATTTTTATCGTAAATTTCGTTCCACGTATCGTAATTTGTTTACGAGCGACTGCGATAAACTCCATAATTCCACGTAAAAACGACACGACAGTTGCGGAAAATTTCCGTTTCGATGTAAACCAACAGCAGTATGAAAAATCCATGGGCCCGTAAATTTTTGATCGAACGATACACCTGAGCCGACGTAATAAGGATAACGATTCGAGACCACAGCGTCATGGAAACTATCGAATGATTGAGGGCCGTGCGTATCGGATTGTTCCTTTGTCACTCTGTTTATTATCATCCTCAAGCAAGCGAGTCCCTTGCATAATGCACCTGACCAACTTTTTCTCGTCCCTCGTATCCACCTAGGCTATAAAATTTTGGTTGCTTTGTGTTGGCCAACAAAAGCCAAGAGTAATCGAACGAGCTCGCATCGAGTTCTTCTCCTTCTCTCTGGTATCAAACCGGCAAAAGAGCCACCATTTTGCCGCGCGACTATTAACAGGTAGACCAGCATGAGGAAGAGAAGCCGGGATGAGGGAGATCATTCCCTGTATTCGTTTCTCACTGTCTCTCTTGCTCACAGTGTAGTGCAACTATTCGCCAAAGAACGAGGGAGATGGTGACTCTGAATGAGGGAAAAAGCCATACGCTATCAACCGTGGGATGAAAAAGGATGCAGTGATGGTCGCTGAGACGCTGAGATATTAGTTTCTGCGGTCAGAGTCTCCGTGGAGATTTAATTCGTTTGATGTTTATGAATCTGCCGCCAGTATCGTGCCACAGCATACAAGTTTCCCTAGTGATTTGTATTTAGAAGACCGGTGGTACCTTTATCACTTTGCGATTTAATCTGTTGTTTCATTTGGAGGATTTTCCCTCAATCGGTGGAAATTTTCATGCCTCGGGTTGGCCGTAAAGTGAAGAGAAATTTTAATTATTCAATTAAACGGATAGATACCACAATGGCTATTAAGATTTATGATGAAGTACAACATATTCAGAAATTAAACCGACCGAAGGGGAATTGAATTTTTCCCATGACCGCTCTAACTGTAAATATAGGTTTTTTGTTTTTATCTCCAGCTTAAATGACTGTCATTTTCGTCCATAACAATTTAATTTTAATTGTTGTCTGACTATAGTTGAAAACAATAGACAATCGTTGAGCGATGATTAATAATGATAACGCTGATCGTAATGGTATTCAATTGATTGGAATTTCTAAAATTTAGTGATACCGAAATATTATTCAAGTTAATACGGTTAAATAAACAATAAATTGCGGGTCGTAAAAAGAAATGATATTCAAAATTACCACTCGGAAGTACATTGCTAATTTATCAGCAAAAATAATTACACAGTACGCAATACGAGAGCAATATTCCATTTGGTTTTTTTTTTATTTCATTCATAGGAAGACAAATTTGAACTATTCAATTACAATCCAGCATGAGCGCCATTTTCGTTTCAGTCGAATTACTCACAGGCAATTCGTAACGCACCAGCGATTCGAGGATAAAAAAAATGAGACAACATAAATGCACGTACGTACGCCCTTTTATAGAAACGATTTGCTAACGGGTTCTCGTTAGCTCATTTTCGTATACTTAAAAATTGCTCTTTCACTGCACGCTTGACAGTGCAAAACGAGCGAAATCGCATACCCATAGATATTTATTACCCACCGACTGAAAATTATCATTGTTTCTACTTCAATGGAACAATGAATTTAATTATCTGATTACGTTTCAATCTAATACCCAACTTTTCTTTCACCATTGCATCTAATGTTACCTTTCACTGAACCGTAAAAACTCCGTATGAATGAGTTTATGCGCACAGAAACGCTAATAACGTTGAAAGTTGAAAAGAAAAAAAAAATGTAAATTTTTTACGTCTATCATTACTTTCGAGTTGGAACACCCGGAAGATGAGCGGACACTCGAGTGAAAATTGACACGCCTGAATTGGGCAGCATCACGAGGCAATTTTGTCCAAGAAGGTCGCACAAGGGAGAGAAGACAACCATTTGTCTCCACACTCGGTTGACTCTTGGGTGTAAAAGAAAGACAGCACATACATTTCTTGTTGGTGGCGTTCCCCAGGAGCCAATTCCTGCCCTCGACTCCCTTTTCGCTTGTTTTTCTCCTCTCGCCGTCTATCTCCCTATCCACTGATACCCAACCCCGAGGCTGGAAGCGCAGTGGGGACCTTTGGCCACATGTCAACGATATATTTTCTGCTGGGCCACAAATCGTTTAGCGGGTAATTTTGAAATTGGAACACTTATTTAGTCGTTTAGCCCTACAGGCATACCACGTCAGAGATTTATCGTCTTGATTTTCGCTTCACGATTGTGTCTTCATGGTGGCTAGCTTCTCAAGTCGAATATCTGGTTCTCTTCAATCCTAACCTTTGTATGCTGGCTCATCGTCGAGGCTATTTGGATATATTAGGATCTATTTGAGTTTACGAGGATTTGATATACTCCATATAACACCTAGAAAACCCTCACGATCGAAATCAACCACAACGACTTGTCTCTTGATCCAAGTCTCAACCATTTGATACAAATCCTGTTATATTCGTCATTCAAAACGATTTCGCGGTCTGATTCAAACTCTACTTGACTTCAATCAAGTAATTTTCTGACTTAACTGCGGGATTTGAGTCGAGTTCACTATTTCCTAACATACGAAAGGATTTTAATTATCGTAACACGTTGAATGGAGTCAAATATTAATGTGAATCAAGTAGATGAGGAGTTGAATCCCATTTTGGTGGAACAATAATAAAACGATAAGTCCGGCGTTAGGCGAATGATGAGTCTTTTTTTTGGCCGAATGATTGTGAATGTACACAAAGCTTTTTTCGCACTATTCACTTCAGCACTACGGAAATCAATATGGATAAGGGAGGCTTACAATCGCGCGGGACATCTTTTCCGGAATATAGAGACGGCTTTTGGTTTGATCGATATTTTTTTACATAAGTTGTTGTGTGTAAGGCCAAGAGGAGTGACGTCTTCGGACTGTCTGCTCTTCAAATAACCCATTGTGATAATGTTCGTGCTGTGTGTATTGATGTCAGACCTATACACTACTATTCTCGAGGGAATAGCTGATCGGTTTGTGATAAGAAAATACCAATGGGGTCGATTGCTGAATAATAGAATATAAATACTGGAGAGGGTGAAAAATTCGCTAATGGTTGGCTTGAACAATTGAACAGATTTAAGAGATTTGTAATTTATAACAATCAATCATCTGAACGAAATTTTCATTTTTCAACTCGAATGAGAGGTTACGTGAAAGATTTGATTTTCGAGTGAATTGACATTCACGAGATTGAGAATTCAATTGCAATTGCTGGGTAATGTTCAGGGAACCTTCAACACTTTTTGGGAGTTCTGCGGAAATTAATTAACATATTTTCGCAGGGAAGAGGGAGATAGCGATCTCATCTGATGCCCTAATATATCGTCCATGAAAGGCTCACGCCGACAAATGCAAATTTCTTCAGTCAATAATGATCTTTTAGCGCCAATTCCCTGCGATTTCCATGATTCTTTCGTATCCTATTCCAAAGTCCCTAGAAAATCTCTCACATCCCGACAGAGATAAACTGGAGGGATTCTTATCGCATTGTGTTGAAATTGAATTGCCAGGAAGTGAATTTGGTGGTCATTTTTCGAGGTGAGATTCGTCTTCATTAGGACTTCCCGGGGTGTCGGGTGAGAGGACGAGAGCCGTGTGCCACCTGGTACGAGGGTTATTACAGTTTAAGACAAAGACAAACTGATGGAGCCAGCAGAGGGCAAAAGGGATAGAAAATTGAGGCTTTCCAACGCCCAATGGGTGGTCCCCGCAACACCTCTAGATTGGATGTAACCGAATTTTTCCAAATGACTCAACTCGAGCCTCCCATTTGGAATCGAGCACCTGACGTGGCATTTCTAACGCCTGCTGAACGTATCCCTCTAATTTTATGATCAATAACTAATGCTCGATGCACCCGGATGCCTCAATTAAATTTTACCGCGTGGGCCTATTTAATTTTTCTCACTTCACCGATAAAAAGAAAGCACCTCATAAATTGCCATCTGTCGGAGATGCTAGAAATAACTCCGGGGGAGGGGGGATATTTCCAACAAGTGAGTTGATGAAAAAATTCGACCTACAGCGAATAATAAAATTCTTTCGAAATCCAACAACCGACGAGTGACAGTGCGTATCCTCGGAGTCTCAGGATCATTAGTCACGATGTCATCGCTAGTGCAATTGAAAGCCACTGAATATTTTCCTCCTTCTTTTTATCACTCATCACAGCTAGGCGCCACACAATTCCCAGGAGGATCGACTGATTCTCCTTGTCACCTCGTACATTCCGTCGCACGCCGTGATGTCAAACAGCTTTCAGAAACTCGTGAGTAATGCGAGACACCTACATAAGATTAATTTATTTTTGCGGGAATTGGGGGCCTACAAGACGTGACTGATAAACTGCGATGTATTATCTGGCTACTCAGACGTTCGCGGAAATAATCATTTGAGTTATGCGAATTTTTCGACTCCACACGCACATAATGTGTTTGAGGTAATTAAATTATAGTATCGGATTTTGTTTTTGGGAATTTAAATGACACAGGCATTTAAATTTGTGGTGGTTTGGCCCTCAATAAAATGTTACGTGATGATCATCGAATTTTGGATACATTAAAATGTCAGTGAGAGATTGCTTGGATTTTCATGACTGTTGATAATTGTCTAGTTTCTTTGAATAATTGAAAAATTTCAATCTAGTAATAAGAATTTCAATGGAAGTCCTGTGTAATTACTCAAAATTTCAAGATTTGATACATGAAACGGTAGTTTTGCCTGGAAAATTGATGACCATAATTTGAGTATTCGAACAATTGCCCAACACCTGTTCTCCCCGCCCATATTTTCGGTCTCAAACTCCCCTGAACACATTTCCGTAGATCTGGAGAATTGATACGAAATGTAAGATAGACTAGAAAATTAGGGACTAGTTTTAATAGAATTTCTCTTTTCACCCCTCGAGAGCAACTTCTTAATGGGCAATCCTACGATCCACTTAATTTGTGTTTCAACACGCACCGATACAAGGGGTTTTGTCACTGCACACTTAATGTTTTACTTGCTTTGATGTAGACGTCCGGTTGTACCTCTTTGACAACGATGTTTCAGCGTATAAAACAAATGGACTCCTTTTCATGTCAGCTCTCTGAATTTCAACCTCATCATCTTTTCCTAAGCGCAGGTCGTTTTTTTCTCACATTTCGTTTTTCAAGACCCTCTCGTTTTGTCACAAGGAGGCTTTCTTCCCTTTTATTTTTGTCTCTCTCCGTCGTGGCGAGACATTAAACGACGCAAAACACACTACAGAAGAGACGTACTCTAATTAGCGATGGCATATTCTCCTCATTTTTGTTAATTCGTGACGAGCTTAATTATCTTACTCGATTTATTGTACCCAGAAATTATTATTTCGCATTTCAATCTGAAATAAATTAATCAATTGAATTACACGTTTTGTTGTGCGGTATTAATTTTAAAAAATACTATTATAAAAGCTGCATGAAAATGCCATGTTGATAAGTGATTACGAAAAATTTTCAGATTTTTTCGGAGAAATTGTAGAACGAATTTTCTCACTATGACGACTAGGGGAGGAATCACAAGATCGGGCGCGTGCAGTAGTATTCAGACCTTTTGACAGCTGCATCAACATGTATTAGTCTAATTCGATTTTAATTCACTTTCTTCGTACTGAAATTTCAACCCCTGGCCATTTCGCGGTTCACAGCACTTGAATTATTATTAATTGAATATATTCGTGGAGTTTTTTGTTTACAGAGCAAAACGATTGTGATTAAAATACGGAAACGTTTTGTAAAACTTTCCGAATTTTAACGTAAAAATCGCGGAAAATTTTCTGCCATCGAACATACTAGTCAATTACGGGAGAGATTAGATGTACAATACATCGAACATTTGTATCATCGCATGTACACGGTGTTATCTCCTCATCCGGAAATATTTTCGAAGGGTCAACACTCAAGGCGGCGAGTCGGGTGCCGAAAATCGGCAAATCCGTATCAGTTTTCCATTCGATTTCATCGGAATGCCCAGACAAAGCTACTCCGCTCGATTAGCACTGTTGGCAGGTGTCAATTTCCACGAGACTGGACACCCCGAAGGCGTTAAAACGCGTGTCTGATCGAAATTTTTGATGAATCGTTTTTGCAGGTGGTCTTAACACCCAAAGACTACATGCATTTCGATTAGCTCAGGGCGATGATTTCATTATTCCCTTTCTCTCTCTCCCTTTCATTTTTTTATTTCTTTAGGGATTTTTATTTTGTCAACTGTCGGCAAGGGAAAAAAGGAGCAAATTTTCGAGACGACACAAATCCCTCGTCGAGCCGGGAATGCTGTAAACAGCTTAATTCCATTTGGGCCTCGGTGGAATTTTAGTTGAAGTGGTCGCAGCCACGCATGTTTATGTACGGCAATTTAATTTGCTTTGGTGTTACTATCATCATCATCATCATTATTATTATCATTGGATTCTATCGCATTAATTTATTTTTCCTCCATTCATGTTCTACGATTAAATTAAATTCAATCAATCGGGCGGATAGAATTTATTATTTCATTGTTATCTTTCTTTCATTTCTCCTATAATAGAAAATTTTTATATTGAAACGCGACAATTGCCGGTCACGTCAACTCACTGGAGTTTTCGTAAGTGTTTTAAATCAATGGATTGTTAATCACTTATTGTAAAATACCCATCACGCTTTTTGCCGATTTTTAAAAATTTGTAGTGGTTTATTGATTGCAGGGCTTCCGGGGATTTAAAAATGTTTGAAAAATGGGTTTCATGCAAGTTCCTTTTTAGTGAGGTTCTCGTCTAACAATTTAGGAACACGTCACAGTAATTCCTACAAAAATGATTTTGTATCTCGAGAGATACTTTTGAACGAATTAGAAGGCTAAAAACCAGACGCTAGATAAGGAGACGTTCAAAAGGCGCCGACCGGTGGCATCTATCTCTGTGATTAAAAGCCAGAACTCCTCCTACTCGAGATGATGGGACACAAGTTCCTGATCATCGCCCGTTAAATTATCCCGACGACAGATAACATTAAACATTTCATTTTCTCAGCAAAATAGTAATTTTGGATGAAATATTTTTACAAAATCCTGCGGCTCTAGCAGAGGGCAGTAGTTTAAAATTTTCACATGGGAAAATCAAGAACTTTTATGAAGTTAGATAAATCATTTTTAAAACTTGATGAAGTAAAATTTACTATTTGTTACCTCTGATGATTTTTATTGAAAGTTATGACGTTTTTTTTAAAGTAAAAATTCTTCAATTTCCCCTCCGTCCATCAAACTTAATCGGTTGTAAACAAAATTGATCACTTCACGCAATTATTTTAGCCTATCATTGTCACTTTTCCCCACATCCGAGGGCAGTTTACCCTCGCTCAAATCCCCCAGTAATACCATCCCCCCCAACCAGCCTCTTCACACACAACATCAGGCCATAAATTCGTTGAATTTTTTCGTCACCGAAAGAGGCTGCGGATTAATCGTGGGGCGTGTATCCAATTTGTTACGGAAGTAGTTTCAAAACAGAGTGAATAGCAGATTTCCAGACGAACGAAAAAGCATTGAAAAAAAAAACTAGAAAAAACGACGTTTAATTATTCCCGGGGACTTTAACAATTTTGCATTTTATCGTCTGGCAAGTAATAATCTCAACAAATACGCTTAACTCGCTCATACACGAACAATGGAGACTCGCTAGACAATAATGACTCTCGGTACCAGTTAATACTCTGTCATCACCGGGGGAAAATAAAAAGTGATTGAAAATGAGAGGTGAATAAAGAAGGAAAAAAAAAAGGTTAAAGTCCAGGGAGCGGGGGCGTAAAATAAATGGTCCGATTTATGAGTGCGCTGATGGTGTCAACTTCAGTAGATAAAATCCGCGCTATGTCGATACATTTGTCGCAACGTTGACGTTGAATACCTGCCATTACAGTTTATTACTTTTCCTTCATTTTTCTCATGCCAGATCGAATATAATAGATGACTCTGGGCGGACGAGAAGCTGGTGGTTTTTTTTTTTTTTTACCGGAGTGATACACAGTGTCAAGTTGGTCCATCTAAACTTTACCCGTCGGCCGAAAGTTTATATCACCTTCCCCGGGGTCCACAGCGTTCCCCACTGTGCGCAGCAATATCCCACTCCAGTTTGTAACATACCAGAGTGCCGACGTTCACCATTTGTCACCTCTCTCCCCGGGGCTCGCACTCTCCGGCTTTCCCATTTTCCGTACGATTTGCCGTGGCACGTTCTTCAGGCCGATTCTGGGAGACGAGAGAGTCGGCTACGGCAGTTCTGCCGTTGGTGTGATGGGGGAGAGAGAGGGAGATAGGGAGTGAAGGAGAGAGAAAGATAATGTGTCAGCCTGTGCTTATGGTGTGGGAGTGACTGAGCCAGAATAAAATACCGCTAAAAAGCTGGGATTTTAAAACAATGATTGACTCTTCTGCAATTACAGCGGTTGTAGTTTGGGGAAATTTCGGGGAGACTGGGGTTGTAATTCTATGGAGGGACGATCTGAATTCGAGTTAAAGGGAAAATCGTCAGACAGGGATTTTCAATTGTTTTCTATGTTCTCCAGATTGTTCCGAATTTCGCGTACAATAATTAATCGGAAAAATCAAGTGCTTTACTAATTTTTAGAATATTGAAACTGATCATTAAGGGAATTGTTTAAACATTTCCCTTGTTCGTCGAAACTTGAATATTCATCAAAACAACGGTTAGATATTATTTGAAAAATGCATTCAATTTAATTAATTAAAAACTTATCGGTCGAATTTGCTGGTCTCTTCAATAACGTTAAACCCTTGAATCTCATTCTGCCCCGTGTCCATTTTGCCCCGTTCTTCCCCTCGAGTATGCAGTTGCATTTCCACAGGTCTACGTTCCACACTGGATCGATATAAGTAAAACCTGTCGAGATTCATGCCACACGGGTTTATATGTCGACTGCTAACGAAGCCGGAAGTTTTTCCTCGCCCCCCCCCCCTCCCGCCCGCTCACCACCGCCATTTCCAGTTGAACGTCAGGATTAATGGCCAACTGTTCTGGATTGGATTAATGTTATACGTTATCGAATGACAAAAAGCAGATTGTTGTAAATTTTCATGTGAATTTTCCGAGGCAATTCCATTGAACTTTGAGGACATCCTGCCAGTGAAAATTTTGAATTTCCAGGAGAAATCAGGCACGAGACTTTCTCGGAAATTCCATCCGTAATTTTACAGCTTAAGAAATGCTGAAATCCGTCTCAATTTTCCCTGAACCCTGAAATTTCAAGATAACGTTTCCTCAGCAGCCAACAAATTTTCCTAAGCGGTACGGTAATTTTCTTCGACTGACGGAAATATGGCGGAAGTGAATCTTCTCCGCAATTTCCGCGCGAAATATACTCAAGGAATTTCTTACGAAATTGTAACAGAATTTTTCCGGAACATTGCACATTCTTTACCTGAATGTATCCTAAAAATTCCGATAAAAATTCCCGCCACCAGAAGTTTCCTACACGAAAAGAAATTTTGGATAAAAATTAGACCTCTAAAAATTAACAATTAGATCTCTAGAGGACAAAACGTGGGACGATATGACAATCGACCACATTTTATCTCAAGTTTTATTTAAAAAATTAGCCTTGGGAGGGTAATTTTTGTGATAAAACCAACCCTTGTCCCTCGCTGTCCCCCTGAAGGTCCAATTTTTACCTAAAATTTCATTCCGTGTAGTCACTGCCCAGATCGGTGAGCGGAATTAAGTTCCATAATTATTACTGAATATTTCTCTCCGTGTAACGGTGCGCAAATTGACTTCCAAATATCCATGAGTTTACCGCACACATCGACGAACCATCGGAATACACAATACGATAGTTGAGATGGTACACATAATTTGAAAATTAATATCGAAGGCCCGGGTAGAGGAGTTTGCGGTAACGATCGACTTTACATAGACGCTCATACAGACGCTCGGTAATGAGGATCGTGTGTGCCTGGCCTTTTCGTATCTTTCTCCCACTACTGGGCCACGGGTTTCCTAGCTATTATCGAGTTGTTTGAGCCCCTCTGGCTGGTTGTCTCACTGACTATACACCGATATACACTCCTTCGACAACTGCACGAATAGGGGTGAAATACGATGCACTCCCCTCCGTCTCATCCCCGCGGATTTTCATGTCGGCTCGATATCTCTCGTTAAGATAATGCGTAGCATGATCCCGGGTCTCGTTAACCCCCTTAATGCACGTACATATAGCCCTCCGCACCCCTAGATACGTCGATTTCAACTTTCTAATGATTTTCGTTGTACATGTAACGAAAAACCAATAGAAATTCACTTCAATCTGATTCAGTTCGATTCAGAAAGAAATTGCGGTCCCTCGAAAACGCTTCGATCGATTGGGCAAATTGAAAATATTAGGAAAAGTGGAACAATGCGAATTGTTTCGTGATTCTTTACTGAACGTTCAATTTAATTCCGGGGTCCCGGAAATGGGGGAATGCCGGAGTTTCGCGGAGATGTTGGTGGATAAAAGAATGTATTTATTGTTGTCCAATTTAGGATGGTTTCAAGGGCCCGTGTTAATGACGTGGGTTAAGCGGGCTAGTCTTGGCACGGGTCCTCAGCCTCTCGTCTACCTTCTCCCACACCTCGAAGCGATCATCGTCCTCCTACCAGCCGAACATTCCGAGCTACCTCCATCTCCGGAGCTCAATTAGCTATCGCAAAATCAAAAAATGCCCTCTCCCTCTCCACTGCCAACGTCCGAAATCCTAATTGGACAATTACATCTGCTAATCGACGTGTGGCTCATTATTGTCGATTTTTCAAAGTCATACCGCGTAAAAAATAAATATTCGCATTGATTAATTAATAATTTCGAGTGATTAAACGAATTGTTATCTTTATTCGTAGGATTAAGTGCAAAAAATCAAATTTTTTGTTTTTGTTGACCGATAGAACTTCCACTCGGAAGTAGAGACGTTACAGAAAGTGGAGTAGTACTTGATTGGTCAGCCCTTGTGATTGATATTCACGAGGGGCGTGGAAAGAAATTCATTTTATTTTGTTATCGAGCGCAAAAATCCAATAGACGAGCGGTGAAATGAAGCCATTTTCTGTATTATTTCACAGCTGAACGTTTATACATATGTAATGTATAGGGTTAAGATAAGTAGTGTAACATCGAACTTATAACCCGTGGGAGAGTCGCTCAATGCTTCTCATTATTTATTTCAAAGAGCCCAAGTCCAGTTTCATTTCAAATAGCAGCTCTTGAAGTAGCGTAACACTACCAAATGATAACTATACATAAAGATATGGTGGAGGGGAGGGGGAGGAAATTTGTATTTGCGGGTGGATTGTTATTTATAATAGCAAGGTCTGAAACTAGATTTCTACCGTCTCCGGGTCACCCCTATCAGTCAAGCCATTTTACTGCCTTACCTACTTGTCTAAGACCTTTTTATTTCCTTTTTATGCAACAAACTTGTCAAGTGAATCTTCATTAAATCTTTATATATACTTATTGTGGCTTTTCAAATTGAATATACGTGTTAACACCGTCACAACTGATTGATTGGATTGTTACAATTGATTAATTTTCTAACGTACACGTCGTGTCAATTGATTATCGGTGGAAAATTTTGCGCTAATTTTCAGGAAGCCCTCATCGCGATGTGCGGGTGCATTAGCACGTGTGATATGTCTATTGAGCTAACAATAAAATAAACAATAAATGGGGGACGTGTATAGTTGCAAGAAAAATGTGGTATTAAACAGCAGAAAAGCGGATTAGATGTCCCTAGTTGTTTTCGTTAGCGCCTCTCAGCGACGTGTTTCTTCAGTCACCACCCGTACAGACATATCCAGTGTTTTCTCCCCGTTGCCGGCAATTAGCACCATAATAAAGCACAACCGTGAGCTCTCCGAGGCGATCCCTATCCCATTTGATTTGCATGTGAAAAGTGGTCGACCTCCCCTTTATTTTTTCCCCCTCACTTTTTTTTTTCTCGTATTTCACTGGTGCGCAAGCCACCAAATGAAATTTACTTGCAATTGTGTATATTTTTTTTATAATTCTCCGGCCATTTTTCCTTTCAACTTGTCGGCCATATAATTCTGTCAATCGCCATCTCTCTTTTCTCCCTCGGATTCTCTCACCTCCGTCACTTTGGTCTCTTCAAAAACCTTTAAAAAACGATATAAAAGAAGTGCATGCAGGACAGATAGCCGCTCTTTCCAACGGAAGTTTCAAATTCTAAACGAAACAATAGCGAAACTGAGTCGTAAAGGTTTATGGCTCTATTCTCAGCGTCTTCGTATATGCAGACCTACAGTTGCTCACTAATATACCCTCACCGCAAACACGCACGCAGTGAGAGCCTGTGGTCATTTTTTTTTTCAAACTTCTGGGCTCTTCCAAGAGGGAAAAAACTCAATAATGTCGATTTCAGAGGTTCGTGAAAAAAATGACACGTAAAATTCGTTTAATTGGATGATTCTTTCATGCACTCGGGAAGATTCATCGGTGAAGATGATTGATGTTTCCGCTTGACTAGGAGATCCAGAAGAATCGTGAATACTACTTCGTCTTTGCAGGTAAATTCTGGGGAGTGTCAAGGGGTGACAGAGGCTCTTTACCTTCAGGAAAATGCTGATTGAAGCTCCAGAAAAAAAGTCTGTTTGCTAAAGTCTGGAAATTTCTCTTTAACTTGCAAAAAATTGTTCAGAGTTGATTGTCATATTTGGAATTAATTTAAGACAGAAATGGGGTTTATCGTAGGGAAAGATCTTTAGAAATCGATAAAATTTGGGGAATTTTTTTCGGGGTGGGAGGCAAACCAAGAAAAATTAATCAGTAATGAGAAATGTCTCGCTCATTTTTTTGAGAGAGGGTTTTAATGAGATTGGGGATGGGTCATGCTATCTCTGAAATTTCTTTACTTACAGATCTTCGACGTTGGCTCGAGCATTCATCATTATATATTTACTGTAGCCCAATGGGTACATATATTTAAACCAATTTGTTTGACATATGATGATGTTCCTCTGGAGACCGATTTGTGAATAATCCGCACCGAATTTATTTCTATTTGTCTTCGAGGGTGGCCACAATAACTCCACCAAAAGTCTCTCGCCCTCATCTCCTCCCCTTCCTTTTTCTAATGATTGCCCGGATGAAGGGGGAACCGATGAATGGGGCGAGTGTGTATCACGGGAGTGATTTCCCAGCTTCTTTAAAATCTCTAACTACTGGGTATCCCGAGAGATATTCGATTGGAGGACAAACTGAGATCGATTGCTCGCATAAATCTTCCTCTGCTATCCAATATAAATCCGTCCCATGCTACACACTGACATAAATACGACTTAGCAAGATACGATTTATGGCTAATTGAGAATTATTTGCCGCAATGGGATATCATAGTCTCTCTGTTCGTATTTTTTTTTTCATCTCTTATTGTATGCGGCGCTGCGCGGTGATTATTTCAACTGATTGTTAAATAACATTTGTTCCGTTTTTATAATATCCGGTCTCTGTCTATATCAATCCGATAAAATTTTTCATCTCTAATATTTATTCTCTGCCAAAATAAAATAATGTTAATCAATCAGAATTTTTCTGGAGCACATTATAATGAAAAGGGGGAAATTACTCGCGATAAAAACCATCTTGCATCACTTCTTTGGCCCATATTTTTTTTTGCATTTTCTCCTCCGCCTACACGGCCAGAAAAATTCAATAAATAATACCCGAACAGTTTGGTAATTCTGAAGGGAAGTACCATGTAACAAAAAAATCCCAATCACACTTGAATTTTTACATAATATTGGAAAAAAATGTTGGTGCAGACCGTAATTTTTCTCTAATATAATATTCATTTGGTAATTAATTTTTTTTCTGAACAGCATTTTGTGCTCCCGAATTACCAAACTTTGTGGGTAATTTTTATTGACCTTTTCTCTCTGTGTATTTCCCCATAAATTTGGAGAAAAAGGTATGGGCCACTCTAACAGCGGGCGGTGTCGACCAACTTGAGAGCCAAACGTTATTTTTCAATGATGTTTTGTTTATACGTTGAACTGTCACAACATGTTCCCTCAACCAGCGCCACTGGCCCTCAGCCAGTGCTCGTCTTGAGGGCTCACCGAAACCCCGAAATTCAAGAGGTTTCATATGTCGTCATTTTCTTTCTCCATTTGAATCTGTAAAAGTGTACCCGAAAATCCTTGAAATTTGTCGGCGTCAAAATCGATCGTCGGTGGGAGGAATTGAATTGGCCGCAAATCGATGGGGGGGATGCTCGATGCTCGATGTAAATCCAGCGCGTACGCGAATCATGCCGCGTAAGTATAGAGAGCATAATAATCAGAAGTAAATTGCGAGAACGTGAGGCTACCGTATACCGGCGGAGTGAGTCCAGTTCCTCCGCGATCAGAGGATCAATTTTTTTTCTCATACCCCCGGCCACCCTCAAACCCATCCCCACAACTTCCCCTGGCCAATCCCATATCTAATCCAATTTGAATCTTACCAAACTGTAATGGAACACGTATTGAATAATATATTACAAACGATTCGATTCAATATTCGTTATAAATCCGATGGTTATTCGCCGACGGCTCGTATCGGGAACTATCGTGTGAACTTCTGGACTTTATATTCAATCAGAAATTATTCAACGTCTGCCATTATTTTTCCTTTCTAGAGAAAACTTTCCTCAGCTTAGAAAAACCTAAATTTTGCAAATCGTAGTTTCTAACCGTTCGTTTTCTAAACCGAAAAACTTCGTTTTTGAGTTGAAACCCATCATCTAAAATTAATGACCAAACTGGAGATTAATTTAAAAGCAGAATACATTTCATTCTAGAAAAAAGTGTTTAGAAGATCTTCACAAGTGTGTGTAGCTTTTTTAAATTTATTTATTTATTTAAAATAAAATTTTCCAGTGGATGGGCCTGTGGGTCATTAAAAAATTGACCTATTTCTACAGTTGAAGAAGAATCAGTGTAATTCCCGCCTCAATTTTTTTTATTGTTAACTCTCAATTTACAAATTGAGTAGAAAAAAAAATTAATGGAGCAGCTTTCAATTGAAAAAGTACTAAAGCAAAGATTTTTTAAATCAATTTCCAAATTTGTTTGTTTTTCTGATCCGATTGAGGGTAAATGCGAAGAAGAAAAACTTCGGAAATCTACAAACTAGTGTCTAAGGCTCATGTGCTTATTTTCTTTCAGTTTTTCCTTGTGGGACAAAAGTGCAATGAATTATCTACACATGGTGGACAACGCGTGCCGGGAACAGTGTTGGTGACTACGTACAGGCAGACGACAATCGCAGCGGGTGAGTTTCAAGAGTCGTCTGGTGTATTTAAGAATCTATTTTTCGTCTGTTGAAATTGGCCTGTCGGGATTTTCCATACAAACGAACTTATGGTTTTTCAAATGTACAAACGAATAACCTGAATTAGCTTGATTTCCATTGAAAAATATAAAAAACATCTGCCTCACATATATTTCCTCTATAAATTTATAAAGTTGCAAAAAATATAATTTTGTCTGACATTATGTATTTTTTAAATACATTTTATCATGGAGATTGCCGCGAAAATTCGAATTTTAAGTAGAATTGAAAGGAATTTATGAGTTTTTAGTAGATCAAGATGAAAATTTTCTTACTTCGATTACATTTTCGCTGTAAAATTGAGACAATTTTTTAAAAACAATGTCACGCATATTATCACACATTGCATGCTAATGCGACCATTTGCCAGGCGAGATGCACATAATAAATGGCTTGGTCACATAGGTAGGCCTAAAATTACACCTCATAGTCGGATATGCTGTGAGAAACTAGCCAGTTCTGTCCGTTGAGGATTGTTCAAATATCCAGTAACAAAAGGTTTGTGGTGACCCTATTTTGGTTGCGCAATGAAATTCGGAAAATTCAGAGCGAAAAGTTTTTTTGAAGGTGTTTGTACAAGGGCTAGTGCCGTAAAAAGAATTTTACGAGAGAGCCGTCATAAACAATGGTCGATTACGAAGCCTCCGAGTGCTCTTCCGAAAATCCTAAATATACATTGGGCCAGTGCAGTGCTGACGAATTTTATGATCATCATTAAAAGACCTTGAGGTACTTTTCAATCCTCACAAAACGCGGCAAATTGAATTTGCACAGATTTCCAAACGTACCGCAGATAAGTAAGTTTACGGCCGGGAACCTTTTTGGTTTTTTCATGTCGGAAGGTTGAATGAGTGTGTCAATTGGATCAGAGAGAATCTGCGTTAATCTGGAGGACAGATGAGTGAAGTAACGTAGCCATAAACACTGAAGAATTGTGCCGAATTAGTTCCCACCGAAAAATATCGCTTCCTGATGAGTGTGCACAGTCCGCTATTATCGACAGAGTAAATTGTGGGGACCAAAACAGGGACAAGGAACCAACTATAGACTGTAGAGATTAAAGATAAGAAATGAAGCACGAGTCACAATGGAAGAGTATTGACTCAAATTTGAAAATTCTTTCTTTGAAAGTTAGGAGTAATTCTTTACCACCGCATGAGTAATTTTATTTCTAGCTGATAAAGCGATATTCTTAATGCAGAATGACAGTTGATATCAGGCAATAATTTCCCGCAATTCAGCGAGACAACGGTTCCGCAATGATTTTCCATTATTGCCGGATAATTAACGTTTTCATAGTAGAGTCGGATTATCCCCATCAGAACTGACAGGCGCTCTTTAACGCTTACGACATACTGCAACGAGTTGAAAACGATTGCTCCGTGACTTATTATCTCGTTTTTTATTCGCTCTATTGTAACGTTGCTATTCCGGTCTGAATACAGCCGGACAATACGAGGGTATGAAATACTTGGGAAGATAGAAATCTCACCTTGACTGTGCTCGCCAGCATCGAACGTCTTGCTGGTCATTTGGAAGAGTGCATCCAATGGGCTTCCCTGTCCAGTACTTCTTTTACCACTGTGTCCCCCCTGATTGCCATGCTGTTGTCCGGACTTTCTCTTGAAATGCTGCTGCATCGCCGTATGATGAAGCCCAGGATGTAATCCATGATGGAGGGAATGATGGTGATGATGATGATGATGATGGGCTAGGGGATCGGGACTACCCGAATCAGACACTGAACTCCTTCCTGACGATGAAGAACTGCTCAGTGGTGGTTCACTCATTGATCCAGACATCGAAGCCAACGACATACCCATGAGTGACAAATCCCTAGGTGTGGAATGAGGTGAAGTGTGATGTAGTTGGGGATGATGTCTGTGATGATGATTAGATTCAACGGTGTCCCAGGGTCTCACTATTTTAGCTTTCGGTCGATGAGACAAGATGTCAATGATACTAAATGATTTGACACCCCGTTCACTAGCCTCACGATCTCGTTCGTCTTCCTCATCGGACTGTTGTATCGGCACCATCTTCAGTCTCTTCAATGGTTTGAAATAATCATCAGCACCATTACCCGATCTCTCCTCATCATCGGCTTCCTCAGTCTCTCTAACTCCTAGACTCGTTACTTCACTTCTACTCGTTGTTCTACTTCTTCGTCTACTCAAATTGTATTCACCGTCTCTGGAGTACCTCTCGTCATCGTCAATGTAACTCCTTGGGCTCAGTCTTTCGCTGTACTCCTCCCTGGATGAACTCAGTCTCTCATCATCATCGTCCTGCGGCGTTGCACCAACAACGAGGGGCAAAGGGCTAGGACAGCCAACCGATATCTCATCCTCATCATCATCATCACGTGGCTCTCTTGCCCTACCTAGTGAACTTCTCGATGATGTTATACGGTTACCTGGCGATCCAATACAGCCCGAATTAGCTCCACTCGATGATGCTGTTGATGGTGACATTGTGAAGCCCTCGGTCATCTCTGTTGTGCACATACTAACTCCGATTTCCGGGCTTGCACTCGAATTTTCACCATTCACAAGTGTCATATAGAATATTTTCAGCAACAATTTGCCGTCGCTCAAGCTGTTAGACCTTCTCACTCTACTACAGACAATGTTGATTCAGCATTGATTGCACATTTAACCTGACAATTTACCGTTTTTCCATTTTTGGACAGATGAACCATCGGAATATAGTCAGTAGCAACGTACCATGAACCCTTCACTCCACTCGCTTCACATCCCCTCAGTTCTTCATACCTTCCACTTGGAATTTATTTTAACACGTATTACCACTCTTTCATTAGCACTTCAACAATACAAACGTTCCCGTTATCACTCCAACAATCACGATTATCTTCTTCTTTTCATTAATAAATTCTCACGTTTTTGGTTAAATTAATTATCACGTCACCGCTCTCAGTAATATTGTCAATCCATGTTCCTATGATGGAAAATAATGGACGAAGTCAGTTATGTTTATACGTCATTGAGAGAACAGTGTCCAAGCCAGTGACTCGAAACGGTTTGAACCGCGGCCTCACTTCCAGTCAGTGCCTACGCCAGCCCTATCTCTCCCTCCTGGTTGCAAGAGGCCCGCATTTCATCCAAAAGGGTGGGGAAATGTTGCCGGTGTACATCAAAGTCCACAGAGGAGGCAGGTCTCCTGCTATGGGCGTTGACAATTTTAGTCAACGCCCAACTATTATCCAAAGCATTCACCACTGATACCGACGGCCAAAATGACGCTAGTTCGGTGGAATTTTTACGAGATGTACTTAACATCTACCCGTAGCACTTCTGAAGCCATCTAAATGCTCTCACGATTGAAGATTTTGCTGTGGGGTTGGGGGAAATCACTGGTTCTCACAGCGATCCTTCCCCTTGATCATGCGAGAATTCATTTTTAGTAGGAAGAATAATCGCCGAACTTTGAATAATATTTCATTTTTTTATTTTCAACTTTTATGAGACTCTCCTAACGCAGAAGTTGAAAATACCTGGGGAGGCATTTATTATTTTTATTTGACAATAAACTTCACGTGTGTGTCCAGCAAACATATCGAGGTCGTCTGATAATGAGAGCTCTTAGCTTTTGAAACTGATTATCTATCACGTGTCAACTATGTTTTATATATTTACATATGCTCCCGGGCATTAGACGAGATGAGACTGAGACTCTATACCTCCCAGGTGGGAATTGACTATGGGCGTAGGTTAATTACCCGTATTTTTATTGTATTTTGAGAATTAGGTAAGCTTGTCCCAAGCTGGCATCAAGCTAACGTAATCTTGTTCACGCTTGGATGTCAAGCTCAAGGCAACCGTGAACGTGGAGCCTGAGTCAAGTTTTTTTCAGTCCACTTTGGTTCTGATTAATAATTTATTTGATTACTCATCCATTTGACTTGATTTTTTTCATCAATGATTTGTTTAAGAAACTTGAAGAACAGTTAGAAATTTTTTACAGGAATCTAGTTGGATAACTTTAAACTAGTACTTACGTTTGATGATCTATTTTAGTTCTAGTTCGGCATTTTCGTGGAATCAAGCTTGATCTAAGGAATTCCAAGGCTTGGCATCCTACCTTGAATCAAGCTTGCGGTTGTCGTTGAAGCCTGGACTTCGGCACCTGGACCTAAAACTAACGTAGGGTGAAATGAGTGAGGTGAGAAGGAACATCAAAATTTCAGAGTTACAACTTGTCAGTGTTCGGCTCATGCGTGATTTGGAATGAGTGCATACCTGTCGTGATTACAATGGGAAAGCCAGAAAGATCAGTAAAACGATTTTAGAGATCCATTTAGTTTTAATTTAGCACGATGGTGATTCGTCGGGTTTAAAGACCCCCGTCGGCATTCCCTATTCCAATACTGAACACGTGAAGAGGCCCCAAGCAAATTATTATGATACCTTGGCCACTGAATTCCGTCGGCATTACCTTTGATCTTTACCGCTGAGGAGCCATTTAGCATGTATCGAGCGATACATTTTGGGAAATGAGGACTGCTTCAGCTGGTGAGAGATGTGGAAACATGAGCAGAACCAGACAAATAAAACTTTTATTTTTTCGGGACATGTCAATGATTTTTTAAAATTCATCTTATGGAGAAATTTGTTTATCGAAATTCTAATGCTGCCCACAGAAAGTTTACAGAAGAAAACGTGAGTTTATCTCCAAATTTAGTTTATGGTGTGAAAATTTCACGGAAATGCTCAAACACTTTTTCATGAAATTTTTAATCAAATGAATTAAATTAGAAATCAATTGAGAACGAGCGTCTGAAAAAAATATTTTTGTTTTCCTGTGAGATTCTTATCTTTTCGGAAACTCTGGAATAGTGGGCTCCACTTTGTCATAATTTCCCTGTTAATTAATCATCGGAAACTTGTTTTTATTTTCGACTGAAAATTCAAGATATTTTTCAAAGTGTACTTTGTCCTCAAATTCAGTTTAAAATAACCTATTCCGAAACAAAAGACACGTAAAAATCCTGTGATTTCTTTGTCACTTCCTTAAGACGAAGATTCCGCCACGAGGCGTCCGATAAACGCATTAGCTCTGAACTTTGGTTTAGGACTCATAAATTTTTTACAGGATGTGGACACAATAGAATAGGAAAAAAAAATATCAAAACACATGACACAAAGTGTCTCACCCCATCATCACTTATTACACAACATGTTATGTGTATAAACTTGATGACGGCCGCTAATGATCCAACGGTAATGACCCTCCATCCCCCTTCCCATTCATCGCGTATAATATGTAGAGTGCCATCGTCCATATTTTCCTCCTTATCATAATACTCAACCTCATCGACATTGTACATGAGTTTGTACACGTGTATATTTACCGGTAATTGACGGCAATGTGTCACGCAAGCTCTTTATATCCGCGAATCCAGTAGAAAAGAAGTTAAAAAATAAAAATGCGGATGAACGAAGTAAAAAAAATAACGAAGTGAAATCTTGAAAAATTGTCGCAGACTGAATTCTTGTGACACGAAAATTTCACCCTCTCGTTGCCATGACATCCCTCGTAACACCGACCCCCGGCTTTTTGTCTTCCTTACTTGCTTTGACAGCTCAAACACATGCGGCAATCGTGAGTTCGCTCGGTGGGAACGAGTGGGGGAAAATTGTTGGTTAACTCCGCCTACCATTTCATCCCATTGGCCGAATAATTTCCCGCCTCTAGGCGGCATTACCTTTCTCACCGAGAACGATTTATGCCCTGGTGATTTTTCGTATTTTCCGCGAGACCTCCCTCGAGAAAATTTTATCACCCGTATGATGATAGGAGGGAGAAATGCACTGACTGTTTTAACTGCCCCACCGTGGATTAAAGAGATTTTCCTTTGTAACGAATCGACCTTTTTTTTTACCCCCTCTTGTCCCTCTCACCCTCTCTACACTCAACCAAGATGGTGATTTTTGAGGGAAAATAAGTCGCCGCGGCGTCCCCAACTCGCTGGAATTATTTAGTTATTTTAAAAAATGAGAATGAAGAGAGTAAACAAGAAAAAAAATGAAGTTTACCTGCAACGAACCAGTGTTTTATATCCTCAGCTTCACTGGAAATAGGGGGCGGGCCATTTCCGTGAGTGCAGCATCGTTGGCGGTCGACTCTGCGCAAAATCGATTATGTTATTTCTGGTGGGCGCGTCTCATGATGATGACCAGTCAATTTTCACTCGTGAGGTGCTAGGTGGCAATTTCAGATGATTTGTTTTCTCCTTCTTCTTGAATGAGGGGCAAGGGAGGAAGGGGGGGAGGAGAGGGGGATGACGAAAAATCGACTTCTTCCAAGTTTTCCAGGTTTCCGGATATTAAAGTCTAGTTAACTGGCATCCCGGAGTGAATGAGAAAATGATGAAGACGAGCGAGAAGTTGGAAATCAATGAGTCGGTTTCTTTTGTACTCGGACCCACCGAAGTGCGTGGGACAATAACGAACGGATTTTTCACAAGTTCGACAATAGAGAGCGTCGATAGCCGTCACAAATTGGACAAACGATGCTGCATTGTTGTCGTGGCTTTTTCAAGAGGGCCTCTCGTGTTGTTCCGCCGAGAAGAGGTGTCAAATATCTAAGCAGACGAACGAGATAATTTAACACAATTTCAAAGAGATTTATTAGGTAGATTATATTAAGTTCATAACATTTTTCATCTATGATTTTTATTCTCTATAGTTCTTTGATGTGTTGTGGAGAATATGAGGATCGACAGTTGATCGAAGCGATGGGAATTTTTAATGTTTTTTTTAGTCTCTCCGCTGAGTTCAGGGGCTTTTTCGTAATGAAAAACCTCTTTTTATGATTGGAGTGATTCGAGGACACCGATTGTCCATCGTTATAGGAGGACATTCACATAACAGAGGGATAGAAAGAATAAAATAGAAGAGCGTAAATTAATTACTGACCGATTGCATTTTTTCTATATCGAAGTGATATTCTGACGTTTGATAAAATGAAATTCCTCGGAATAACCATCACGTTGATCAACAAATTGAATGGGTACATATTTGATTTTCAATTTGTCACGCTTGAGACAAAAAAAAATGACTTTGCACCCCCGTAAATGCGTTACTAGTTGGCACGAAGATGAGGGGGTGCGGAATCACGTCGCAGCCGGGTGTGTCAACCTTTGTGACCCGATCAGGGTTTCATCGACTGGAATTAATTCCTAACTGAGTGGGGACCCGCACGCCCCAGTCATTGTTATTACATCCAAGCACCCTAAACACACAAGTACAGGGAATTGAATAATTTCGGTTCTTCCCCCTGTTGAGGTTTTTTTTTTCATTTAATTATTAAATAAAAATATTTTCTGCAACTTGAAAAAAATACGTGTCTTTGCAGAATAAATACGTGACAATGTCTACAATTACCTGTAGACCAGATTCATAATATTGATTGAGGATTTCTCCTCGTGCGATCAATCAAATGTTACGGATTTATTCAATTTGGAAAATTTTGTGAAATTGTGAACCGATGACCCGTGACGAAAGGCGAGTTTCTCATACACAATATTCACTCCATGATTCTCCAAAGTATCGACGACTAGGGAGCATACACTACGTAAGCATTAGGGACTCTACCCGCTTCTAACAGCTGACATGATAGTTGAAGTGCAAAAGAGAAGAGAAGTGCAAGTTTGTGACCGCCCATTTGTACCCGACCACCAGCGTAGTTCTCCGATCGATTCTTGATACACCCTCCAAAGAGTCAGGGAACTAGCTCTCTCATCGTTTATGCCTCAATTTAACCCATGATTTTTTTTTCATGCTCGTGAGAAATTTTTGTAGAAATTACCGTACCTCCTGGAAGATTTTCGCAATTCTCCTCATTGAAATTTATGCACCATCATCAACTTTGTTGGACCAATTCTTCAAAAATCATAAACTTTTGTAAGAATTGTCTCTTTCCAGTCTACAACTCACTCTAGAATAACGTAAAAGACAAGTAATTCCGAAAACATATTGCTTTCTGTCAGCAAACTGTCAGATTCTCCCATCGGCAGTGGTATTTTCACTCTGACTCGCCCACAGCTTAGCACCCTCGGGAAGAAAAGCCCGCAAAACCCACGAATTTGCCAGATGTCGAGGGAAAAGTAGTGTTCAGATCGTTACTTTCTTCGTCATTGCACAGCGAAAACCCCATATTTTCGTGAACGAAAAAAAAAAATTGCGAAATTAGATTGAAAAAATACAAGTTGTCGTACCAGCGTCAGCACGAAAAGTAGAAAAAAAAAACAAGCGCGGGGTACAAATTCTCGTAAATTATTAGTTTAAACCCATAGTTCACGTTCTCTTTAATATATCGTGATATGAAATTGGAATAGGGACAATTTTTTTTATTGCGTGCGTAGAGCGGTTCCACATGATCATTCAAGCGTTACGGTTACCTCCTGCGTTAGAGCCTCAAAATGATTCATATTTGAATTATTGACCGGACCTTAAAGCCAGACCGTCAATCATATTTCAATTTAAATAAAAGATTGAGCTAAATAGAAAGTGGTGTTTTTTTTTTACTTCACATGAGGAGCCTTCCCCCGCATTTCATGTCGACTACAACTAAAAGTGAATTCACGAAGCTTTCAGGCTTTGTCAAACCCCTAATCATACTTTTTAGAAATGCAGGATTTCCACAGGGTGGAATAAAAAGAACTACACTCCAACCTTTTTTTTTCAGTCTAATTGATAATTTTGAATAAAGCCCGATTTACCACGTCTCCCAGGCTGTTTTTCGACGTTAAACGACGTCTCAATGTCGGTTTCGTGCTGTCACGAAGAGGTTGGCTAGCGCTCACGTCATACATACAAACCCTCCCGTTAAAGGGAGTACATACGCTGGGATACGGCCACAGACAGACAGTAATTGAGTTTAAATATCACCCCGGAGACATCGTCGATACGACTCGACGACCACCCTCCACTCGTCTTTCCTTATGTTATCTACTTCTCCTTCTTTTTTTTTCCTCCTCCTCACTTCTGCGTCGTATACTACAGCCAGCGAATTTTATGTATAATTTAGCACGAAAAACGGTAGATAACGTATGGGAACAAATGGGCCGAGACGAGGCTCCATGTTGTCGTTTTTCCCTCTTGTAAAAGGTCGTATACACTATTCCGATGCAAATTGTCTTTTGCCGATGTATCCTTATTGTCTCGTCGTATCTCTCTTGAATTGCAAATGCAGTGATGATAGGTTATTTATTAATACTTTTTGCTTCTGAATGGAAATCTTATAAACGTTCAAATTCAAGTCTTCGTTTTGTGGACGAAGACAAATGTTCAATAACAATTACCGAAAAAGTTTGGTAATTCTGGAGTGAAATGTCATTCAATTTCCCACAATGTTAGAAAAGAATCATATGCAACATTTCTTCTCTACAGGAAAAATTTTCTCAATTAAAAAATTAAATTTGATTTGACTATCTCGAAATATTTTGGACACACACGTCTACCAAACGGAAGGGTAATTTTTACCAGAAATATCTCTTCGTGTAATCAAACGCTTTGGGGGTGATAAATCACATGAGACTGTTCTTTCATCATTGATATCATTAATTTTCATTTTCCGGATGAGATTCCGGTTTGCATTGACGTTTGAAGCTCTTGACGAGAAAGAATTAGCCCGATGCCGCCTGCGTGGTAGCGCCCCACACACACTCGTCTACATTATCATGCTAATTTATTAACTCACATTATGCCCCCCGTCTTCCTCCCCTGAAGAGTCATTTGTAACGGACGGTGTCGTCACATTACGCGTTTCCTTTACGCACTCTTTGGTGTAAGTACATGAAAATGCGGCGTTTGGAAAACAATTAAAAAATAAAATTACATGCGCGATGATGAGCTGTGTTTCCGGTGTACAAATGAGTACATCGATTAATAAATGATATTTTATTTTTCGAAGAAACCGGGGGCCACATAATGGAGGCATCATTTGTCTCGTGGTCATGGGGTTTTCCAATTTATATGGCTGTACCGTAACTTCTCCAGTAGCCTGTGAAGTTCCGAGTCGATTTAAACTCTATTACAAGCTATAGTTCATTTTCCCTGAAGGGAGCAGAAGAAGGCGAAAAATTAAAGCATTTAGAGGGCAGAGGGCAGGGCGATGTGCGTCTCTCGGTCTGACAATAGCCCATTCGTGATTTTTTTTCTTGTTGTCCCTCATTGTCCCTCGATTTCCCGTAGGTCGGAATTCATCAGCTCTATTTAGGCGATTGAGCTCGCGCCCGGTCGCGATTGGCTACGGCAAAAAGAGTGTAACGACCGTCGCGCGATATCTCCACATGCAAACGTGAAGTTTCAGGGAGTTCAGGAAAACTAGGGACTTGTATTTTTCTCGTTTGAACCGACGACGGCTGACTACTCGAGAGTTAAATTCGTCACGCAACACAAATAATCGACAGTGGACCCAACGACATTTTTGTAAAGGGGCGAATAGACTGGAGTTCATGAATGGAGGCTTGATGACTTGATATTGTTGTCAGACACGGTGCGAGACTGAGGGTCATACTTCCTATTCTTGAATATAATGTTTTTTTTTTCACTCTCGAATTTTTCATTGTTAGAAACAACCCCGTACCGGGTAATTTATCGTTAATACCGTTATTATAGGGCTTGCCCTCTTTGGCTCATCCATCAGGGGATAATTTATCACGTTTTATGTTTATAGGATCCCTTGATGATTCAATCAAAAATTTGGACGAATATGCACTCATGGTACCATCGGGAATTATATTTTTCCTGGGGTCTCGGTGTTGATTTCATCTAGCCGACTTGGAAATTGAAAAATGAAGGGACTGAATCGACTTCTTCGGTATTCAATTTATTCTAAGGTATGGACTCTTACGATTTTGGGTGGTTGTAAGAACATCAGGAGAAGGGGAATGTTTTCTCGGGGATTTATATTAAAAAAAAAATTATGACGAAAGAATTGACAGCAGAAAATTTTCTATAACAATTCTATCAAATCCGAGTCCCTCGGTTGCGAAAAAATCTAATTCCGTTTATCTAGAATTTGTTAACATTGGTGGATTAATTTCTGGGAATGTTCAGAAAATTTTTACAAAAGTCCAGCAAAAATTCACGTTTAAGCCAATAAAATTTTGAGTACCAGGAGCTTGCGCACAATTTTCCTGCATCGGTATCAGAATTTCTCTTCGTCACTAGCTTCGGATGTTGGTAATCTTGTTGGCGAATTCCGGATGGGATTTCAATTTTTCAAATTTCTCCTGTGACACGATCAATATGTTGCACTCGAGTCATCCACCAAAAATGGCTATTGCACATTTGGTATATATGAAACGGGACATAAAGTAAGTTTATAAAAGCAATTCGTGTGTGGCCCAGAGATGGCCGGTTCTTCACCTCGCGAACGAGAAGTCGGTTCCCTTTGATGTTGCCTACCTACAGGCATACACTCACAGGATGGTGGGAGTTGGTCTCACTCCTTTCACCCCTCTCCTTCTTCGTCATCTCTCGCGTTCTTATTTTGCCTCAACAATCCGCCCCCTTCCCCTCCGCCTCGCGCACTGTTGAAAATTATTTGAAAATTAACAATAGATGTACTTGAGTGAGGGAACCCCCTGGAGAAATTCCTTGATAGCGAATAAAAATAACCCACCAGGTCCGGGATGTTTTTTATTTTTATTGAGTATTTCCGGGTGTGTTTAGATGCTCTAAAGAGGAGAAAAATAGTACAGAGTGCGATTCGTGTGTAAGTAATCACCAATTTTGATTTGCGTTTTCAAACGAAGACATCGAGCAAAGCGAGCGGATAATTGGAAGATGATACACCACGCGGTGCACGGCGGGCGCGCCTGCACGCGGTAATTGCTTGTGTAATTCTTAATTTCACGTCACGCCAGGGAATCACCGTAGGCCACATTTCGATTCGTGTAATACCACACTTTTTGAATAACCATTAACATTTATATACTTTTATATGGTACGTCGTTGTAGATTATATTGATTGATCTGTATCTGTGGAATCGGTTACAATGTGCCACGGGGGTTCGATTATCTATGGGATATTCCACGTGAATTTAATGCTCCCAAAACTATCGTCATCGTCGATTACAATACCGATTGTTCCCCGATTTCGATGATTTTCGGTCTTCAACTATACGCTACGAACATTCGATGTAGCCTCGATATTTGAGAATATTGATATATCGTGCTGGTGAAGACTCCACATTTTTTTACGAGGGTCTCCAGTCCGCGGAGTGAATGACAGGGTTTGGGGTGCACCAAATGGTGGCGGCTGGGGTAGAAGCCTTCGCTACTCTTCAAGTCGACTATGGGGGTATCTCGGAGTGAAGATCCTGGCGACTTGTCTGACCTGACCATGAGGACAGAGTTATTTTTTTTAAGACCCAGTGACGTAACCCATATTCTACTCCTCGAGGCTATCATCCCCTATTCCCTCACTCTATCTCTCAGTGTTTGCATTCTATCAATACCATCCTTCTAATTTTTATCTCCCTTATCTCGTTCGGAGGGGGTCTACTCTACTACCCTTCACCGGTAATTTAAAGGGCTCAGGTCTCCATCAAAAATTAAATAGGTTGGGCTAATATCGCCTAGTGATGAGTGACGAATCATATTGTACGCCTGAACTACTTCAATTCCGTATACATTCCAGTCGACGTGTGATAGTCCTTCCCCCGCCATTTTGTCTTCGATTGGTCCAACCGGCGTCGCTGAAAACTGTCCCTATTTTTTCTGAAATTAAAACGTCCATTTCCCACTTGCGATCGGGGTCGCCATTCGATTCTACACTCGAAACTGTTATCGGTTCTCTTGCAGGCACCATGTCATTATATGCAATCAATGGGGGATGTGAATTTTCCCCGAAATTGGGTGAGTTGGATTTTTCCCCTCAGTCCCTACTGAGGTCCACTCCCATCGTTCCCTTAAATCGATTATTTCTTTATCGTAATTCTCACTGACTTGTGGGAGGGTTAATTTTTCCTTCTCATTTGACTCTCGCAACTTTTTTAATTGAGAGGGTGTACTCAGAGTTTCCCCTGTGCGAGTACCCCTCCCCCCTTAATTTGGGGACCCCCTAGGACCTGTGGCTTTTGTTTTGATTCTCCCTTCGAGTATTTTCGGTCACTCTTATTTTCTCTGTTACAACTGTTATTATTATTAGGGGTTTTCTTAACTCAAAATCATTATTTTACCTGGGCCCTAGGAGCTTTCTTCCTACCCCCATTCATCATTATTTACTTCACCCTCATCCTCACTCTCCTCATGGAGTTTAGGGGTGGGATTTTCCAGTGGAATTTTGCATTTTCGTGCGTTGCTCCTAGTAGATGTGGATTTTCAAATCTTTTTCCTGTCACTATCATCCAGGGCTTCGCTCTACGAGTCCCAACCCCTGGGAATCAACCTTCGGAAGGAATTCCTGCAGCTTCCAAAAGAGGAACTCCCGCCACCTCTCGAGACTCCGGTTTTAATTTCTTATTTTTTTCAATTAAAAAATTCTCAGTCCCTAAATGTAACAATTGTCACAAACTGTTTCCCCCCCACCGCCAAAATAATTAGTTTCCTGATCTCTAAGACCCCCCCCCCCTCCCACGTCAAATTTACGTCTCAGCTATGGGACGAATGGCTTCGCTCTTGGCAAATAAGTATCACGACATTTCTCTCATCTCCATTATTGCATCCATCACATCCGTTGACACGTACAAAGGAAGGAAAATTGAAGAATGGAACTATTGTACAGTGTCTGAGGATAATACCAGCATCAGGATGTAATGGAGACTGAATTTAGTTGCAGAAGAGTCGAGACATTTAGACGAATGCCGAGGTCTTAATTTTTTCGTTGAATTAATTGCGGGAGCTGGCGCGTACCCGCAATTTTTTTTTCTTCTTTCATCATTAGAAGCAGGAACGATATTATGGCGCGAGTAGGGGCCGCGGGGGGAGGGGCGGGAGGGAGTAGAAGCTCGGACAATTTACATGCGGGGTTAGACGCGGGGTATAATAGTGTACGGGCGTTAAAGCGAGACCTCTCTATCTCCACTGGAAAGAGAAGAGTTCGTTCCAGAGTTACGGTATTTCGTTGATTGCCTCGGATTCGCATCACACGGCCATTTCCTTTTCCACAACGCAGCGACTCAACCTGTTACAGGTACATGCATTGGATATGTGTAACTGTAAGAATGGCCCGCCGATCGTTTTAATTACTCTCTGCCGGGCAATGGAAACGTGACGTCTAAATTTGCGGGTGTCGAGGGGGAGGAAAAAAATATTTAATTCAGGGCATATTGTGGTTCATTATCGTAGCGACGCTACTGGACTCTGGGAATTAGGTAACAGTTTTTCCGCCTTAGGGCTTTCGACTCGTCGGATTCATCACATTTGGCGGGTCATTACGACTGCACTTGCAATTACTCTGATTATACATTCTGATGAGAGGGACTGAATGTATTTGTTATTTTACGTTCGTGCTGGAAATTTGAATATCTTCACGAATTGCTGAGGATTTTCAATGCTAGTTTCCGTGTCAATAGTGTATTTTAGGGTATTGGCGGTGAATTCAACTGTGGAGGTAATAATAATCGAGGTGGAAGTGGAATTGTAGCTGCAACTGAAATTTTATTGATCTCTGACACGATATTTCATGGAGAAAAATTATTTTCTTTGGAGTGGGAATCAGGAGACGTGTAAAATAGTCTATTGATTACTCGAACATCGAATTTTTAGATTTAATCAGTGGAATTGCGCGGTTGGGATTATTTTGAAATTTAAGTGGTGAGAATTTGAATTTTGGATGCTCGATCGTGCGAATACATTGGGAGAAAATATTAATAACAATTCTGGTTCAAGTCAAGGAAATTTAGAGGTAACATGTAATGTTGTGGAGGTAAAATTTCGCGAGATTTCTGGTAAAATTGCACAGAAGCTCGTCAATTTTTATTGCGAATTTCCGGGAGAAATTTCACTCGGTTCAGAAAAATATTCAATAGTTCTACAATTACAGTTTTAAACACTGTTTTTCTCCTCTTATTTTCATAAGTTCACAGTTCGGGTTGAATAACTCGTAACAAGCGTGTGTTTCTGTTCCCAGTTTGCATAAATTTAGCTTGAAACTCGTCGATGAAGGGCACGAGGCTCAATTATACATTATTTTTCAAAGAGAAAAAAAAGCGAGGGATAGGATCGATATATTGGGGGAGGTCTAGGTAGCGACAAGTTAATGATATGTGTGTAACAAATCAAAGGGATGAATGGCAAAGTTTCAGGTATTATTTTGCAACAGACATCGGATGACCGGTTTTAAATGAAAAATGTATAATTAGGAAGTAATCTGAGGGTCGACGACTCGCTTAGTTTTTTATTCTACTTGTAACGAACAAAATAATGTGATTAGTTGACTATCGATTTGACGAAATTGTCAAGCGAACGTTGAGGAGAGGGACAATAATTAGTTTTACAATGATTCATTCATTACGAGCGTTGGAATATTTCAGTAGTACATATCAATGGCGGTCAAGTCTGGAAACGCATTTCGTGCCTGACTATAGGCATATGCTGCAGTGGCAAAAGGGAGAGCTGGTTCTCCCAATGGCTTTTATTCACTTGGTTTTCAATACTTCTTTAGTGTGTCGAGGAAGTTTCATTCACGAATACCCTCAGTTGCCCTCAGTAATTTTAATAACCACATCCTACGGACGTTTTTTGTAAGATGGCGGTTGTATGTGATACAATTTTTCAAGGTTCGGCTGACATGTAATTTCGAAAAAGTACGAGGACCAATTCATTGTTTACATTAACAAAAAATAATAATAATGATAAATGGGGGGGATAATTTCGAGTGTAAAACATAAATTTAATGAAGCTACTACATGTCTGACAATGGGCAATAATTTTTATGCCGATAAACGATGGTATTTCAAAATGGCCGAAGCTGTTTGAACATTTTTATCTCATTTTTGCGTTCCTCATTGTCATGGTTTGATATTAAGTTTGCAATTTTTCGTGTTTGGCTGGCTAATCCTGATCCTTCATATACCTAATTAATTCAATTGCATCCTATCGATATTTCCATTCGAAATTTTGGATTTTGTGGATAAGAGCGACCTCTGTCCTTAGATAATTAGATAATTGAAATATGGCAATTGTTTTGCAAAAATCACTGAATTTAACCAAGCCTGCCCTCCACGAATGTACCATTCATTACCCAAAACGACTCCAACCCCCATCGGCCACTTGACGCGAAATTAATATCGATCAGCGACCGGAATAGTCCCCAAAAAATAATTCCAAGTGTCCACCCAATTGAGGAGGCAAAAAAATGTCACCCCCTCGGTGACCGTAGGGTGTATACAAATGATGCAAAGGGGGCGCGACTGCTCCGGAAAAGGTGTAGGCGAAGTGTTTATAAATGTATGAGTACATCTGTGTCGCGAGAGTGGGCTTTTTACTCATCTCCTCTCCGTGTTGCATCGTATATATATCATATACCCTTACCTTCCCCAGGTTTGGCTCCTCTTCACTCTTACCACCGCAATACAAGTTAGGCCCCGTCGGCGTCTTTTGATCCTCGACGATGGCCACGCCCCCTTTTTTCATTTTTTCACTCCTTAAAAGGCAGATGGACAAAGTGTATTGTAAAGTGGGCAGCGAGACTACGCTGTAGGTGAAGCTGCCGAGCCGTGTCCAATTACAATTATTAAGGATTCCCCCGCGAGAAGGAAGGAAGGAAGAAAGGTGAAAAAAGGGTGCACGAAAGGATAGTGAGAGAAATTGCTGTATATCGAGGTAGAAATGAGAGGTCAAAAAATCGGATGTACGATGAAGAGGATTGGATGGTATGTGTATAGCGCTAATTATCCAATCGAGTGTATCTCTTCTCAATTCTTAATTGGCGAAGCGAGAAGGGGGGGTGGCAAGGGGAGAGGAGCTCAAGGCGAATGATTCGCGTATATTTCGATCGATCGACGATCCTTGCCCGAGCCCTTCCGTATTATTTCTCATATGCTACTCTACGGGGGTCTAATCGCCTTGACGTCTTATTTATCAGTCTCATTAATTGGCTATTTATCAAGTTTTGGATGCACCGTTCTACCCACAGTTAATAATAATTATTGACAATATTCCCCTTGAATTACGGGACATCCTCAGTTGATGAAATTCTTTGAGAAAAATCTCTCTATCATTCCCCAAAAAAATACATAATTAATTACAATATTTTTCTTCATTAATTAAGCTCCCAATTTATTAAATACACTTGTGAATAAGAATAGAAAAAAAATTCACTGGATGCGATCGAACGGTTTGGTTGAGTATGAGAGTATCAGAGGAGAATTGAGAGGGAACCGTACCCTTGTGCCATCATCATCCACGCTCCAAACTGTCTCGCAGTTTTTTGACATTTATGATGCGCCGTGATTTATGATTTATTTATGCCATGTGGTCTCTTCACTCTTTGTAATAATAATAATAATGATAATAATAATAATAGCACCGTATATACAACGTTGAGAGGTTGGCTGCCTCTCTTACGAATAAACGACCGCCATTTCGAAGTGAGGGCCTTTAACTCCTTTAGTGCCCCATGGGAATATGGTATATAATCTCCATATAAAATTCGATACTCCTATATTACCATCCTCCTACTATTTCACGTAATGCAACTCATACTGCAAACAAAGAAAATTCTTAGCTGGATAAACGTGAAATAAATTTTCTATTATTTTTACTCGGTTTTCATCTCGAAAAACGTTTCGGAAGATTCAAATATCCAACGAAAACTTTTCAAATTTTTAACGACCGAATTTTTATTAACAATTCAATGACCATTTATTTTGGAGGGAAAATTTTTATGATTATTGGGAGTTCTATGCAATTTAGCAGTTCAGTAAAAAATTGAATTTTAGTTTAAAATAAATAATTCAAGTGCAATTGTCATTGAAATTTCAAAAGAGCGGACAATCCATGGAATAATTGATCTGAAATTGAAATATATTCTCGGTAAATGGTGTTTCTTAGGCTGTTGTTATACAGTCGGTGGTATAGGAATGGAGGACCCGACCGGGCGCGACGATAAAATAAGCTGCCTTTTTACGATTATTGCCTTGGCATAGCTGTCACTACCGTTTCAAGCGACCCAAGATAATGTCTCGGGTTCTCTCTATCTGTTCAACACTCGAAGCGAGTTTACCATGCCGCAAAGTTTGTGGTAATGCAGCGTATATGTGTGTATGTGTGTGTGGTAGAGAGGGGGAGGGGGGGTCACACTAAACACCTCGATGGGTGTGGAAAGCCCTTGTTTAATTTTCCGATGGACAATTTACGTGTAAACCTCAACGTAATGTCTCACGTGGGCGACGTCGGAGAGAAGAATACGTAATATACCGTACGAGGAGGCACATCCTGTCGTATAATTTTTACGCATTCAAAATAAATGGAAATATTCATCTCTGAATCACTGGGTCAGCCCTCAAATATCCGTTGAACGAATATGTGGAGTCTTGGAGGTCCTTTTCTGCAATGTCTACCAAGCCGACTCGACTTGTATCTTTGCTTATGGATTAATTGCACGAGGGGAAATTTTTTCCGAACGTTCGGTAATTTTTATTGGAATTTTTCCGACTGCCTGTCAAATTTACCGCTCTGGAGGGAAATTGTTCCCTGTATTTCCTACAAAAATAACCGGTGCAAGTGTATTTTTCGCCGCTTCGTGAGATATATCGTGCGAGCACGGTAATTTTTCTCATACTTTTCCCTCCACGTAATGCGTAACTGCGATAACTTTATCCGAAACTAGGGTCACGTGTCTCAATATTTCTCATATCCAATTCCACGAAAATGCCTCAGAATAAAGACCAGAATTAGAGAGAATCCAATATTCGCCTCACGATATTGATGGAAAATCGATGGATCACCACGTTTGCGCGAAGGGCAATTTCCAACATTTTCCCCGAGCCCATCACCCGAGTGAATAATACAGCAACGAATACTTTATGAAATACACAGTTCCACCGTCCATATAAAGAAATCATCCCTTATTCTTTGCGAGTGGTTTTTATTCTCCCTTTGATATTTCGCTCACAAGCTTCGAGCGGTAGATTGAAATAATAATAGGTAGCATCGCCAAGTAGATGTGCACGCAGTGGTAATACGCGTACAGCGCTCGCCATATAAATTTCACACATTCAAACTGAATTATCATATGGGACAATGGAAAAGGGTGAAAGTGAGGATGAAAAAAAAAAACGATCCGGGCAATTACGCCGACCATTTACAACTCGGAGTCTCGTTACCACTGTATTTTGTGAGGCGAGAGATAGTCGATGTCTGGGGTAGATATTCTGCACAGGCAGAAATTAAATGTTTGGCACACATCATCAAGGGAATAGGGGGAGAGAGGTGGAGAGAAAGCAAGTAAGCATGCGCGGATACACACATAATCAGCGTTTGTCTTCGGGATAGAGTGGCAGTAATGCACATTTCAAGTGGTAACGATCGGAAAGAAGCGCCATAATGTACGAATGTACAAAGTATTCGAGACATGGAAGACACGTTTGAAGGAGCTACGCTCTGGTGCACCACCTAAGTACTCGCTAAGTACGTGCTTGTAGGCGGTCATTTTTCCCTTGATATAACTTCTGGCGTTTCACATCACCTACGTGAAATATCATGTCTCCGCCATCTTTGTTGAAAGAGACAAAGCGCCATCGCCGTGGTCGCGCCGCTTGTTCGGGAAATCGGAGCAGAAATTCCGCCGCGGGTTTTTCGAATTATTTTTTACAAGAGAACTGACGTCAGTATTTTTTCCAACGCAACAACATAACGGTTCGTAAATTCACCGACAATTCAATATTTTATTGCTCACTTGCAAAACGGCGCGATAACCCTTGTCGCATTTTCCTAAAATAATAATTTTTATATTGAACAAATTTTGAAAAAATTCTAATCTCCTAATTACGTCAAGTACGTGACTTTCTTGGCAATTAGCTGGTGTTAATCGTTGGCGTAAAATGTCAGAGTTTACAGTGTTGTCATTTTGCCTCGATTCTCCGTATTAAAATGAAGTAATAATGACTTGCCGCACTTGAGAAGTAATTCTTGAAATGCATCAGCCTCTTTTTCGGGCTAGAGATTTGCGGTGGAGGACGACGATTAGTCACGCGAAATCGTCCATCGCGTCTGAACATACGAGGGACACATGTCGTTCAGTGTCTGTTTCCCCCCCGCTGAAAATAGAAGAGAAGAAGCACTGCGCTTGCATTTCCTGAGGCCAAAGGAAGAGAGGAAATTTGTGTGTTAGGGTGGCCGGGGGGGGGAGGAGGAGGAGGAGGAAAGTGGTAAGTATATATTATTTTTGCCAAACCGCCTACTTAATTAAAACAACATTAGGTAGTGTATATGGTCACGGGGAAACAAGAAACGGAAGTTGATTTCTACGTCTCCGACTTTTTGTTTTTATCTCATCACAGAATTCCTCGTAAATACTTACAACATATTATGCACATGAGTTCATTAGTCGGTGTCATTTTGCCATGAGTTTCGTCCAATTTACCACAAATTGCTCCGTAATCATGTGTTTACAATTTACTAGTTGTTTCCTCAAATAACCGATGAAAAATTGGTTCGATGTGATATAATGAGTGAATGAAAACTCGTCAGTGCAGTGCATAGTAAATTGTTCATTGAGAGAGGAGATTTGCCATCATCGGGTAAAACAGCCACACCCCGACCTCTTTTCCCTATTAACTATTACACATACTTCTTACGTAGATATTTCCTTAATGCGAGTAATGGACTAATGACTCGTCGACTATAAATAGCCTAGTGCAAGCCGGCGTTTGCCACCAGTGCACGCTAGCCAATTAAAAGCGATCAACGCGAGAACACACAAGTGTCGTCCCTCAGCAATATGCAACCCTCCTCCCCCCCTCCCCCTGGAGAGTCTTATAACGTTGTGGCGTGACGAGTGTAAGCAACTTAAGTAGGGAGATTTAGAGACGACAGGTGCCGCCCTCACATCATCTTATTTTTCTCCTCAATTCAGGTCTTTCTGTCAGAAGACAAACTTGTTTGACATGGCGTGCCCAACAATTGGCCATTGTTGAACAATTTTTCCGGTGTCGGAGTGGTTTCATCGGGACAGAGACATTCTCACAATTTTTGGTCTTCTGAAGAACATGAGAATGTACGGTAAAAAATGATGAGACTTTAATTAAATATATTTTATCCTTAATTTATGTATATGAGTTATAGTTAGAGTAGATATATTTATTTATATATATATATGTATTCATTTTAAGGATATTTTATAGGTGATGTCTAGTATTTTCGATTTCCAAAAGTAATATTGACTATGATACTAATGCCCAACGGAATTGTAACCTCTTACTACGCCCCTGATATTGTTGTTGTTGTTTTTATTGATGCAAAGGCATCATTGTAGTTGGTTATTTTTCATAATTAAGTGAATTTTGTGAAATAGCATTATATTAAGGCATTTATTTTTTGAATGGAAAACTTGCTCCGCTGCTCATGTAATTTTGTAAATGACATTATACCGCAAAAAATACTGGATTCATTTGTCTCATTGAAAAAAAACCTAAAACATAGCTTCATTTGCCGAGGCCTCCCCTATCCTCATCTCTCTCCATATATGAGGGTGATTAATATTCGTATTCTGCATTTGGGGAGAGTAGCCATCTCTGGAGAATGAATATGGATGTTAGATTGAACCCTCAGGTGAGCCGATTACATCTACCGTGACTGACTGGAGTTTATTGCTGTACCATTAATCACAAGCTTAATGTTTGACAAAGTAAATACATGAAGCGGCTTTAATTAACGGTTGTACACCTGTGTGGCCTTTCTATATTCGGCATTAGGCACAATAAGGATACCCGAGCGAAATGGAAATTTTTCATTTAATGACGACTATTTATTACCGCGGAACATTAATGAGGTATAACTTATTTTATGACTTAAGTACATGACTCGCTCCCGTTACGTAAACTTCTCATATATAGGTATCCTAAATTTGCTTTCAGTTACTTTATCCGATTCCGCATTGAACGATAACATTTATACCAACTTAGGATGATTACAATAATTTACCAACAGCTCGTAAATCAGAAATCTTGTATTCTAACGTGAGGTATACATTCGACTGCGAATGATGTGCCGACGCTAGGAAAGCGAGAGAACTTCTTTACCGAGTTGTTTTGATAATTTATCTGCAGATCTCCGTCGGTAAAAAGAGTTGCGCTCAATTTTACCAATTTTCTCATTCCGTCGATTTTTAATAGTGTAATTATGGTGGGAAATAACAAAATTGGATGTATACTTATGGAAGCATTTCAATCGAGCTTCAGTGCTATCATTGAACAGTAATTTCAATTCGTCTAAGAGCTTTTGAATTTATTTGTCTAGCCACTCAGCCGTCTACTTATAATACCATGAATATTTATACATTCAACGTGAAATCTGTCATTAATAAATCACGTTTGGATTTTGCCTAAAACGATTTGTGTCGCTTAACGTAAAATAAAATGATGAAAAATAAATAAAAAAAACATTCGGGTGGTTCACGTGCCATTCGCGTGGTATATAACATTCGGTGGATTGAGTTTGCGTTATCGTTGGAATGTTAAAAGGCCACCTCTTCGTCAAGGGAAATTTATTCGAATTAAAACACTGCAGGGCCACGAGCTGACTCTCTTAAGATAACGCTCCTTGTTGCAAACCGGACTAAAGCCCACAGTCGGATATACCGCCTGTGGTCTGTACCTGAGATCTTCTGGTATTTTTTTTCCCCTTTCATTTTCTACCGCTCCTTTTTTTTTATCCCTCCCCATCCAACTTGGAACTTTGCTTTATGCGGACACTTTATGCCCCCGATTGCAGACGACACCGGAACGCTCTCAACCCGTGTGTCTCGATCGTCGCTCTCTGCTCTTTTGATCAAAAAACAACCAATCGAAAACTACTTTCAATTCAAGGCTCTGAGAATTACGGATTTTCCTCGTTCCAGGAGTGATGCATTGCTGGTGATACGTCAAATTGTGGTGGGCAAAAATGACGAAATTTAATATTTTTGGATTCATGGGAATATTTATTCGGGGTACGGAGCGATGGAAATTAGGGGAGAGTTGTAGATTCATCGAAAGAAATTTTGTTCTTCTTTGGGTGAGAATATTTTTTGTTCTTCAAGGAAAAAGAAATTTCAGAATGCAGGGAAGCAAATGGTCTATAAAAATTCTAGTACGAGAACTAAAAATAATTACAATTCCTTAGTTGTGAAAAAATCTAACGCCAGACGGTAAAATTTATTGGGATTTCCAATCATTTCTGTTTCCCGTTTTAGCGAATAAAATTTCCAGTGCCAGTACTGGTATTTTTTCGTGACCACCATTCTTTCTGTGCTAGCATAAGAATTTTTATTGGAAATTCCACTCCGTCTGCTCCTATTGTTCTCCACTTCCGTTTAGAATTTTTTCATTCTAATCGTTGAAGTCTAAATCATTTGAATTTATTTAAATCGACTAATTAGAGAGTATTTTGTTACTAATTCCAGGTAAGTCAATCGTTCGCGTAATGTTCAAAATTTCATAGGGCTCTGATCCAGCCCCGGTCTATCCCCGAATAATGTAGATGAAAAATCCATCACAATGTCGTCACATTATGCCGTCTACCTCATTAAGTACAACCATAAAATTAAAGTAAGCATGCAAACGCCTTTTATAAACTTTAACGATTATCCTGGGCACGGCATGATGATACGTTTCCTCGATAATGGATAAAAACTCTCATAATAATCCTATAAATAGTAATAAGCGAAAGGAATTATACGTTTGGCCGGCGGTATATAATACGATAGTTTCCGATATCTCTCTCTCGAGAGGTGGATTAAAATGAAGAAGGATACGAATACGAGACGCGACCGAATGAGACGATGAAAAAAAAAATCAACCGTCAGAGCCTCTCGGGCTGGATAAAACAATGTACATGTGCGTTTTTATTGCGGTCAACGTCGACCGGGTCAAGAGTCAGGACAAATGATTATCGATAGGGACGAGGCTGATGCGACTGGTGGATATTATCAGAGAAAGGGGTAATGACTAATGATACACGCGGGTATTTCTCTCCATCATCGCCGCAAAAGGGCGCCGAGAATCAATCTTTCTTCTTCCATCTCACGCAATTTAAATTCCAAATCGAATATGTTACTGACAAATTCTGCTCGGATTCATTTTTCGTGTGACAAAGTCTGAAGAATTTACTACCGAAGATTTTATGGATTTTCTTTTTCAATTTTGGAAGCTATGAATACTCTGGTCTAATTTCATTGTAGGTTAGAGAAATTCTCTCCGGATAAAAAGGTGAATGACTGTACCGGCGGGGTAAAATTTCCCGACGATATTTTACCGAACGAAAATTGCTGTTATTTTCTTTTTCGTTAAACTTTTCTTCTGAATAACGATCTAAAAATTTTTTTTGAAGAGACCCAACCACATCACGCGAATTTTTTCATTTCCCTCCAATATCAGATGCTGAACGTCGTAAAATAAATTTAACTCGTTAATGTCAATGTGGAAAACACTTGCCAATGTGTTTGTACAGTTGAAAATTAATTGAAAAATTCCGCGAATAAAATGAAAATGTCTGCTATTATCATGTGTTGTAATGCAGTGGAGTAATGGGCCTCTGGTTGGATACAGTACGTATATGCCTCTCTTCAACTTACCATCTCAATTCCATATTCCAAGATGGCCGGTTAGGAGCATGCGGAGGCTGGACTCTAAAAAACGATGAACGTAATAACGTAGTATCACTAATGGTTGGGCAATTTCAACGGATACGAATGCACGAGCCCCACTCGTTGTTTCCTCCCTTTTCGTCATTCTCGTTCTTTATTTTTTAAGCATCGAAAACAAAATCTCTAAGCGGTTCTCGGGTATTTTTCGTTTCATTTTAACTCTCCGCAACCACTCAGACGCCAACCCCTTTCTCTTTGTTTTACCACCCGAGGGGCACCTCGATAGATCCCATACCCGCCATCAAAACGCAACCAAAAGGTTAAAGTTGTACCACAACGCTGTCTAGGATATACCAGAACCCATTCTTTTTAAAAACATAACAGGATATTGTTCTCTACCCAAACGTAATTGCCTCTAAGACCACTGATGGGACAATTAAAGATCGTTATTTTGCAATAATCGAGAGATTCCGCCGCACAAATTGGACTGATTTGTTTCAAATGGCCTCTGAAGGACATCTGTCTGCAGGAAAAACACTGGGAGACAGTTTTTTATGATTAAAAAATAAACAAATCATTTATTTGAAAGAATTACCCCTACGTTGAACAGCGCTATTCAAACGATTACATATATAATTAATAAGAAACAATCAGATTATATGTTATATATGTATTTAATTTATTTATATATATTTTTAAAAAATCAAAGCTTCTTCGAACCGGTTTTCCATTCGTATTGAATATTTTTAGTCGAAAACGTGGATTAAGGGCGCGGAATAATTGAAAGATAATGAAATTACGTTTTAACTGTTCATAATATGCTTGCCATTACACACAATAAATTATTTGAATTGCAATACTAATATATATTCGCGAAAAAATGAAAAAAGGAATTAAATGGAATAATTAATTTATATTTCATGCAATTTACAGAAATATTTAACGTGGCTCCAATTCCCAGCGAGCTAGGTAGATCGGCAAGGAAAACGTTACATTATTTTTTTAAATAGAAGACAAAAAAATTTTTTTTAAGGTGCATCTGTCCCCCGTGATGAAAACGGTAGATAGTTCCCTGTAATTTAAGATTTTCTTTCATCCTGTCAATGACGAAATTTCCCTGTGAAATCCACTTTACGGAGACAAATAAACTCGTTTCCCTTGTCAGGATGATACGTGTCATTAGTTGTTGGATAAAGTTGGGGAGTTGAATTCGTAACACGATATTCCGTTTCGAATTAGCCTTCATTATTTATCGTTTGAGGGTGAGAAGATGAGCTCGAGAATTATATCGACAGGTTCTCTGTGGTTTTATTCATTTTTTGCTTTTGTTCAACGCTTTATTTACATGTCGGCTTCATCAATCTTTCAGCGTCGAGTGGGATATGGGAAATTAAGTTGAGCGCTACCGCGGTGTTTATAGGTCTTTTTTCATCTCTCTTTTCAGGTATATAGACAGTTGAGGTAATTGTGGAAAATTCACAAAATAAATGAGCAAAAATTTCTATTTTCACAACACCCGCATTTCCACTGTTAGCGCTGAAATTTTTCGAAAATATTTTTGTTCATCTGGACGATGGGAAATTGTACTCCATTTTTTTTCACTCGCTCCACCCACTCGCCTCAAATTTTGTTTTTTCATCATTGTCCACAACACCTGGTCAATTGCGGTTACCTCATTGTGTACATGAGAATAGGGCGGAACTATTCACTGCGCAAATGAGTTTAAAATTACATTCGAGGCTGGTTTATTAGTCTAGATGTATATCGACAGTCCTATATCGTCGAGCGTATCAACCTCCATGTTATACCTATACCACTATTATATATTTTACTAATGTAATTGCGAGGAAATTTATTTGTGATTCCATCTGAAATTGGGGCTGGGGAGGAGGGAATAAAACTCGTTTAAGTCGGTGTGATGTTTCATGTGCCCGAGTCATTGGAAAAAGTCAACGAGGAGCGCCATTAGCTGCGGTGGATATAAACCAAAATTTAGAAATTATTCTCAAACTGTAGCAGTTTAAAAATTCATTAGCAATGATTTTTTACCTTTGAGGGAGATTTTTCCGGAATTTTTCTTGCCGTGAAACGGCTGAGTATAAGTTGCCATGGGAAATTCTTTAATTTTAAGTATTTGTAATGAATGAGTGCAGAGAACATAAAACCGGGTATAATTATTTATTAAGTTACAAAACAAATTCAGAATTATAAACTAAAAAAAAAAGAATCCATGTGTGAGTGTATTGCTAATTTCTCCGTAACATCAACTACACTGATGCACAAAAAATACGATTATCCACTTGTTTTAATTATGTATTATTAACAATTATATTTTTTTCATTTGAAATTTCACAACTATTTTCAAACGAGAAATAAAAAAAATACAGAGCGCGGTGAAGATGGAAAGTACCTGGCCCGGGTAGATATGCAGCCGCGATTATTGTATTGAGCCTCGCCCCTCTCACAGTATTGTATTATTTCATTTGCGAATACCGACGATTACCCCTTATCCCTCGGGGCAACAATTTAAATAATAATTCAGTCCAAACGAAATAATCGTTCGGACTTATTCCGCACTGCAGAGATATAATTCGCGAGGGATATGAATACACAGGCAGACATACACTCAGTCTGGAGTAATAAAAATCCCAAAAATTGTATTATTTCTCGTTAAACGAAAAAAACATTTGAATTTTTATCAGTATTTATTTGTGACATTGAATATTGATTTTCTTCTCACCGGTATTTATCGATAATTGAAAAGCAGATAACCCGCGCAACAAACTACATTAGCCGTTGAATTTTTCAGTGAATCGGCGTTTTCAACCGGGTAACAATTAACCCGGAAGAAGATTGAAAAAACATTTTTACCCAATTTTCACCTTTGCAAATCTGCCAGTTATTTGATACCATTATTCTTCAATTCCAGTTATCGAATATCCGGTGCTTGATTTGTGAGTGTCAATGACGATTGCCCCCGGTTACTCCGGTCTATGCGCCCGAGCGGAACTGCAGGCGTCACAAAAATACAATAAAATTCAATTCCACGGGGAATAAATGTTATATATTTTGATCGTTCTTTATGACGTTGTTCGCCTTCCAATAAACAGCGAAATTCAGAAGGCTCATCATTTTAAGAATCGTAGTTTCTCCAGATCAACGTTCAGCACAGGGAAATTAAAATTCAATTGATGGCCAAACAGGGGCACAATAATAATAGTAAGAAACAGGGAGATAAATTTGTAATAAAAATTAGAATTGCGGTCAAAGGACTGATGATCCACTTTTATAGAACGACACAGGATGACTTTTTTCTCGGATATTTCACTCCATGAAAAAAGTCTGAGGCAATCCCCGCGCACACCAATTTATTCCAAGATATTTTTTACCGTCAAATTTTATTTTTCACCTGCAATTCCCTCCAATGCGCGTTGATTTGAATGTCGTTAAAATACGATAAATGAATACTATTATTGTTGACCATTACCATAACGACAACGATGTTACCAGTGTCTATATATACGCAAAATAATAACAAAAAAGCCGAGCAACTGGCGTTGCAATTTTCTAGTGGCCATAACTCTTGAAATGATTTTCCAGGAATCCCTCGGTGCATGCATATCGTATTTACAAGCTCGTTTTAAGAAAAGAAGTAGAAAAATTTTAGGAGTACAAATTTGCACAGAGTATTTACAAAGTAATTAACTGCTGGCACAAAGTGCTCTTTGAGAATCACGTTTGAGTGTTTTCCCATTACGAGCACAATGTGAGTAACTTACATTTGTGTACGTATACATGCTTTACACGTGCACATTGACGGGGGCCCCCCCTTGGTCTCTGTTCGCGAAAGAGCTGAGATTAAACCGTTGGAGAGGCGCGCGATTTCGATCCCAGGAGTATCCGATTGGCCGGCGCGACGTCGAATGGCAGGGGCGGAGCATAAACCGTAATGAGTTTCTAGCTCAGTACCCGTTGCGTTTTCCGTTCATCTCGTGTGTGCTCAACACGTATCGCCAATTATTTGATGAAGAATTTATCAAATCCCACTGGAATTGCCGGGAAATAAGGGGGGAAAACTTGAATCAGGACAACGTATTTTGTTTATAGCATTTTTATTTCATTGCCTCTCGTTCGCTTTTTTTTTTTCTTGTGAGACTGAATTATTCGATCGATGCGACCAGGGAGGTTTTGAATTATTGATCGAGAGTCGTTGGCGGCTCTGTTAGCCTAATACGAATGACTCGTCGACAGTCTCGTCCTTACTAAATTTTTTATGGAGCCAGTAGTTTTTCCCTTTCAATGAACACAGGGAGGGGTTTTTACGTGGATCATCCACATCTTTCATCTTGAATGGAAGATTTTTTATTGATTACGGTTGATTTTCCCCGTTGGCGGGCCCTAATCCCGATCGGGCGAAACGATTTTATTTCAATGTGGACTTTTAGTTAATTTTTAAAAATATTTTTCGACGGTCTATTCACCGACACCAATTAAATCCTCACGCGGGGAGAAATCGTCAATAAAAATGGCGAATTCTTTCCGCGATTTCAGAACGAAATGTCGTTAAGAACAATTTTACGAAATTGTTACCGATCTTTTCAGGGCGTTCCGTAATTTTTACCTCAATTTTCTGTGAACCAATTTGCTCGTCATTTACACGATCGTTATGCAAACTCGAGTTTGGGCATTTTACCAAAATATTTCCCTCCCTGTAGCGCCGAGGAAAAATTCCGGTGCCGACACGTGATTTTTTCTGCATCAGTTGAAACGAACCCTTTTACCGTGTCAACATGATGATTTTCCCGGATTTTTCCAACATCTAATAACGCTAACTCGATCCACGTCTTAAAAAAACCACGAACCGCACGTTCTCCTTTTTAATTACCTCTCTAGCAGAGATAGTTCACTTAAAACACCGTCTCCAATAATTGATCCATCAATTTTCGGAGAATTTATATTCCAGCAAGCCAGGTAGTTTGGTACGATTCGAATTGGCATTATTAATGTCCCAATGGCATGTCTCCTATCGATTCCCACCTATCACCATTGTTAATTTTAGGATAATACATTCACAATACATGGACGCCAGGCAGAAACTAATGGCCCCAATTTCACCTGTACGACGTAATGTGAAATCACCAGGGGAGGAATGAAAACGTATATACAATATAGCCCAATAGCTCTAGCATTTGGACAACAGCGGTAAAATAAAGTTGGTGGGAGGTTAATCGTGTTACAACACACTCGTACACCTCCCTCTGTCTCCTCAGTGGCCGCCATCTTGGCTTTCTGGTCACGTAAAACCGTAAAACAAAGAAACACACTCTGTGCAATGGTATACACCTTTCAATATTTAATTCCTCATTATTGGTCAAAGGGGGGTTGTGCCAGAGCTTTTGAGAGAATTGGTGGAGTTTTACTGGCCAATAAGCTATATCTGGTTGGTGCCACTTGGGAGGAACCGCACTGTTAGAAAATTACATCGGAAATTTCTAGTGAAAAAATTGGATATTTTTAACAATCACGTATTGACACGAATTTTTCATTCATTTTTTAATTGAAAAACCCGTTGATTGGGGTATTTGATGGAATTGTATTTATCATGTGCAGGTGATAATAAAAATTATTTTATAAATAATTAGTAGCTTACTAGATAATTGGAGTAAAGTTTCTGGAATTTTTATTTCACTGAAATTTTTCCAACGAATTGAAATCAAATGAAAAAATTATTTAATAGCAGGTTGTACTCCTAATGCAGTAAATAAATAATTGTAATTGAATAAATAAATCTGTGATCAGGCAAAGGGTGAAAATAAATAACGAGCAAGTGAGGATGAGAGATGATGCAAAATGAGAAAGTGCGTTGAAAAATCATAGCTCTCCACAAAGAGAAACGTAAGACATAATGATTAAGAGGGGTAGAATACTCGTGTTAATGAAAACATGGCCGACTCCATCCTCACCCACCATCTACCTGACTCGCTACATTTGCAACCACCCCAGAAACCGGAGAAAATAGCGCGGAGCAAAGTGCCACCCTCAATTGTATCGCCGAGTGACATCCGGATAATGCGAACCAAAAGACGTTTTTCAAACGTCAAATCTTGAAAGTTTCACCGAGGGACTCTCATCTCAAGGTGTCACTGCATAATTGATACTTTTATAAAGCGGTAAATCGAGATAGAAAATATGGACGGCGAATAGGGGAGAGGGTAGATGTGAACATTCAGGATTTCGTCTGGCCAAGCGTCGGACGAATGACTGAAAAGATTTTTTTTGCAAAAATATATCAGTAACGAAGTGATTTATCTCGGAGCTGAGCTTTTAATTAATATCTCAGAATGTAATAGAAATGGCGGAAATTTTGTAACTCCATTTGTTGAAATATACAATTCCCAAAGATTGTTGTAAAAAATTTGTCGTTGTGTACCTGAAAATTCTTACTTTGTAAAAATACCTTCGAAAATGATTTTTTTTCGTCTAAAAATATCAACACTCGGCTGCGCGAAAACAAATTTTTAATATAAATGAGACGTGTAGAGGCTGAAACGTGGAATGAAATGACAATCAACAACTTTTAACGTCAAATTTTGGAAAAAATAGACTTGGGAGTCAAATTTTTGTGATAAAATCGACCTTCGTCCCTCATTGCGTCCTCTGAAAGTCTAATTTTTGACTAAAATTTCTTTCCGTGTGAAAAAAAAATATTTTTCTCTCCATGATATGAAATTTTTATCTTGCTTTTGACTATAAAATTAATTTGACGTAATCCCCATTATCTGAGAGATAATTAGGATGCGTCAGGTCATCGCAGAATCGAAGAGATCTGAAAATACCTAAATAGGCTTGAAGAGGGCCAAGCAAATAGAGGGTAGGATTGAGGAGAATCTGATATTCCACTCGGAGCGCGATTCATGAAGTATTCACACTATAACCCGCACTATTCTCGGCGCCTCTGGTGCGAGTCAACAAACAACCAACTGGGCTTTTACATTGTTAAAATGTTGTTGGTCAAATGGCCGAGACAGAGCGATAAATTGGTTAGCACTGGGGTTTCGATAACTTTTCGAGAAAAACCTCGAGATTTAATGTCCACTGGAGGGAGACACGGCAAAGTGGCAGTAAAAGCACCCAGAGAATCCCTTATTTATTTTGTCTCTTTTCCTCTCGCTCTCTCCTTTCAACTGAAAATTAGACGAGCGATGCAGGACCAGTTGGGCCATTCCCGCGAGACCAATGTGCACAGATGAAGCTCAATGATAAAGAGAAGACAGTCCCAGGATATTGTGCAACACTAGGGATCCTCCCAAGAATTTTCGCTACCCGGGGAATTAAATAGAATTTAATCACGCAGGAAAAACTCATCCCCCTCCAGTTGCTCCGCCGCTGAGTCTGGTTAACGTCGAGCACAACCACTTACTGTATTGGTGTTTGATTTATTTTTGAATGTCAGAGTGCTGCCTGGGGAAGGCGAGTTATCCCCAGGGGCAGTCGTACTCTATTGTATTTCTATTAAGTCCAAAAGTCACCCCACGCCACTTATTTCCTCGTCCTCTATTTTCTGATTTAATCGTTACTGTTCTGAATGCACAACACCAAATACAAAAATACACCAGGGCTATTAAAGTATCAGATCATGAGCCAAAAATATCAAATTCCATAGCCTCTCGATTATACCCCTCAATTCATTCTGTCCGGGTCTCCCTTAATCGTGAATTCCAGACGAGAAAAATAATCAATCTATTCAAATTTTCGGGTAATTATCTGTGGCTAATTAAGTACACCTCAGATTACCCATAGATAATAATAAATCCCCTTTTTTCACTGTGAATACAACCGGCGAATAAATATCCTTCAATGAAATAAAAAAACTAAATAGCTGTAAATTTATGGGGATGGATTAATCTGGTCGTAACACGGGGAGTCTAATTATTTATACTCCCGCGCCACACAGCCGGGGGGGAAAGGCAGTACTTCACCGTCAATTACATATTTTCTTGTAACTAACAACGGTGCAAACATATTTCATTTTAATCATTCGGCACTGGAAAATAAAAATACCATGCGCCAATAGATAATGAGTTTAATAATTCGAGATGTGTACAATTTGAAAAGGCCGTTCACGCGGATTATCCTTGAAACATTATGGATGACGATTTCGACGCGCCACTCACCGCAAATTGCCTCGTGATTCGTTGACGAGAAAAAAAAATCGTCAATAAGAGGGAACGTTGAAATAAAAAGGACAAGAGAAATAAAGGTAAATATGAAGGTGGAATAGTCAGTGATCCTGTGGAGAAGAGAAGAATTAAATTTGAACAGGAGTGGAGGCAATTATCCCAAGGAGGATGAAAAAACGTCGGGGATAACGGTTAAGAAGCGGAAAGGGGGATGGCGCTACCCTTCGGAGAAGAGAGGACGAGCAGCCTCTCCGTCTACTGGAATTAAACATTCTTTTATCTTTTCTTACGTCGTTTTACCGCCTCGCCGTTCACGACGTGCCTCCTCTCTTGCCCTCTGTTAATCAATCAAAAAATCATGAAGAAACGAATTAAACCGCGCCAGATGGAATTTAACAGCGCCCGTTTTTTCAACGATAAGCTTATTAGAGCAACAGGAAAAGTAATGATATTCAATGGGTTTTTCATTGGTAGAGTTTAATCCACTCGTTTTTACATTGTTTTTCATTCCAAACTTTGTGCTCTAATACACAGACTGAGTGAATCATATGACTTAATGTCTTCGTTGATCTTCAAAGACATATATTACCTCATAATATCATACAGTAAATTCTATCTTCAACGCCAGTATCAATAATTAACTAATTTACTCACCACTCTGTTATTTACTATGAATTCACTAAATACCACAAACACATCAAAAAATAGAATCGTAATTATGTTATTGCACATTGAAAAGAATCAAAACAATATCAGGGGCGTAGCAAGGGGTGAGAATTTCTTTATCCATCAGGGACCATACTACAGTCCAGCCATCTCGCGGTAATTTTTAAAATCGATTTTGTTTCCAATCGATGTTACCATCGAAAATCAAACATAAATACATTAATATATCTATTTTAACTCCAACCCATCTACTCAAATCTACCGTAAAATACAATGGATTCCCGTCTACTTTCCCCACATCTACAATAGTGCAAATTTAACTCTGTAAAATGACCATTTGACTACACTACCTGCAGCAATACAAGACCAATTTCCCACTTATTCTCCATCTGCAATGTTGCACGAGGGAGAATCCAGTGGGACAAACAATTACCAAAATAAACGACTCGAGGTGAAATTTGTACGATAACCTCGACGAGCAGAAAGAGAATACAGATCGGAAGTAGGCCGGCTAACCGAGTTATCGCACCCCCTCAAGTGCCAAGCGAAAACCACTCCATTCTATTCACCTCTCCCAGTATCTTTTTCTCCAACATTCTACTTGCGTATATGTGCAGACACCCCTCACCCCTGCGCTTTCTCTCTTGCCATTCGGTAAAATCCCCCCGGTACTAAATAAATGTTTCACCCGTGAGGCTACGTATATATTAGGCACTACGCGTATGCGGTGCCTGGATACTTCTTCTGTACGCTATTCTCCGCTGGCTCTTATGGCACTCTACCGGTATTAACTCCATCCTCGTGGCCATGAGAACTTCAACTACAACGCAGTATCCACTTACTTCTTACTGTCTGGATATATATACGGTGTATGGATGATCGTAGACAACTTTTGTGTCACTGAATGTTTAAAGAATACTTCAATGTGACCGGTGGTATATATGTATTTGGTGATTCCCGAGGCCAATGTTCCAGCCAACTTGGCAGTTTTAAAGTTTTTACTTTGGTTTCCGAAACCTGGGATAGAAGATTCCCGGGACACTGGGGAATACAACTTTTGGCTCTCGTTGACTTTCACGCCAGTCCATTGAGACTGCGCCACCATCACCGCAGCCCTTCGTAATTGGCCATTTTCTGGACTTTATCGGAGGCCAGTCGAGGAGAAAAAATACTGGTCGCTGAGAGACGGAGAAATTCTTCTATTAAAAAAAAAACAGTGTGACACTCCAAAATATCGTTGAAAAGGTACGAGAAGAGCTTTAATGTCATTGGTAATAGTTACGAGTGTTAATGGATTTAATTTTAAAAATTCCTCTGAATTTTTTATGAATTTTTGGAGCATGTCTCTTCTGGGGACATTTGTGCTAGTGTAAATGTACTCATTTTAGACGAAATGTCAATAATTTGCGGAAAATCTCAGGTTTTGCTCCCCAATCTGCCCCCCAAATTCCTACAACCACTTGATGCAATCCACATTGTCTAGATTAATCCAAGGTTGAAGTGTGTGCGTATAATGACTTCAAACACATTTTCAACCGCTCGAGAACACCGTAGAGGTCGTTACTTTCACACATTACATATTGCCCTGAAATATGGGTTACTGCGCGCCGTGGGAGTTGATCTTCATCATTCTCCTTCATGCAAAAATCAGATGAGAATGTATGATAAACATTCCATTGACATTGAAATCACATTTGCGACATTTTATCGAGTCTAACCAATCGATAAATTCATCTAAAAAATCGGCGATTCCGAGCAATTCCACGAAATTACCTAAATTCAAACGAACATCACCACTTAAAAATAAAAAATCACCCCTTCAATGACTCGTTTGTTGTTTTCGTCTGGAAATTTCGGATTGATAACAAGCGATTACTCCGATCAAATACAATAAAACATTTGTCCCCCCCCCTCTCTCTCTCTCTCATTGTCATACAATAGAGAGAACAATCACCTGTAACTGAGACTCGTGGCACCCGAGCCCTTAATCGATCTCCCACTTGACGATTAAATTTCACAACAAGTGCCAGTGGAGCATATCGCTCATCAAGCTGTATTGGCCCCTCATGCTCTCTGGCGTTCCAATACGACTGCGGGGAGAATTGCAGGGGGGGGGGGAAACTGTGACACACAATGGACGAAAGAGTAACGGGGGGGCATTTTTCGCTCACACGCCCCGTTGCAACTCCCCTGGGCATGTCACTGGGGAATTACTGAAGTAGTTAGAGCAACGAGGTGTCGTACAGTCAGCGGGCGTTCATGAGAAATTGACGTGTCTGTTTTGTATCAGTGATACTGCTCCCTCATTCACCATTTGATCACTTACTTTTCGGTTTTATTAATCAAACACACGCATTATTCACAGAAACAACGAGCATAAGAGAGAAACAGTTGTTCGAATATTATGTGAGTAATTTCATTTATTAATTAAGAAGATTGGGGTACAATGGAGGCTAGGCAAGAGGGTTATTTTTTTCAACTATGGGAAGTTCCGTTTTGAATTTTTCACGACTGTAATCCCTGTGATTTGAATTCAAATTACTACGAATCTAATACTAACGAGGTATTTAATTAGTAATTACATAAGAGTCAATCACGCGCAAAAATCTCAAATTTCATAGCCGTTCGATTTTACCCCTAATTCAGTCTGTCGCGTTCCCCTTAGCCGAGAATTCCAGGTTCTCACACAAAGTGTCCCACCCCACACTTCCCCTCGCCTGAGTCGTCAACCCTCCTTCTCTCAGCAAAGGGGTGATCGTATCCCGCGTATAAATAATTTTCAAGTCGGTGAAAAGCCCCGAGTGACGTGCGGAGACCGGTCCAAATTGATCCCTAATCCCATCCCCCCCCTCCCCAAGACGTGAACAATTCCCCTAAATAAATGAAGAATAAGAAAAACAACCCCCAGCCCCCGGGCCATTCCCAAAAACGCCATTAATCGTTACATCGGCGGTGGAATCACACAATTTCCCGCACCCAATCTAAGATTATTGAAAGAAAAATTGATGGCACACGGTGGTGGTTGAGGAATGATGGGACAATTATGAGATTGAAATTCCATTTTCTCTCCACCTCCACCACCTCCTCATCTTCTTCATCTCCTTCTTGTGGTTATTGCCGGAGGCACCGGAATACGTACCATGGAGAATGAAGGAGAGGGAGTGCATAGCTCTCATAATTAACCTCATGAAAACTATCGGTGGATCATTGCTGGGATATTACGTGGCTTTGCAAACGCTTATTTGCAAACCTCATGAAAGGACCATCATGCAAAAAAGGATGTAAGTGAGCGGCTATACGTACGCAGTGCTATATCAGCATGCATATTCTCATTATGATGATTCTAAAGTCGTAAATATCAATCCGTTACGCAGCAGTAAATATTGAGTTGAATTATTGTTCAGCAATTTTATAGCTGTCTTACGTGGAAAATGATGAAACAGGTTGGAAAAAAAAAATTACGCACATGGATTGCTTTTACTCGAATAATCATCAGAATTGTGAGCATTTACATATGCTGCCCCGGGATACATAAAAGTGCTGGTAGGATGGATCAACGGAAATTATATATTTACAGTATGATTTTAAGTCATATCCCAGAGGCCTCGTTCAATCGACAGTGTGTACTGTGCTTTTAAACGCATGAGAAATTGTCTGTGAATTATTTAAAACGCTCAGAGCTGTGTTTCATGAAGCAAGAAACTCTGCGGTGATACTTGAAGAGCTGACAGAGGGGGTTGGGGGTGAGAGAGAACAAGAGATAATGGAAAGGGGAGTGAAGAGAGAATAAAAGAAAAAATAGACGAAGACAAAGCCGAGGTTCGAGTGGGATGATGTGAGGTGTTGCAGAAGAGGCGAGAAAAAGAGTGAGAGAATGGAGACGAGTGTGTGGAGTAAAACGAGAGGTAGGAGAATTGGAGGTTGGCTCGACTTGCGCGCATTCGCGTAATTAAGTCCCACAGCTTCTACGGCATGCGACGAAGCGGGCGGAGAGCCTGGGAGAGAGAGAGGGAGAGAGACAGGCGCTTCAGGTGCGTTCGCGAATTTGTGAGAGGGAAAAGGAGAAAGAGGGAGAGAGCCGGAGAGTGGGCCAGTGCAGGGTGAGTGTGCGAGGCGGTTGGAGCAGGGAGGGCAGGGCCGAGGGAGGAAAAAAGGAAGAGGAAAAATGAGCGCGAGGGGAAAAAAATGACGAGGCTGATAAATAATACAGGGGAAAAAGGCGATCGCCTGCAACATTCTGTTCAAATGTTAAATAGGTATCAATTTGATTCGAACCAATGGGAGACAGTGAGGGCGTGGCGTGGATGGGTTTTATTGGATGACTAGGGAGGCTGGGCGTGGCTGGGTGAACGCGGGCCATTCGATTACATGGTAACGTCACGGTGGGGATAACCACCTGGTATCACGAGTCCCGAGTAGTCAGAATCACCGAGCCGATTCACTCTACCACGACGAAGCGAACACGCTGGTTCACCGACAGAGATTGGCCTTTGATTTGGTTTATTTTTTTTTTCTGTCCCCTCTACTACTGGCCAATTTGTCGATTTAAATTCCAACCAGGTGGTTTAAATCGATTGAACATGTATCTGTGGTCTGTGACTTGTCGTTTATGGAATTTAATCAATTGTGATGATTGCTGGAAAGTGACCGGTGGATATGGACTTGATCGGTAAACTGTTGGGGTAGTGATTGTGTTGGGAGAGAACGAGATAGAAAATTTTGTGAGAATAACAAATAAAAGACTGTGGGAATTGTGGTTAATTGTCAAAACTTCTGATGTGTGCTGGTAAATGTTCGTAAAAAAAAAAAGCGCCTGGTACACCTACGCTGGAATATGAAGAAAAAAATAAACGCTGAAAATTGAGCACAACAATTACACAAAACTGCTGTACCGATCATCTGAATGATAGGGTAGGGAAAACGAGGTAACCGTATATGTATATTTATCGCACAGGGTTGGTACTGATACCGGGTAAAAAATAGAAAAAAAAAACAAGAGAGAGAAAAAGAAGTTGTGGAGGAGAGGCATAAGTAGAATGTTGGCCACCTTACCTGGAAAAGCCTTCGTGAATGTTTATGGCCCATAAAATGGCCGACGAACAAACGGGACAGAGATACGGGTACGTACGTAAGGAGATGCTCGCGGCAGGTCGCCTACGTGCTCCATAATTTCCAAATTACCGAGGCCGATGCTCGTCGTGGGAGAAATTTGAGGTGAATCTCTGACGAAATTATAAATTCGTTACATCAATAATGGCCAATGCCGATTGATACCAGCCCATAGTATTCAAATAACACTGCAATTTACTCACCCATAGACAGTAATTCAACATGTCCGATCACGGTGACAGCGAGGTTGATCCCTCAGAGGAGATAAACGTCGACGAACTTGATTCACGAAGTTGTTCGCCACGTAATTACGTTAACTCCGGGGACAATCATCAAAATGAAGCACCGTCGGAGTGTTCAACATCACCACCACCGATGCACACGAAGACACCGAGTGATGTATCACCAAGAAGTCATCCGTTCAGTATAAGTCGTCTCCTGGGTGATGGCAGTGGTAGGAATCAGGCGAAGAGCCCAAGCTCGGATGATCCAGACAGTGATAAAGAGCGACGATCCTCGTGGGTCTGGGAGGACAGCAACAATCGTAACTCAAATGAGGATGAGAGAAGATCCTGGGGTGTTGAATTAGAGGAAAAAATGTCGGAGAAGGATGACGATGATACGGGCAGTACTCCAGATATGCATGGAACTGGTCAAATGCATCCAGCTGATCTCCTGGCGCCATTCAGACTTTTCCCAGGTGGTTCTGGGTTAATATACACTGGTGGTGGGGTCATCAGGGTACCGGCCCACAGGCCACCAGGACCAAATGGCCCACCTGGGAACAGTATCACGTCTCAGGCTGGTCTTATACCACCCTGGAGCCTTCAGGCGTTGCAGCACAGCCAGCAGCAGGCCGCTGCTGCTGCTGGCCTCCATCGGGCCAGTTTACTCGCCAATCTTGCTCATCCACTTCAAGCCCATCCACATCTTAAGGATCGTCTTGCAGGTAAAAATCACCGGGCCATCACCATTATTATACCTTGCTCTTTTTTTTTTTTTATTGCTAAGTGAATTTCAACGAATGAATACACTCGTGTATGCGGATATATGTAACGGAGGATAGATCACTGGGTGGAGGGACAAGAGTTGCACTGGGATGCCACTGCCGACGCCGCACCTCGGTGTGAAGTACGTAATTAGAGTACACTTAAACGAATTCCCTGCTGTCGTGTTTTTCGTGCGGATAATGAAAGCTAAGAATTATATTGCCATAGCGTGAGTTAAATGTATTCGCCGGTGCGAGTACAATATTATACTTGGCTTGATAGTAATTCCCGGTGAGGCTGTTTCACTTGCCGGAAGGAAAAATCCTGAGCACGCTACACAGCGAAGTAGCAAATGAAGAATCTTTGAATTATACGGTCATGTGTTTTGATATTTCATGGGGGGAGAGATGAAAAGAGAGGTTACGGAAAGTTAGTGGAGGCGCAAGAGCCACCGTCAGACTGGAGTTGTCGGGAAGAAATTGTCGTAGATCAGTTGGGTATTGGATGTGTTGGATCAAGACTCCAAAAATTATTTGATCAGGGAGGAGTGGGGTGCCAGGTAACGCTCGTGGTGTGTGAGATTTTACGTTGATGATTGATTTTTCTGGAATGGCTAATGAAATGCTCGATAATGAATGCGGGTCGCGAGGATTAGCATCTGACAAAATGCTAAATGGAGGCTAATGATATGTTGTGAGGCAGATGATGATTAATTTTCGATTTAGTGGAATATATCGGAGATGTACCGCTGACGAAATTTGGAGTGAAAAAAATTGATTTATAATGAGGTGAGGAGGTGATAGCCTTCACGATTATCAGGTGGAACATCCGGGCACAATCTTTGCACATTTTCGGGTGTAGAGCGTCAGGATCGAAAGGTTCAAATCAACATCATTGAGTTCCAGTGCAAAATTGCATTGAATTCATTTCATTTGCCCCACTATCTTTCTCAAATCTATCCAAGTGGGTGGGATAATTGGCGTGACAAGTTTCTTCACGATTAACATTTAATTTATGCTGATAAAGTGAATTGATAAGCCATGACAGATGGACAGGATAGCATCGTTAATTGGAATTATCATATTAATGATTTTACCGCGGTATTCTTTACCAATGAAAACGAGGTTACTTTTCCTGCGTGCAGTTCAATAGTAGGTATGATGCCATATACACGTGATCACTTGACTCACTTCAATGATACAATTCAAAGCATCCTACTTTATGCAGCTAAATCGAACATTGAGCAATAGTATAGCTCAAAGTGCCACGGATTGTTGCAAAAAGGCTTTTAGCTCAGGAACATTGTGCAATTTACCGGTAAACACAAAGTGTAGATTTCAATTTACCGGCGAACAATATTCCTTCAAATGAGATCGCCAACACCAGCAAGACTTCTTTCCTCATGCCAATTCGTTGAAACGCCAAACAGCTCTTGGAAAAGGTCATTACCTGGTTTCTATTGCCTTTTCAATCGAGTCAATTACATGGAGGGCGGTTATCATTTCTTCTTAATCTGATTTTAAACTCAATACGCGAAGAAAGAGCTGAACAAAAATTACATTAAATATCATCAATTATTTTGGAAATAAAATTTACTAAAATAGAGTGTGGAAGTTAGAATTGAACAAGCTCTTTTATCATTTTTACGCAACAACTCTGAATTGTACGAAATGGTTCGAAAAAATAGTGAACGTTCAAGATTATTTTTTATTCGTCAATTAAATGAATCGGAATGTTCTAGTAAAATTCAACTCCGTTAGAATTCATACAAAAAAGCAGATATTTAACGATCCTGGTAAACCACGCGTGCATGGTCAAGTAACCTGTCGTTGCATTGGCACGTTTTATCTTTAGTGTCATTTAATTTCTCGCTACTTCTACCAGATGAAATGACTGCGGCTTCTCGTCTCGTAACTCATTAAATTCCCGCCAAAAGGTTTTTAATGTTTCGACGATCGAGTAAAAAATCGTGTCCCGATGATCGCGAAAGAGGCGAAAGAGCGTTGGTTTTCCCAAATGTGAATAATCTTGGACCTAAAAAATAAATAAAATAATAAACTAAAATCATAACAACAAGTGTACACCAACAACACGAATAGACACACACGAGTGACCGACGGCAATAACCAAGTGGAGATGTGTCCGTGTATATAGCGCCGAGTGGCTTTGGCCTCCGGCCAGAGATAACAGGGTACGTGGAATCAGAGAAAAAAGGCATCGCGTGACCAAAACCTGAAATAGAATCTCTTGCAACCTAACTCCATACTTTGGATGAGTTGCCCTATCCTTTGCTAACATATATATGCTGAATGTTTTGTTGGTATCGACTCACACGGGTTTTCTAAACTACGCCTCGTGCCCCTCTTCAGGTAAGCCCAACAGAATCAGTGGAACAGTGGTCCAATTAAAGGTGACTATATAGATCCACTTCAAACGAATGTATCCCATGCTCCTTATCCGTTTCTTAAGACGTGCTCCACTACTTATTTCAACGTGGGAATCGATTTCATTTCTTCTAATTTTTTTCTCGCTCTTCCTCCCCCTCCCCTTTCTTCAGTTATTTTTATTTTTCATTTTTTCTTGCGAATCTCAAGGAGAAAAAATATAAAGGAGATTCAGGCCTTTCACAAAAATCAACTCAAGGCAAATCGCACAGTAGCGCGGTAATACACTTGAATTTCAATTAGTGTTTATAAGCCGCAACGCGAAGAATTCTTCGGCATATAAGTAGTCGGAGATAAGTATTTTCAATTATAATATCGAAGAAGCGAACGGCTGCGAAGAAGGGCCCGTCGCTAGATTTATTTAATTTCAAATATTTTACGAAATTTGATTTTATTTTGAGATCAAATGAAAAGTTGTCAGATTGTTCTGCACTTTCTCTGCAAGTTTTTTAGCCAAAATAATGCCAATGACGGAAATGATGATGAGAAAAAGACGATAATGGTTTACGGAGGAAGAGAAAAGTTTGATAATTTGTCCCCGATTATTTGTTATGATTTTTATTCCACTTTTTTGATAAAATTTCAATTTTTTTAGTGCGGAATGACTACCAATTCAATTTTTATCATCAAGTTTTTATAAATGCATTGAAAAAAAAAGCAAATGATCTCAATCAGAGATGAAATTTCATTGGATTAATGTAATGAATAATGAATAATTCTGATGCTATGTACTGATATGTTGTGATATAAAAAAAGAAACAAGAGAGCGCTAAGTAAGACTCCTGTCACGCTTACTCGACGGCTGTACAAGCCGTGTGTAACGCGGTAGTTACTCTCGCGAGGAGAATGCTAATTAGTGGGTATAAAGTCTAATCATCTATTGGTAAATGCAAAACTGACATGTTTCATTTCTTTCTTCCGACAGTCCTCACTGCTCATAATGTGTTATTAATCAGTAATTATAATACGGTTCGGGGAATCGCGACCAGTCATTGACGTGAATCCAGTGAGAAGAGACTTGATTTAAGTACAACTACGACTTGATTCAAGTCGATGCAATGGCCGAACCAAGACGAGATTTCTATGTGAAGGGACTCCTCAGATGGCGATTGTTATTTAAAACATTTTGTTAATATTATTGATCCACGATTGATTGAATGTTCCGAAGTCGCAGTGATATTTCACTGAGACTTTGTTATGATGTATTTTATAAAAATCAAAAAGAATTTTGGGAAAAACAACTGTCTGATGTTCCTGGGCGCGAATTACTCCGTTTCCTCCGACTTGAATCAAGCAGATAAAAACTTGCGCTCGTTTTTGACCAGACATTCTCATTTCTGACGCTCACCAAGTGAGTGATAAGACTTTTTTTGGCCGTAAAAAAGGATAATCTTATATTAATTTCATCCAATTTGCGTTAGAACCGTACACTATTATCCACCCGATTTTTTTTTCTTCGTTTGCGAAAGGCGAACCGGGTGGAATTTCTACGACTGCAATGAGACCTTCTAGAGGTGCAATGACCGATGATAATGCAAGGGAAGGAGTGCCGGAAGAGTTTTAGAGACAGCATATAATCGCGCATGAACGAGTGCAAACTGATCGCGTAAATCCATAAATTTAACTGTCAGCGCTATTGGCTAGAAAAGATGAATGGTGAATGTTAACCGGGCTTTTTATTGCCCCCATTCGTGGAATAACTACAATCCAAATGTTCACTAATACACATTATCGTAAGTACGTTTTCTCCAGCAGCATTTTTTTTTCTCGAGCCGGAAATTATCGATAATATGATTTTCTGCTGTGAAATATTGCGTTCGCGGACATGATTTTTCAAGTGAAAAAAAAAAAAAAACATGTGGATTGTGTTAGCTACCAATTGCGGTAGCAGCCTCAGTGATGGCTGACGCTCAAGTACTTGGTAACGATTCCATTTGAATAGTAAACAAGACAGTTGGGGTTTTTTTTTTTGTTTGTGAAAGTGTTTCTCGGTAGACAATGATCAGGCCGACTGCTGTACAATACGTACATTATACCGCGTATTTAATTTTGTTTGAGGCCGACGGTAGGAAGTACTGCGGTGCTTTAGTTGATGGTCTCAGTACTGAGAATAACTGGAGGTGTTACAGTATCTGGATTTGTAAAAAAAGCACGTTTTTAATTTTCATAAATTCCGTTGGAAAGAGAAACTATGATAAATTCCTGTCGCTCAAATCGTTGCTGTGCGTCGTTCGATACAACCAACACTGCATTCTCTTATTGCGTAATAATTAATCAGGAGGTAGAGATTATGCTGCCAAGCAACGAGTTTTGGGGTTTGGTGTTGACTGATCGTGTTAGCGTAAAACTTTGGGGGATTTTGGTATTTCGAGGTTGGCAACTTTGAGGTTGGGCGCACAGCTCGTCCATCATTGTTACACCAAATATAACTATGGGAGTTTGCGGGTGAATGTGTGCGATGAGGATGAAGGGAAGGCTCACTTTGATGCAGAGGAGTGGTGGGCTTTACATTATTAACGTGACTTCAGTTTAATTTTGCTCCAGTCAATTAGCTGAGTGTCTGTGTACGTCGACACGATTGTAACGTCCATTTATATATCACACGTCGGTGTGATATGAAATTAATTATCCAAGAGAGGAAAATAGAATAGATTCGAATGAGCGAATTCATTAACTCATGTTGACAAAATGGAGGCATTGGGTAAGATCAGAGTCTTGTAAAATATGATATTTCATTCTGGAATAATTAATGAAATACCCTTATTTATCCACCTTCAAATAATTACAATTTTTTCACAATTCTAAACTGTACAACTAATTGATTAATTAATCGTGAAATAACAGAGTTATGACAAAATCAGCTATTCGAGATCAGAGAAGGATTGGAATTTAAATAGCAGGTGAAAATAAAAAAAAATCGGCGTAAAAATTATCGTCATGACCGACTTTTTGTGATAAATAATTTATATACTTGATAACGACGATCTAAAAGCCGCTCCACACGAAAATATATTTTTTTAATATGTAAAAAAATGTGTTGAAGTGCTCCAATAACAGAAAAATTAAATATACATCGAATGATATATTTTAAAGAGAATTTTTTCCATTAGAGTTATTTAAAAAAGTGAACTCGTTCCTCTCTTGATAATTTGTCTCTGCACAAAATGAAACACAACCAGAGGTATCATTTTGCTCTGCTCTCCTTTATCTCACACATTACCGCTAAAGTAAAACTCATTACCCACTGCACGAAAAAACAATAATTTCAATTGCGAAGATTGTTCGAGATTTTTTGTTTGCTCCACCGGTTTGTTTCTAACATATGCATGAGGAATCGGTAAACGATGGCGTGGAAACATCCCTGTGGGGATGATATCGTACATACTCCCTCAACTGCGAACGAAAAAATATTGCCAAGTATTTTCAACTCACCCTCATCGTGGCCAGGACGATACTTCCCCCCGTAGAATACCGCGGCACGCATTATTTGCGATTTTTCCAAACCCCAGGAGAAATCCGTGTTATTCGCACTGGCCTTTGCCATGTGTCACTACAGCTTTAACTCGACAATGAAAAAAAAAAAATTTATGTCACAATGAGTGCAACAAATTTCCGAGGACAAAATCGGTAGAGTATTTTTTTTTTCTGATAATTGTTCGCCAGTTGATGGATTGCTTGTGTTTGTTAAATGGCATAGCCGACGTTCACGATGAATATTTAAATAAAATAGCGTTAGACCACACAAAACCACTTGAATTTGTACTCAGAGTTTGCTTTGTCTCTGGGTAATAATGGAAAAGTGGTTAAATCACCTTGTCAATGCCTCATTCGTGAGATTTCAATTCTCAAAACGAGACCCTTTCAAATAGACGTAGTATTAGGAGGGAGCTGCGAGGGGTAGAATGCCGTTAACACCAAGTATACGGGTTGACCGCAGCAAACAGATTTCAGAGGTGTCCTTGCTTTGCGTGATTGTGGTATTCTCACCTCTTATATTTCATTCCTTTCTGCATTCCCGTACCGTGTGCAGGTATGTAATATTTCTAGAAAATGTTCCTCTTACACGCTATCAAAAACATTGGAAATGGTTCTCGTATAGTATAGTGCTATTTTTTTGACAACAAATTATTCCCAATATATCCATCATCCCATGGTTTTTTAATCAGCACATTAAACTCTCGTGGGATAAATAATTTTGGAAAAAATCCAAACAACAAAAATCAATGAACAGAGTGAGAAAATGTCTTTAAAAATTACGTCCCTGGTCCGTGATCTGTCAGTCAAAACAACATATTTTTTCATTCCATATTTTTTCCTGAAAGCTCACTGAAAAAGTCCGTAACTGTTCCGTCATTTTCACTGAATATTATTTTGCCTGGCAGATTATGGAATAGTCACCTAATTTTTGAAAAATTTTTCTCTCTGTGAATCTCATTTTAAATAAAACCCAGACATAAATAAAATTGTCTTATTTTACTGTTTCACAACCGAATGAATGTAGAATAAACCAAATTCCCCCGATTAGGTGAATTGCGACCAGGGATCGATATCGAATGGGTATCGGTTGTTCGATTCCCGAAAAAAAATGTTTTTCTTTTCGGCTTAAACGAGGTGACGATTCCTCTGGCCAAATTATTCTGCCGTAGATGATACATTTCCGAAATTGGGATGAAAAATCGTGATGTTGCATGATGACAGAGGGTCGGCAATAATGTAGCCACACAAGGTAACGATGATTGGATGAGCGAGTAACGACTCACCGGGGATTTAGTTCATGTATACACATCGCCCGACAGGCGGATGTCATGGATTTTCCGGCCGCTTGGATTTTAACATCATTGTTGTAGAATGTCAGCAAGAGAGAAGAAACAAATGAAGGAAATGTGCACGACTCGTTTGCCGCAATTTGCCCAGTAAATACAAAATGCCACATGACCATTCACATTGCGTGTAAAGCTTGTACCCCGCACTAACATCATTTTCAAATGGTTTTTACGATTGACGGCTCGAGGAAGGAGTCCATATACGGGCAACCAACTTAGCCGACAACCCCTGAGAGGCAACGATATGTAACATGTATATCCAGGATTCGTAGAAAGTACATTATCCTGGATAAAATATTTTCACATAAGAAAAAAATGTACGGAGATGGATACTCTCATATTCTTGAGTAACCGCCAGCTCTGCCCCCGTTTTCTTCATGCGCACTTGAGGTGTCCTTTATTCCTACCCTTTCACTTTGATGGGAATGTAAATTTGGAAAATACTAAATACTTCATCATTTCCTTCCGCGCTCGGGTGAAACATAGTAATGATACTCAAAGAGGGTAACTCTGATCATTTCTCAAACTCCTGCATAACTCGATGTAAAGTATACTCCTCTCTTACATTTAGCTACCCCTTATGGTACGGAAAGTTGGTGTATGCGCACCGGTGGCTTCACATTATCGATATTACGAGGCGCCGATAAAAAATCGCATAAAATTAAACAAACCCCACGTATACCATCCCGTCAATAAAAGTCCCAGAGGGCTGCGCACTCCTTACACGTGTGAATATCTCATTTTTCGCGTGATTAAAATGGGGGACGAAGTGGAAATTTTCAATATTTTTTTTGGCTCTTACGACGCAAATTATTCCGAAATCCTCAACGAATTTACATTGACTGATATTTAAAAAATCTGACACTCACTTGGGAGGGATATCATTCACGAGAATAAAATTAAGCAAATAATGAATTATGTATAATAGAAAAAACTGATATCTCAAATAATGATCCAGTGTACGATATGAAAGCAATTTTGAATGTGTTTTGCTGATTTTTTTTCTTTTAAAGAATTTATTTAATATTTGAAATTTTATGAGCCATAGTAGAGTACAATATCACGGATCCTTGCAGAAAAACAATTTACTTTGAAGGCCACAATCTCCATTAACGTGGCTAACTCGAACGTGAGCAGCGAAATAATGACTTTCGCTAAGACTTCTGTCACAGAGATTAGAAGTGCCTAGTTTATAAGGAAAGAGGGTTGCGTCACACAAATTCGCGCCTGAGTCATTTTAAACGTCAGTTAAGATTGAGTCAGAAAACCGACAAAGGTTATGTCTCAAGCTCAGTGGGTCACAGGTTTCCCCTGTGAAAATACAACATTTTCATGGTCTTCGCTGATGTATTTTACCTCCATCCAATCATACCAAGAATCATTTATTCTCATCTAGATTGTCGACATGTATATGATAATGTACACTCGAGAGACTAAATTTGTGTCTACGTAAATATCCGAGGAGGTAGTGCTGTTTCTCAAGCACATTCACATGTAACCAAGACCCGACCACCGCTACCCTGTTTATTTATGCTGGCCATTTTGCCCTGGTCGTGCGCCATTTTGTTCTTCCAAATGTCCCTCAACCCCCTCTCCCCATCCACCCCTTGAAGAGGATCTGGAGTCACTCGACTTGCAAATGCAGATTCCCTCCGCTCGTCGTTTCTCGTATTATGATACTGAGGGATGGGGGGTTGGTTGTTCTCCCTGGTTCCACTTGCTGCCACCCTCTCTTTATTCCTGTCTGACTAGTGATGGGAACTGTCGGCAGCCAACCCTCTTTTCTTATTCATCTGTTATCAGCCCTATTTGTGTCTTAGTCGTCGTTAGAAATTTTTACAAATTAAAATTGTTTCACGTTAAATTTTCTCGCACGAACGGATATCGAATTTTCACGCTATCATTTGGATTTTTAAATCGCAAAAATTGAAGCGCATCATCAGTTGAATATTTCTTTCCAAAATATAGAATCTCCCATTCCAAATATTTTTGAATTTGTATCCGTCGATATCGGTTATAATATTTTTTTCTCTGCGAGTGAATTGATTTCTTTGAATATATGATACTCTGTTGGCAGTTATAGCTCACGATCTCTTGATTATTGAGGAATAAATCATATTGAAAGGGCGGTAAAATATACTGTCGTGCGGTTGGGCGCGTGTTTGTGTCCTCTGATACGCCCGATACACTCCTGAGGTGAATTTAAGTCGCAAGAGTGTCGTTAGACACGCTAACCTTGTGTATGGCGGTTAACCCGAGCCAGAATAATCCATGTCCCCAAACCACGAAAGCTCACAACACTTGTATACATATGAGAAAAAAAAAACACCATGGTTCAACATGGCGGGCCTTCACCAACAATGACACTTTATCGTATTTGAAAATCAATATGCCTGAGGGCTAATTGATGAAGGTGCTCGCCTTCTGGAAACAATGGGCTCCATTATGTCATAAAAAGGGTAATTTCATTGTTGATGGTTTGGAGTAAATTAATGATAATGCGTTGGCTTCTTAAGATTCACACACATCAGTAATTAAGGAGAGTATCAATGGCCGTAATGATGTTCACGACGAATTTCAAAAAAATTGAAGGTCATTGGAAATTTATACGTTCAATAAATATTGAATAAATATTGTCATAAATTTTGAAATGTCAGAGCTAATATCAGTTCAATTTCGATGGAACACATTCGGTATTTTATTGTCATTCTAAAATCTCCAGAAAATAGAACTTTTTGTGTTGAAAAGTCATTGATTTTTGAACGGTTTCAATTAACTTTGTTTATTAAAAATTAAAAAATGAAGGCACGTTATTGCCTGAACTTTCAAAATTTTCAATAAAAAGTTCTTCAGAGATTTAGACCCTTTCGCCTTGAAATTCCAGGACTAATTGTTTAACAGCGGGGGCGCGCGAACGAATGGGGTTACGAGAGTGATAATATAACTGGCATAAGAACCAGTACGCGATTATCATCCGAATAATAAGGGAGTACAGTGACGCAAGTGCTGAAAGAGTAGAGCCGAGTGAGAGGCCATTGCAATGGGTTAGAGAGGAATCGTATTATAAACTGGAATTGTGGAAGCGCTGCTCGGCAGTATAGTACCGGGGGGAATGGGGATGCTAGCTTTTGAGGATGTACAGAGAACGAAGACATGAAAAAGGTATAATGTGGGTGAAGGGGAAGAATGACTGTTCACTCTACGGCCCTTTCATCTTTTACGATAATTGCATGGCATTTTGAAGGTGTACTATGAGCCCTGTCACCCGTCAAATTCAATTTTCGACAGGAATGGGATATTACACCGCTACCTGCGCCCACCGGCTTTTCCATTCTAAGATGTATTATTTAAAGGAAAATTTTTCGAACAATTCAAATGAATTTCAAATAACTTGAAAATTGCCACGAGACGAAATCGAATTATAGAATCGGGGGGGAAATTCGAAAATGAGAATTTTTATAATTAAAAATCTTCTCTGGGAGAATGACATTAAATTCCCCTTCTCCTCATGTATTTTTCTCATTGTTAATTTCAGTGGCGGGTGCCTTCCCCCGAAGAATCGGCCATCCTTATCAAAACAGAACTCCACCCAAGAGAAAGAAGCCAAGAACGAGCTTTACGAGATTACAAATTGCAGAATTGGAGAAACGCTTTCATAAACAAAAATACCTGGCATCAGCGGAGAGGGCAGCTCTCGCCAAGTCTCTGAAGATGACGGATGCCCAAGTCAAAACGTGGTTCCAGAACAGGCGAACAAAGTGGAGGTACGTGTCACACTCTCATCATTATTATCACTTCTTAAAATTTTATTTTGATGGTACGATAAACTCCCGTAATTGATGTATTTTTTGTGCTTCGAGATGTTGAAAAAGTCCGACTTGTCTTCGGTATGTTAATAGTGACTTTGAATATTCTACGTTAACATTTTTAGCGTCCAGGCGTCACGTATTAAACCGGGCTCCCTCTTCAAGATAACCACAGTCCGAAAACACGTCATTTAGATAAAAGAATAACCCACGCGGGTGTCCTCAAGTGGTAGAGAATGGTAGGGGCGCCATACGGCGAGACACCCGGCATTCTCCGGACGATATCGCAGTATCGAAATAAAAAAAAAAAAGAAGAAGTAAATATTTAAAAGCCACCCCTGGACTGGTTCAAGGTCATATCCCAAAAATTCCCCTCCCCCTCATACTTGTTTTTATTCATTTTCGGTGGCTTTATCTTCTCTACGGCGACTCTAGAATTCCGGAAATGTCGGCGTGACTCATAGCATGTGTCACTTCAAAATACTACTGTTTTTTCCCAATGCAATTATGGAGTACGACAATTCCATTCGTACTAAATTACCTTTCATTTAACCCTGTACTGTACATCACATCAGATAATCATCAGATGTTGTTGCGGCTTTAAATACTTACACGATCCGTTCATCGATACTGTCACATCACTTTCAACGGTTTTCAGTCGTTTTTGCTTACGAAGGGAACGGAAGTTTTGTGATTTTTGAAAATTAGTTATTTGTGGGGGCGTGATGCAGTTCTAGAAATTTTTCAATCGATGATAATCTCACCATCGTCGATCGTATTACCATTTTTTTCTGCAATTGTGCATCGGATGAGGTAAGATTTGCATCGAGTAGATTCAGACTTTGATCAGACGCCCGAATCTACTTGAACTATGCCACACTCGATGCGAATAAAATCGTTGTGGCTGTTTCAACTCTTTTGACTAAGACGACAATCGAAGCTTTGACTGCGGTGTAAAACCGATTCCATGAATTATCCAATCCTATTTATATCAATCGTCGTCGCCGACTTGAATCATAAATCGTTTTTTTGATGCCTAGAAAAAATCGAAAAAATACAGTCGATGATGACTTGTGATCACGCTGAGTTCGTAGGAAATTGCTCATTACTGTTTAGAAGAAATGCGAAATTAAAGTTTATTGTTGTGACTTATATTCACATAACAAATTGGAAAATTGTTGTTGGTTAGGGAATTACGGAACAGATAGGAAAGTTTCATTAGGTATTTTTCTTCATGTAAATCGAGCGACAAATACTAGAGAGATAAAACCTCCTTTTTCGCGAATCCAATCCATCGCCACCAAACATGGTGAAATCGTGTAGGTAGGCTGTTACGTACACATTGATAAAAGGCCCGAGTAAGAGATGGAGGGGGAAATAGGGGTATGAATGAATGTTTAAACGGCTAGAGTGGGGTGTGTAAGCGAGACGAGAAAATGGTATTCCGACACGAGGAGATCGAAGCGATTCAAACGTTGGATTTCGAATGTTTGACAGTTTAAAAGCCAAGGAAAAGCGAAGCCGCGGAAGTCAAATGGAGTTACAGTGAGGAAAGGGGAGTTGCGAGGAGGGGTGGGCGAGAGAAGGGAGCAGTGGGGTTATGCGCGATGGAATGGGGTAGAGGGCGGTTTTGGAGCGACCGAGGGAGCTTGGGGTGGGTAGGACGACTACATAATGTACGGGACAGGGCTAAGCTGTTAGGTATCTGAATTATTGAAGCTCGAGTTATCTCGTTCGTGCCTACGGTCATCTCGTTATTTTACATGGCACTCGGTACTCTCTTGTCGTTGGAGACATGTCTCCATTGATTATCGACATTTTTCATTTTTTGTTTTACTCTTTATATGTTAAATCCACGGATCCGTCACGGTTTGTCGGCAGAAAGGACGAAGAGGGAGATGAGTGGGTGGAAACAAATAGATAATCGCATTTTTCCTTGAGGTTTCATCATTTTTTCCAAATCGCGTGATTTGTTGGACAAGAATTGTACAGAAATTTTATATAATTTTATCCTTTTAAAAAAAATCAGGCTTTATCACATGTGACTCATATTTTCCAGATTTTTTACCAATCGGTAGCTTACAATTCTTTCCAATATCTCGACTAGAAATTTTACAGAGAGAATCTCTCCGCGTATTTTATGATTTTTTTTTTAAGCCACAACAAGTCGGGAGTTTCCTGTGAGATTTTACATCTTCGCAAAAAATTACCTAACCATCTCAAACTTTTATTCGAATCCTTTTTTTTATTTCTCAATTACGCAAGTTGGTTCGTAAGATAATGGCGCGTTGTATATTCCCGATGGTGAAGCTGAATCAATTGTTCCCTCGGTTGAACATCCGATGGAGTGGATGGTGCGATGGCAGGGGGAGTGGGAGGCTGCGAAATGTAATCGGCCCAGAGTTTTCAATTATTAATTGCTAACCGCATTAATTACACAGCCGTGTGAGGGGTGGAGAAGAGGGGGCGGTGGTGGGCGGGTGGGGGTAGGGGTTGGCGGCGAAGGGGAGAATCGGATGTAATGTCACAGCAAACAGTGGAGTATAAAGCACGTGTTTTGAAATTTAATTTCCCCCAATGCTCCAACGTCCAATTATACTCGGTATAACGCAACAAAAAACTACTAACGAAATTTCTAATTTTCGGGGAATTCATTTCAACGTGTACTGTTCGATTTCAACTAATACCCAATGATGGTTTTATACCTGAAGAGACAAAAAATATGGGCACGCAATCATGATGAAAACAACGGGAAAAAAAATAAGAGAGAAAGAAAGGAAAAAGCGCCGAAAAGAGTTAAGTAAAATTACAGGAAGCTGTTTCATGGATGTAAGGGAGTGCTGTGTGTGCGATGTTAAAGAAATATATATACGTGAACTAGCTGCTAGGAGACGAGGTAAGAGAGCTCCTCTGTTCATCCACACTCAACTCGGAGAACCAGTTTGCGCTAATGATTAGTCTTGGAAAACCTCAAAATTAGTTCGAAGCGTTCACAAATACGAGTTGGACAAAAACGGGGACGGAAACGAGATTTTTTCATATACGAGTGTTTCATCATGCTTTGGTTATTTTTTTTTTCTCGGCAATGCCGGATTTCGGTAGTTGATCGTGGGTTCGCAGAGCGATTTGTTAAAGAGGAAAAAAATGTTATGTAAATAGAGGAGAATGTTGGAGTGTAAAAAAGGCAGAAAGTCTAGGGGTGATTCCCCGGGTTTATATACATCACAACCATTTAATTACCGGTAGCAGAGATTAAGCCCTAATGGAGCGGGAATGTCCAACTGTGGATGTCTGATTGCGGTCCGAGGTCAGACTGGCGCCTCGGACGAATAAATTTTACGATTTAATCGACTCGGACATTCATCGAAATATCGGCGAAATTATTATTTCTTGAATTGAACATTGTTTGACCCATCATTTGCCTGGTGATGGGTAGGAATTTTACGGAAGAATTTGTGGGTATGTAGGTCTGTTTGGGTAGAAAAGAAAAATAGATAAAAATTTTTTGTGCCCCGCCTGGCTCTTGTATCTGCGCGGACGTCGAGCTCCTCTGCTCCGGCGCAATCACAACGTACCACATAAACGAAGAAAAAAATATTTATTTCAAGTAAATGAATATAAAAAAAAAGCTTTCGTCCCATGCAATCAGAACACCCACTCACACGGACCAAAAATTGCTGTAATTATTGCCCAAAAATTTGGATAACCCAGAACAAAAGTGACGTTTACATAAAAAATACTAAATAAATTACTAAAACTTCAGAGGCATTCGCATAATTGTTTTGCCACATTCATTTGGTAATTTTTCCGAACTTTTCTCTGTCTCGGTCAACAATTAAACGTAAAATATCCCACACAACCTGTGTTGTACCGTCGATTTTCAATTAATACGTTTCTTCTAGACGACAAACGGCAGAAGAGAGAGAGGCAGAGAGACAAGCGGCGAATCGTCTAATGCTATCACTGCAGGCAGAAGCCTTGGGAAAAGTCGGATATCCAGGCGGAGTTAGCAGTCATCCCAGCGGTGCATCGGTTGCAAATCTAGACGGTCAATCTTCAGCACCACCTCTTGGTCACGCGGTCAACCAATGGGCCTCACCCTACGGCCCACCTCAACCCCTCACCGAGCCCATCTGCTAAAAAATTTTTCCGATACCGAGAGAGGTGAAAAAAAAAATTGTAATGGATTGAATAAGAACAAGAAAGACATATCTCACTCATGTAAATAATCCCATACACTTGAATGAAATTACTTGTAAGATATAGGGAGCTGTTCTAGTGCGAGCAGAGGAGTCAGGAGGTATGCCATGTAAATACCACTTGGATTATTGAGCCCAAACTATTCTTTACAGTAGCTTAGGATATGATATACTATTGTCGTAACAATATTACGAGTGATTATAACTCCATATCGGTGTAAGAATTGTGAGAGATGAAATAAAATAGAAAAAAAAATATATACATTAAAAATTCTGATTAAAAGATAGGAGTATTGAGTACGATGTATAACGAGCTATGTGATGTTATGTACGTGTAATGTTGTACATATATAAATATTCAAGAAAACAAAATGAAGACTAATTACTGACGACTCTATGCGGGATATATATTTTTGAGTTTTTTTTTTCTCCTTTAAATTATTCAGCAAAACACCTGGCCCTTTTTTTATTCCTTTTCCCAGTTTATCCTTCTCATCTTTGTTTCCCTCAGCAGTTGCCAAAGATTTTTTTAGTGGGTGTCCAAATTGAAGGTGGCATCCTACATTACCGTGTGCATCATCCCCTCAAATCATATAACAACATCCGGTCGCTCTTTTTTTCGATTCTCGTAATTGTTTTATTTCCCCGTAACGATTGCTCACCGTCTTTATCTCACTGGTTGAAGTTATGATGCTCTCGTATCCTAGGAGAGTGTGTTTCACTTGTATGCCGGATGTGGCCGCGTTTACTACCTATAATTGCAGAGAAGCCACTACGCCCGAGCCCGGGTCAATTATTTGGAGACAAATGTTCCAGACCGCTTCTTGAAACTCAATTTCTCTCTAAGAATGTGTCTATATGTCGTTATATACTGACGTTTTTGTATTGGGGACCACCGGCGCAGGTGGTTCTGGATGTGTGTGATCGCCTGAAAATTTTTCTTTTCCGGTCTTACAATTTTCACGTCGGCAGGGGACAACTCTATCAGGCGGGACCCTACCTCGACCGGACTCCTGTAAAATTTCAAACCTGGCCCTTGTGATTGACTCGTCGGCAATTAGCAGTGAAATAACTTTTTGTTATTCAAATTTTTTATAGAGTCATATGGCTACGGAAATTTTAAAGAATTTTCACAAAATTTCCGTCCTGTTGTTACTAAAAATGTCAGACTACTTCTACTCAGGTTAACTTGCGTTGAGAATTTTTATAAATAGTCATCGATCTTCAATTACGTTTATACGACTTTAAATAATGTCAGAGAAGTCGATCATCGATGTCAAATCTGAAAAGTAACACCTCATTTTATCCCGCAGTTCATTCCACTCCGGTTTCTCCAACAAAAATCGGCCAATCATCCTAAATGGTCCTGGTGCCTCCACGTCCTCGTTTTCCTTTTATGTATGTATGTATATAGATATATATGTGTCTGGTCGTTTTCCGCGCCTGTCGACAGTCGTTTGCGTCGTGTGCTTGAACCCACACCATCGAGACTAGACGTCTGTTTCATTCAATGTCTTTCAGTTTTTTAATCCTTTCAGGAGTAGCCGAAGAGGTAATTCTCTTTCATCTCTCAAAATAGAAATTTCTTTAAAATACCCGATTACTCATAATCGTTATTTTGTCAATAAAAATGATATGTTAGAAATAGTAAATTTCCACAATTACCTGCAGACCAATAGTTTAGCCGTTCTGATCTATTGTCATGCTTATATCTCAATGGTGAAGCATTGACAGTGGAGCTTCGACAGTCGATAATGCATTCTCATCGTTGTCACGAGGATTAGTCCTGTCGGCGAATCGAGTAAGTATTGAACAGTATTTCCAGGGGGGATTCTAGGATTACGATAGACGAGGAACAATCAAGGATATCAGGGCACAGCAAATCCATTGGCGTTCCCACGACGAAATTAGAGTACAAAATAGATTCGAGTAAACGTAACGATTGATTCTTTCATAAATCCATTTGTCTCGTCGTTATTTTCATTCTTTTTTTCTTTTCTCTGGATTCTGTCAGTGGTATAAGAGCCGCAAGAACCTGAAATGGGCCGCAAATGACATCGATTCTATTCCAAAACAATTAGGGACTTGGTGGCTGACCACAAAACGATCGGAAATACAGAAAAGACAGGGCCCGAGTTCACCAGAAATTCATTTCTCTCTCATCTTTACGAGCAGGAAATAGACGTATAACCTTCACTCGAAAACTTCAATCGGCCACTTATTTTATTGTCAGAAACGTCATTTCACGAAATACTGTCTGCTGTCTGATGGCTGAGTGCCTGTAATCGTACGAGAAAATTGATTTGTTTCATTATTCAGGCCTTCATTTTCCCCCCAGCAAACACGTCGATAAACTTACGACAATCGCCTTATTATCAATTGTAATGCTCTATAGTGCATGTGCATCGTCATGTACCGGAGTGTTTGGTCGGATTAAACTGGTGGCAAAGGGCAGTGCACAGAGAATTTCTATGGAGAAATCGCTGGAAGCATTGAGGTGCACTAACGTCAACACATGAAAATTATAGATTGCGTCACAACGTCTTTATTGACGATGAAAAAATGAGTTTATTGACGAAAAAAATCCTGGACAGAATTTGAATTTATGTCTCAAGTAGTGATTAATAATCTCATTTGTTCATAGTTACATTAGCCATGTCGTTACACACTTTTACAAAAAGAAATCCCATTAATCCGTGATTATCACATCATTTTGCAGACCACACACTCGTGTTACCCCGCATTGACATGGAGATGTCATTTGTAAGTGCCAATTTGCGACTCCCGAACGCAGCTGTTCGGGTCACTTCGGCGTGACGGAAACTGCCGATGTCGGGCGGATATGTACGAGGATGATAATAAAGATGATAATTCTAGTGTTAGTGTGGAAGAAATTGCTTAACTATAGAATTAAATTCATAATGTTTTTGGAAATTGGGGAAGATTTTTATCGAATTTTCTCGGGATTTCTTGAAACGGTTGACAGATTGGAAATTTTTCGAGTGCCAACGCCCGAATCTTTCCCCTCATTCCTTCCTAACAGGGATAGATTTAGAGCCGAAATGATTAATGTCGAATTTATTGTTTGATTCAATTAGAACACAGGAGTTTGCTAGTTTATGCTCTCGCTCTTAATGTTTAGCGCTAGAATTGTTATCCGAATTTTCTCTCCTATGGGTGTGCGGAAATGAAAACATAATTGTTGGTGCATTCGTGCCCAGACCAGACTAGAGCTAATATTGAATTAGTTTTTAATTCGAGGCGACCTCCCTCCAACGCCACCAAGCATTGGCCTTTTCGGTCATTGAATGCAGGAGAGGGTGGAGAGAGAGAGCATGTGTGGTCTTTGCGCAAACGCCCCAGAGGGTGCAGGTCGACGGGGTGCGATATGCCACTGATGTATGATTGAGGATTAATTCCAGCAGGGGGCGTGGGCTCCAGCCTCGCTCCTCTGGGATACGTTTCTACGCTCACCCCCATACCCGGTACACCGTAGTTGATCAATTAGCAGTTATCATGTGTCAAGGAATATTGGAGCAGTGAGGGGTTGGGCCAATTTAAAAACATCTCAATTTCACCTCGAATTCCTCACTTTTCTATTGGAGAGACCAGTATGTTTTGATTTGTTTGTCGGTGAGACTCTTTTAGAGTTGAAAAAAGGAAAGTCTAACTGAGGCGCTGGATTCGCTGGATTTTATTTACAGAAATTTCCCCGGTTTTGAATTTTTTACGATATCATAAAATTTGCTTATCGGTTTTGCATTGATTTTCTGAGAAAATTGGAATTATTAAGACCGCTATTTCTTGAAATATTAACTGAACTGAAATGTACTAAGAGTTTTGCGAAAGACAAAAATTATATTATCATGTTATGATAAATCATTGATGGATCTGAATCGAGTTACAACGTATGATGGATAAAGTTAATTAGAACCGGTAAATTCCGAAAATTCATATTTCCACAGATTTTTAAAGTAATTTTAAAGTAAACTCCAGAAATGACCTGCGGAATTTTTTAGGTTTTCGTTTCTTTTCCGGGAATAATTAATGCTTTTCGCTTCGATTTTTTCCAATAAAAATTCGGCTTCAACTGGTCTCCGCTAAAAATATTTTTTGTCGACAATTTTGCCTATTTTTTCATCCAACATTACACAAAAAAAGCACTGGACACATTAATGTCTTTGAAAAGGGAACTAACAAGGGCGGAGTCTGCCCTATTTATGCGAAAAAATGACGTAAGCACGCTACTAAAAATTCATTCGTTATTTAATCGTAATTTTTTCCTCATGACCTGATGAAATTCAAAAGGTACGGGCTCACCTACCCCGTCGTCCATCTTGTGCAGCAGTAATCGTGCTCTTTGGATTATAACTGCGCAGATGCCCAGCAATATTTGTCAATTATGAATGCATCATCGGCACAAAATTGGACAGCCCTTTCGCAACGAGGGCTCTCGTTAATTTGCCCGCTGGCATGACGATGATGGTCTTTTGAATCGTGATTCTTATCTCGGCCATGGACGCAGGGCAGGAAATTGTTTTACCCCCACCTCCTGATGTACGGCTGCGGATCCATAGAGTTGTGGTCTAAGAAAATCCCAGTAAGATTCATATTTATGTACCTCAATTTCACCATCAAAGTACATTTGAATTCCCTTATTGGAATCTCGTGATCACTAAGGATATCTCTAATTCATCAGGCGGAGTGTTAAATTGAAAATATCATCATCTGCATCAGCTGAAATGGAGTATATGTGGCAATTTCAATTGCCCATAGACAGGAGAAAATCATGATGGGACAGTGTTATTAAAGTGTCATATTACATGTTTCCCTTTTCATCTTGATTATCAATACGCACTGTGCGTACCCACTCCTGGGGGAAATAAAAGAGTGGAGGGGTGGCAAAACGATTCGCGTTTCTGCCGTACGTACTAGTTTTGGCACTGATACATTAATATTTGATGGGATTAAACACATCCCCAACTGCACCCCCGATAATTGCTTTCTGATTACCAACAAACTCCAACTCTGTTTCCAGTCTAATATCTGGTTTTCTCGAACGCTTCGGAAAATCTATTCGGTTTCCCCGAATTCTTCCGAGTCTCCTGACAAAAGATTCCACCCGAAATGTCACATGGAACCGATATCTTTGTAGAAATTCGTATGTTAACGTTCAATCAGTTTAGCAATGTACTGCAGCAAAAAAAATTAAGGGGGACGATTAACTATAAAATTCTTATGTTCTTCTCGTTTCGCTCTCTGAGGATGGCGCCCTGAGCATACAATTACAACAAATTCGTATCAAATTTCGATAAACATATTTTTTCCCTGCACAGTCATGAGACTCGACCCGACGTATAAACGAAAATTCTCACGTAATTGTTGTTCACCCGAAGAATAATAGATATTACGTTTTTCAATTCAATCCCCAACAATAAATGATTAATCCCCGAGTCCATTGTCTTGGGATAAATATATCCGGAGGCAATTTAATATTAAACGCTGTAATTGGGATTGTGGAAAAGAAAAAGAAATGATTTGTCGAACCAAGTGGGTACAGATGAAATGAAATTTGCCCAGAGGGTGGAAGTCAGTTGTGCGCCGTCGTCGGGAGGGAAATAATCCGTCGACTCACCACTTGTCTCTGTTCAGCAGGGTTTCACTCCATCTTGCCGTTGACAGAGAAAATCCCAGCCGTTCGGTAGCCGGCCAACCGTCGATCCATCTATCGGTCTCTTTTATCCCATCGCTCTGTCTCACTGCTCGTTTTACGGTCCTCAGAATGTCCAATTAGGTCGACGAAAACTTAATTAACACTCGGTGGAATAGAATCGATGAAAACTCACTGAACTCTCATCCGCGAAAATTTTCTCCCACCCCCAATTGCAGTGATGATGCACCGGTCTATTCAGACACGAGATGCAACGGTTTATGCGCATGACAAATTACTCGCGAAAAGCCTTCGAATATCTAACCGACTGGAGTCCTGGCAATTACTGTCGTCGGGGGTGAATTTCCTCAACCGTGATTGCAACATCTAAATTTGTACTCTAATTAATTTTTCAGTTTATTTTCAGTGCCCACCCATTAATCTACTTAATTTCTGTATTGTATATATTAAAGGACCGTATATCCCGTAATACATTTATCATTCTCCAGGTGAATAACAATTTATTACTTGGAATTGGTCAATCAACTTGATGCAAATAAAATTTCCTATCAGTACATTAAATTATAGCGCCCGTTGTCTCTCAATTGTTGTCATCGTAATTGTTATTATCATAGGCGGCCAGGTGATGGGAGTTATCGTGCTGAAGGTGTTGATTGGCCTCCCCATCGCGGGGGCGCATATTCAAGAACTCACAGGGCACCTGATACACCTGAAAAAAAATCAAAGATGAGTCGATAAAACTATTGCTTTTATAAAAATGGACTTAATGTCAACTCACCTGATCGTTATTGGTGCCACGCAGCATCTTCAGCTTGTGCAAGCTGCAATAAACAGTGTCTGGGGCATATGATCGACGAGTAACTCCTTGAGTTGGAAAATTCGTTTTTATTTCCGACGGTAGACCGTCAGCACCGCCGAATCCAGGGTGATCGGCACGCTTACCAGCGGTCCAGCCACGACTGTATTGAACCATCTGGCAGGTAACTACGGTCATAGTCACTAGGAGGATCATCGATACAGCTATCGCATTTGCCATCTGTCAAATAATTTCAGTCAATGTGAAAATGATAATCGAACTGGGGGAGAGGAAGGAGAGTGGACGATAGAAAACGAGTGTTAACGCGAAACAATGGAATGGAGGAGTTGTGTCACGGTTGACTTGGTAAATCAACGATCCGTGGATTAATAACGTTCTCGGGGGAGGGAGAAGGAGGAGGTTTTTTTTGCGTTTTATCGATGATCGTTGTGATGATGATACGCTTCTTGACTCGGAGGTATTTTTCGCAAATCAATAGGAAATGTGTGAATGAGACTGGGGCTTTTAACGATAGGGGCGAACTGAGATAATATTATTGTTTTAATCGTATTGCTTAGGATTGACTAATTAATATGTGGAATATAACATATGTTATGAGATGATTAGTCATTCGAGATTGAAAGGAGACCAAAGTCTAAAAAAACGTATCGAAAAAGAGTCAGCCATTTGAGCCAATATTTTTGAAAGAGATTTTTAATTTTCAGTGGCCGTTTATTGAGACAATTCGGGATTCATTAGTTTACTTGAAATGCAAACCACAAAGACAGGGACCTCTGGGTTGCACCTCTGTCCATTTTACCCTGGCCTCTCATTTTACCCCACTCTTCCTTGTATAACGAGACGAAATATTGAAAATTTTTGGAAGGGTGCTTGCTCTTGGCGCTAATTTTAAGAGGCCATTAACGCTACGCGCGTCCCTGGTCATTAAGATAAGAGTAAGTGCTACTAAGTGTCCTGTGGATAAGAGACAGGACCCAGTGTCTGTGTTTGCTTGAACAAGGGCGTATTCAGCCTGGGCGTTCTCCATTCAAATGCGTTAGAGCGTCGGATAAAATATCCGAATAGCTTTTATTTTACAGTTGTCGATGCGCCAATACAGTGTATGCGCTTAGCATTGATTTCCAGAGAGAGAGAGAGAGAGAGAGATGAATTTTAGCGATGAATAATTTTTTGCTCGAATGTTAATTCAAGTAGTGAAGGAAAAAAAATAATCAGTATTTTAATGAATAGTTGAATAACTATTTGGAAATGCAAGAGCTCAGCGGCAGTTCCACTAAATTCAAGAATTAATTCCTGGACTGAAATAACTATTGAAATAATTTGGACTAGTGCCAATAATAATGTGAAATTTTTTTTCATTTGCTGGCTTTCGAGGGGGCCATTAGTGTTCGGATTAAGATCAAGAGATGAGGAATAACGAGAATAGTTGAATGATGGGACAGAATACTATTGATTTTTTAAATTGAAGTCAGGTAATATTTGACATGTGGAGAATTCATATCGCAGTGACTCTTCGAGTACGTTAAATGATTATTATATCGGGGTATGCGTGCCAGAAAAGTTCTCCGATAGCTTCTATTTTCAATCTCAATGCGAATAGATATTTAATATTGTTCATTTTTATTGGACTTTTAACCGGGGCATATATTTCATAAGAACCCTGATGGCTCGCGCATTTTAGAGGGGCTGTAAACCGTTATCGCATTTGATGTGGTTTCCCCAGTTTCTCATCGCGATTCTCACGACTCGCATGAATCGAAGTATCGCTTATTGTATCGATACGCTCATCAAAGCTTATGATTTCCAAATATTATCTCATTTATTCGTCTCAAATATTGATTGAAAAAATATGTGTACGATTGTAGTCAAATGTTGTGAATGAGTGAACGAAAAATATCTTTAGAAATTTCTAGGAAAATTAAATAATTGGAAACGTGTGAAGAAAGTTCGAAAATTTGGGTAGCTTATTTTTATAATTTTATGGAACGAGGCAATAAGAGAACCAAATTACCCGACGGCGCCATCTTACGGAGCCCTCAGAGCACATCGTTATTGAAAGTATGGAAATCATTACCGATAATGGATTCGAAGGGAAGTAATTAATTCACAAGTTTTCAATGGAGATCGAATATTGAATTTGAATAGCAAGTTACCTGCATTAAAGTTGATTGATTATTCAAACACAGGTTAAACTTTCAGAGATAAATATTCGTTCGGAAGTCGCTTGTATTCTCCAGTGGGCAATATAGATAACTGTTTTTTTCTAAAATAGTATTGCATATGAAGAACAATATTTTTGTTTAAATTGTAATGGACCTGATGATACATCATATTTCGCTGATTTGATTTCCTTTATTTTCTATTACACTCAAACTTTTTTACAATTTCCGGAATGACGTACTATGATACATTGAGACATTCCCATTGCACACTATTTCAAATGAATACGGATATGAAATACTGACTCGATATGTCATCGGACTGACAGTTCAGAAGTGATAAATCACTTGATATAAAAGTTGGAGAGAAAATACATCAATTAAAGAAATCAGCCAGGTAACACAGACATCTAACAATTTTCCACAAACAGAATAAAATATTTCAACAATTAAATGATTGCAAGAATTATAAAATTAAGAGTTTTTTGAATAATAAACTAGTGGAGTAAATGTTACCTTTGTCTTTGTTAGTTGAAACGGGGGAAGCTCTTCTGAGAGATTATTCGTGAGATATTATACACAGGGAGATATAGTTGACGTATCGATTCTGGTATTTTTAAAAACGATTTTTGAAAAATTTAAACAGTAAATTCTCGTCGACCTGTTGCTAGCTTAAATTCTGAAGGAGCAGTGTACTCAGGGATGTTGGTTCGCGCCTTTATAAGACGCATCCCCCCACACAAATCCCACCCGTATTCTTCAGAAAACAGCCCCTGCGTCGTTGTTCCATTCTATGGGCCATCGGGATTATTGTTATTATCCCATCACGAATCACGAAACAGAAACAATGCAAACGAACTAGACGAAGTGAAATCCTGAAATTTAGGGGTGAACCGTAAATTATTATTAGGACTTCTATTCTCCTGTTTATATTTAAGATTAATTTAACTATTTGTGTAATATTGTTTTCACGACTTCGTCGAACAAAATAATCATTCTACAAGAAAAATGCTCCACTCCACTAGAGGGAAAGAACAAACAGGATTTGTTAAATTCGAGGAACGGACTTTGACTGTCAATTGACAATTTAAAGTTCAACAGAAAAATGAAATTCCATTGATCTATTAACCGCGGTTTTAACAATCTTCAATTATTTCCATTCAAGAAATTTACTGATTTATCAGTACCAAGATCAATGGAAATTCCACGTGAATTATTCGTTATTTAAAAAATCAAGTACCCGAAATTACCGCAGTAATTTTCTAACAGTGCTATCTCCAGATCTCCATCCTCCTAATTACCCACCGTAAAATTACCATTCGATCCACCGGAATTTCAATCTCAAGAGAAGTGATCGAATGACGTAATTTCATTAAAAGAATTGCCATTGCCCCCCGTTTCATTATTTTAATTAGTTTCCGCCCTTTCACTCGAACCAGTGGTAAAAAAGGAAACTAACTGACCAGAACACACCGGTGCCCGGTGGTGTACCCAAAGACGATACATTAACCGTACACGGGGCGCCACGAGCACTACTGGGGTGTCTACATATCAGCCAAGCGGGGGGGCTCCGTTTGTACTTTTTCAACTGTACAAATGATGAACAGTAGAGAGAATTTTCAAACGTTGAGAGCACCGGTGTGCAGGGATCCAACTGTCGAGACGAAAATGTGGCTGTACATGTGGACCCAGCGCCACATGTACAGCTTACCTTTTTGTCTCGACAGTTGGATCCCTGCACACCGGTGCTCTCAACGTTTGAAAATTCCCTCAACTGTTCATCATTTGTACATTTGTAAAAGTACAAACGGAGCCCCCCCGACAGCGACGAACTTGTCGCTGACTGAAAATGCGGCATTAGTAGCATACTTACACACAAAGAGGATAGACCAAAGTAGAGGCTCAGTTCTGGGGGTTTGACTGACGCCAGTTTCTCCACATTACCGACATGATTTCACCCCCGAAGAGACGGGGCGCCACGAATCCTACTGGGGTATCAGCATATCGGCCAAGCCGGTAACGCCTCAGTAGCAGTCCCGCTGCCACGGGGACAAGTCGAGAGTGGAGATATAGGTTTCTGCGCCTTTGAAATGTTTCTTTATGATTTTTCAGCCATAATATGTCGTTTTTAGGTTTACAAAAATTAATTTAAAAGATCTATTTTTCCCGGTCAGGAGAGAAATATTTTCACCTGGCCAGTTAGTTAAGCATGTACCAAGAGCTAAATACAATATTTTAATTGCTATATTGGCGCACAGCGAGCGTCCTCAAATCGCATGCTGTGGACTCGAGTTCGATCCTACCACGAATCCAATGGCGCCAGCCAAATTGTCCTAGCTATGATATTTCCAAAGATATGGGCGAAAAACGGTATGAGCCCAAATCCGGGCCCATTTCGCTCTAGGAGGCCCAGGAGCCGAGAAAAACGCGAAAAACTAGAAAAATCGACTTTAGAAAATTCCCGGACCCCTAGAAAAATCGGAAATCGTCTCACGAATCCAATGGCGCCAGCCAAATTGTCCTAGCTATGATATTTCCAAAGATATGGGCGAAAAACGGTATGAGCCCAAATCCGGGCCCATTTCGCTCTAGGAGGCCCAGGAGCCGAGAAAAACGCGAAAAACTAGAAAAATCGACTTTAGAAAATTCCCGGACCCCTAGAAAAATCGGAAATCGTCTCACGAATCCAATGGCGCCAGCCAAATTGTCCTAGCTATGATATTTCCAAAGATATGGGCGAAAAACGGTATGAGCCCAAATCCGGGCCCATTTCGCTCTAGGAGGCCCCGGAGCCGAGAAAAACGCGAAAAACTAGAAAAATCGACTTTAGAAAATTCCCGGACCCCTAGAAAAATCGGAAATCGTCTCACGAATCCAATGGTGCCAGCCAAATTGTCCTAGCTATGATATTTCCAAAGATATGGGCGAAAAACGGTATGAGCCCAAATCCGGGCCCATTTCGCTCTAGGAGGCCCCGGAGCCGAGAAAAACGCGAAAAACTAGAAAAATCGACTTTAGAAAATTCCCGGACCCCTAGAAAAATCGGAAATCGTCTCACGAATCCAATGGTGCCAGCCAAATTGTCCTAGCTATGATATTTCCAAAGATATGGGCGAAAAACGGTATGAGCCCAAATCCGGGCCCATTTCGCTCTAGGAGGCCCCGGAGCCGAGAAAAACGCGAAAAACTAGAAAAATCGACTTTAGAAAATTCCCGGACCCCTAGAAAAATCGGAAATCGTCTCACGAATCCAATGGTGCCAGCCAAATTGTCCTAGCTATGATATTTCCAAAGATATGGGCGAAAAACGGTATGAGCCCAAATCCGGGACCATTTCGCTCTAGGAGGCCCCGGAGCCGAGAAAAACGCGAAAAACTAGAAAAATCGACTTTAGAAAATTCCCGAACCCCTAGAAAAATCGGAAATCGTCTCACGAATCCAATGGCGCCAGCCAAATTGTCCTAGCTATGATATTTCCAAAGATATGGGCGAAAAACGGTATGAGCCCAAATCCGGGCCCATTTCGCTCTAGGAGGCCCCGGAGCCGAGAAAAACGCGAAAAACTAGAAAAATCGACTTTAGAAAATTCCCGGACCCCTAGAAAAATCGGAAATCGTCTCACGAATCCAATGGCGCCAGCCAAATTGTCCTAGCTATGATATTTCCAAAGATATGGGCGAAAAACGGTATGAGCCCAAATCCGGGCCCATTTCGCTCTAGGAGGCCCCGGAGCCGAGAAAAACGCGAAAAACTAGAAAAATCGACTTTAGAAAATTCCCGGACCCCTAGAAAAATCGGAAATCGTCTCACGAATCCAATGGTGCCAGCCAAATTGTCCTAGCTATGATATTTCCAAAGATATGGGCGAAAAACGGTATGAGCCCAAATCCGGGCCCATTTCGCTCTAGGAGGCCCCGGAGCCGAGAAAAACGCGAAAAACTAGAAAAATCGACTTTAGAAAATTCCCGGACCCCTAGAAAAATCGGAAATCGTCTCACGAATCCAATGGCGCCAGCCAAATTGTCCTAGCTATGATATTTCCAAAGATATGGGCGAAAAACGGTATGAGCCCAAATCCGGGCCCATTTTGCTCTAGGAGGCCCAGGAGCCGAGAAAAACGCGAAAAACTAGAAAAATCGACTTTAGAAAATTCCCGGACCCCTAGAAAAATCGGAAATCGTCTCACGAATCCAATGGCGCCAGCCAAATTGTCCTAGCTATGATATTTCCAAAGATATGGGCGAAAAACGGTATGAGCCCAAATCCGGGCCCATTTCGCTCTAGGAGGCCCCGGAGCCGAGAAAAACGCGAAAAACTAGAAAAATCGACTTTAGAAAATTCCCGGACCCCTAGAAAAATCGGAAATCGTCTCACGAATCCAATGGTGCCAGCCAAATTGTCCTAGCTATGATATTTCCAAAGATATGGGCGAAAAACGGTATGAGCCCAAATCCGGGCCCATTTCGCTCTAGGAGGCCCCGGAGCCGAGAAAAACGCGAAAAACTAGAAAAATCGACTTTAGAAAATTCCCGGACCCCTAGAAAAATCGGAAATCGTCTCACGAATCCAATGGCGCCAGCCAAATTGTCCTAGCTATGATATTTCCAAAGATATGGGCGAAAAACGGTATGAGCCCAAATCCGGGCCCATTTTGCTCTAGGAGGCCCAGGAGCCGAGAAAAACGCGAAAAACTAGAAAAATCGACTTTAGAAAATTCCCGGACCCCTAGAAAAATCGGAAATCGTCTCACGAATCCAATGGCGCCAGCCAAATTGTCCTAGCTATGATATTTCCAAAGATATGGGCGAAAAACGGTATGAGCCCAAATCCGGGCCCATTTCGCTCTAGGAGGCCCAGGAGCCGAGAAAAACGCGAAAAACTAGAAAAATCGACTTTAAAAAATTCCCGGACCCCTAGAAAAATCGGAAATCGTCTCACGAATCCAATGGCGCCAGCCAAATTGTCCTAGCTATGATATTTCCAAAGATATGGGCGAAAAACGGTATGAGCCCAAATCCGGGCCCATTTCGCTCTAGGAGGCCCAGGAGCCGAGAAAAACGCGAAAAACTAGAAAAATCGACTTTAGAAAATTCCCGGACCCCTAGAAAAATCGGAAATCGTCTCACGAATCCAATGGTGCCAGCCAAATTGTCCTAGCTATGATATTTCCAAAGATATGGGCGAAAAACGGTATGAGCCCAAATCCGGGCCCATTTCGCTCTAGGAGGCCCCGGAGCCGAGAAAAACGCGAAAAACTAGAAAAATCGACTTTAGAAAATTCCCGAACCCCTAGAAAAATCGGAAATCGTCTCACGAATCCAATGGCGCCAGCCAAATTGTCCTAGCTATGATATTTCCAAAGATATGGGCGAAAAACGGTATGAGCCCAAATCCGGGCCCATTTCGCTCTAGGAGGCCCAGGAGCCGAGAAAAACGCGAAAAACTAGAAAAATCGACTTTAGAAAATTCCCGGACCCCTAGAAAAATCGGAAATCGTCTCACGAATCCAATGGTGCCAGCCAAATTGTCCTAGCTATGATATTTCCAAAGATATGGGCGAAAAACGGTATGAGCCCAAATCCGGGCCCATTTTGCTCTAGGAGGCCCAGGAGCCGAGAAAAACGCGAAAAACTAGAAAAATCGACTTTAGAAAATTCCCGGACCCCTAGAAAAATCGGAAATCGTCTCACGAATCCAATGGCGCCAGCCAAATTGTCCTAGCTATGATATTTCCAAAGATATGGGCGAAAAACGGTATGAGCCCAAATTCGGGCCCATTTCGCTCTAGGAGGCCCAGGAGCCGAGAAAAACGCGAAAAACTAGAAAAATCGACTTTAGAAAATTCCCGGACCCCTAGAAAAATCGGAAATCGTCTCACGAATCCAATGGCGCCAGCCAAATTGTCCTAGCTATGATATTTCCAAAGATATGGGCGAAAAACGGTATGAGCCCAAATCCGGGCCCATTTCGCTCTAGGAGGCCCCGGAGCCGAGAAAAACGCGAAAAACTAGAAAAATCGACTTTAGAAAATTCCCGGACCCCTAGAAAAATCGGAAATCGTCTCACGAATCCAATGGCGCCAGCCAAATTGTCCTAGCTATGATATTTCCAAAGATATGGGCGAAAAACGGTATGAGCCCAAATCCGGGCCCATTTCGCTCTAGGAGGCCCAGGAGCCGAGAAAAACGCGAAAAACTAGAAAAATCGACTTTAGAAAATTCCCGGACCCCTAGAAAAATCGGAAATCGTCTCACGAATCCAATGGCGCCAGCCAAATTGTCCTAGCTATGATATTTCCAAAGATATGGGCGAAAAACGGTATGAGCCCAAATCCGGGCCCATTTCGCTCTAGGAGGCCCCGGAGCCGAGAAAAACGCGAAAAACTAGAAAAATCGACTTTAGAAAATTCCCGGACCCCTAGAAAAATCGGAAATCGTCTCACGAATCCAATGGTGCCAGCCAAATTGTCCTAGCTATGATATTTCCAAAGATATGGGCGAAAAACGGTATGAGCCCAAATCCGGGCCCATTTCGCTCTAGGAGGCCCCGGAGCCGAGAAAAACGCGAAAAACTAGAAAAATCGACTTTAGAAAATTCCCGGACCCCTAGAAAAATCGGAAATCGTCTCACGAATCCAATGGTGCCAGCCAAATTGTCCTAGCTATGATATTTCCAAAGATATGGGCGAAAAACGGTATGAGCCCAAATCCGGGCCCATTTCGCTCTAGGAGGCCCCGGAGCCGAGAAAAACGCGAAAAACTAGAAAAATCGACTTTAGAAAATTCCCGGACCCCTAGAAAAATCGGAAATCGTCTCACGAATCCAATGGTGCCAGCCAAATTGTCCTAGCTATGATATTTCCAAAGATATGGGCGAAAAACGGTATGAGCCCAAATCCGGGACCATTTCGCTCTAGGAGGCCCCGGAGCCGAGAAAAACGCGAAAAACTAGAAAAATCGACTTTAGAAAATTCCCGAACCCCTAGAAAAATCGGAAATCGTCTCACGAATCCAATGGCGCCAGCCAAATTGTCCTAGCTATGATATTTCCAAAGATATGGGCGAAAAACGGTATGAGCCCAAATCCGGGCCCATTTCGCTCTAGGAGGCCCCGGAGCCGAGAAAAACGCGAAAAACTAGAAAAATCGACTTTAGAAAATTCCCGGACCCCTAGAAAAATCGGAAATCGTCTCACGAATCCAATGGCGCCAGCCAAATTGTCCTAGCTATGATATTTCCAAAGATATGGGCGAAAAACGGTATGAGCCCAAATCCGGGCCCATTTCGCTCTAGGAGGCCCCGGAGCCGAGAAAAACGCGAAAAACTAGAAAAATCGACTTTAGAAAATTCCCGGACCCCTAGAAAAATCGGAAATCGTCTCACGAATCCAATGGTGCCAGCCAAATTGTCCTAGCTATGATATTTCCAAAGATATGGGCGAAAAACGGTATGAGCCCAAATCCGGGCCCATTTCGCTCTAGGAGGCCCCGGAGCCGAGAAAAACGCGAAAAACTAGAAAAATCGACTTTAGAAAATTCCCGGACCCCTAGAAAAATCGGAAATCGTCTCACGAATCCAATGGCGCCAGCCAAATTGTCCTAGCTATGATATTTCCAAAGATATGGGCGAAAAACGGTATGAGCCCAAATCCGGGCCCATTTTGCTCTAGGAGGCCCAGGAGCCGAGAAAAACGCGAAAAACTAGAAAAATCGACTTTAGAAAATTCCCGGACCCCTAGAAAAATCGGAAATCGTCTCACGAATCCAATGGCGCCAGCCAAATTGTCCTAGCTATGATATTTCCAAAGATATGGGCGAAAAACGGTATGAGCCCAAATCCGGGCCCATTTCGCTCTAGGAGGCCCCGGAGCCGAGAAAAACGCGAAAAACTAGAAAAATCGACTTTAGAAAATTCCCGGACCCCTAGAAAAATCGGAAATCGTCTCACGAATCCAATGGTGCCAGCCAAATTGTCCTAGCTATGATATTTCCAAAGATATGGGCGAAAAACGGTATGAGCCCAAATCCGGGCCCATTTCGCTCTAGGAGGCCCCGGAGCCGAGAAAAACGCGAAAAACTAGAAAAATCGACTTTAGAAAATTCCCGGACCCCTAGAAAAATCGGAAATCGTCTCACGAATCCAATGGCGCCAGCCAAATTGTCCTAGCTATGATATTTCCAAAGATATGGGCGAAAAACGGTATGAGCCCAAATCCGGGCCCATTTTGCTCTAGGAGGCCCAGGAGCCGAGAAAAACGCGAAAAACTAGAAAAATCGACTTTAGAAAATTCCCGGACCCCTAGAAAAATCGGAAATCGTCTCACGAATCCAATGGCGCCAGCCAAATTGTCCTAGCTATGATATTTCCAAAGATATGGGCGAAAAACGGTATGAGCCCAAATCCCGGCCCATTTCGCTCTAGGAGGCCCAGGAGCCGAGAAAAACGCGAAAAACTAGAAAAATCGACTTTAAAAAATTCCCGGACCCCTAGAAAAATCGGAAATCGTCTCACGAATCCAATGGCGCCAGCCAAATTGTCCTAGCTATGATATTTCCAAAGATATGGGCGAAAAACGGTATGAGCCCAAATCCGGGCCCATTTCGCTCTAGGAGGCCCAGGAGCCGAGAAAAACGCGAAAAACTAGAAAAATCGACTTTAGAAAATTCCCGGACCCCTAGAAAAATCGGAAATCGTCTCACGAATCCAATGGTGCCAGCCAAATTGTCCTAGCTATGATATTTCCAAAGATATGGGCGAAAAACGGTATGAGCCCAAATCCGGGCCCATTTCGCTCTAGGAGGCCCCGGAGCCGAGAAAAACGCGAAAAACTAGAAAAATCGACTTTAGAAAATTCCCGAACCCCTAGAAAAATCGGAAATCGTCTCACGAATCCAATGGCGCCAGCCAAATTGTCCTAGCTATGATATTTCCAAAGATATGGGCGAAAAACGGTATGAGCCCAAATCCGGGCCCATTTCGCTCTAGGAGGCCCAGGAGCCGAGAAAAACGCGAAAAACTAGAAAAATCGACTTTAGAAAATTCCCGGACCCCTAGAAAAATCGGAAATCGTCTCACGAATCCAATGGTGCCAGCCAAATTGTCCTAGCTATGATATTTCCAAAGATATGGGCGAAAAACGGTATGAGCCCAAATCCGGGCCCATTTTGCTCTAGGAGGCCCAGGAGCCGAGAAAAACGCGAAAAACTAGAAAAATCGACTTTAGAAAATTCCCGGACCCCTAGAAAAATCGGAAATCGTCTCACGAATCCAATGGCGCCAGCCAAATTGTCCTAGCTATGATATTTCCAAAGATATGGGCGAAAAACGGTATGAGCCCAAATTCGGGCCCATTTCGCTCTAGGAGGCCCAGGAGCCGAGAAAAACGCGAAAAACTAGAAAAATCGACTTTAGAAAATTCCCGGACCCCTAGAAAAATCGGAAATCGTCTCACGAATCCAATGGCGCCAGCCAAATTGTCCTAGCTATGATATTTCCAAAGATATGGGCGAAAAACGGTATGAGCCCAAATCCGGGCCCATTTTGCTCTAGGAGGCCCAGGAGCCGAGAAAAACGCGAAAAACTAGAAAAATCGACTTTAGAAAATTCCCGGACCCCTAGAAAAATCGGAAATCGTCTCACGAATCCAATGGCGCCAGCCAAATTGTCCTAGCTATGATATTTCCAAAGATATGGGCGAAAAACGGTATGAGCCCAAATCCGGGCCCATTTCGCTCTAGGAGGCCCCGGAGCCGAGAAAAACGCGAAAAACTAGAAAAATCGACTTTAGAAAATTCCCGGACCCCTAGAAAAATCGGAAATCGTCTCACGAATCCAATGGCGCCAGCCAAATTGTCCTAGCTATGATATTTCCAAAGATATGGGCGAAAAACGGTATGAGCCCAAATCCGGGCCCATTTCGCTCTAGGAGGCCCCGGAGCCGAGAAAAACGCGAAAAACTAGAAAAATCGACTTTAGAAAATTCCCGGACCCCTAGAAAAATCGGAAATCGTCTCACGAATCCAATGGTGCCAGCCAAATTGTCCTAGCTATGATATTTCCAAAGATATGGGCGAAAAACGGTATGAGCCCAAATCCGGGCCCATTTCGCTCTAGGAGGCCCCGGAGCCGAGAAAAACGCGAAAAACTAGAAAAATCGACTTTAGAAAATTCCCGGACCCCTAGAAAAATCGGAAATCGTCTCACGAATCCAATGGCGCCAGCCAAATTGTCCTAGCTATGATATTTCCAAAGATATGGGCGAAAAACGGTATGAGCCCAAATCCGGGCCCATTTCGCTCTAGGAGGCCCCGGAGCCGAGAAAAACGCGAAAAACTAGAAAAATCGACTTTAGAAAATTCCCGGACCCCTAGAAAAATCGGAAATCGTCTCACGAATCCAATGGTGCCAGCCAAATTGTCCTAGCTATGATATTTCCAAAGATATGGGCGAAAAACGGTATGAGCCCAAATCCGGGCCCATTTCGCTCTAGGAGGCCCCGGAGCCGAGAAAAACGCGAAAAACTAGAAAAATCGACTTTAGAAAATTCCCGGACCCCTAGAAAAATCGGAAATCGTCTCACGAATCCAATGGTGCCAGCCAAATTGTCCTAGCTATGATATTTCCAAAGATATGGGCGAAAAACGGTATGAGCCCAAATCCGGGCCCATTTTGCTCTAGGAGGCCCAGGAGCCGAGAAAAACGCGAAAAACTAGAAAAATCGACTTTAGAAAATTCCCGGACCCCTAGAAAAATCGGAAATCGTCTCACGAATCCAATGGCGCCAGCCAAATTGTCCTAGCTATGATATTTCCAAAGATATGGGCGAAAAACGGTATGAGCCCAAATTCGGGCCCATTTCGCTCTAGGAGGCCCAGGAGCCGAGAAAAACGCGAAAAACTAGAAAAATCGACTTTAGAAAATTCCCGGACCCCTAGAAAAATCGGAAATCGTCTCACGAATCCAATGGCGCCAGCCAAATTGTCCTAGCTATGATATTTCCAAAGATATGGGCGAAAAACGGTATGAGCCCAAATCCGGGCCCATTTTGCTCTAGGAGGCCCAGGAGCCGAGAAAAACGCGAAAAACTAGAAAAATCGACTTTAGAAAATTCCCGGACCCCTAGAAAAATCGGAAATCGTCTCACGAATCCAATGGCGCCAGCCAAATTGTCCTAGCTATGATATTTCCAAAGATATGGGCGAAAAACGGTATGAGCCCAAATCCGGGCCCATTTCGCTCTAGGAGGCCCCGGAGCCGAGAAAAACGCGAAAAACTAGAAAAATCGACTTTAGAAAATTCCCGGACCCCTAGAAAAATCGGAAATCGTCTCACGAATCCAATGGCGCCAGCCAAATTGTCCTAGCTATGATATTTCCAAAGATATGGGCGAAAAACGGTATGAGCCCAAATCCGGGCCCATTTCGCTCTAGGAGGCCCCGGAGCCGAGAAAAACGCGAAAAACTAGAAAAATCGACTTTAGAAAATTCCCGGACCCCTAGAAAAATCGGAAATCGTCTCACGAATCCAATGGTGCCAGCCAAATTGTCCTAGCTATGATATTTCCAAAGATATGGGCGAAAAACGGTATGAGCCCAAATCCGGGCCCATTTCGCTCTAGGAGGCCCCGGAGCCGAGAAAAACGCGAAAAACTAGAAAAATCGACTTTAGAAAATTCCTGGACCCCTAGAAAAATCGGAAATCGTCTCACGAATCCAATGGCGCCAGCCAAATTGTCCTAGCTATGATATTTCCAAAGATATGGGCGAAAAACGGTATGAGCCCAAATCCGGGCCCATTTCGCTCTAGGAGGCCCCGGAGCCGAGAAAAACGCGAAAAACTAGAAAAATCGACTTTAGAAAATTCCCGGACCCCTAGAAAAATCGGAAATCGTCTCACGAATCCAATGGTGCCAGCCAAATTGTCCTAGCTATGATATTTCCAAAGATATGGGCGAAAAACGGTATGAGCCCAAATCCGGGCCCATTTCGCTCTAGGAGGCCCAGGAGCCGAGAAAAACGCGAAAAACTAGAAAAATCGACTTTAGAAAATTCCCGGACCCCTAGAAAAATCGGAAATCGTCTCACGAATCCAATGGCGCCAGCCAAATTGTCCTAGCTATGATATTTCCAAAGATATGGGCGAAAAACGGTATGAGCCCAAATCCGGGCCCATTTCGCTCTAGGAGGCCCCGGAGCCGAGAAAAACGCGAAAAACTAGAAAAATCGACTTTAGAAAATTCCCGGACCCCTAGAAAAATCGGAAATCGTCTCACGAATCCAATGGCGCCAGCCAAATTGTCCTAGCTATGATATTTCCAAAGATATGGGCGAAAAACGGTATGAGCCCAAATCCGGGCCCATTTCGCTCTAGGAGGCCCCGGAGCCGAGAAAAACGCGAAAAACTAGAAAAATCGACTTTAGAAAATTCCGGGACCCCTAGAAAAATCGGAAATCGTCTCACGAATCCAATGGTGCCAGCCAAATTGTCCTAGCTATGATATTTCCAAAGATATGGGCGAAAAACGGTATGAGCCCAAATCCGGGCCCATTTCGCTCTAGGAGGCCCAGGAGCCGAGAAAAACGCGAAAAACTAGAAAAATCGACTTTAGAAAATTCCCGGACCCCTAGAAAAATCGGAAATCGTCTCACGAATCCAATGGTGCCAGCCAAATTGTCCTAGCTATGATATTTGCAAAGATATGGGCGAAAAACGGTATGAGCCCAAATCCGGGCCCATTTCGCTCTAGGAGGCCCAGGAGCCGAGAAAAACGCGAAAAACTAGAAAAATCGACTTTAGAAAATTCCCGGACCCCTAGAAAAATCGGAAATCGTCTCACGAATCCAATGGCGCCAGCCAAATTGTCCTAGCTATGATATTTCCAAAGATATGGGCGAAAAACGGTATGAGCCCAAATCCGGGCCCATTTCGCTCTAGGAGGCCCAGGAGCCGAGAAAAACGCGAAAAACTAGAAAAATCGACTTTAGAAAATTCCCGGACCCCTAGAAAAATCGGAAATCGTCTCACGAATCCAATGGCGCCAGCCAAATTGTCCTAGCTATGATATTTCCAAAGATATGGGCGAAAAACGGTATGAGCCCAAATCCGGGCCCATTTCGCTCTAGGAGGCCCAGGAGCCGAGAAAAACGCGAAAAACTAGAAAAATCGACTTTAGAAAATTCCCGGACCCCTAGAAAAATCGGAAATCGTCTCACGAATCCAATGGCGCCAGCCAAATTGTCCTAGCTATGATATTTCCAAAGATATGGGCGAAAAACGGTATGAGCCCAAATCCGGGCCCATTTCGCTCTAGGAGGCCCAGGAGCCGAGAAAAACGCGAAAAACTAGAAAAATCGACTTTAGAAAATTCCCGGACCCCTAGAAAAATCGGAAATCGTCTCACGAATCCAATGGCGCCAGCCAAATTGTCCTAGCTATGATATTTCCAAAGATATGGGCGAAAAACGGTATGAGCCCAAATCCGGGCCCATTTCGCTCTAGGAGGCCCAGGAGCCGAGAAAAACGCGAAAAACTAGAAAAATCGACTTTAGAAAATTCCCGGACCCCTAGAAAAATCGGAAATCGTCTCACGAATCCAATGGCGCCAGCCAAATTGTCCTAGCTATGATATTTCCAAAGATATGGGCGAAAAACGGTATGAGCCCAAATCCGGGCCCATTTTGCTCTAGGAGGCCCAGGAGCCGAGAAAAACGCGAAAAACTAGAAAAATCGACTTTAGAAAATTCCCGGACCCCTAGAAAAATCGGAAATCGTCTCACGAATCCAATGGCGCCAGCCAAATTGTCCTAGCTATGATATTTCCAAAGATATGGGCGAAAAACGGTATGAGCCCAAATCCGGGCCCATTTTGCTCTAGGAGGCCCAGGAGCCGAGAAAAACGCGAAAAACTAGAAAAATCGACTTTAGAAAATTCCCGGACCCCTAGAAAAATCGGAAATCGTCTCACGAATCCAATGGCGCCAGCCAAATTGTCCTAGCTATGATATTTCCAAAGATATGGGCGAAAAACGGTATGAGCCCAAATCCGGGCCCATTTCGCTCTAGGAGGCCCAGGAGCCGAGAAAAACGCGAAAAACTAGAAAAATCGACTTTAGAAAATTCCCGGACCCCTAGAAAAATCGGAAATCGTCTCACGAATCCAATGGTGCCAGCCAAATTGTCCTAGCTATGATATTTCCAAAGATATGGGCGAAAAACGGTATGAGCCCAAATCCGGGCCCATTTCGCTCTAGGAGGCCCAGGAGCCGAGAAAAACGCGAAAAACTAGAAAAATCGACTTTAGAAAATTCCCGGACCCCTAGAAAAATCGGAAATCGTCTCACGAATCCAATGGTGCCAGCCAAATTGTCCTAGCTATGATATTTCCAAAGATATGGGCGAAAAACGGTATGAGCCCAAATCCGGGCCCATTTCGCTCTAGGAGGCCCCGGAGCCGAGAAAAACGCGAAAAACTAGAAAAATCGACTTTAGAAAATTCCCGGACCCCTAGGAAAATCGGAAATCGTCTCACGAATCCAATGGCGCCAGCCAAATTGTCCTAGCTATGATATTTCCAAAGATATGGGCGAAAAACGGTATGAGCCCAAATCCGGGCCCATTTCGCTCTAGGAGGCCCCGGAGCCGAGAAAAACGCGAAAAACTAGAAAAATCGACTTTAGAAAATTCCCGGACCCCTAGAAAAATCGGAAATCGTCTCACGAATCCAATGGCGCCAGCCAAATTGTCCTAGCTATGATATTTCCAAAGATATGGGCGAAAAACGGTATGAGCCCAAATCCGGGCCCATTTTGCTCTAGGAGGCCCAGGAGCCGAGAAAAACGCGAAAAACTAGAAAAATCGACTTTAGAAAATTCCCGGACCCCTAGAAAAATCGGAAATCGTCTCACGAATCCAATGGCGCCAGCCAAATTGTCCTAGCTATGATATTTCCAAAGATATGGGCGAAAAACGGTATGAGCCCAAATCCGGGCCCATTTCGCTCTAGGAGGCCCAGGAGCCGAGAAAAACGCGAAAAACTAGAAAAATCGACTTTAGACAATTCCCGGACCCCTAGAAAAATCGGAAATCGTCTCACGAATCCAATGGTGCCAGCCAAATTGTCCTAGCTATGATATTTCCAAAGATATGGGCGAAAAACGGTATGAGCCCAAATCCGGGCCCATTTCGCTCTAGGAGGCCCCGGAGCCGAGAAAAACGCGAAAAACTAGAAAAATCGACTTTAGAAAATTCCCGGACCCCTAGAAAAATCGGAAATCGTCTCACGAATCCAATGGTGCCAGCCAAATTGTCCTAGCTATGATATTTCCAAAGATATGGGCGAAAAACGGTATGAGCCCAAATCCGGGCCCATTTCGCTCTAGGAGGCCCAGGAGCCGAGAAAAACGCGAAAAACTAGAAAAATCGACTTTAGAAAATTCCCGGACCCCTAGAAAAATCGGAAATCGTCTCACGAATCCAATGGCGCCAGCCAAATTGTCCTAGCTATGATATTTCCAAAGATATGGGCGAAAAACGGTATGAGCCCAAAGCCGGGCCCATTTCGCTCTAGGAGGCCCAGGAGCCGAGAAAAACGCGAAAAACTAGAAAAATCGACTTTAGAAAATTCCCGGACCCCTAGAAAAATCGGAAATCGTCTCACGAATCCAATGGCGCCAGCCAAATTGTCCTAGCTATGATATTTCCAAAGATATGGGCGAAAAACGGTATGAGCCCAAATCCGGGCCCATTTTGCTCTAGGAGGCCCAGGAGCCGAGAAAAACGCGAAAAACTAGAAAAATCGACTTTAGAAAATTCCCGGACCCCTAGAAAAATCGGAAATCGTCTCACGAATCCAATGGCGCCAGCCAAATTGTCCTAGCTATGATATTTCCAAAGATATGGGCGAAAAACGGTATGAGCCCAAATCCGGGCCCATTTCGCTCTAGGAGGCCCCGGAGCCGAGAAAAACGCGAAAAACTAGAAAAATCGACTTTAGAAAATTCCCGGACCCCTAGAAAAATCGGAAATCGTCTCACGAATCCAATGGCGCCAGCCAAATTGTCCTAGCTATGATATTTCCAAAGATATGGGCGAAAAACGGTATGAGCCCAAATCCGGGCCCATTTCGCTCTAGGAGGCCCAGGAGCCGAGAAAAACGCGAAAAACTAGAAAAATCGACTTTAGAAAATTCCCGGACCCCTAGAAAAATCGGAAATCGTCTCACGAATCCAATGGCGCCAGCCAAATTGTCCTAGCTATGATATTTCCAAAGATATGGGCGAAAAACGGTATGAGCCCAAATCCGGGCCCATTTCGCTCTAGGAGGCCCCGGAGCCGAGAAAAACGCGAAAAACTGGAAAAATCGACTTTAGAAAATTCCCGGACCCCTAGAAAAATCGGCAATCGTCTCACGAATCCAATGGCGCCAGCCAAATTGTCCTAGCTATGATATTTCCAAAGATATGGGCGAAAAACGGTATGAGCCCAAATCCGGGCCCATTTCGCTCTAGGAGGCCCAGGAGCCGAGAAAAACGCGAAAAACTAGAAAAATCGACTTTAGAAAATTCCCGGACCCCTAGAAAAATCGGAAATCGTCTCACGAATCCAATGGTGCCAGCCAAATTGTCCTAGCTATGATATTTCCAAAGATATGGGCGAAAAACGGTATGAGCCCAAATCCGGGCCCATTTCGCTCTAGGAGGCCCAGGAGCCGAGAAAAACGCGAAAAACTAGAAAAATCGACTTTAGAAAATTCCCGGACCCCTAGAAAAATCGGAAATCGTCTCACGAATCCAATGGTGCCAGCCAAATTGTCCTAGCTATGATATTTCCAAAGATATGGGCGAAAAACGGTATGAGCCCAAATCCGGGCCCATTTCGCTCTAGGAGGCCCAGGAGCCGAGAAAAACGCGAAAAACTAGAAAAATCGACTTTAGAAAATTCTCGGACCCCTAGAAAAATCGGAAATCGTCTCACGAATCCAATGGTGCCAGCCAAATTGTCCTAGCTATGATATTTCCAAAGATATGGGCGAAAAACTGTATGAGCCCAAATCCGGGCCCATTTCGCTCTAGGAGGCCCAGGAGCCGAGAAAAACGCGAACCGCCCTGCCCCCCCTGAAAGACTTCGTTGAAATTGCCAATGAGCGAGAGAGAAATATCTTTCCCCCTCTCTCTTCCTATGTCACTCACACTGGGTTATTCACGTCAGTAGTACTCGTGGCGCCTCGTCTCCTCGGGGGTGAAATCGTGTCGGTAATGTGGAGAAACTGGCGTCAGTCAAACCCCCCGAACTGAGCCTCTACTTTGGTCTATCCTCTTTGCTTACACACGCCACAGCTGTAGCTAGATTCATTTCATTTTGTTAAAATAAAGATATACTTATTTGTGGTTTTAAAGTGAAAATATTAGTTCTAGATTATCCCCGGAATATTTACTAGATCCCGCTTGAGTTCCACAACCATGTGGGTATGGGCTTCCGCCTGCCGTACACAGAGGTCGCTACTCACTATGCTCGATTTTTAATTATTCATTTTTAAAATAAATGAGAAGGTAATAAAACATTGTAAACGCAGTACAAACGGGTACAGTCCCAGTATAAATGATCGAAATCGTTGATTTTGGGAAAACAAATAACCTGTCAGCTATCTCCATACGGTTTCCGTTCCACAGACGGTACACAGTGCCGCGTACGGCGTCTCCAGGTACTTGTACACGATGCGTGCAGACTATCTACATACAAATCAACTGCCGGTCGCCCGTCTATACACCGTCCATTTTCTTCCTCACTGGCGACTCGTCCGACGCGCATGCGCGATGAACACTCAGTATTCTCCGATTCGTCAGTCAGTGCGACAGACGCGTGAGCGCGACTCCTGATGGCTACTTTGTCAAACATGTAGTAGTTAAGTGATGACAAAATTGTGTTGATGTACAACGACAATTGATAAAAAAAAGTTTGTGAATATCGGTGATAAAATCCGAAGAGAAGGACACGAGCCAATGAATCCATCGAATTAGCTGATGAGCTGGTGACGAATATATGCAGAGAATACCAGAGGATAGTGGGTTAATTCCAATGTCGGACATTATGACGCAAGTGCAAGGTGCGCGAAAGGCGCAGTGATCCGTGCGGAAACTCGACATCAATCGGGACAGTCTGTTCTCTGTGCGATGGAGTCTATAAGAAAATGGTTCTACAGGCCTAAGGTGAGAATTCAATCATCCGTAATCTCCATCCATTGTCCCTCGCGAATGTTCAAAGCTGGTCAATATGTCGATCATCTTCTGCAAAACAATAGCCCACTTCCCCCTTCCCTCCCCCCTCTTCTCCTTCTCTGTTCACAGACTTTCTGGCTCTATCATGTTTCCTCATTTTCCAATGCTCATAGCCATTGAAATTATTTTTTTCCCTGAAAATCATCTGACGATTGATATTTTACGTTCAATCGTTTCCTTGTCATCTCGGAACAAAGCCAAATGACACGCGAGTCTGCGCTTTAGCCACCTGTTCAAAAGTAGGAAAATTTTATTTCAACGTGAAAGGTTGATTCTCGCTGTGAAAAAAAAAATTAATACCAACACTTCATGAACAATGCGGCTGTCAGTGATAAGTAAATGTCATGGCAATGGGACAGTTGTTTGATTTCATTACTTTTTCATGTGATGAAGTACGGTATCGGGTTGGCTACAATCAATAAAAATAATCAGATGTAGACTTCATCCATTGCTTTGTATTTGCCAATGCTATGAATATTCAATGAATTGATTATTGGTTTTTTCATAACGCGGAAGGGGGCTATTTAAATGAATGACAGGGCCGTTCACGTGCACCAACAGAATCCATTGTGGGATAGCACAGATGCTCGCGAATTGTCTCCAAGATCATCTTTTGATAAAATTGTAAATAGGTGAATAATGCAGTGGGGGGAGGATTGGAATTGAATGTTCAATTGAATCTGACGTATGAAGAAAATCGTTATAAATTAATGAGTGATCTATTGTCATATTAGATGAAGTCAGTAAGAGCAAATATTCAGCTCAATTCTGAGGTGTCAGTAACTGAATAAAATTGGTAGAAATGCAATGACGAGTGACATTAGTACATTGGTAGATGGAAAAAAAATAATTTATTGCATCAAGCTCGTTGTGTTTTGTAAAAGGCAATCATCTGAATTTATGGAAGATATTCATTACTCTTCATGGAGATCAAAGCAACAGTTGTAATTAAAAGAATTAAATTATTTCGTTCAGCTACCATTTTTTCTCTTTCGCCGCTTTCCAATCGTATTTACCAAATAGACAAACAAATATCTCTTCGGGCTCTCGTTGGCTTCTCCGGGGAAAGCCATGCAGTAGAAGTAGCTCTACATGACGGACAGAAAGTAAAAGTGCGTGCGATAGTCAGACAGAATACGTGGCCTCGACCTGAGGCTCTCCACTTAAATTATTCTTCGCACCTAGACGATGTTATTGGTCTATTTCTTCGTGAAATGCGTATCAAAATACCATCCCCCATTTATGTTCAGTAAAAGAATGTAAAAGTCTTGATAATTAGGATTTACGCGAAGCAATAATTAAAAAACAAATAGTAAACACGTGGCTAATAATTTTTTTTGCACATCGGGATCGTTTGCATTACTACTTTGCAATGACCTCTGAGTGCACTCCCTATTTTTGAATTTTTCCTTTTATTAGTATTTTATTTTTTTAAGCCATAATTTAATTGACCACTGAAAATTTCTCATTCATTTCAAGAAATATTATTCAAGTAAATTCAAGTTTTTTTGACTTAATAAATTGGAAAAGTAATTTTAAATGATTACAAATTTTTCAGTCACAAACTAAAATATAGATGAGTCATGCTAGACTGATCGCTGTTCATTAGCCCGAATCAATCATTATTTTCATTACATTTTTCGTTTCCCAAAGCTATAAAAAAACGGAAATATCTCAGCATTAAGTGGTCATAACAATAAGACTTGCGTAATATAAACCGAAAACGGTATCTTTTAGCTTCAATCTTGATTATGAAAAAGAACCTTGGAATTCTTTATCAGTGAGTTTACTTAGAGATTTCAGAAACGATAAAAAAAAACACCTGGAGAGGGACGTAAATGAGTGTATATGCAAGTGTTTTAATTCCACGGAGTAAAAGGACGTGGCTGAAATGAAGAACCATTGTATTAAAAAAAAATACTAGAAAGTTTAAATTAATGGCTACATACAACAACACATTAAAAATCACTTTAATGTTGAGAGAATACTGTTATCTGAAATCACTCTAAATTATGGTGTTTCTCAATTGAAATTTCTCTCCGTGCATTGCCAGATGTACAAAATATAAAATCATTAATTATTTAAGACGGAGTTATTATCTCATTGAAAAAGCCGAGCGCCATCTAATTTTCACAGAACCAAAGTAACGATAAAATACAGCCTTGTTGTTATTTCACAATATTTTACCTTGGAATTTTTTGTGATAATTATGAAACCTCCATTTTCATCGCTCGTACGAGTGCCAAAAATTTTCTAACAAATCTGAGAACGTGAATAGTCTCAACAAAGACGAAATAAAAATTACGAGACAATTTGATAAATCGATAACGTCTGATTTCCTGGTAATTTGTATTTTTTCTGTCAATTTGGTAAAATAAAATAGCAAAGGACAAATTGATATTGTCAGTATTGAACAGTAGATCAGCTCAGAGAAGTAACTGGATATTCGTATTGTGACGCGTTGAATCGTTGATCTGTAAACTGCGTTTCGAATAACTGAACTCGATAAAATACACAGATTCAACGTGAGTAACTTGAATACATGGGTTTACAATGGACCATGATAGAAAGCCTATATACCAGGCAATAGAATATCGTCTATCCTTCGGTAGATTCTTCGTTGATATTGGCACTTGATGAAATCCAGGCTGGAATACAACGAAGATTTTGGTATTCACGGAATATCGTCTACATTCTAGTTCGAAATATTGTTGATGTAATTCCTAACTGAGGACCTAGACCGTGGAAATGTTTAATTGAGACAGCCCCAATGCCATGTCATAAGGTTTAATTGTAGTTGACATTGCTGTAATTACAATTACAATCACCCTCGTTATTAGTCGGATTTCCTCCTTTGAAGTAGAAGACTACACAATTACCTTGAGTTCATAATATTAATTTGATAATTGTTTGATTTTTTAAATTCTCTGCTTTTTTGGGGAATTCGAAAAAGGGAAGAGAAGGATGGATGGATGGATAGATGGATGATCTTACCTGATATGAGAGCTTCAACTAGAGTAAAACTAAATTAAGATTAATATTTTATGTTTGAATATTTAGAGAGATGATACAAGTCTTCTGGCTCAGTTCTTCTACGCCAACGAGGCTCTAACAGCAGTTGCCTGTGAATTGGATTCCTTCGACGGTAGACAAGAGCCAGAACGATGCACGATACTTGTTAATCAACTGCGTCACTGCCAGGACAAAGTTTTGACGATATGCAATCAAATAATGGACGAGTTGATACCAGAGAGTCGTGCAAATCGCGATTTTCGAGTCAAGTTTCCAGACGACGTTATGCAGGAGAATCTTGCTGGACAACTGTGGTTTGGGGCCGAGTGCCTGGCCGCTGGTTCATCGATAATGAATCGAGAAGTCGAGAGTTCAGCAATGAGGCCTCTTGCCAAAGCTCTGACCAAGTCTCTTGAAATCGTGCGAAATTTACTTAGAGAACACGCTCTCAAGGGCCACATGAACTTAAAGGTAATCAATCATTCAGAGTGCCGATGCTGGAGATACTGACGAGAGAGGCATTAATTGTTTTTTATTTACTGCAATAGGAATTGTTCCAGGCGCAGAATCCGCTGGAGCCGACCCTAGAAAAACTTGTTGAATCCCTCAAGATTTTTGATCGTCTCTTCGCTGACTTTGAACTGTGCTATGTTGCGGCAATGGTGCCTGTTAAATCAACCAAGGAGTATGAACAGCAGGAGCTGGTCTGCGTACTTTTCTCGGAGACACTTCAAAGAGCACTTGAACGGGGTTTGTTGAGTCAAGCTGATGTTGATAATTATGAACCGGCCCTCATGTTTACCATTCCAAGGCTGGCCATTGTTTCGGGGTTACTGGCACCACCTGGAGGTCCTCTTTGTCTCAATTCGGCTGATACAATCAGTGAAATGTTTAGGCCATTCAGGGTGAGTGTAACTTTGAAGTGTGGTATATTTTGTAATTTTTCGTTGAAAAATAAGTTTCTTTGTTGCACTTTTTGATGATTTCTAGAATTTATTACTGAAAATCCGAGAACTCCTCTGGACTCTCAACAACCGTGAGCTCTACATGTTGGAAAAGCTTCTGTGTTCAAATGAAGAGCCCTCAGCGCCGATATCTCAATCAGCGAGAAACGTCTGTCAACAGGATCTTGAAGAATTTGTTCATAATTTCTACACAGATTATCCAAATTGTAAGGACTTTATCGTAGACTTTTACACAGTAACGAAAAATACAGGCTCTAATATGGACGAAGTGGCTCATGATGCAGTTGAAATATTGGAGCAGGACAATGCTAGAATAGAGTACCTGATTGATAAGCCCGATAGAGGGAGGAGAAAAGAACGAAAGCATAAAGTCAGAGCAGAACATTCCAACATTTGTCCCCACGCTAGACCAGCTATTTCCAAAGAAGAGAGGAGTATCCAGGAGTCGAGTAATGCTCCCCAGGTAGAGTTGATGGGAGATCAACGTAGGAATGGAGACTCATCAGGTGGTCAATATTACGTTGACCCAGTGCAGTCAGAAAATCCAGATAGTGGTGATTTCGGTGCCGAGGAGGGTGACAGGAGTGGGGAAGGCTTTCTGAGTCCCGATATTTCGCAGATTCTTGGAGCCAGTGGTAACATTGAAATTCCTCAAACACAATATCTCCTGAATCAAGTGTCTCATGAAAACAACGTAACCGGTGAAACAATTCACGTGGACAATTCACTGCCTGATATGGATTCGAAAAAGCTCATTTCCGAGGCTAATAAAACTCTATCGAGTTTATTACTCGAGGGTGAATGCCCAAATGAATTATCAGAGCAAACTGATTCCGGTATTTGTACGGTGATATCGTCGGAGAATACAAGTTTGTACGATAAGAGCCCCGAGGAGAAGAAAACGTTTGCCAATGAGATTCACCAACAGGAGTTGGAAATTAACGATGGAGATGGTGAAAATTCGAGTGAAAGGGGTGTTGCATTGTCGAGTTCATCAACGCCGAGGGACAGCAGCACTGAAAATATGTGTGTGCGTGTGAAGAGTGAAAAAACCATATCGCTAGATAACCAAATGGAAACATCGAGTCAGAATAATTGTACTAATGAACCGTCAAAGAATTTACCTAGAATATCGTCAAATTTTAACGGGACCAATGAGGAATTCGTGGGCTTGGCGTATGGAAATGGACAAATCTCCGTCTGTGATTCTAATCAATCGACCTTCCAAATTAATTATTCGGAAAATTGGGAGAATCTTAATTTGAATATCGAGAGCTCTGAGTCGGCAAAGGAATTCTGGAGGGATTTGAAATCCAAAAATTGTCCATCTACCTCCCAGAATATTAATAAAATTGGTGATAACATTGAAAAATACGCACAAGAGAGGATATCCGCCCGCAAGACGAAAGAGAATAAATTGAAGAAGCGCCAGCGCAAGTTCGACCGAAAAATTGGAAAGAGAGTTCATGAGGATATGCAGAGAAGTCTGTCGTGCAGTGTTCGCGGTGGTGGGCCGTTGTCCCCAAGCACCGAGAGCTCCCGCTCAAATTCGACTGATCGTTGCCTGTCAAATCCAAGATTGTCACACTTCGGAGCTAGTCTTCATCCGAGTCAAAACACTAGACAAATGCCCAATTTTGGTAGCCACAGTCCCCAAAGGAGTCCCCGATTGTGTCACTTCGAGCCGAGATCCGAAAATTCCCACAGTCAAACATATGGCCACAGAAGTCAATTGAATTCATCGTTTCTGAATCGAAAATTACTGGACCATAGGCGATCGAGATCAGAGCAATTGGCGAAAATGAGGAAGAAAGACCATCGATGCGACGATGGTACGAGACGTCCCAGTGTCACTGAATCCCAGCAAGTACTTCCAAACGATGGTCTTGGCCCTAGAACAGAAAAAAGTGGATTAGCCAGTGAAGGATCTCCGGGTAGCACTCAGAAAGCTGGCAGGTACCATCAAGATATGCAGACCAGAGTTGTAGGGGAGCAGACTTCAATTAGAGGTCCTAATTCTGCAAGTCTAGTTAATCCTGGTGTTATTGCGGCTAGAACAGCAGCAACAGTGGCCGCAGGCAGTACCACGTCCTCCCTCCTTGAACTTCCATCTAGCAGAGCTCCCACAGATATTGGATCAAGCTCAAGTTGCTCAAGTTGCTGCGACTCGAGCTCCGAAACGAGTGAATTTCAGAGTGACTGTCAGGACGATGAGGAAATTGCACTGGCAATGCAGGCCGCCGAAATAGCCAATAGAAACCAAATTCGGGCCAAATTCAGGTGGGATTATTTCCTAATTCAGTCATACACTAATGCCTGTTAATTATTGTAAGTCCTAACCCTATTTTTTACTATGTAGATCTTCTGAAGACTTGGTACATCGATTGTTCGTTTGCATCGCGGGAGTCGCCGACCAGTTGCAAACAAATTTTGCATCAGATTTGAGAAATATACTGAAATGTGTCTTCCTCATGAATAGCACACAAGTTGAAACTAGCGATGAGCTTAATTCCCCTGATCAAGCAACTCAATCTGAGAGATTAAATTCGGTTGAAACACTAGACAATGGAGCTGACATTGACCGACAGGATTCTCTCCAAGAGGATGACGATGATCTCGAGGATACAACTATAACTAATGAACGAAGTACGTTGTGAACAAATTACAAGGCATTTAATTAATGAATAATCGTGAATTATATCTCGTTCTTACCGTTATCCTTTATTCACCTGAATTTCAGCTTCACCAGTGACAGAGAGAGGCGAGGAGTGTGTCGAGCGGGCCCCCGCATGGATTCCAGACAATGATGCACCACGATGTATGGCATGCCATGCTGGTTTCACCGTGGTACGACGTCGGCATCACTGCAGAAATTGTGGCAAAGTATTCTGTGGCCGTTGCAGCAGTAATAATGTACCCTTACCCCGTTATGGACATACAAAACCTGTACGAGTTTGCAACAGGTGTTTTCTCTATCAAGTGACACCCTTCACAGTGTCACAAGTAACACCAACTAGTTGAATACTTTTATCACAATTACATATAAAAAAACATATTTTTTAATATAAACTTAATGCTGAATGCCTTCATTCGAACTGTAGTTCACGTTCGCTTATTCAAAGAGTTTCTCCGAAATATTCAAACAACAATACTTCATTAAGAGCATTCTTCGCCATTTGCTACTTACTATGTTTACGAGAGCTCTTGGAGATGTAGTCGAGGGTCAGTCAGACTACCAATAATAATTATAATAATTATGATAGTGAATTGGTCCTATTTCAAGCATCACACAACTGCCTGTGGATAAATATGTTACGAGAGAGTGAATTTTAAACGCATCACAATTATCTGTTTGTGCCAAAATCAGAAGACAATAAAGCATCTTCTGTCCATTTCAAGACAAAAATGTTATTCCAAACGTTATAGTGTAAATAAAGGACAATGTTTTTCTTTCATGAGGAATGACAACAGTGACAGTGAAATTTTGTGATGCACAGTTGCATCAAATTCCTTTATTTGGCTAATTAAAATGTAAATACTTGTGAATTACGATGATGAAGCAAAGAAAAATACGAAACAAGACTGTTCAATTACTACAAGTCAGAGTATTAGCAATCGAATTTTTACGGCTCCGTTGAATATGATATTCTAATTCAATTTGTTATTTTAGCGCACGAGGGAAATATCGTTTTAAGCGAGACAATTGAATTATTAATTTTATAATAAACAAGAAATTTGTGACTTGAGTTGTTTGTTGAAACACATTTTATATGAAATACTTTGGTTTTATTGTCTGATAATGCTGATAAAATTATCTAGCTATGTAGAATTAATCACGAGGTTCGAATAAGATCAAGCAATGACCAAGTCTGATATATGTATGTGTGTGTGTATGTATATACATCTTGCACGCTTAAGACTGGCCTGCGATTGTCGACAATTTTCAGTCTAACTGCCTCTGGGTTTAAATATCGCGAACTTTTGTGGAGTTACTCGTTTGAACAGGGTCGCTAAAACCCAGGGCCATCTGGAGGCGTACACCTACGCTGTGCATATGTATATAGTATGTGCATATATATATACACGTGTTCTATAAAAAAAAAATAAAACTAAAAGACATTCTTATTCCACTGAACATGTATCCAGTCTTTTCCTGTTTCATTTTTCCAAAAAACCCTGAATTATATGATTATCTTACATAATTATTGTGGATATGAAAATGTATTTTTGGGCTTCAGTCGCTGTGAAAGAATGCAAAACTATCTGTCTATATTACATAGTTGTACATGTATTCCAATCACTCGGTAATTAAAGATGGTTTCGTAATCAACATTGTACTGCTCATTCGATTGACATTTAGCAAACTTTATTATTAAATTCGGTTGTGTGATTATCGGAGTAATTGATTAAGTTGGATAGCAGCATTACGGAAAGTTTAAGTAATTTGATGGAGAAATATTTTTTAGGGTCGAAATGCCTTATTGTGGGGAAAAACGTTCAGTAAAAATTATTTAAAAAATATGGACACTTTCTCTTGGGTGTCTAAATTAAAAATCTGCATATGCTCATAATTAATCAATTAAAAAAAGGATAATGAAAGATATGTCTTTATCTACCCCTATCTCTTAGTTTTTTTCTTTGCAGTCGATACTGATGTACGTCGTGCGTGAAGTAATTATTTTTATATCGTTTATTTCGTGAGTAATTGGATTATTCTGCAAGAGTGCACTCCCAATTAATTCATACCATGAAAAGAGGAGAGAATGTAATTAATGTATGAGATCCTCCGTACCAAGTCATATTTACTGTGTGGCGTTAATGATGAAGATTATACCTATGTATACAATGGAAAATGTACATACCAATACCTGTACAGCCAGATAACACTAATCGATGTAATATATAAACCAATCTGAATGAAAATAACTCTAATCGATGAAATAGTTTTTTTTAGTCTCTCAGCGAAAGTGAAAATATCTTACTAATCTTATCTTCATGCCATTAGTTATGGTTATAAATTATAAATCATGTACATACGAATAAAATTTGTTATTTCAAGTGATTTTATAGAGCCAAGAGTATTTTTTGCCGCAATTGTTGGGGGGATTAAATCATCGAGTATATTGATTTTACTACTTTCTTCATTATAAATATTAATACATAAGTCCTTCATTCCCATGGATACTCGTAAACAATCTGTCAGCTGAGAACTGCACGTTCCATTACGTGGAACTTAGTCCAGGAAAAGGGGAAGTAAAGTTCTGTTGGGAAGTTGAATATTGTGTCATGTATTAGTTTCGTATTAATATCGAGAGAGTTTGAACTGGTCTTATCGTACAAGTTGCAGAAAGCTGAAGTTTCAAGTTTACGGGTGAGAATACATACCAACTTATCACCATGGATATGGAAATGAATGCTGACGACAGAGTAAGTACCGGAGATTCGATGTAGATTAACTGAATTTTTTTCAGAAATTTCTTTCCCAAAATACTTGACATTTATTTTTTTACTAAACTTGAAGTTTATCCTGCCAATTGCATTTGGCTATTGTCGCCGAGGCTGTTCACTAAAATTTCATCGCAATTCATCTGCACGCTCGGTGATAGTTGAGATATTTTTTAAGTCATTTTTTTATATGCAAATATGATGGTTTATTCTGCTTGAATAAGAAAAATGACAAAACTATGTATCGCGGTTGAAATATTAGACAACTACAAGTGTAATGATAAGGGATGGGGAAAAAACGCTGGCAAATGTAAATTGCAAAAGCATTTCAGACACAGCGACCAATTTGTGTTTCACTTTAATTAAAATGGAATTAAAAGAAAACACCAGTGGAGCCAAGTAGTCGTCAAGACGATTTTGTTACGTTAATGGATGAGGTTAAATTGTACGAATTATTTCTTTGAACTTCAATCTCATTTTCAGGATGATGGGAGTGAAAATGGGGATCCGTCGGCAGTGGGGAGTTCAGCTGGAACTGTCTTCTGTGTGCTTGAACGCGATTATGCAAGGGTAAGAATCATCTTTCATCTCATGACCATTTTGCCTCACATTCCGTCATTTTTTTTCTGGCCAATTTTTCACGAGACAAGGCTCGCTTTATTCCGCGATAAAACACTGCTTGGCATCCCCGCGAGCACCAGGAAACACCATCTCTCCCATCAATTTGTGTTGAGACGAGGAGAACTTCTCTCGCCGATATTAAAGGAAAATCCAGTGGAAAAATTTTATGAACGTGCACCCACATTTGCGAAATTGTTCGATAAAACCGTTTTTTAAGAGCGCAACAATTTATCTCACTAATGACAATATTTTTCCTCCCAACGGAATAATTATCGTCTTCCATGTAGATAACGGAGGAGATGAAGGGCAACGAGGCATTGAGAGAATATTCGGAGGAGTACACACGACTGTTCGAAATGCTGTACAAGTGTCGAAGGGACGAAGACGAAATGATGGAAAAATTCCGCCAACTGCAGGTAGGAAAAAGGCGTTAAATGTTCAAACTAATTCTGATAATTCTCGCCATTTACTTACGTTGGACAGGACGATGTCATAGATAAGACAGGCAGGGTTTACGAGCTCGAAAGAACTGCTGAGGGCCAAGTTGAAACGATTGCTAAGCTTAAAGAGGAGATCACTGCGGCTTCCAAGCTCGCTGATGCGGCACATACCCGTGAGCAGAATGCTCAAGAGATTATTGAGAATTCCCGACTGACTATTTCCAAATTGAATCAAGAGATTGAACAACGTAATAGGCAACTTGCGCTTGATGATGAGTGAGTTGCATGAGAAATTTTACGGTGGATCAGAGCTTGCGAAACAATATATAATTTGTATATTTTTCCAAGGGACGCGTCGGTTAACAAATTTTGCAGCAGAAAACTATCACTTTATTGACTTTTTCTTAGGGTTTATATTACTTCAATTTTTCTTCACCAAGTTTAAGCTTCAAACTAAAATTAATGAAGCCCGGGAGTGTTGATATTCGTTGGGAATTAAATTTCAATTTCAAATAATTAAATTTTCCGTTGTAATTAGATAATTTGATGACTTTTCGTCATTATAACTTGATCAAAAACTCGGTAAATGTGGAGGCGAAAATTGATATCTCTCCGGGCATTATTATTTCAAAGTTCATTTTAAGAGTGAGTTGGAGTGTAATACAATTTGTTGGATTGACTCCACAGAAATGAGTGGTTTTATGGTAATGTGAGAGATGGAACAAAGGAGAGATGGGAAAAAAAAGGTATATAGAATATTTAGCCGCTGGGTTATACATAGCCCAGGAGCCAGCACCTTTTCACATGACCGGGGGGGTTATTAGATTTGCGACGAAGGAAAATTGCGTTTGAAATAATTAAGTGAAATTGCAGTAGCGCGGTGACCAAGCAGAAAGATAGTCTCGTGAAGGAGAAAGAGAGATTGACAAATGAGGTGGAGACGCTAAAGCAACGAATAAAAAGTATGTCAAAGTATACCGAGGAACTCGAGACAAAAGCCAATGATTGTGATCAGCGGATGAATAAAATGCAGGAGAACATGGATATTCAAATGAATGAAATATCAAAGGAGAGAATTATTCGGGAGAGACTCGAAAAAGAACTTTTGAGTCTCGACGAGCAGATTAAAGGGAAGAATACACAATTAGCGGTAAGTTGAAAATTTTTTCAACCCTACTGTCACTGGGGTAGTCAATTACTAGCTTTGTTCAGTGGAATTTTATTTCTTTCTTCAATAAAACAAAAAATACCAAATACACAACTGCAAAACAAAAAACCAGACAGCAAATTCAGCAATTAAAACAATTACGAACAATGCAGCAAAACTCGAGAACTCACTTAAAGAGCAAAAAAATAGTAATGAAAAACTGAGGAAGGAAGTGAGTAAACTAATGGTCGCTAGAATGAATATACAAACTGAAACGGACAATGCGCACCGTAAAATCGAGGAAATGGAAAAGTTAGTCAATGAGAAGAGTAAAATGTATAAATTGCTGGAGCACGAGATGAAGAGGTAAAAAAATCAATGCTTGTACTCGTAGAAGACTTCTCATTCTTTATTAAACTGCCAAATCAATATTGGCTCATCCAACGAATTATGTTAATTAGATTGAAAGAGGAAATGGCCAAGTGTAAAGCTGAGAGCAGTTGGGCAGCAAACAAGTACTTGAAAATTGATATTGCTCGCTCTAAAGTTGAGAAGGACGCTCAAACTATACGTCTCACACTCAAGAACACGGAGATTGAGGTAGACTCACTCAAACGTCAGCTAGTGGATGAAAAGAAAGCAACCGAAGCGGTAATGCGAGAGAGAGAGACAGCGGCTAAGGTTGTACGTAACTTGAAAGAGACCCTGAGGAGGATGGAACAAGTGATGGATGTGTGTGAACAAAGCAAGCGAAAAATTGAATCGGAATTGGAGGAGGCAATGCAGATACTCACCGCTTCCAGTAAAAGAATCCAAATGCTGGAGACAGAACGTGATAAATATTGTCACGAGATAAAACAACTGCATCAGCAGGTAGATCATTTATTATAATTTAATGACATTGCGAAAGTATGTGATAATGGGAATTCATTTTCATGAATAACAATTTTACCGCTTCTATTTTTGGTAACAAAAAAAAACGTGAAAATTACTCGCTCATCGTATTGTTTGTCAGATAAATTCCATGAATTTTTTCCATCCGCGTAATTTTCATTCATGCAATTTTTCCTCAAGTAATGACCCTGGCTCGTCAATATATCGGGTTTCCATTCTCCCGGATAATTCGATTAAACTCGTCACTGAGAAATTTTCCATCATCCATCAGTGCATGAATCTTTTGTGATACTTTCACAATTGCGACCCGCATCCATTATTTGATAATTCCCTGGGTATATATCGCAATGGTGGAGTTTATCCAATAAATGGGGAAAAGGAAGTTTGTTCATGTGAATACTTGATTAATGTCAACCGGCAGACGAGTCATTATACGGATCAAGTGAAATTGAAGGACATGGAAATCTTGGAATTCAAGAACCAGTTATCGGATTTGGAGAGTAATTTTCGTCAGCAACAGAATCTCTTTGAAGCTGTCAGAGCTGAGAGAAATGCGTACAGTAAAAATTTGACAATTGCTAAAGATGATATAACGGAGTTGCGGGATAAAATGAAACTCATGAATGGGCAGATTGAACAACTCAAAGAGGATTTAACAACTAAGGAGACTAACTCAACTAAAGCTGAATTTCGTAAGCATGAAATAAATCCCGAAATTGAAGACCGCTAGGTTTCTTAACATTGAAAAGTGCACATATAAAAAAATTTGATTTCCTTCCACAGCATGAAAATATATTTTTTTTTGTTAAGGATTGAAACATTGTAATCTTTGAAAATTGAATTTCCCTGTTTCCATTCGGAAGTCCGATATCATTTGTTCCTAATTTGTTAACAGCATTAACCATAGCTATGTGCAAAGAATACAATTGGACTTGTCTTTTCAATTGTCTGACAAACTCAATAAACTGTTTCGCATTTGGTACACTCATTAGTGCTGAGCAAAGCGGAAAAAGAAAAGGAAGCAGCGCGACACGAGGCGCAGTCACTTCGTAAAGATTTATTTGACTTGAGAAGGGACATAGAGGAGCGAATAAAGGAGGAAAAATGTCTGAGGAATACCGTCAAAATGGCTGATATGGACATAAATCGTCTCAAGAAAGAAATCGATGCTGTCATGAATGAGCGAAATATTTTGGGAACACAATTGGTGAGGAGAAACGATGAGCTGAGTCTGCAGTACAGCAAAATTAAAATTCTCCATGGAACTATTTCACGGGGTGAGGCTGAGCATGTGAGGAAGTTAGAGGACATTAAACTCTTGAAATCGGAAGTGACAAAGTTGAGAACTGAAAAAGATATATTGTCCAAGAATTTAAACAACATTAGCGATCTACGCGTTGAGATATTTCACTTGAATCGAGATTTAACGAGGGAAAGACGGAAAGTCATAGCATTGGAGGAGCAAGTCCAGAATCCACTGAACATTCACCGCTGGAGAAAACTGGAGGTGAAGTGAAACAACTTTTGACCTTGTTTTTTTTTTTTATTACTTTCTCATAGAAATTTTAACTTGAGATGTTGGTAAAGGCTTCAGATCCAAGTACTATGGAACTACTCAAGAAAGTTCAGATACTTCAAAAACGCATCCTCAAATTGAGCAGTGAGTTGATAGAAAGGGATGAAAAAATCAAGGAAACAGAAAAATTGTATATGGACCTGCGGGAAATGCTGTCAAAGCAGCCGGGACCCGAGTTGATAGGCAACTTTGATAAAACTCAAAAAGCGTTGCGGCAACGTGGCAAGAAGATGAAGGTTAGTGGTGCAATAAATTGCAGTTATTACTTTTTTCTCTTCAGAAAATATGACGGTAATATCCAATCATAAAAGACATAATCCAAATTTTTTTCTCCTCCTTCAGGCGATTTTGCAGTTGACAGCCATTTTTTTTCTAAAAATGAGAAAATATAAAAAATCTACCGGAACGAATTATTACCAAAAATCCTCTTGAGGTCAATTAAATCAAAAATCGAAAAATAAATTAATTTTTGCCACCATAATTGTCCTGAGAAGGTGTTTGATCGAACAGTGACTAGATTATTCTATATCAATTCATTCTTGAAAAATAAAATCGCCGTGAAGTGCGAAACGGAGAGGAAATTTTGAAATCCGCTCAGATGATTGTAAAAGCAATTCACTTAAAACACCTAATCAACACTTAAATTGACAGTGTGTAGTAGCAGAACTCAATATGTGGGAGACACGTGCGAACGAGTACAAGTACGAGTTGGAAAGTGCGATGAAGGAGCTGCGTGACTTGAAAATTAAATACTACACATTGAAGAGAAAAGAGGAAAAGTCGAGGGACTCGATCGTTCCAAAGGACACGTGCGACAGTTCACTTCCAACCCTCTCACCAAGTAACAAGAAATTCTGTGGCGGTGGTTTCACCATGACAGTATCACCAACACGAAATTGCTACAGTCTCGAGTCAATCGCTAAATAAATTTCCGTATGGCTTCTCAAAATGACATTTCCCCTCCTCTTTTCTTTCTTGCAAATATTTACCATTTCCAATGAGACGAATACGACGCAAAATATACTTTCATAAGGTTAGAGAGTAGACGTTGATGTTGGTCGTATGCCAGTCGTGTTCTCGGGGCTGAGAGTGAAGCTATAAAATCTCCAATACGCGAAGCTTCAGTATGTGGAAAAGAAATGCAGAGAAATGAAACATTCTAGCTCATATTCTCTTACATGACTTCTGTAACAAAGAAGAACAAAATGGAGTACCTGTTACAATTTTTTTACTTTAGTTTCTTTCAATTCCATCCTATCGTCTATTATTTTGACTGAGGAAATGAGAAATTAAAGAAATTAATCTTGTAACATTCCTCATAAATTTTCAAATTGACATAATATTCCCAATAATGGCAGAGTAAACATCAGCGATAAACAATTATATCGGATTAATTCAGATCATCCACATGTAATCGTGCCACATCCATTCAAACTGTCAAATACCTGAAGTATTCTGATCTTCATTAAAACAGCTTTGTGCGCTTCACAAACCATTACTTGCTTTGCCGATCTCCACCACAATCATCCTATACATGAGCTCGTTATCACCTGTGTAATAATCCTAATGATGCCGTTACATATCCATGGAATCGGCCCCGCAGCTACTCAATACCGTAGTTAATGTGCGCGAAGCGGTCAAATCAAACCTCTCCCATTGGATTCCACAACAGAGAAATCATCGAATAATTATATTACCCCATTAAACTATGTTTCACTATCAAAATATCCAGCGAAACAATTAATCTCACCGAAAACCTTTGAACCTTCAATTGAATATTTTTCTTCGTCACCTCTCAGTTATCCTAATAATTTGAGTGGATAGAAATATTTCTAGACACTCCTAATACTGTTAGCCATTGGTAGTAAACTTTTCATCCCCTCGTAGACTCACCCCCAGCCCTTTACTCATACTGAATTCTCTTGTTATACCTTGCACTGATGCTATCTGTGGTGAAACTTTTAATAGACCAATCACCCCAAAGTGATGGTATTCAACATTGGTTGGAAAATTAATTTGCTCTACCATGAAATCATTCCAATTACGGAATGCAAATTGGAAAGAAGCCCGAGGTCAAGTATCTACAGACGATGAGTACTGGAGTAAAGCTGAAAATGATTGGCGTTGAGAAATCTAATTATACAATATTTCATTTAAAATTGATTTTTTTTATTACCCCAACGCACAAATCCATCACACATCAAGTATGACATTACGATCGGCTGTGATTCCACACATTGTGAGGCATCCTGTGTTTACCTTTATATCGATAAATCGATAGTCCTTTATGATGAGTAGATTAACCACTGCTGTGAATAAAGTTACAGGGGATAAACTTCCAAACCGCTGGCACATTCGATTTCACTGACAATGTGATTAATCCTATGGGATACCTATGGCTCCGCAGGCCATAACTTTATAGTTGATATCCTATATGTGATAAATTGCCTAGGACAAAGGATCTACACCTAAAATCATTAACTAACATGATGATAATGAAATTCTCGGATGAATAGGAAGCTGTCATGGTAGGTGAACTTGCGCAATCTGCACGGAGATGAATATAAAGACAAAATTAGGAGACTCAAATTTGCTGACCGATTATGGAAGCGACGAGGAAAATTTGGGCGACGATATCACAATTTTCGGCACGCAATTGACGTAAAAACCGTGGAATGTTCGGAAAACCATCCGTAGCACTTCTGTAAAATGTTCCTAGAATACATTTTGCTCCGGAATTGCAGAAAAGGTACGTGATTCGCTTTGAATATCTATTTTCGGGGGAGGAAAGTGAAAATAGGGGCAAAAAAAAATTTAATTTTTTTCACTTGTCAAATTCCAGCGAATGGCGGAGAAACGGTTCGATCTAGTTAGTCGGTATTCACCTGATTGTCTTTTGATAATTTTATCTCTCACCTATGTACCTATAAAAAATGATTGAACCGAGTTAATCGCTGATTGAAACTGACAGGTTGGATTTAGTTGTGGTATTCAGAAAATATCGATAAAATAATGAAGGGAAATTTGAAAGGGAAAATAATCCCCTGAATACAACTCGAGCTTTTAAATTAATCGGATATTTCCCTCTGGGTGCCCTGTAAACAAAAGGGCCTGTGTTTTTTTCCAGAAAAATCTCTCGTGCTGGTGATGCTCGGACCTGAAAAATTGAACCATATAATTTGCCTGCAATCAACCTTTCGGGAAATATCCGATAATTTCAAAGCTCTCCTGGTACCATTAGAACTATTGTGAGGAATATTCTAATTTGAAAATTTATTGGCTATACAACTCCGATACCTCGATATCGAATGCTATCAGAGAAATTTGTTACGGTCGTCCTGAATGATTGTACATTAAAACGAAGTATAAAAAAATATGCTTGACCTTAATATTAATCAAATAATGAACTTGGATGCACCCTTGACTGTCTAACGAGCGGTACTTCAAGTCCCCCCATTCATTTTCAGGGGATAAAAACTTTTATTCACAACTCAACAACAATTGTTAATGAGCACGAAATTCGGAAACTACTGACAGTATAGGTGAACCCTCGAGCATTCTATACACGAGCAGTACTACACTCACTCAGTTCACTCATTGAATTACACCATTTGTACATTCACAATTAAAAGACTAATTATAATTTCTTACAATTGATATTCACCAAACTACAATAAACAGGTGGCTATGAAGGATTTTCCGCGTTATGTGCATTTGTTTATTCGCCGTAGAGCGAATTCTGAAGTGAGTTTGGGATTAATTGTGGCCTTAATTGATGCGGAGGTTGTGAATGACAGACAGATAGAAGGAGAATACACCAGGGAATTTAATTCATAAACCATTAAACCTTATTATCTCTTTATTGTAGCCATTAAAACTTCGCCAATGGAGCATATATTCTGCACATATTTTTTTTTCACCTCAGTACCTATTTCCCTTTCATACGCTCATCAAAGTATTTTTTCCCCCAGCGATTCTTACATTTTTTCCTATTTTTCAAAAAATTATTCACCCTTTGAAAGAAGGAATCGATTACTAAAGTCAAAAAAATAGATTTAATGATTTACACAATTAAATGAATTCAATTATGAAGACGTGGATAGGAAGTATTAAAATAAAGTAGTATAAATCAATCTAACATCAACCGCGAAGCCCCTTTTCTGCTGGATTGCATTATAAATTCGAATATCTGAAGAAGCGAGTGGTAACACCGCTGCTGTGCATGTGCCCGTATAATCGATGTTGAATCAATAATCGTAATCGAGCATTGAAATTTAGACATTGCGAAATGCTGCATTTGTAACCACTAACGATCCTTAATGGCTGCAAAATCAACTCAACCGCAAAATTTATTTATTTATTTTTTTGTAATCAGCAAACTCCTATTCACGAGTTGAGAATATCAAGCGCAGCGTATTTCTGCTTTTAAATTCGGACGATTCAATTTCCGCTGCAGATGTTTTTCTGACATAAAAGTTTTTGGTTTTATTATCCACCTCTCGTACTACGGATACACTTGAATCGCAAGTATTCATATTTTTTTTAGTACTCCGCATATACGATAAGGGTCCTTTATTTCCATCGAATGGATTTTTCAGATTAAAAATGCAAGCCCCCAGGTACATTTACTGGGCAAACATTTTTATTGCAAAGGTCTAGGGGCTAAATTATTTTACCCTGTTTAGAGGAAATATCCGATATTACGCTGGCCTTCACGAATTTCCATTTTTTTTCCGCACGATGCAGTTAATGATTCCATAAATATCGCGAAATGATTGAGACACCGTCGCTGATGTTGATTCGATAGTGCGAGTCTTGAAACTCGTAAAACTCTAATCCTTACGAGACTATTGCGTGTCCTGACTGGGGGAAAACTCGCTTAAATAACTGGAGACGCGTCTGGCGATACTGACGTGAGTGATAATGGATGATCACGGAAATGCTGTGAACGAGGGGTCAAGCGCCCCATATTTTCGCTGAAACAACTAATCGAACTGACAAAATGCGACTAGACTCGGGATTAACTTGTTTGCCGACTGTAATCTCCGGGATATTATCTCTGTCATTAAGTTATTAAGTCATCTCGATATGAGAAAATATGATATCTTACCTGCGCCTTCCCTTTTGAGTGTTTTAGCAGATATCATTGCAATACTGGACTATATCCATTATTTATTTTTTTGCAAAAAAAAATCATTTAAAAATAGTTTTTCCTCGAAATTTCTGAGGAATCTATTCTCGACTAAATAACGATTGCAGGAACTCAACATTTTTTTTCAATTTAATTTTTATTTTTCCGAAATGTTAATGTTAATGTTCACAACATGCATGTTAATGTTAATGTTAATGTACTCAACATATTTTATGTATTTACATTGAATATAAATATATTGAATTCTGAATAATTAAAAATCACTCAGTCATTTTTTTCGCGGTACAGCTCTCTTAAAGAGATACAAACCGGTACATACGTTAGTACTCAATTAGGTCAGTTCTATTATGGCTCCATTCAAGTCCTGTCATCAAGACCTTGTTAAAAGTTTATCGCAGTGTATTTGCCATTTACACGTCGCTTCGCAACTACCCACTGCTTAATCTGTAATTTCATTCATCTGTGAATATAAAAAAAAATGCTATCAAAACCCAAAGAAGAAAAATATTCAAAAAATATATTATTTTCCCTAATTTCGTATATTCTTCAGATACATTTAAACTATAAATTTCCCATACGGCAGTGTTTGTCATGCAACAGGTTCATTACTCAAATTAAATGCGGGTAATTACCTCGCAGGAAATACGTTCATCAGAATGAAAACTGTTCGAGTTTTTCGCAAATCATGATGTCTACAGTGTATCACTCAGACCCGAGCATTTGATAAGGATAAAACATGGAAAATCCGAAGACTCGTATCATCCCCGTTGAGAAAGTTTTTCCTACACACATTTAAAACTTTCAACACGTAGTTCAATCCCCAGGGTATACGGATTTTCTCCCCACTCTTCAGATTTATGCCGGGGGATGTGAAGAAAACTTGTCGCAATATATTTTTTTAATCCATCTGTCAAAGTCTTTTTTTTTTGTTGAAAATAGTAAAATCTATGCGCAACGAAACTCGCGGCGAGTCGAGGGATTGAGTGAAACTCGATCTGAAAATATAAAACTCAGAACTGTCTAGTGGAAAGGGATTGGCAGGGGCGGACAAATACAGTGTAACAAATAAGTATATTTTTCCCTGAATTCAGTGGTACTTTTTGACTTTAACCATTCTGGGGGAGAAAGGACAGCTGTACACTCCAGCATTTATCTGTCTCAGCATTTGAAATAGGTCAGTAGAGAACCGACAAACGGACCGGTGGTTGATGCCAACAGCAACAATGTTGAGCGAGAAGTAACACCGGTTTGAATGACAGTCGTTGTGGATTTACTTTTTTCTTTCGCTTCTTCTTCTCCTTTCAAATCGATTGATGGATGCAGAAATGATTTGAGAAAGGGTCAGACCGAATGGAAGCGAGCTTTGATGACGAAAAAGAAATGGGAAAAGTAAATAAAATGGAGGGAACGGAAAAATCAATGGATGGATTGAGGTAAATCCGGCATCAAAACCTCTGTTGAAGATTGATAAGGAAGGGGAGGCGAATGAGAGAAAGCCTTCGATTATTCAAGGCTTTGGGGCACATTTCCGTGAAGGGTTTTAGCTGAAAAATATTGCGACGAGAGAGTAAAAACAATTTCATCCCTTAAAAAAAAAAGATTTTTTTTCTAAAAATAGCAAATTCGGGTGATGCTTCAATGGAGGAGAATGTAAAGGGGGGATGAACAGGGTATAATACGACCTGGGCCAATTATGGTACATTGAGATTTCTACTCCAGTTTATTTGCTTTTACAGGACGATTCAATCATGAAAATAATTATAACCAAGTCGTAATGGCTCGTCTTGGTGGTACAGAGATGCGCTCACTCAGAATGATCAAGGTGTGAGTAAAATAAGGCCTTCGGTAAAGGTAACTCTCTGTTTATACAGCAGTTGCTGGATGACGCAAGAGGGATAACTGCAATTTCCCAGTTTAACCGCGAAATTATGCAATTTACGGGCCTTTCGGATGTAGCTTGGATGCCAGCGGTAACTCATGTTGACGGATAAATCTATCCGTTGACGATATATTTCATATTTCATGGACAAACTGAATATTCCATCCTCGAACTTCGTCAAAGTTTTCTCCAAAGTTCCCGCGCAGAATTTATTAAGCGGTTTTAATGAAAAAAATTTATACTTAATTCAAGTTGCGTTTTGTCGAGGGTCGACGGGCGTTATATGGAATAACTTATCGACACTTCAAGCTCGACCGCATTTTTCGTAAATCCGTGAGTATTTCTTGAGAGAAATCAAGCACAACTCCTAAATTACTTGGATGGCATTTAACTGAGAGCAGGTGCGTTGTATTGGCGAACCACTGCCGTTTGGTTTATGAGTTTAATCGAAATTCTAATGGGTTCAGGGTAAGGAATTTTGTATTGGTACCGCCGTAATGAAAATATATATTTATTGCTAGTTATTTTATTTTTCCACTGGCTCTTCATAATTAAATTAATTTATTTCCATGGTTACTGTTTTCATTTGATTTTTCGCAGTGACGACCTACATCCTTGTAATTCCAGCCATTTTTTAGCGATGAAAAATGCTCATTGTTTAAATTTCTATTCCTACGGTTTGATAGAACACAGTTGCAACGTAGTCGCAATTTCATCTCATTGATCTAATGGAATGAGAAACTATTAATTCAATATTTGATCAGACACGACTATTTGACTGGCAAATAATATCATTCGGTACACAGACCATCAGCGAGTTTGATTTGTCCAGCTTTTCCTCTATCCCCAAGTGTTTCATTCAGCGACACTTCGCGGGTGAAGATTATCGTATTACACTGACTATCATCTCATAATTCTCTCATTTAATCGAGTTTAAGTACCACGAGGAATACACTACTTGTCTATGTATAACCAGAGGCATGAATTCTCCCTGTCTCCCATTATTCTAAGCTAGGTATGAGTGTGCTTCCGAGTTACGTCGGGTGCCCAAGTTATGATTTATGCGGGGCTTTAAATGCGCATCTGCACCCAAAATTCCTTCACCCAACCAGGCATTCGGACATTCCTGAGGGCACTGGCTGTCCAAACGCCAAATCGTTCGAATACACAATCAATTACATACGATACAAGGAAATGGCCTACAAAGCAATCTATCGGAAACATTGCTTACATCCAAAAAATAAAGATTCATGACTGAAGTCGGCGGCCAGGATTAGAAGGGGTGGGGGGATAAAGCACGGGATCGATTCACTTTAACGTCAGTCAGAGATTCCAATGAAGTCTCAGTCGAAAGAGTGCAAAGTTCTTTTCACGAATTGATGCAATTCACACTCGAGATTACTCAAACTGTTTTTTCACTTGAGTAAAGTCACTCTCCGACTTGACAGCAGAGCTTCATCAAGATTATTTCGTAAAATATGATATAATTATAATTATTGTACATCAAGTACCAGAGCGATTCCAATGGGGTCAATTTTTGAGGTGAAACGAGTAGGAAAAACTTGAGTTAATCCATTCCCTCCGACTTGAATCGAGTAGAGGGTGGCCTGAGAAGCTTTTCCCAAAAAAGAACTCATTTCTACTCAGAAAATGAGTAGAACATCCACCAGAATCTAGTCCGACTCCACGTGACGGCGGAATGTGATTTTTTTGTTGGGTAAATTTATCAACAGAACTGCGGACAATTGTTTGATAATTTTGATTGAATTTTCCCGTCCACTTAAGCATTATCATCCCAGTTTATTCAGTAACGGATACTAAACATGGGCGTTCAGCAGAGCTGTTAACATTCGGATCACCTATGCATTTAATTCAATTAACTGGGCGGGAATGAGAGAGACAGTCTACCTAATTTAAATGCTCGTTAGTGGAGGTAAAATTGTGAGACCTCGTGGGTAAAAGAAGCCCTTTCCCTGCACATAACAATGGGATCGTTCATTAATTAATGAGTGATTGTCACGTTAACACTATTACATTTCATGGGAATTTTGCCTTCGCCCCAGCAGCTCATCAAAGCTCGAAAAAAAAAATATTTTCACCGACGAATTGAGCGAATGTTTTTTTCTTTCAACTGGCATTTTACCCCATTCGTTAGGTATTGTATTCTCAATTTCATTGTTTAATATTCAAGCCCTGCATTATCTGCCTGTAACTGGCCATGAGTTTAAAATCAACTATTTTAATATCTCCTCAGAATAGTAATAATAATAATACACAACTCAAAAAGCTCGGTAGGAGCATCAGTCGTATCGCGAGCTTCAGTTATTCCTCGGAGCAAATTGTGTCTGAGCACTTAATTCCAGAGTCAAAGTGAATCCTCCGCCTGCCACCACAACACCAGAGAGAGACAGAGGGCAGCGGAACATGCAATAAACTTGGAAATCTCTCTCCCTTGAGCAGCAGACGTTACTTGCATTGAATAAACAATGAAATAGCACAGTCATCGCAAAAAGGCATTAGTGGAAATTTATTGTCTCATTGAAGGCGAACTCCTCGACCCTTTTCTTGTCTGCCCAGTCTACCGAATGCAATAGTTTAGGATCATATGACTGGGTATGAACTACGACTCTCGTCTCTGGATATATTTGAGATGCATCTGGCACGCTAGCGTCAAATTTCAATGGGTCACAGGAGCACACGAATGTCCAGGGTATGAATGTATGGAAAAATTATTGAATAATTGTTTGGACAGTTCCTTCTTTCGAATTGATTCCCGATGAATTGGGAAGAAAAAAAATCATTTTTATGTGCGAAATCGTGTGGAGTAGAAAGTGAAATGCTGAATTATGCACTTTGTTGTTCAAAATTAGGGGGTTGAAGACGTGAGTTACCTGACAAATTAAATAGATCGAACTGGGCACGATAAAAGCGATGGCCGAAGCAACTGATGAAAAATATATCAAATTTAATTTTGAATACTTGAAGGACCGGTATTTGCACAATTTAAGTCGAGTTAGAGTATTGAAAGGATGTACAATATCTAATGAAATATTAATGACAGTGGAAATAACCTATCATATGGGTTACATCATTCTAAAGTAGTGGAAAAAAATAAAAATGGAAATTTCCTCTCAACTGTTGGGCGCAGAACATTTTCAGATTCTTCTCTCGAACTATTAAAACTCATTTTCCGCCAGCGTCTGAATAAGGAGTAGTTGTACTACTTTTTTTAATCATCCCAAACAAATCGACCATCGGAAGCGGTAGAAATATATTGAGTGAGCGCTGATCCATAGCAGTCTCAATCCCCCAATGAATAAAGTATATTCACTCTCCTTTATCAGACAATCTTTTTTTTTTCAGAATTATTCAGACATGAAAATCCTCTCTTCCCACTATCTTGGGAGAAATAAGCCACTGCGAGATGAAGGTCTTTATTCAATTTCCAATGATGTGCTACTTGCTGGGGACAATAAATTGCGGATCATCGGCGTCAAAAACACGGATGCGTGTAATTTATTCCCGAGGAGAGAGTCCATATTTAATTAATAAATTCCAGACGTGAGAAAAAACATCTGTCATGATATGGGACTTCAATGAGAAAGAAATATAATAAAACAAAAATGAAAATGAAAATATAATGCAGACAGGGATTGATAGTTTGGACAAATACAACGTACTTTTGGAAAACGATTGCTCCAGAGAAAATGAAAATTCTTATAAGCGAATTTTCGTAATCAACAGAGAAAATATCTCTTCTATCTCCTACATCGGTGTCTTCCGGCGAATAGTTAACGTTTGTTTATATTAAAATAAAATGCATCTCTTGACGAGTTACCGGTCGACTTCGATGGAATACCGGTATACAGGGTGTTACGTCACACAAGGAATCGTTTTCCGGATAGAGTAATAATTTGGCGGCGCCGCGCTTGCGCTGCAAGCCACCTCCGGGTCAACGGCAAGAACGTCGTCCCAGTCTAGTTGTACGACGCACGCCAGGAGAAGCCGACGTACGGCACAGTTGTTGTGTTCTCCAATCTTCCGAGAAGAAAAAAAAATCGAACGATAAATGAGAGAGAAAAATCAATAATCGATTGCTAGATCACTGGACAATTTCCAATGATATTTGAAAATTTGATATTGCAAATTTGAAAAAAAAATCGGCAATATTTCACACGAATAATTAATGACCTCGAAACTAACGAAAGCTTATTTTGAAAGTGCAAGTGCCGGAAACTGTTAATTCAGTGGTAAAATAAAAATATGGTGATAATTTATTCGAGTGAAAATGTTATTAAAAAGTAGATTGGTTTTTAGTCACTTGTTCGATTGTTAATTAATGAAAAAATGTGAGAGAATTTGAATTTTTGACGGAAAATACTGAGGGGAGGATTGAGGTATTCGCGGTGCGACGATCGACGCATATTAAAAAAATTCTAATGACCGGAGGAAGCGGATCAGGATGAAAGACTGCGAATGTATAATGTCCAATAGGATTTCCATGTTGAACAAGGGATCACAACCAGCAACCGCAGGCGGTTACTGTAATTAACGTATCACCTTTCATCGGTTTTCATCCACGTTTTGCACTACCAATTATATGATTTCATTTGATAACAAGTCCGGTTTTGGCTCGGTCAACCGAGAGCGGATGTATGAGCAAGAAATAACAATTTATTATTAACATAAAGTGAGAGATGATCATGAATGAAAAAGAGGATCACCGCAGCATGCCAAAGTGGTAAAGTATTTTTCTTGATGTTTATTTCTTACTGACGTTGGTGTCTGCCTCGTGCAACGGCAAATTTCCATTCTCCTTCGATACCACCAATTTCACGGGTACGAAAGGGAAGACTGAAGTGAAGAGGATATGGAAGTCTCTTCGGGGCTCTACCATATCTCAGCCTATCTCTTAGCCATTAGGGAAATCCTTCGGGATTAACGATTGAGTCACGTGTGAATAAAAATTTTGAAAAACCGATTGACTTGTTTCAACGATTTTTCATCTTCGCGGGGAGTCATTGTCACAATAAATAAACACGAAATTACTATAGTATAACTATTGCTGCCTGTAAATTAATAATATTCTTTCTAATAAATATTCATTCCCCTTTTGGTGGGTGGATGGAAACTATTTTTTTCGTACACAAGAACGTGGCATAAATCATATCAATCATAAATTAAATGCATCAATGCATATTTAATTGTTATTAATGAATAGAGGTAAAGGTAGAGTGTAATACTCACGATAATTAAATGAATAATTGGTATATTAAAAGGAAGAAATTCCTTCAGATGAGATCCCCCTGCCTGAGTCCATAAAACATCCCGAGAAAAATGTTGATGAACAATAAGATATTAACCAGCATGTGGGTAGTTCTCCTATGTACTATACACACTACTTCGTAAACCTCCCTCGTACAATATTAGGAAAAGGAAAGACCGTTGAGGCAGGTTCCACCAGAGTCCCGTGACGACGGAAAATTGAATTTTGGTCCCAACCCGCACAAAGTTTACCAACTGTCACTGGATTCCAATCAGGATTACATCTTCCGTGTAAATAGAAAACTATTCGTCATTCACGTTTACTGAAGGATCAATCGATGCTTTTCAAGAGGCAATAAGAAAAAATCAAACAGACTGTCAACACGAATTTCATGGGGGAATAACCACTGCATGTGTGTCACAGTTACTTATGTAAATTTGAGTTATCCTCTATTGCTCATTAATTTTAAACAAGCAGCCCTGTATCAATAACCGATTGATGGACGTACCCGGTACTATTTATCGGAAAATGCTAATGGAATCGTAATTTTTCTGGCCAACTTTCATTCAGGAGAAAAGGAATTTTCCAAGTGGTTAACTTTTTGTGCAGAATATCGAAGACAGATGAAAAAATGAATATTTTTAAATTTTATTTCAGATCAATATTCGGAATTTGACGATCTAGTTTTGAAAGAAGGCGTGAAAAAATTAAAAGAATAAAATACAGAATTCTTTTTGGCTTAAGTACACGGCTTAACAATGATAACGATAACAGTTTTAATTATGATGGAATCCTTCATCGGATTAGTCAATGGAAAACAAAACCAATTATTATAGACATGATGAATTTAGTGTGACAACGTATAAAAGACATGCAGATCGTATTCGGGTCAGAGGATTAATGCATCCCGTCGAATATTACCCTCATGAAAAGAGACGGGTGGAATAAAATACTACGACGTAAAATTTCATTATCATCTCGTCACAGAGCCTGAAATTAAAATTATATTCTACGGTTGGTGCGCAACGCGACACTTTACATTATCTGGTGCGTTAAATAGTTTCATTTTTTCTTCGTCTTTGTTGAAAATTATTGATTATTTTTTCAACATAAGCGATACACCACTCCGGCGGTCACAGCGCATATAGATTGTAATCGTTAAAATCTGAATTGGGTTTATACTAGTTTAAATCCCCTAATTAGGGGTATTTTTCATTTTACCTCGGTCTCCCCTATTTTTTCCAACTTTTCCATCTCCCCAGAATTGTTTCTAAAATTCATCAATTACGGGGTAATTGCGGAAATTTTCAGTACAACCCAAAATAGAACTATATTACAAACGAAGTCAATATTTAACCGTCACGAATATAATCTAGGATCACGAGGAAGAGAGTTAAATGTGAGTCGAGTAGTTCTGCCCTCATCTCATTTAATACAGGATATTGCATTTCTTTTTTTCCTCTTTTTGCGCATTCGTTGTCCCGCAAGATTCAGTCGTATCATTATTCCGAGTGCAATATTTTCAAGTGGGTGAAAAGATTGCCACTGTACCGAGCTGGGGTAAATCCCACGGGTATTTCACAACCCAAACCGGGGCATATGTACAACATTTGTCTTCCAGAAAATCAGGCGAATCTGACGCATCTTTTTCGTCGTGTTATTTACACCTGAAATAAGTATACCCAAGAGCCCTGCGCTACTTTTCCAATATTTTTTTCACTCTTTTTTCTGTCAAGTGGCTAATCCACAGCTCGACCGAATGGAATATTTTCAAAGAATAAATTCTGGCCAGTGGTGGAGACATTTTAAGAACAATCCGCCTCTTCAAATACTGAATGTACTGAGATAAATATTCAGTTGAAATTACGGAACTCCCAGTTGGCTCGCCGATTACCGAATCGATTGGCAAATTTTACACGACAATATCGTAATTTTTTCTGACGATCCAGTGAAAAATTACCAAACGTTCAGGAAAAATTCTGTGTCGCTTCCATAAAATTTCCTATAATCGCAGTTTGCTGTCGCATTACGGAAAATATAGGGAATATTTAATGAATATTTCTCTCCGTACGATTGAAAAGTTCTTTTCAAGCACCACTGGACGTAACATTTTTGAAAAAATGAATACCATCCAAATTTTTTGGAACTTTGGAAATGGACTAAATTTAATTTCAAGAATTATTTGCACAAATATGTTGTACCGGATGGGTTGATTGTCGGAGAAGAAGTACTCCACTGTGGCGATGGAAAATGGCCTGTGGAATATTAATGATTCCTACATTATTGGAAAACTATTATCCTCAGTGTATGCCGTAGTCAATTCCACACGAGCTCTAGATCCCCCTTTCGTATTCCCCCGTGTGTGCATTGATGCTGCCACAATTACAATTAAATTGCGTGCACTCTGCAATTTCCATTATAATTTTCTTAGAAATTTGGTTTTATCCTCCCAAAAGGGTAACAACGGTTACCATAATTGTATTTTCTCACCGGAATTCAGAAATTTGAAATTCATGAGTATTTGTGAATATTCCATCGACCAATTGGGCAAAATCGAATTCGATACCACAATCCGGAGGGTTGTTTTCATGCAGATTTCTTATTCCTGAAGAAATGTGTGTACACCAACCGCGAAAGAAATTATTACTAATTCATATTAACGAATATTAATAGTTTTCTAATAAGATAACACATGGACATTTCAATTGTTTGATACCAACTAATTTTTCTGGCGGGAAAAAAAAATTTCCAGGAATTATCATTACGCAATAAACTGAATGACATTCGGTTTTTTTCATTTTTGGATTTCCGTGAACTATTAAATAATTGACGACAACAGTAACCCGGCAAATAAATATAAATGAGAACAATGTCACATCCACTGGATAGAATATTCATTGCGCGCGCATTGGGAGCAATTACTCTGTAAACATTGCATTGAATACCAACGTGAAATTTTCATCATATCGAGATACGTATTTACAGTTGTTCTATAACATATCCCGAAATGATTAATGTCCGTATCCAGTGACACCGGAATGGATCCAAACAACGCGAGCAGACATCGACATATTATTGCCGTTTTTTTTTTAACAGCTAACAGTGAAATTAAATAGAAATCCTGCGCATGTAAATGAACGTCGACCATGTTATGGATTTTTCTTGAATTCCTGCGAATGGCAATTTGAATTAATATGCTATTTATGAGATTGACGAGTGAGTGATCGTGTTGGGGGCTTATTGTTCGTTTATTCGGCATGACTGGGTTCGATGGATCCTCGTAAAAGACACATAACTCCCGCTTTGGGCAAATAATCCACCTCAACAGTTTCCCTCGCCGGTAAGGATTTGTGTAACATCTCACTCGAATATATATCACAGATTCATCCAGACGGAAGTACGATAAAGCACAGTTTCCCCGCTGCTACCGCCACCGCCACCGCCACCACCGCCGCACGAAACAAGGTAGAGAAACAACTTGCTATCTGTGTATATGAGACAGTTGTTAAATATTTGAGAATCAATATTATATTTTTCACGCTACATTCTTAACGCGTAGATGGCGATAAATTTTTAGTACAAATTACCCCGCTCTTACAAATTTGGTGAACGTGAATTATCGCAGATTTTGCGTCGCTCGTTTTTTAAATCGTTGACTGGAAGGAGCGACAGACGTTGAGAATTGAATACTCAAAATTTTATTATTTATTAGTTGTTTTTGTTAGTGCCACTGGCACTCGCTTCCCCTACTATTCATAGCTCCATTGTGGGCGAACTTACGGATGTGAATACTGACCAAGTTATGAATAAGCGCATGAACACGGAGCAAAGCAGGGAAAAAGTTAACATGATATCAACAATATTTTCTCATCCTCGTCTTTTCCGTGTATCCGATGATCAACCTCGGGGTATAGCAGAGTTTCTGCGTACAGTGCCAAAAGCAATTGTAACTGGAGTGTGAGAAAAAACAAAGGAATAACATTGTTCATGTATTTTTTGTAGATAATAAAAACGAGAGGGATTCTCCGTTGAAGACATGAAAATGTATTCTGTCCAGCTTTCTGCTTGTCCAGTGTTTTCTTTGGATAATCAAATGGCGCTAGAAAAAATTCTCCATTACCGCGCGTGAGTTTCACAAAGAATTTTTCCATTTTATTCTCCAATCTTTTTCTCCTTAAAAAAATTATATTCATGAAAAAGAGTCAGGAGAGAATTTTTTCTATATAACTATTTATATGTTTTTTTTCTTCTTCATTTGCGGAGGATGTCGTGAAAATCTTTAGGAAATGAAAGAAATTCCTTCCATTCCCAGATTATATTTTTTATCATCTTTTTCATTATCAAACGGTCAATTGAGAGGGTCTTAGTATTAGCACAGCGAGAAAATCCCAATAAAGCATAAAAAGAAATCATTCGAATGACGCGAAGTGTTCGGTAATTTGGACCGACTCGTTTTTCCCCTGAATTTAATGAATTTTGATTTTATTACAGAGGAAGTCTAGTAGGACAATGTGCAGAAGTGGTCAGTGAAAAGTGGTAAAAAGGTTTTTATGGTGGGGTTTTTGGGGGTGAAAGAAGAGGAAGAACTAACGTGAAAAGAGTATAGATGCCCGGGTTGCCGGGATCGCAAGATAAAGTGGGGTGGGCAGAAGGCCGATATACAAGAGAGGATGACCTAGTCGTATGGGGGTGGGGCGCTTGGGATGCTCCGGATTATCGGTTAAGATCGGATGGAGGGGAAGGAAGGAAGTACGGAAAATACTTGGCATCTAAATGTCACGGCGCTTGCAGTAGAGGATACCAACAACTTTTTCGGAGATTTTCCTGGCAAAACTTCCTCCTACACAACAAGCCAGGTAATCACATTAATTTTTTCTAAACATATCATCATCATTATTACTATATTAATTGAATAAAACTAGAATTGGAAAAGTGCAATTTAATCTACTTAAAAATTCAGCAGCGAAGTCGTAGAACGAGTCGAGTCACTTTTGACCATGGCCCAGTTTTTAATGAATATCTCCAAATCTAGGGAAGATAGGAAAATTTTTGTTATTACCTTTTTTGTAAAGGGAATCGAGTTTGACAATAAATGTTATTACAAAAATCTCGCTATCTCCCTTGGATTCGGAGATATTGACCGTAAAATTGCCGTAAAGATCTGTCAACTTATTTCCTGGTTATACCACTTCGCCACTGAATTGGGAGCAGACTTGATTTTTAATTAATTCGTGTAATTTAATAGAAAAATGTATGTTATAATTTTAGGCAATAGTGATTGCATTGGTACTCGGAAGCATCGTAATAGGCACAGTAATCGGCAACATACTTGTGTGTGTGGCGGTATGTTTAGTTCGAAAATTACGACGGCCCTGCAACTACTTGCTAGTGAGTCTAGCTGTGAGTGATCTGTGTGTTGCCCTTCTGGTGATGCCAATGGCATTGCTCTATGAGATTTTGGGGACCTGGTCATTCGGACAATTTCTCTGTGATTTGTGGGTGAGCTTCGACGTTCTCAGCTGTGCAGCGAGCATTCTGAATCTCTGCATGATATCCGTTGACAGGTGAGAGACGCAGCAGTGAATACCTTACCTTATTCTTTATTCTGATGGCATCAGTCAAGCTTTCTGAATTTTTTCGGTTGAATATATACCACCATAAGAGCTTATGTGACACAAGATAACGCGAGAAGCAATTTGGCTAACGACTCTTGTCGTTCTTACTATTCAAAGTACGTGTTATCCGACTCGAATAGCGAACGCACCTTCCATTTTTAGATAGATATTCTACACGTGTAATGTGTCTAGTCGAGGATAAAAAGGTCATATATCTATATATGTATGTATATATGTATCCGAAGATTATTTTGCCTTCGTTTTTCTCCCGCTCTATATTCTGTTTCACCTTCTCGACGGAGAGAGCTTTCTCCAGAAATTCTTTTGCGTGTGAACAGGAATATTTATCATTTTCACGAACTAGCGTTTTCAATGGTGTATATGTCCTGAAATATTGGAGTTATTGCGAAGATATGATTTATTCACGGAATGGGAAGGACTCGAGGAAAATTAAATTACAGTAAAATCTGACATACTACTCGAATTATTGGTTTTTCCACGACTAGTAGTGGAATAGAGAATAATTGATTATTTAAAATACTTCAACTGTAATTTAGGGTCTACCAAGTTTATCGGAAAAGAATCTAGGTTTCACCCAAAAAGACATTTATTGTTCACACGTATCTGAACTTGGTCCCCGGTGGATTTTCTACTCGTTTTAAGTAGTATAACTGTGGCTCCATTAATTCGAATTCCCGGCTTGGGGGGAGACAAAAATATGATCGTTTTATATTACTTTCTACTCTTTAAGGCATGTAATACTAGCGGCTCCCCCGGTAATAAATAGTACCATATATCAGTGCACAGAAAATAAATTATAGCGAGTAATATTATTCTGAATAATATTGATCGAAATACGACGCAACAAAAAAAGATCACATTTCTCTCCGGGGTCTCCTTATCATTGCAACAAATTAATAGGATTCACGTACGTCATTAAATTGGGCTATGACTTGAAGTAAACATTACCAGCATTTATTACAATATATCGTACAAGTACACCGTCATATCAGTGTTAAAGGCGAGACACGCGTCATGACAGTAATAACATTGTCACAGGAGACGTTGATGTAATTCGTATACGGTAACGAAGTACCTAAGTGAAGCGACATATTAATGGCCCAACGTTTCTACGCGCGAGAAATGGAAACTTGTTAATGCTATATCACGAAGGCCATTCTGCTGAATATTATTCATAAAATCGGGGGAGAGGTAGTGTAATAAATAAATATGAGGAACAAAAAAAAATAATATGTACGTGTATAGGATGGCTTTAATCTAGGGAGAATTTGTTTGTTGAGAAAATGGACATCGCTTGTATCCGATATATTCCTGAATTATGTATGATACATGAAAATAACTCTGGCAGTAAAAGCAAGCTCTCTCCTGAGTCAACAATTTCGTTTTTTTATACTGCCATAAGGTCACTCTAGCAAATAAGTCTTATTTATATGCTTTATTTGATCTTAGCCCTTATTAGGCTGTTTTATTATTATTTTCTGTCTAAAGGGCACTTGGGAAATTTATTGTGTCTAGGTATTGGGCTATCACGAAACCACTGGAGTATGGTGTGAAACGAACCCCACGACGCATGATACTTTGCGTTGCCCTCGTCTGGTTGCTTGCTGCCTGCATTAGTCTTCCACCTCTTCTTATCCTCGGTAACGAACATAAGTTCGAGATGGGTGCTTGGCATTGTGACGTATGTCAATACTTTGGATATCAGATTTATGCCACCCTTGGCAGTTTCTACATACCGCTAATTGTCATGATTGAGGTAAGAACTCGGGAATTTCATTCCTATTCCCTAACGGAGTGAATTAGGGACTAGTATGTTACGATAATTGATTGTAAGTGAAAAAATGGGGCTTCGACGAGTGTGAGAGATACGGAATTGAGCCGAGGGCTACGGTCTGAGGTCTCTAAACTGAGTTGTCGGAAAGTAGTTTTCAGGTTCGCACGGAGAGAAATATTCAGCGAAAGTTCCAGAACTCCTAGTGGAGTAATCGAGTACGAAATTTGTGATTATTTATTGTTCTCATACTATTCAGACGATTCTCCGTGCGTACAATATTTTATGGTACTGGTGAGACAAGTCTCAGGAGACGTTAGAAAGGAGACAAGTTGGCTCGGAGATGAGTCAACTTATCTCGTCTTACTTCTTTGGTACTGAATTACGTGTAATAGAATGAGATTTTGGATGAGGAAAGTCTATTTGAATGCTTATGGGTATTTTGTAATCAGAATCAACTGAATTATGCAGTGAGAATGCACTTATCCACTCGTTTTTTCTGTTTTTTTTTTCTTGCAAGGTCTATTATAAAATTTTTTGTGCGGCGCGAAGAATAGTGCTGGAGGAAAGGCGTGCTCAGAGTCATCTGGAGGCCCACTGCAATGTAGATATAGAGCCATCAACGCATCATACGAGTGCAGTTAGTCGACCATTGAATTTTGACGCTCAAGCCACTCACAGTAGTCCCATCATTAAACAACACCGCAGCTCCAGTGCATCTACCACGGTCAGTACAGTACAACTACCACTACGACCTTGCATTTCCATTCATTTTCACTATTGTATTTGTCAATATTTGTTCCATTCTTTTTTATCTCTCTGATGGAAAATAAAAAAATAAAATCGGTACGGAAATATTGAATTAAACGAGGGCAGGGCGCAGGCCGAAGCCCAGATTCAATTGTTCGAATGTCAGAATTTCACAGTCTCTCGCCTAGGAAAGCGTTTGGGAGGACAGATGGTAGACAGGTTAATGGCTGAATGTCCGAGCGTTACGCAAAGGGATACCAAGCAAAGGGATTTTGTCTCTTCTTCCCTTTGGACTTGTTTGTTTTATTCGAGGTTATACGCGTAACATCCTGCCAACCCTATCCTGTTCCCTGGCCTGCGTTATTTACAGTTCGTCCAAGGCTACAAGGTAATCAGGACAAGCCCTTCATGGCGAGAATTATTGGATAATTTTGAAGCGAAGACGTGACAAAGGGCAATTTTTCGGAATTTTTACGTAATTTTATCGACACTTTCCTTAATTCTTACGTGAATTATCCTGAAAAAATTACAATACTGCCACTTAAATTGTCTTAGTCATTTCCGTAGTCGGTAAACGACCTTCAGCTCCGTGAATTTTATTGAATATCTCTCGCCGTGCGGACAAGTGCCAGAGAAAATGACATTTTATCGATATTGGATTATTGAATTTAATTTTGAATTGAAAAAAAAAACGATTGGAAAAGGAATTGACACGGACGGCGTCAGAGAGTCACCCGAGAGTATATATGTATGTATAAACCTAAACAATATTTTCTCCTGAAGAGATCCATAAAGTACAGATATTTCTTCCTCGTCCTATTTCAAGAACCAAAAAGTTCAAGTTTAATCCATTGCATTCAACGTTTTTTACACATCCCATTTTCAATAATGGATAATCGATTTCAAAAGCGAGAAGCAAAAAATAATTTATTAGAATGTTCAGCATGTGTACTTACTCGTCTGACCACAAACGTCCATTTTCTACTGAATACTGTGAGCGCGTGCTCGCTCGTGCAAGTCAGACGTGATTTAAAAATTCGGTTAAACACAGCATAATATTCAGGCCAACGGACAAACCATAATTCTACGTAATTCCGAATTTTTTATCAATTATTAATCAATCTCACGTGATATTCGCGATAGTTGAAATGCATTGAAGCAATTTTTTTGGCCCTTTGGAAGCCTGTGCCCATAAAACGTCTGTAATCATCAAGTGCTGATTCAAACAGTAGATTACACATTCTCCGTCGACCTGAAATCGACGGAAAATTGAACGGACTCCTAAAAACGAGCACGGGGGCCAATGGCAGAAAATTAGATCGACTCGTTGAGTTGGAACATTAAATTTCCAGGCTCTTTTGCCGACTCCTGGGGCTCGAGGGAAATTTATTTCCACAGTTGGCAATTAATTGAAAGTGGGCATGTCTCCACGAGGTGATTCCACAGGCATGAAAAGACCATAATATCGCTGGTTTTTTTTATTGTGGTTATGGGAAAGGTCACTCTTACCTTAATGAAACAGCATCCACCACCTTTTTTATATTTTTCGCTGTCCGAACTTGACATTTTTTGTTATGGATCGTGGTGAGGTGACAATGCTACAATGATTAATCGCCAGCGGGCGAGGATAGTGTATTTGAAAGGAAGGGAAATTGTTGATTTGAAGGGTCACGAGGAGTGGAACTATGAGGGGAAAGAATGTTGAACACAAATTGATGAAAATAGCTGGCATCATTGCAATTAACCTACCCTGAAAATAACGAGGAATTGACTAACGTGGCGCTCGTCGTGCCAAAGATTCCTGGAAATTTCATTAGATGGAGAATGAACCTTCTACTATAGAAATTTCAAATAAAATCATTCTGATATTTTACTGCCGCATGGGCCAATCGATAATTTATCACCCCCCAAGACCTGTCCAAAAGTTTCAACGGCTAGTGGAGCCAAGTGTGTGATGAAAAATTGATGAGGTTATACCACAATTTTCTTGAACTTTCGACTGTGAGTGCTCGTGACCTCCTAATTAACCACCTAATACCACGTGAATTAATTAACATATAATTAATTTATGAACTAGCGACCGGGAACTACTTTAATTTATACTATACTATTTTTTTCTATTTCGGTCTTTACAGCTGGATAATTTAATACTATTGATGGTGATTATGAATTTTCTTCTCATATTTCGGTCATTACGACATTGAATGAATAAATAATAATATCACTAAAAAGTATATTTCGTTGGAAAGTAGGAGACAATAAAAATTAGAGACGAACAACTGTATCAGATAAAGACAATGCAATAATCATAATGATTTTTCATGTAAGATCAAGACAGTATCGACTCCGCGCTAGTAATTAAGGAAATAATTCCCATCATTTTTTCTAATCACCAGGACGATCCCACGCGCATTTCACCACTTTCTTCATATTTCTCATATCGAGCTGTGAATATACGCCCTCCGATGCTCCCATCATTCATTTATTGAGAGTATATCTATATTTGCAACGTTTTCCCTTTTCTCTCTGTTCCGTCTTAGCACACGACAAACCGCCCCGACAAACGCGTCGCATTTTAATTAAAACAGTGCCCGCGGTCGTATATATACCTTAGGCTCCTCACCAGACCTCTTTCTTCCATTACATTTTTTATCCTCTAGTTGTCAAGGATTTATCTGTTCTCTGCTTTCTGAATCACGATATAGTCTCTTTCAATATCACCAATGAATGTAGACAAAAAGGCGGAAAGGGTGCGCTTTCGTTGTGAGAATCTACTCAAAATTTCTCGCAAACAATTCTCACCCCTCTCATCAGAGTGACATTCAATTGGAATGGGCAATTCCACGTTTTATGGAAGGGTCAGATAATTTTAGTTGACAATATAAAAAACGTAATTGAAAAAAAAAGCAATTTTTAATGGTACATCGATTCCTTTACTTCAATCGAGTCAAAGAAAATTCATTCACCTGGATAAAAAAAAAAAGGCGCTCGTTTTATAATGTTTGCCAACAGAAACTAAAAACCAGGATAACAAATGTCAGAGAGTCTGAATATTCAATAAATGTGTTGCACAGCATCTATTTTTCATTTTTACCTTTAATGCTTCGAGCACGATTTTTTTTTCTCTCTTCGTTCATATGCTTTATGTTATATTCTCCTTTGAGCGTCCGGACGTTGGGAATGGGGTTGAGGGGAAAGAGGGGAGGCTGAACATCACAAGATCCGCGGATATGCGGAAATTTCGTTAGTAATTTTATTGCCGGATTTCATTCTACCTCACCCCAGCCACGTTACTGGCGTGGATATGTCCGTCGAGACCCAAACGAAGGGGAAGGGAAGTGAAAGAGGGAAGGATAAAGGGAGGGGGGATTGAGAACTTCATCCTCTTCCGACTGCATAATATAATGTAACCCCAACGGAACCTGCATGTACTGTCAGGACGTAGATAATAAACTAAAACAGCCATTTTGTTATATTATTTTTCTTTATTACTATTTTTTAAAATCTGTTGTACGTTTCGTCTTGTTTATTTCCATACAACGCATTTGCTTTAATTATGTTGTTTCGTTATTTTTATGGTAATTACGATTGAGTGAAACTGGAAGTACACGAGAGAAAGAAAAAAATAATGAAAATTACCAGGCAGAAAACGTAGAATTTCGGGAGATGGTAAATTAGTGATAATGAAAAGTCGGGCAAATTAGGACGATTTGGTGGATTTTTAACGGTATCGGAGAAGCCATAAATGTTATCTTAATCAACTCCCTAAATAGGGAATTTGTGAATTTACCGAATAGTCAGCAAATAAAACAAGTTCTCAACTCAGTATTGACTTGATAGTTACCTCGAGACGAGTGAGTGAGTAGCAAGCACAGTTGCATCGATTTCTCAGCATAAAATAAAACGGCGCAGAAGAGAAGAGACAAGTCTCACCGTAAGCTAGTCAAAAGTTTGTCCATTCTCAAGCCTATCACCCGATCCTCAGTAAGAAAACTTTGGGGTGGCATAACGACATGGGCTTTTCCAACTGAACTTTGCAGGGAATAGGTCCAAGTCTTTACGATCGTCGGTGAAATTTTATAGGTGCATTAAAACCGACTCTATGTGAAGTAGATCCTCGCGTTTATTTCTTCTCTATATAGCTATTCCTACCGGCTTTCCACAGCCGTAGATTTCTACCTTTGTGGTATTTTCGAGTCAGTGAGTTTTGTCCTGTTACGTTTTTTTTCTTCCAGAAGACACCTCTCCCCAACGCAATAGCCCTGCGCGCTGTGTAAATTATTTTTTACTTTGTGGGAGAGATATATTTTTTCTGACGCAATGCAACGAAAAATTTCACCACGGTCTAGAGATATTTATGGGGGAGACTGGTAAAAATAAAACTCCTGAAATATATAATTGTTAATAACGATTTATTCGCAAAGTGGTAAAATGAGATAGGTTGGCTCATCCTGAGTGGAGTTGCGAGTTATATCTCCGAATCTAAGAGAGATAGCGGAATTCTTATTATAACGTTTGTTGTAGTACTCAATTCGCTGAACAAGAAAGGTTATAATAAAAATTTTGCTATTTCCCACTGATTTCGAGATATTCATTAAAAACCAGTCCATAGTGACTTCTCTCGTTCGACCCCTTCGCTACTGAATTCGTTTCTCAAAAATAGCGAAAATATCATTGAGATTTTAACAATCGAATTTTTTTTTAATTGTAAATGGAACTACTACTCAGATTTTCAGTCTAGTATTTTAATTCTAATTCCGCGGCACCATTTCTTATTGAAAAAAACTAATTGAATCTGCTAATGATACTTTGAATAACAATTCGATATCACCCCATTCTCTTGTCCTGGGATTTTAACATTGAATCACCAATGTCTTACAATGTCTTTGTATTCATTTTATTTTTTCCTTTTCTCCTCTCCCCATTTCTGTATCAAAATCCCACGAATGTTGAACCATATAATATGCGGCTCCGTCGTTTTCCATTACGCCAGATGCTCCTGTCCCGTTTCCTTACAAATCCTGGAACAGCCTTGAAGAGGGTGTTACAACTCCCCCTCTTCTTTTGACCCTTTTTCTGAGACTCGAGTGCGTTGAAGTAATTTTAACCCTCCCTCAAAGTCACTTCGTACGAGGATTACGACCTTGGCACGCTCACAAAAAATGCTTTTCGAGCGGAAAAGAAAAAAAAATGGAAACTGTGGGCGAAGGAGGAGCGATTTTCCTTCAATCCTGCTGACTCGCTGCCGCAATCTTTTCCAATTTAACTCGTCGTAAGGGAAAATAACTTTACCACTGAGTTAATTGAGAAATTATAATTAAATTCGTGAAAGTGAATCTTATCCGTCTAAACAAAAAATTTCACCACTTTGGAATTCAATTTTATGATTTATTTTTCAACAAACCTTAATTATTTTTATTTTAATTACTTAAAAATATTATTGTTAGTTCTGTCCAAATGGTTTATATGGATATATCGCCCTGTATTTATCCGTGAGATTTTTCGTTTGCCTCGTCTCACTAGAAACGAATGTCAGGATTGATTGGACAATAACAAGTCCAGAGTATTTGAGTTTTTCGGTGTCGATTTTCACCTTATTTCCAACAATGGCTTATCGGACTTGGTTCATCTTGGGGGCTTGTCTGGTTGCCGACGGCGAAGAATGGATTTATGAGCTGTCGGTTCGCACCGCAGAAGCTCACCAAGCTTATCGCCATTTCATGAGCTTCCGGCGCTCCGACTCACAGGCCTTTTTTTCCATCCAAGAATTCCACATTTTCTTTCTCCGGATTTCAAGCGGAGTTTTTAGGCCCCACCCTCTTTCATCAAGATCAAACGACCATTATTCATTTGTGAAAAGTCAGGAGAACCGATGAATCGGACGGAAAAACGGTTCTGAAAAATTGTTTTCATTGGTGGAAAATTGCTGCTGAAATTTCCATTTCTACCCATTTCATTATTGGTAAACAAAAATATCGATAAACTGATAAATCGATGTCTTTAAGATCTTCTGATGAAGGTAGTTTACGGTAGTTTATTACATTAAATTTAACTTTTCATAATTTGCTCTATCAATGAGTATTTCAGAGTAATTCGACTTTGAAAAAAGTTTGAGCTCACAATTTTGAACACGAGTTTATTCCTGGAATGTTAAACGCCCGATATTTCATAATGATGCATACTCAACATTGTATAACCCACACCCAGACACTTACGTCAGTCGCAGATACTATTTTAACGAAAAATGAATAATCACCGATCAGGCGCGTACCGAGGGGTGAACTCCTCGTGACCGCTGTATATCTAATTGCAGAATCAATGAATTCTTCTCCCGGCGTTAATTTCATCAGTGCGTCGACCTGGCGGTACCACATGGCCGTTTTTACCAAATATTGTTGTTGATTTTTTTAGAGTAAGGCACATAGCGGAATGCCGACGAGATATGGTCAATAACGTCGTTTGGAAAACATCAATCATTCACGTTATCGACTACATTCGATTCACCGCGGCTGTATGGAATCAATAAGGTATTTTTAAAAAACCGCCATCTGGCAATTTGAATAAAGTTTAAATAGCGGGATCATTGTTGATCACAGTTTCGCAAAATTTCATTAGCGATTAATCCCACGAATAGCCTAAAAGAAAAGGGAGTTGAGGGATACAGGAACTTTTCCTCGAGAGCTGCTGGCAAAGAGGAAAATTACTTGTTACGGTTCCCCCAGACGTTTATGTGTACCATTTTAATCTTTTCACTGAGAAGAATAGTTCCATAAAAATTACGTGAAACTTGCGTAATTTCCAGGTGAGAAAAAAAATCCAGTAAAAATCATGACGAATCCAATAAAGAGTACGGAACGCTCCGTAAAAATTACATAACTCACTGCGTATTGTTTACGAAGCGGTTCATACTTGTTACTGGATCTTCAGTACTTCCACGTAATTTTTAGTGAACCTTTTCTCATCGTTTTCTGGAGCTTTAAAAAACATTCGCGTGTTCCTGACTGAATGTAAAAACTGAATCTGCAAAATTGATTGGTCGCGGAAAAAGAAATCGACAAAAGAGTGAGTAATCAGGAAAATTCTGCTGATTCGGCTTCACGAGAGAGGAATTTTCCTTTTAGATCTCTTTCCAAAAATCGATGCGTTCATTTTTATCCGATATCTGGACTTTACTTATGATACCATATGATAAATAATTTGCAATCGTTTCCAACTCAGTGAAATAGAAACTGCGAACAGTAAAAAAATTTTCTCTCTCGAAAATTAATTTATAGTTTTTGTAGACAACTTAACATTAGTTAATTTCCATAATTAATCGGTCTATCGACGACCAATTTAATCGATATTGAATTACCACCTCCACGATGTTTACAATTCACCCGCATCTCCTGGGTTAATAGAAAAAAAATGTTTAACAGTGTAATTCCGTATAAGGAGAGATTCTAACGGGGTATGCGCTCCGTTTCATACGCAAACCCCCTTTGACTGCGGAATCGGAGTCTCTTCCCCTGTGCTCCATTATCCCCAGAAGTGGGCCCTTAAAGAGAATCAATGAAAGTGAAATAAGTGGTGAGCTTTGGAACGCCCCGACATCAGAGCCAGATAATCACAAGTGTGTAGTTGAAAATTATTCAAGTAAACATCACTCAAATCCACGAGTTATTGAATTATAACAGAGGACCTTGCAGGGGCTTTCGTCTCTCGTAATGTCATAGTTGGCTCTTCCTCAGGGTCGATATCATTTCAATGTCTGCTATGCGTGTACATGTGCGTGTGTTTGTGTGCAACTGAGTTGACCCCCGGAGGCGAACGACAGACGTACCACGAAAATTACGGTGGACATACCGACATGTGCGAGAGCAAGCACATATTGCTGTCATGCACAGGGACGAACTCCAGCGAGCGGAGGGATTTCACACAGTTCTCCTTTGCTCGACGTAAAATTACAAGCTATTTCAGTTTTTAGAGAAAGTGTGAGAGGAATTTCCTTTTTTTTTCAGCACATTGTTAAAATGCAATCATGCATCAGAGGGCCGTGATATTATCGCGGTACAAAGCTGCTGACATGTGCTTACACTGAGATATTTGAGGCTTAAAAATAAACTTGAATTGTCATTTTTTTGTTTAACAATTTTCACTGAACAAAAGGGAAATTAATAAAGGAAGTAGAGAGGGCAGTGAATATGTGACAATAAAGATTGGGGAATTAATGCAACAGAAATCATTTATTATCATGGGTTCAATAGTGACACAATAAATGATAAAGCTACACTTGAGTCGTAATTTTTTGGTTTAACAATTTTCACTGAACGAAAGGGAGATCAATAAAGCAAGTGGAGAGGGCAGTGAATATTGACAATGAAAATTGAGGAATTAATACAAGAGCAACCATTTATTATTATCATCATGGATTCAGTGATAACAAAATTAAAATTGAATCAATTTCATTGTTTTAGAATGAATGATCCAAATCCTTGAAATGACAATTTTTTTCAGCGTTAAAATTTAGAGGGGACAGAAATTAAGCGTCAATATTGATTTATCTTGAATGTTGTTGTTATTCTTCTTGGCGTGTATGGACACTGAGTTAGAGATTGAAGGAACAAAGTTGGCAGCGTGCACTCGTGTGTGCCAAATGCGATATGGGGGGGTGTTAGTTCAATTAACACCAACCTACATAGCCTTACGTTGCCAGCTTGTAATTGGTTCTCGCGCCCCCGGTCCAATGTGCATTTGCTGAATGGTTAGTCGTGTACATATCCCTCCCCCTGCCGCCAATCTGTATATACTTTGTTAAATTGTTTCCAAGAAGTAGTGGCGAACTGACTGCAGCGCAGTGTCGTTAAATTTATGATTGGCATAAAAAGAAGGAGGCACAGATTGTGCGATAAATTAGACTGTACATGTCATCAATACACGAGGGTAGCTAAATATGGTATAAAAAGACCAAATACGCGATCATTATGTGATGTATGTATGTATTTGTGGTTTTTTTTTACAATATTTCCTCCGCAATGTCCCATGGATATAGACGCTAATGGGCTTTATGTATCAGCGTCATTTAACGTTGAATTATTCATAGAGAGTTTGTGAAATATTGACGTTTTTTTCCGAAATCGATTTTTTGACGCTCGATGCAACACATAGTTCGTGAAATTTATTCTCTTCTCCTCGCGACAAAGTCAAAAGTTCAAATATCGTGGAGACGGAAATTTCAAATAATTTCTGTCGAAGAATTCAATTGCGAATAAAACTACTTTCACGACGAATTGCAAAACTGATGAGGAGGATATAAATATATATTAAGTTGAAAAATCGAAGAGTTGGGGGGAAAATGCGATCAGACAGAGTGGGATTATCCAGTTGCTTTCAATCGCTCGATTAGGTGATAATGAATTTGGCTTGTGAAAAGTATGTGACCGCGACGTTGACTGGCCGAGATCGATGTTATATATTATGGGGTACCCATATGTACGGAGGAATGAAGGATGGCTATCGATCAACTTGGTCGTTTGGTATTCTTTCCCCTCTGAAAGTGGCGTCTCCGCTCTGAGTCATTTTTTCAAAGGCGAAATATGCACGACAAAATGCTCGATTTTTCACAGCAGAGAAGGTTATTTCAGTGGGAGAAAACTCTTCAATATATTGATTAGCCATCCAACATTCCGGAGTTTTCGGGAGTGGGAGAGATGCAGAAATAGTATGTACCAGTGAAAAAGTGAATACTGCTGCGAGTGTACATAAACGAGGGAAATGATGAAAGAAAAAAACAAAATTGTGTACTCACTATTCGCTGACTGACGCTTCGGGTAATCCAATAACTCAATTCCTCGAAAAACACTTATTTTGCGCTTTTGGCATTTCTATTTTCCATTACCCTGCAACGTGACACATTTATTGACTATAATAACTCTGGAGCGGAAAGTTTGAATAATTTGATTTATGCTTTTTCTTCTAGTAGTGAACTGACACCGATATTTCAGTCTGAAGACTTTAAAAAATTGTAAAAAGTGGAGTAAACCCTATTTTAATCAACCAAGGTCTGCGAATATTTTCAAAGTGTCTATTTTTTTTAATAATGAAAGGCCAACCTTACATTCGCTTTCACCTCTCAAAAGAATAAATAGAAAACCGCGACTTATTATCATCCAATAATTTCCAGAAACAAATTTCATAAAAGTTAGCGAATGCGCACATTTCTGAATAATGGAACGAAGTTTTTCAACCCCACAAATATTAGGAAATTCTCCTGTTACTGGGGGGGAACTCGATTGTGTCAGGCATTCACCCACGTATCGACTATTGGTATTTTTTTTATTGAAAAAATGAATAAATCCTGCGTAGGGAAATGAATATACTGTTGAATTATGGAACTGGGACAATACTGAAACTAAATATTTTATATAGTCCTCTTCCCACTTCATCAGTGCACTAGAATCACAGTTATTAATTCAACACCCTTCTCATTAAAATGAAATACCAAAGTGTCCAGCTTCTAGAAAATCTGCCATTTTATTTACTTTAATATTGATGAGCCATAAAACGATTTAACCACGCTGATGATGATGATGATAGCAAAGTAAAAAATATAGGCTATCTAATTATAAAAAATTATAGGTTTAGCTGCAACAGCCGGTGGGGGAGGGGGCGGGGGGGGGGACATAGAAAATAGCTAAAGCTCCGCAGTTTTCCATTCAATTATCTCCGGGGGAATCCTCTGCGATAATGTAATGGCACATTAACAAAGTTAGCCGAAAGGAAAATCAATGGCCACACCACCATCGGGCCACATTACGAATCCACTTGTTTTCAAGTTGCAGCGAACCGACCTCGATTTTCCGAATGGCCGGCTCTTGGATGTCGAGAGGTAAATTCCAAGCTGTTCTTAGGAGTTGGAAAAAATGGAATATTGGAAAAAAGTGCCGCGACAATACGCTTGTAAAATATCGTCCAATCAAATGCTCATTCCAAAACAAGGAAAACAATTTTTAATTGCACCACGTATTTTCCTTAATTGAACTGGTATTTCGTAATTATGCATTTTAAGAATTAATTGGATACATTTTTTGAGGTCTCGAAATTGACCGGGGAAGTCGACTTTTGCTTCGAATGTGACAAAAGACGATTGTTTCTGTGACGAAATTGCCACTGATTTTTTCTGGATCGTCTCGTTGTTTACTTCGACCGACGTCAGAATTTTTTTTAGAAATTTCTCTTTGTTTATTTATGTCGATTTTGGGGGTTTTACTGGCACTTGAGGGGTGAATTATGATGGAATAAACCGTCATTTATAAAGTATGAAGTTGGTAGCAGCAAATGATCGCGAATAATAGAGAAAGGGAATTGTTAAAATTCTTGAGAATCATCTCTTGATTATCCCCATTGTCCGGAAAATGTCTCAAATATCTTCTCCTCTGTAATCTCGGATTTTCCTTTCGAAGCTGCTACCTATCAACGTTCGAAAGAGACTCTACTTCCTCTACACCTTATATATCACAAAACGGACACTCGAGGAGCAGCCGTTGTTCAGGGAAGGTACATCGGTGATAAAATCCATTAGATGTGTGTGTACCGGAAAAAGTCAATTCCAGAGTAACAGCCACTGCTATCTGGTTTTTCCAATTTTATATTTCAGGCAAGTCAAGCCGAGGAAAAAAGTCACGTTTCCTTGGAATATAGCGAAAAATAGGAGGGGAGATTTTATAGCGACTATGCCTGGTCACATGGAAATGTCCACTTCAAGTTTCGAATAACGAATTCAGAATAAATTTCTGTTTGACAATGCACGTATAGCTGTCTAGTATAAGTACACTGTTAAAAAAATTTATTTGAATTTTCTATGGTAAATTCCGGAAGTTTTTATCGTGTCGTTATTCCACTGAAATTTCAAAAAATCTTGGCACGGAAAATTCGAAATTTCGTGGGAAAATCAAATAAAGCTATAAATCTCTATTTGTCCATGAAAATGAACGGAGAAAAACTGAAAAATTCTGGTGAATGAATTCGTAAATTGGCCGAACGTCCTCGGACATCAGCTTTTCACAAAAAATCGCATTTGTATTTCATATTTGTCTCGCAATAAATGATGGTAACAATTGAATTCTCAGGACAGTGATATTGAATGTAATCAAAGCAGAATAAAATAATGAAATTTCTGATTTCACTGATAATTCAATGTAATTGAGCACCGAACATTCATATTACATTATAAAAATAATTAAACGCCGGAGTTCTCATTTTCACGGCCCCCGAAATTCTGTGAATGTGAAATCCGCAATTTCATGGCGCTTTAACTCCTAAATTGCATTCAGTGCCACTGTCCTTAAAATTAATAGTCAACTGTTCATGAAATTGTATTGCTTTCTAACACTGTACCATAACCAATCACAGTTCATTGCTCGAGGATAAACTCTAATGCTTTAAAGTAGAATTTCTCATGCTTTCGGGACCGATCCTCGAAATGTCCATGCAACACCAGGAAAAAATTCAATGTCCCAACTAAAATATGCAAACCCAAAATGTTTTCCAAAAAATTACTCTCCATGCATTCTCGACTCCAAGAATATTCTGAAAAGATAAGAAATACATATTCACCGAATTCACAAATGGTCTAGTGGTCTTGAGCTTTCGACAACCTGTTGATAGAATATTTTGTCCAAGTGTTCGTAGAAGGACAAACTACCATCTAGCTTTAAAGCAAAAGAACAGGAGAAGAGAATGTGACAATTACCGCCGCTTGTGGTGTTTAACAACTTGGAAATTCGATGATTGAATTTTTGAAAATTATATCCACACGGCAGTGCAAGTACCCTCATGTATTTCAAGGATCCACTTCACCTCTTAGGGACGATGATGATTAAAGAGTTGGTTAGACAGACGGAGAGCATCTCTACATGCGCCACTCAGTGTTGGTGATACAAGAGGTAGGCAATTGGTAATATGTCTTGAAAACGCTTCAAGAGCAAATTCAACATACCGAGTACGCTCCTCTGACACTCTCGAGGTACTCATCATCGAGCTAGAAGGGCTGCATTGAGTGGTACCATCTCTACGGCTAAAATTCCCCTACTGATAACGCACATTTCCGGGTTTACGTCTTCCAAATAATTCTGTGACCATGATTGTCTATAAATCTTATAATTTCCTGACAGTATAAAATAACAAATAGACTTTCAATGATTTTTATGAAGCTGATGAATTATTCCAACGTTTTTTAAAGCGGCTGAATCGTTCGGGAAAAATGACGGACCGATTTGTTTCAAATAGAAATTAAATTGGAGTAATTAATTTATTAGTGTTATTAGATTAATTCACCGCAGCTTATTTTTGCGTAATTTATTATTCACATGCTAAGGCAAATTGTCCATTTTAATTATCTTGGCTTTCGAACCATAATGACGTCTCATTCCTGGTAATGTTTATTTAATATTTGCCTAGTCGTATGGCAGTGTAAAAACTAAAAAAATATTTCAAGAGGTTCTTTCTCAAGTTTATTACTATTCCAAATTGAATGAATCCCACAGCGATGCATAAATATAACTGACTCCATGAATACACGTCTGACGAAAATCATTTCCACCCCTTGAGAAAGGTTTTCTCCGCCGTTGGAAAGTGACTCAGCCACAGAATTGGACCGGAAATACAGTGTTATAGCTGTCAGAGGGCTTTTGAGGCTATCACATTTGACTATTACGTTTCAAGTTTCCGCAGAAGCGAAGGTACTTGGAGAGAAATACCACGAGCTTTAACTATCCACCGCTATATACGTACCAACTCATGGACTTTTCATCAACGGTTTCACCAGTGGGCGAATGGGAGGGTTGATAATACGTGAAGTGAGATCTCAAGACAGAGAAGATTCTCCAATCCCGGAGAATAATGTGGAATCCTTGGGGTAAAATTATTTCACTTTGAAAACTTGCAGGATATCTCAAGCATTTTCGACCAAGTCAATTTCGCATTTCTCGTCTGGTCGTTACTTAGTGAATTTGTCTTGGCAAAAGTGCACTCTCCAGGATATTATTCACTCTAGCATTGTGGATAGCAGCTCACCGTCTGATCCTCGTTGAAAAATTCATACCCGCAACTATTCACACCGTGACCTCATCCTTACGGAGTAATTTTTCATGCTCATCCAATTTTTCATTTCTATGTGGATTAACTTTTTAAAAATATTGAGAGAGTACGGTCGAATTAAGGGGTGAAAGTGACATGGGAGAAACTTTCTTCCTCGATTTATCGATAAAAAAGTCAATTATGGTTTTCATCTGAATCAGATTTAATTTATGACTTGTGTTTATTATTACAATTTGGAAAATCTATGGAATGGATCTCATCCTTGCAGAGCAATTTTTCATGCTCATCCAATTTTTTATCTCTAGATGGAGTAACTTAAAAAAATCTTAAGAGATTACGGTCCAATTAAGGGGTAAAAGCGACATGAAAGAAATTTTTTCTTCAATTTATTGATAAAAGGGTCAATCAAGTTTTTCATCTGACTAAGATTTAAATACCCATGCCCAATTATCGATTTATCTTCAAAGGAAAAAACTTGACATCCGTCATACATAAAATGTATTTCAAACATCATTTGCCTTTATGTATCTTGTAAATGATATGTGAAATTATCTCAAATTATATATTTTTTACAAATAATTTTTCCAACGCTCTACCTGAACAACAAATAAAAGAAAAAAAAACAAAGCATTAAAAGTTTAGACGTTGAGGAAGTTTTTGAGCTCTTGAAGTGAACAACACGACCGCTGTGCCACCACCACAGCTGACTAAAAACTCCAAGAATTTCCATTTGTCCCCTCTAATATTTTTTTACGAGTTTTCTTTTCATAGGCCAAGCGTCCGGGTCACTCGACTGTGTGTGTGTGTTACCACGCTCAATCGATCTGGTCGCCGTGAAATTGCCACCAGAGCCGTAATTTCCAGACACTCTCCTTACGAATCATACAAATGTTCTCCTAGTTGGGTCATATTTTCATGTATATTTCGTTGTTTTATAGCTTCATTAAAAAAACCCCGAGTCCCATTAACATCTCATTGGCAGTTGAGCTATGAAATCATGCAAGTTCGCTTGATATTTGAATCAATCAAAGTGACTAGCATGCCCGTATTCACCCCAACTCGCTTGCTAATCCTTATTTTGATGACCATTGCGAGTACTCTCATGCCTATGATCTGAGCCAACCCCTACAACTGAGACAAAAAAATCAAAAATCCATCGCCGCCATAAAAAGGAGTAGGGAAAACCCTTAATGGATATGACACTTGGCACGTTGTGCCGAAAAAACTTAGCAGAAATCGATCAATACAGAACACAAATGAGAAACGGATATCACTCATTTTTCCACCCCTCCTCTTTCCAGTTTTTTTTCTTCCCTCTTGTATTTAAAATTCCTGCACGATACCCTAATCATCCGAAAACATTTCTAATTTCAAACCTCAAATTTTTGCTATTTATCCCATCGTCTGTCAGCAGACAAAAAAAATCGACTTTGTGATCTCCGGAGACTTCAAAACACTATCATCATCATGATGTACGAATAAAATCCCACAAATAAATCAAGCAACTGATAAATAAACTTTTCACATAATTCTCATCCTTATGTTTACAGTGCAGCGGACACGGAGTCAAGTGCTTCACAGGTGGTCCTCGCAAAAGCAATGAATCGCAGTGCCCAATGCTGTTAAAAACCGACAAGACAATTGTCTCATCAACAACCATGATAACAAAATCAACAATCGTACGAAATCATCTGAACAGCACATGCAGTGTATCGAGTTCACCGCACCAGAAAAAACTTCGATTTCAATTAGCCAAAGAAAGAAAAGCGAGTACAACACTTGGAATAATAATGAGTGCATTTACCATTTGCTGGTTACCATTTTTCGTTCTCGCACTGGTGCGTCCATTCTTGAGTGATCCCAAAGCCATTCCAAAGTCCCTCTCCAGCTTATTTCTCTGGCTGGGCTACTGTAACAGTCTCCTGAATCCGATAATTTATGCAACACTGAATCGTGATTTTCGAAAGCCCTTTCGAGAAATATTGTTCTTCCGTTGTGGTAATTTAAATCACATGATGAGAGAAGAATTCTATCACAGTCAGTTTGGAGATCCAGTCAATAATTGTGTTATTAAATCTTGCGAGCATGAGGAAGGTGGTGAATGCCTTGAGAATCATGGACTCGGGGCAACTGATGGGGCTAACAATCCTGCCAACGAGAGCTTTCTATGATCAACGGATGAATCTGAAAATCGCTGAAGTGACTCTCGTCGGATCTCTCAAGTACTAGTGAATAAACTCCCCTTCCGCAATAGATATAAAGCAACAGCATGAAAAGCCACTGATAATAAAAGTAAGAAATGGATGATACGAGAGAAATCACAAAGCTATTCATGGCAATTTTCCCAGTGACACGTCATCCCTTGCTTCATTCTCGTGTGACTCTGGGCCTTCGATCAATGATCTAAAGTGAAAAGAGTCAACTGATGGGGCGCCAGAAAGAAAAAAGGTGAACGACGTTGCTTTACTGTGTACACTCGTGATCCATCAAACACTGTCAATGACCTCTGATTAAATTGCAAAGCTCAACAAAGGAATCATTCATTGATGCCCTTTTGTGAATTGTCTGGCACTAGCCAATGCACAGGGGAAGAAGAACCTATTTTCCGCAGATGGAGTGAGACTAGTGGTTGCGATTTTGGTTGAATTGGATAAACTGTCATTAATATTGCAATACTACTGTCTCTGGAGTTATAAAAAAAATTATGATCAAATGAAAAAAAGGGGGTGCGTAATTAACGATAACAAACATTGATGAGAACAATTCATTATGAAAACATCCACTGTGTGCAGGTTTTCTTGCATGCGTGAGCTTTAGATAATCATTTTATAGGTGAATTGTAAAAACTAGTCGACGATGAGTAATTCAATAAAGAACATATTTAAATACTAATGGACATCAGTGCAGTGAATTAGGTGATAATTCATCAGCTCTCAGTATATCAACAGTAAGAACATTGCTTGTAAAAGAAATATGTATTAAGGATGTATTTTCATTATTGTTTGAAGATAATATTGACAAGCATAATATGAATAACAAATTAGTGAATCAAATATTTCGTGATTATTTCTGTTACTGGTACACTATGAGAATTAAAGTGTGAACATTGGAGTTGGATTATTAACAACACATCACTTGGAAAAGCGGAAGTTACAAAGTACAAAACCACATATTTGCTGTACGACGGAGTGACAAGTCAATGCTTGAAGTGTAGAGATGTGCAAACAAACGTTTACCACTTGGTGAAAATGACGGGACGAGGGAGAGGGGAAAAGCCACTTCAACTTTTTCATAACAACAAGAGGATTTTCCCCTCAATGTCGTTGCCACCACAAGGCTTTGACAGGGAGGGGAAAAAACGTAAAATAGTCTGGCTAATTTCTCTCACTCGAATCACATCGATACATCACCTTTAATCCAGTTACATGTGAAGAAAAGCCCCACCACTCCAATCAGTTTGAATGTGGATATGGAAATTGCTGATAAGAATCTGAAAAAGGTAAAAGTAAGTGCGATAGTCGTTGATTATTATCGCGTCTCCATTCTCAACGTTTGAATGAAGGAATTGAAATATTGATATTGATAATAATAAACGGTAAAGAATTGTCAACTAGTCGATTTCATTGAAACCACAGTGCGAATGTTTCCCTTTGAGCTTGGCACAATATCCCTGCAGCCTCAGCTGAGTTCGAATATCCAAGGTGAGAAGGCACATGTGTAAGCCACGTATGTAGTACGTAATACATTGAGTTACCAGGGAGCTAGCCGAGGGAATCGCATGAATAATTTCCCGTAGAATATCCTTTCCCTTCTCGACATACCAGAAAATGTTGCCTAGGCACCGCTAACTCCTCTACCTCCATTGCCAAAACCTGGGAATTTTCACACACGAGGCGCCAACGCACCTATTCATATTCCTTCATCCTCCTATTTTGTCTCCAATAAATTTAGAATTTATTGATCTGATGAAGGAGATGCTTAAATCACAGCGAGATGAAGTTGGATGTGCCCTACTTCCATGTTTTAATGGGTACAGCTGCTACGTCAATTATTTATTTACACGTGCGTTCATTCATTGGAAATGTCGACGACGAAATTGTACCGATAGTGTCTCACTGCTGAGGGACGATTAATATTTAATAGTCTGCACCAGGAATTGTCTTTCAGTGATAAGTTTTCAGGAGGAAAATTTTGGGGAAATTTTAATGAGATAAGTGTTTTATTTGTTGCTGGGAATAAATTATTGGATTATCATTTTTTCTGGGATTCCTGTGGTGAAGATATTTTTCATTTCTTCGACGTGAAAAAGAAGGAAAGGAGATCAAATTTTCCCGGAAAGAAAATCATTTTTATGGGCTTTTGCTCCTGCGAAGATCTTTTTTATCAATTTACTGGCGAAGAGAAATGGTCAATAAACATTACATCATTTTTGTGGTGCTAAAGTTTTAGTTGCTATTAGTCTGCGCGCATTGTTTTATTTTTTGGTGATATCCGCCCATGAAAAAGTAATAGAAAGTAGATAAAAAATATATTTGATAAATTATGAACTTTTTAAGATGGAAATTTTTTCACGCGTATCTTTCACCGCGTCAACAAGATATTATTAAATATATTCGATCGCCAAGGCTGTCTGCACTTCACCAATGTGCAGTCAAATTGCTGGAAAAACGCATTACAGCTTTGAAAATAATTCGCATTGACGTTTAAAGCCCAGCCCCAAGGAATATCGAGACACGAAGAAGGCATTTTTCTCTCGAAATCAATACCAACGATTCCGTTTTGAATGCGTGTTTTTTTTCTATTTTATCTGCTCTCGGATAAAAAAAAATTGAAATAAAAAAAAAAGAAAGATTTGTTACAAGTGACTTAGTTGTACAACTGAATCAACACAGTTGTCCTAGTGGTTAGTGGTTAGCCGTTCGATCCTTGTGAACTGGCTAGTTGTGAGATAGGTATACGGTCGACCACACCAGCAACAATGCCGTTAGTGAGAGCCTGGATATTGGACGTCGTTGGGCTGGTTTCAGTGTAAGCCGATTTCATCCATCCGGCAAACAATAGCGCAGTTACCGTATGAATTATCATTGAGCAACAGTGAATAACTATTGTCAACGATGAAACTTCCTGTGGGATAGCATGTCTATCTTCCAATGCAATAGGTAATTCCCAAGTGTATTAATTAATTGAATCAATCTCTTGAACCATGTTCATGATTATCAAGTATTCAAAAATTCAAAACTGAGGTACAATTTTTTTCTAAATAAATCGTTCACTCCTCATTCATATCGATTCACCCGTTTTTTTTTAATGGAATGAAACCATCGGCTGCGGTGAATAATTAAAATTTCTTGACGATGATGACGGTCCTGGTGTTAATAAGACGAAAAAGAATTTAAAAATCCCTGAACAAGTTCACGGTCTGCAAAAATATCTCGAGTTCGATATGACTTAAAGAGAAAGGAGCGTTACAGCAGAATGTTATGTAAATATGTATTTCTGTTGTATTTTTTTTTGTTTGCAATTTTTTCGCAATTAGTGGGAGTGACAGAAACGGTACCGAAATTTCTGATAATTATCAGAAACGGGAAGTACTCGGGTTATTACAGACATGACCGCTTGTGGTGTGGGCGATATGACTTTGAGAAATCGTGTTCCGAGTTTGTTAGCTAACAAAAGTCAAATGTATTGAAGTACTACCAATCACTCCGGAAATAGAAGATCCAATGTAAAGAATGTTTTACAACTGTAACACGCGAGGTCAAGTGCTATCGTTGCAACTACCCTTTCGTGACGAGGTGAGTTCTAAATCTACAAGAAAGATCCACGGCCATGACTTTGTAGGGCGTCATGCGTCGCACCATATGAGGGAAGTTACTACTGATTACGCTGTCTCGAGGTGGCTTCGAGATGTTAAAAAAAAGCGCAGAAAGCGGAAATTTTTGAAAACTTTTGATAAAAAAAATCTCTTCCTAATTAACTCCTTTTTTGCTACTAAACTTGACAATTTACTCAATTTTCTGGTTTTTGTTTCTCAACAGATTGAATAATCTGATTTAAAATAGAACTTTAATAACAAAAAATTGTCTGTAGACGAAAATCGGTTGAATTTCTTTCCGTTCTCATTGTGGATTATTTAAATAATGAATGATGACATCGTCGCGGCTAGAGAATTCGAATCGTTAAATGAAAAAACAGTTGCACAAGAATAATCAAAGAGTATTCCCTTTGAGTATAACATTTCCTCCTTGAAGTAATTCGTAAAAACGAACAGATACTCTATAAATACTGGGAAAAATAATACTGTGTCGTACCCGGGCAAGCTGAATACAAAGGACCTTTGAAAAACGAGTCTTCAGTGTCGAGGGAGTCAATACATAGTAACAGTAGACATACCAACAGAGAAATGCATAAAATTCATAGCAACAGTTGAAGCTTGCAGATGCTATGTTTTGCTTCCAATTTATTGAATTGAATATTAAATTATTAAAATTATTTGGAGCTGCACAAAAATATTTTAAGTGTCACGAAAATTTTTTTGATATTCAACGAGCAAATATTTTTCTTAATTATATGATATCCAGATTTTTATTCCCATTGGTGTGGACTGAAAAAACTTGATGCATGTCAAGATCTATCCTTTTTAAATCAAGAAACTATTTTTTGAGATGTAAATTTCATTTTATTCAAGGCATTTTTGAAGGCAGTAAAGAGAGTTGAATGGAAGAAAAAAAGAAATAAAACTCGAAGCCAGCCGCGCTGGCCTGATTTTTCCGCGGCACAATCTATCGGAACGATTCCCCTGAAAAATCTCATTTCCGTTCAACCCTCTGTGCCAATAGGACGAGAATGAATGCCCAAGAAAAAATGGTTAAGTGAAAATAGAAAAAAAGAATTGCAGTCAATAGCCTGCAACGTGTCCCTCAGAAGGCTACCACACAGACTACTCAAATTAAATGATGAAATAATGAAGTTGTAAGTTAAAACTGTGATCCAAATAAGACTCAAATAAATGGGCATATGGAGAACGCAGAAATTAATTTCTCCCTTTTCACGTTTTTTATCAGCAAAGAAATTTATTAAATTTGTTACATTACAAAATATTTTAGCCCACAGACTACAATGGAAAATTAAAGATATGAATAACAAGTCTTTGTAACTCGTATTTCTAGAGACTTATTTTTTTCACTGATCAAAATTAGAGGTTTTCACTCCGATAAACCTTTTTTATTCATTATTTGCCTCGCATTGAGTTGGTATCTGTGAACTGCAATTTTACATATATTTACGAATTCCGCGAGTTTATTCGCAATATTCACTTGCTGGGAGGCTTGAAACTTTGAATTTTCAGCATCATTCATCCATTGCATGATAGTGAATACTACATGACTAAACGTCTAGAGAAAAATTTCCAGATGAACAGGATCTGAGATGATTTTCATGTGCTCGATAAACTTTATCGTTTGCGTATCAATGAGTCATTAAATGCGATTTGAACCACTCAATGTCAAAGATTGTTATTTATTTTATTTTTTTTTGTTTAATTTTTTCCGTCGTTTTCATAGCAATCATTATTCATTTAATTGTAACACATAGTGTGTAAAGTGTTTGCAACTCTTGTTTTGTTTCCTCGGCGTTAGAAATCTTTCGTCGCTGGATTTATGTCTCTTGACTCATTAATTACAACTGTCTCGGTGAGCATCTGTAAAAAAATGTAATAATTGCTAAATATGTTCAAAGATATTTGAAATCATTTTTTATACAAAGAAGGAGAAGAAGGGGAGAAGTTTTAAGTGGTTACAAAGAAACTCACGATTAACGTCGAGCCTTTAAGCTTCTGGTTTGGCTAGAGGGGCTTCCTTTTTGTCATCAACGGTCACCGAATCTTTTTTATCGGCAGTAGGTTTCTCGAGCTCTTCAGCTTCTTTCTTTGGCGCCACCTTGAAGAATAAGCTCATTAAAATCCACTTAAAAGAAATTATTAAATAACTATTCAATCGATTGTTAAATCACCTCTTCTTTGCTCGCTTCGTCGAAGTTGCCAACTAAATCGGGAACCTCGTCGTCATCGTCCATGACGGTTTTGGGGAGCGTGCTTCCAGTGACATTGCTCGCCAATCGTTTCAACTGATTCAAACCCTCTGGCCCAAGTTGGCTCAAAATACCCGGCAACATATCGGTTATTTGTTTGTTCTCACCATGTCCAGTAATGGCGAATGTGTTGGCCGAGAGACTCGCTTGAGCCTTGGGATTGTTAAAGTGGATCACAGTTCCATCGTCCTTGATCATATTGACCTCCTCAATGCCAGGAATCGTATTGACGGATAATTTCTTCAGGCAACTTTGCAATTTTTTGTCATCCGTCGCAGCAGTGGTATGAACAACCTTTTGTTAGAAATTGTAAATGAATAAATATTTTTCAATTGTATGAAACCGTGTACCTTTTCGCTATAAAAAAACTTCTGTTCTATTCTTCGTAATTTAATGAAAAGTTACGGTCTTTTTGTAATTTTTTGGAATCCTGGCTCCATAATTTCATTTCCTCTTAGAAATATGTTGATATTTCACTCTCAAAGCCATATGAATATTGAATTTTGTAAGTGTGAGTTCAATTTTAAGCGAAAATCTTGACATTTTTTAATCATCTTGGATACTAAGGAAATTGGAGTTTTCTCTCATCAAACTCTTGAAAAAATGGAGGAAGAACATTTAATAATAATAAAAATATTTGATTCATTAATGGCCACACATACCCGTTATGTGTACATACATCTAAACAAATACAATAGTTCCCCTCTGACCACATATACTCACACCCCCCTCACACAAAATTTTGGAAATTTAGTTATGAACAATTACAAAGATTCCAGACAGACGCGAGCTAAATACATTAAACAAAGCGATTATTGTACGTTAGGAGCAAATTCTTGATGATTTCGACTACATGATATCTTGTGGTCACAAAATAGCCATATTAGGTGCTGAATGTGTATTAGCAGGTCAGAGGCAGAGCCAACAACCCAAAATTATGAACAACATGAACTAACATCGAGGCATTTTAACGCTAAAGACAGCCAGCTCCCACCGAGACGATAATTTCACGATGAAAAATATAATAATACTGAAGTTAAATAAATAACAATGACAGCAATATATATTTTTCTCCAACAAGACCCCCCCGGAGCGGGGCATGGCCATGACAACGTGATAGCCTAATTCCACGAATAACAAACCCAGAGTTCCTCCAGATCATAAAATAACAATTGTGAGACTGAGCTGGTGTTTTAAACATAATAGAGCCATACGGCAAATATAAAAGACATTGTAAATAGCGAATATTGTTCTCCTTACCTTCTTCTTGCGACGGGGTGTACCTTTACCTCCAATTCGCACTTGTGCCTGTAACTTCTTCAACTTTTCGGGATTCATGTTTGAAAATTGATTTTTATACTTATCGTCGACAGTGATTAACAATTATTAATTGTCGACGCTCCTCAAAGTTGTTAGAACGATGGGAAACGAACGACCGGCAACAAAACACGTGCTCACGGGTGGCCAAGTGAATTGAGAAAATGGAAGAACGCTTCTATGCCTTCTACGTCACGAATCGACTTCCGCTGAGAAATTAATTTGACTCACGACAAAAAAAAATTCGTTGTTTGAACGTAGATTACAGGCGGAGCAGGGCTAACCCACCATTACAATTAATATTGAGCTATTTTATAGAATTTCATATTTTGCTCTACCAATAAATATTTGACCATCTACGAAATATCGATGTCACTTTGCGAGATGTTCACTGACTTCAGGTGTAGGTGGAAGCGTAGTGAAGCAGACGCTAGTGCCGCTCCGATCGTTTTTTCCAGGAGAGGGAGATTGGAAAAAATTAATTCGTTGAATCCATTTATTTTATTTTCTTTCTCAGCAATAAATAACTAATATAATAGTTTGTTTTCCTTTTTGAACAGTGATATTCTCTTGTAAATATTTTTCAATTTTTAATTGCAATGCAGATGGAACATTAATTTCAAACATTTACAAACTATATATAAATGGTAGAAAAACACGTACTACCCTAAATGACGAATTTACACGGTAATTAACTTATTATGTATGGATATCACAATTGTTTATTTCCTTAATCTCCATTACTTGGATAATAAAATAATTATCTACGAATAATTCTTAGCTAGCGCTACTTTTCTGTATTTTTGAGGTGCTTCACTTTTTACATGACCAAATTCAAATCTTAGCCTCAGCTCCCCGATTTTCGAAATTGGAAGAATATCGGGAATCCACTCGATCAAAAAGGGGGTAGGCTCTACCTGATCTGGGCAGGTATTTCCTGAATAAAAATCGAATGTCAATTATTTTATCTATAATACTGATAACCAGAATTAATTACTTAACTGACCACACTTACCAACTTTGAGGTACGTTTTCAGTTCCAGGGGTTTAATGAGGGCATTATTACCCATTTTCTTGTAACGATCAATGTCTGATTCTTCTCGTTTAAACAATTCGTACGTGCCATCAGAATTTTGCAGGAAACTTCTCGTTATTTCCAGTGGAATGACAGGTGTATCGAATATACTCTTGACGTGAAGTATATTTGTAATTTGCCACGTGTATTTGGTGAAGGTTCCCAAAGGTACTCCATCCTTCCTCACGAAGGCTGTGGTGGAATTTGGCAGTCGTTTTTTTTTACCCCCACACGATATTCGCTCTCGAAGGCAGTCGAAAAAAATCTGAGGAACGTGAAAGACCAGCGGCTCTGGTTTTCCATCAAATTGGAAATGCATTGTTTGATTGATCCTCTCAGTTATCGAGCCCAGCCACTTAATAAACGACAAACTGGTGTTTCCCTCGTCGAGATTGTCACACGAGTTGTGATATTTTTTTATAATCGTCGCTTTCGTCTTTCCTTTTCTCGTTTCAATGGAATTTAAATTATTGATGCACAACTTAGGCAATGGAACTTCGTCTCGCTTTCTCTTTGTCGAGTGTGGCTGAATGTTGTTCATCATTTGGAGTGTTATTTCTGAATCACAGTTGATAATTCCAGAGCTGTTGTCAATGATTTTCATTCCACTGTCGAGCAATCGACTTCCGTCCAATAATTTCACATTTCTCCCGTTGAAAATCCCCTGGGTATCCAATATTTTTATTGAACCGGCGTTCCACAATTTTATCGACTGATTATCGTCTTCCAAATAATCACCACTTGTTGATAGATCGTATTTTGCGTTCGCTTCATCCTCAACTATTTTTACAGTACTGGTGGTCATCATCCTATTCTGGTCAATATCGATATCGTGAACGGGGGAAATAATGTTGTTACCGTTATCGAGGAATCCCGATTCACAGTCCACATCGATTCCTTCCACAATGCTGTTAGGCAGAATTGTTGCATCGAGATTTATCGAGTCTATGTCCAATCTACTTCCGTCTAGACTCTGAACTGTCAATGTGTCGTCACGAAATATGAGGAGATGCGTATCATCACTTAGATTTTCCAAATCTATAATTAATCGATCGGAATATTATTTTTTATCCTCAGAATTAGATTAATTTAACTCTATCAAACAATAAAAATCGCCCATTGAGAATGAAAATGGTTTTATAAAATATCCATTGACTTCAGAGAAGTATTTACTTCCAATACCGTATTTCCCCAAACACGTCATTACTAGTCAACCCTTATCGGGTTTGAATCATGCTAATTATATATTCCTAACACATTATCATGTTAACTTTCTCAATGAGAATTTTCTTATTATAAATTATTTCATCATTTTTACCCATTCCAATAATTTTATCCGTCTCGGCTGGTTGAAAAGGTACACTGAGGCTCTTCTCTATCCTCAATTCCATCTGATCCAGATTAATATAATACCTGAACTCCTCCGACAATTTAGGATCACTAGCAAAGGCACAAATGCATGCGTAGAAGTGAGCACAGCGTCTCGCCTGTCCAGACTGCTCCTCGCCCTGCAACTCCGTCCCCTTCGGGGCTGCCTGCAGACCCATTAGTTGTACAACAATAGCAACAAATCAGATGGAAATAAAATTTTTAAAAACCGTTACTCCACTCACCTTGAAAGCAGTGCAGCTACATGAGTATCTGTGTTCTATCCTCTCCTTCAATTTGCTAGTGTAGAACGAAAAATGTAGATAACCGAGAGGATGTTTGGGTGATGCTTTACACTTGACAGCCATGATAGTCTTGGAGACCCGTTGTACCAGAGGCCCCGAGGTTTCCGTCGCCAGTAACCAAATTTCCTGTTTCGTCTCGTTGTTAACATTTAACGACGACAGAATGGAATTCCTCAGGGTGAGCGGTTGTGCCTCAGCGTAACACCTGAGGGCTGCTTGGATGTGCTGACATGTGGAGATACAACTGTCTGTCGAATCTTTTTCGTGACACTTCAGGACACTTGTGTCAAAGCTCCTCTCGCAGCTGTCGACAAAGCACAATGCTGTACTTTGGGATATGATAGTGTTCATATCGTTGGACATTACGGTGGCATTGATCAAGGGCAGTTGCACGAAGCCTCGGTGATCGGGTCCTTTGTCACGTACTCGTACAGAAAAAACTTGAACAGCTGATCCAGTTATAAGTTTACAGGCCTCTGTTGACATTTTTCTTTTTTCACCGGGCTCTTTGAATACTACATCGCAGTATTTATTTTTACAACATAATCCTCGAGAGCCATTGTATGTTCCACATTTTGGACACTTCTTGACACCTCGGAGTGTTGCCTTACCCAAGTCAGCCAAGAGAGAACGGAGACGCTCCTCATTTGACATAGCAACTGTCAAGAGAACCATTGTTATCATTAGTGTCATCATTCTGGTGCATTAGTCTAGTTTATTTCATTTCTCCGATAAATTTATGTCAGGGTAAATCACTTGTCTCTGAGAGAAGTTGGAATATTGTTTTTCGCATTGCAAGTTATTCCATTTTTTGTGAAATATTTTAATTGATAACTGAAGTGCAGACTCTTAATGTAAATGAATAGAAAATATATTCTCGAATTCAGGATATGTATGATGACATTGATAACCAAATAAACACATACAAATATCTCACCTGTACCGTTTAACCAAACTATTCAATTGTCGTGGAGGACAATTTTTGTGGAGAAATTACAGTTTTGTCAATTATTTTCAGCAAATCTCGATCCTCGAAGTGATGCTTATTTTTGGTGGTAATATGTATCAGTAAATAAATAAACAGTAGGGATAATGATAGAAGACTGCACGACACTATACACTGTAGCCAAATTGATGGCGTATGTGTGTCCACTATAGGTGACTTATCGGCTGTTGGATATCTCGGGATAGATGACGGCGTACAGCAAAGCGGACGGAAAGGCGAATTTTTAATGAACAGGAGGGTTACCGGGCAGCTGGCCCAGCCAAGATCGATAGTGAGGCCTCTCCCGGCCGGGGCCTGTACTAACATTGGCGTAGGCCTCCACATTAGCCTATTCTGTTTATCAAAACACGATCCACCCGCGCAGTACAAATGGCATCAGGCCAATAAAACTATGTCTACGTTTTTTTATTTGTTAATTTTTATAAGAAATTATCATGTGCTTTGCAGGGAAATGGTCGATACTGCCCTATGTTAGAAGAAATTATTTTTAAAATCCTTCTCTCGCAGGAATATATTTAGAAATAATTAATTCTCTTTTTTTGAGGGCATAGAATCAAAAAAAATTACTCATACCTGGAGGTTCATGCCCTGAAAATACTTCCCCCACATTACACGCGATATTATTATACGATACACTCTATAAAAAAAATATTTAAAATTGTTTAAAATTATTTAAAATTATTTAGTAGCACCAGGAAAGAAGTGCAAAATGATAAAAATCAGGAAAAAATTCTGTTGCCTTATTCTGTGAAAATTTCAATTACCCACTTGAATTTTACAAACACTTTCCTAATCAGTAATTGAACTTGAGTTTCTTAATTTTTACTGAATATTTCTCTTCACCTGTCGATTTTTTTATTAATCTTTGCAAATCTTCCCGTAAATTCTGAAATTTTTTTTCTTGACAACATCGGACCATTTCTCGTCGTCCACAACTGTTCCTCTCCAGTTGGCCTTTCACAACTGTCCGTCAATGGCGACTTAGACTTCCATTTGCAATTTCTAGGAAAATAAAGTAATTTTTCTTCTCCATTTTTTCACTGCAATGAAGGTCTGGGTATCATGGGAAATTAAGAGAGCGCAAGGTATTATTATCAACACCTCTAGTTTGAAACATTTAAGTTGCCCGAGCCCTCGGTACATGTCAATCATTCTCCCTCGCAATGTACAGTCGATCGACAATAACTGACCTTTGCGTGGGCCGTATCATTGCACTAAAGGAAAATAATTTTCTACTTTGCCACTTGTAACATGACTTCGAACAATAGGGGGAAGTTGCCTATGAGGGTAATATATTTTTTCTTATCCTGCGCTGGCTTCGGAGTCGTTGAGACTGAATATGATAGAAAAATACTAAACATTTCGCTGGGTGCATTTCTACTGTTGAGTACTACTTCGATATATTTCAGTGCGACCAATTTCTATCTCAAGTTCAAACGAGGAATTATGTCTGTAAGTGTGGAAACACGTGTGACAAAATTTTATTGCTATTATATTTCTTATCTGTCAAAGCGACTTGATTCACGCCGACATATTGACTGAACCAGAACGACGTCAATTAATGGGGGTCTTCCAAAGAGGTCACGCGGCCAAATTAATTCTTCTAATTAGATACAAAATCATTTTTTAATTTTGATGAACCCGAAATTCCGGAGTGCAGTTACGACGCCCTTAGCCGTAATTAGAAAAATGAATTTGGTCACGTAAACCCTCCGTAAGACAGCCCTTAATCATTCAAGATAATAAAAATAATCAAAATAATGATGAAAAAAAATTGAGCCCCGAAAATTCCATCAAAATCATTCCACGAAAATAAATTAAAAATGTTTAATAAAAATGAAATAAAGTCTTTCATCAGGATACCATTGAGGCTTCGTTTCCTGTGATGACATCGTGTCTCACTCATTTCAAACTCCTTCTATTCACTTTTCAACGAACTCCGTACGAACGTCTATTGTGGTTAACGAATCAGACCCTGTGGGTAGAATCCTTCACGGAATATGGAAAAATCGTGTTAGAGAAGTGCGAACGTCGAGCTCAAATATTCCTGTTCGTTTTTGTTATCCTCGGACATGCCTCTGGGTTCGGCTGGATATTTGAGCCTTTAGTCCGTGAGAACAGACGCCCCGGACTCGTCAATCGTCAACGAATTCGATCAATTTCGTTTTTTTTTCAGTCAATATGAGGAGCAATCACACTCGTCATTTACCTACTGAGGTGATAGTGGGGGTTCCCCTCTTCGAATCGCCAAATTACGAAATATTTTTCGCTATTAATGTAAGTAGGTTTCAACAATAATTAAGGACCTTCAAGTATTTTTCACAACCATGTGCAGATTGGAATAACAATTTAAACACATCTAAAAGACCTGGAGACCTCCAGAGTGGAAACAACAAATAAAATTTTGTTGATAAGGCAATAGGCTCTCCCTACGCCCTTTTTTATTTCTATATTAATTTTTGCGAACGGTCTTCGGTACAAAGTGGATCAGTAACTATTAGGATACATTTTTTAAATAATTTTCCATCCGTTTCCTGAGACCCGGAACGTGAAAATCCAAAAAAATTAGGGAAACACTGAACTTTTTCTATGTCTGACATTTCTCATTTTTTTAAATAAATTCCAGGCCTTAAGATCTAAAAAAAAATTTTGGAGCGCTGCCGGGAAGTGGTAGCCAATCTCAGTTTGTATTATTTTAATTTTTTTTTAGTTCGATTGTTCCATCCAATTTTTTTATTTTTTATTGGTCACCTCCTCATATTTCCACCCCCGAGACCCTTTCCTTTTACCTATTACTAATGCTTCAATTCACCAATAATAGAAACTTGTTCAAGGTGCTGGGAATCTACACAATAACAATCCTGTACTTCTGCTTCGATTTTTACCTAGTTCTCGTGAATATATTCGTCGTCGGTCAGTTTGCGATTCTCCGAGAGAGATTCGAGACAATTTACTCAGTGAAGCCGGACAAATCAGCGATGAGAAATCATCATGAGAACGAAAAAATGAATCAGAGACCACTTGCGACTGTGGATTATAATTACATTTTGCTAGAATTAAAAAGCTGTGCAAAACAGCATCAGTTTCTGATCTCTGTCGTGAACGAGGTAGAGAACATTCACAATCTGATGAACCTGGCGCAAGTGCTGATGATCAGCTTGATCATCTGCCTCGCAGGGTATCCACTTCTCATGGTACGTGATCACTAAGAAAAATTACGAAGTTCCCACGTTGAAATTTTTTTGTCAGCGAAAGATCTTCACGAAATCTTCGAGAGAATCATCAAAGGATCTCCGGAAGATCTTCCGGATGACTCGAAAATTCCTTAGCACATCTTTGGAAGACAATTTTTGTTTATAAATATATTGGGAATGGTTTTTTTTAATTATTCCCAAAGTGAAAATCAAAACATCTGAAAAAAAATATTTTCTTACAAAAATCGTTCAGGGAATCTTCTTGCACCACCATTCTCCTGAATATTTCTGGAAGATCTTTAGCAGACAACAATTTTTCGGCGTGGTTCATTAACTACAAAAATTAATTTTCTTCAAGCCTGGGAGTGCGATTACAATTATCAAAAATGGAGTATTCATTTGCAGTTGTCTTATTCAACTATTTACATACACACTCTCGTGTCATAATATAATGATCGCCAGTTCGGAACTTGCCCATGGGATATATTTTTCGAGATGGTATCATGAGAATCACACTGAGATTGGGCGATCACTGTCGAAGACCTTCATCATTGTCTTTCTGAAAACCCAGAGTCCGTGTTATCTGACTGCATGGAGATTCTTCCCCATCACATTAGACACATTAAAATCGGTCACTATTGGCTTACAGCGGTGTGGATATCACGACAAAATATCTGAGGCTAAAAAAATTCAGCCGAAACACTAAAAACAAAAATTTACACTTGCAAAATGTCTACAACAAAATATCGGTAACCACCAATCATTAGCCAATATATTAGCCAGTCAACGACTAATAAATGATAAATTGAAATATTATTAAATATCAATTTGCATGAAAGACATTTGAACTTTCAATTTTATTTGAATGAACAAATAATTATTTACGAATATATTAATATTCTGGATGTCTACTAGTGATTTGAAATATTTTACTTCATGTATTTGTGTTTTTAGTATTTTGTCGTTGATTATTTTTCCTTCGATATTTTGTCGTGTGGTATTACGTTGCAATACCATAGCCGAACTTGATTTATTTTTAAACCCTCTCGTGATATTTATTTACAGATTCTGACAACGGCTTTCTCGTACCTGACTTTGATTCGACACAGTATGCAGTAATAGATCATTTATCTGAATCAGTGCTGTGGGAACTTGTGGAAGGCTCGTGGTTCCAATAGAAGATTAGTCTCATATTTCTAACATACAAATGTTACAAGTAAAAAATAAAAATGTCGATGACGTTCTCAAAAAACCAACACTGATGCCAAACAAATAGTCTTAGTCTCCCTCAAGCCCCACATGTTCCATTTTACAGTGGAAAAGTAAAACTACATTACGAGGTCGTTGCAACTACCAATTACGGATGCAATAAAATGTCTTGTAACACCTGAGGGAACTCCCTCGTGTCATGACATATTGATGAACCTCTGTCCATCATAACCCGGGCAAGTGAATAGAATTCTTGCAGGGAATAATTTTCTCCCGCTGCTGCTGTCAATCATTTTCACTGGCCAGACCAAGAGGCGCCAGAATTGATCGAGTGAATTAATTAAAGTCGCTATCTTCATTCAACATCTCACTGTCTTGACATGACTGGAAAAATGCAGGAGCTGTGGCCCATGAAGATCACGTATTTCTGCTTATCCTGGGCCGGCTTTGCAACTGTCAAGACCCAAAGTGACAGGAAATTGTTGAATATTTTACTGTCTGTATTTGTTATAATGAGCATAACTGTACTGTACCTCGTTGTGTTGGATTTGTACTATGATATTAAAGAAGGACGTGATAGTGTAAGTGATTGAGTGATAACAGGGAGAATAGGAGTCTTCACGGAGAGAAATAGTTCAATAAAAGTTACGTCCAAGGTCCGTGATTTCTGAGTGAGAACAGACGTCGGATAAACATTACGAAGGGTCTGATTAAAAGTACGAAAGTCTCCGTAAAAATTACGTAACTTGTGTGTGCTATTTACGGAGCGTTCCGTCATTTTTATTTGAACCTTCGTATTTTTTATCGGATTTTTTTTTCTCACTTTAGAATTACGGCACTTCTATCCGGGTATGGGACACCGTTAATTTTATTTATTGAGGGTTTTAAGGTGTTTTCTAACGTAAGGAATTTGTCGAGCACAAAAAACCGATTGAATACGATCATTACGATTCATTTTTTATGGACCTTGAGAATATCCGAGAAGATATAAAATTATAATATTAATTTTCTTTCAGCAAGAGATTATTGCGGCGCTGTTTCCCGTTGTCCTCACTTTCCTCACTAGTTTTAAATTAATATCATTGGCAGTGAGACGCCGTCTTTACGAGAGACTTTTGCAAACAACGCGGGAGAAATTGTGGACCCAGTCGTGGACGGAGTACGGAAAAAACGTATTGCTACAATGTGGACGACAAGCCTACTTGTTTTTCATAATTTTTGGAGTTGTTGCGTATATTTGCGGAGCCGCATTCGTGGTAGGACCAATTGTGCGTGAGTAATTCATTAATTCTCACCGAGCCCTGTCCGGGATCTAATTTATTAATGATATAATTTTTGTCCATCCCGAGAACTTAAAAAATCTGATGACACTCAACATAAATAAATTCTCATTAAATAGTAAGTGCGAGAGACCAAATGACAGTCCTCAAATCCGCAATCAGAACACAGAGTTTTATTTACAAACAGTAATATTCAGTTGAGAAATGGAAATTAAATCACATATTAATTATTCATTATCCTTACACATTAGCAATTGGTAGTGAACCCAAAAACATTTTTATTTCAGTTATGAGAACCGATAATATCACGAGCCCGAGTGATCGTCGTTTGCCTCATGAAATTAGAATTGGTCTTCCTGGCCATGAGACACCTTTCTACGAAATTTTTTACGCTATTAACGTGTGTACTAAGAAAACCATAAACTTGAAAATTATCGAAATGAATTATATAAATTTTCTTCAAGGTATTCGGCATTACCGTAGTGACAATTTTATACTTCTGCTTCGATTATTACCTCGTCCTCATGAATATATTCCTTGTTGGCCAGTTTGACATCCTGAATAATAGGTTTGAGGTGATTTACGAACACAAAAAGGATCAGGGAGGTGGTATTGGCACGAGTCCTATTTTACGAGAATTTAAAAAATGCGTTAAACAGCATCAATATCTGATTTGGCTTGCGGGAGAAATGGAGAGTCTTTACAAGATCAGTAATTTGGCGCACGTGCTGACATACAGTTTTGTCATCTGTATTGCTGGGTATCAACTACTTCTAGTGAGTAATAATAGAAAAACTGTCATTTTTTGGTCGGTTTTTTGTCTTAATAACTTTAATTTTTCAATTTTCCCATTTTTCTCTTATGAATTAGTAAAATAACTGGAAAATAATGAATTGTTTCAGGCTAAAAGGCTGTTTTTCATTATCAAATACGGAATATTTTTCTTCGGTTGTCTTCTCCAATTAAGCTCGATCACCCTGACCTGTCATAATATTAAAATCGCTAGTGAGGAAATAGCGAATGGGATATATCGTTCAAACTGGTACTATGAGAATTGTTCAGAGGAGGGACGAGCATTGTGTAAGAATTTTATTCTAGTCTTCATGAAGACGCAATATCCGTGCTGTTTGACGGCGTGGGGGTTCTTCCCCATCACCTTGGACACCCTAAAATCGGTTTGTACTAGTAAAACTAAGCGAAAAGTTGGATAAAAATTGTCTCAAAAATTGCGAAAAATATTGTCGCACCAGAGGTAATAGAGGCATGCAATTATAGTTCAAAACAATATCACATTTTGCGGAGAATCTTGTTTTATTAATTCATGGCTCACCCGTATGCGTAATTCAATAACAATTTTTATCTGCCAATTTTATCCACTGTCCACGATCGATTAACTCTTTCGGTAATTTTTCTCCAACTTTGTTACGTCTACCAATGTTGCAAGATTCCATGGAACTCTCTAAGACTAGTTCCCCCACATTCTACTGATTGTTCATGAAACTAATCAACTTTTAGTCAGATTTTTATTTCACTAAAAAAATTACTCCTCATTTATCATTAACGTGTCTCTAAAAATAACATCAAAAAAGTTTTATGAACGTATTTTTATAATCCATTTAAACTTCATAAATGTATCTAAATATTGCAAAAATTTTGCATTCAAAATTTTAGTGGAAAATCTTCAACAGCGGTACAACAATAAAATATTGAATTTTTTAAAAATAATTTTCCACATCGACAGGTCGTCACAACTGCGTTTTCCTATTTGACACTGATGAGGAAGAATATGGCCTAGATTTATTAACTATTCCTTGTTGACTAATAATTATGGACCACTGATTATTGTTCAATAAAGAAGTACAGCTGTACTTGATACATTATTGTTGAAGACATGTGGAAAATGATTTATTTACTATGCAGCAGTTTTAAGGGAAGGTTCCACAAAGAATTTAATTTCCTAGTGTTATGGAATGTTTGGATTAAATAGAAGGGTTACGTTGATGTTTACTTGATAATTTCTCCTGGGCTGAAACCGTCAGGGCCTAATTTCTTTAATTAATCTAAGTTGTCATACAGCTTCTTTATCAGTCTCATTGGATTCATTCTTTTTCTTTGGTTTCAAGCTGGTCAATTCATTGGGGGAAATTCCTTCCGCGGGTTCATTGCACTCATTCCACGGTTGCACCTCAGCAGTTCCCCAGAATTGATAAGCAATGGCGCTGATTGTGAGATTTGCCGCGGCTATCATAAACACCACACGCCACTGCTCTATCGTTTGCTAAAGTACAGATCAAATTTTTATAAGAATAAACAAACAATAAGATTTGATTAAGTGTTGGAGGCTTGACAATGACAAAATTATCTGCACAGCGAGAGACATAATCAATAAAAATTACGTATCTTCCCCGTAATTATCAGGAGCGGAATGCGATCGATTAGAGAAAATTTTGCGGAACTGTTAGTGAATTTTCCCTGAATGTTCCGCAATTTTTATCTGAATCCTCACAGAAAAAATTAAATTAAATTAAAACAGAAAAATCCCCCAATCGATTCCGTAATCGGTGAATGCAGTGAAATTTTCGTAATTTGTACAGAATATTTGTCTTTTGTCAGTACTAGTTATAGTTTTTTTCATTCTCGGTAAATTAAAAAAATGAAATCAATTACTCGGTGATTAGTGAGAATTCCGACGATCAGAGGAGATATGAAACCGGCGCCAGTGGTGACTAATCCACAAAAACCCAGCAAAACACTCGCGAAATTAGGGCTGAGATCGACGAAGACGGCCAACGTCCCTGCCGACACTGCGCCATTGATCGCCGTTCCCGCCATCATGAAAATAATTGCGAGGATTGGTTGACATCCACTAAAACTCAATCCCAGGGTGAAAATTGCTCCGCCCCCGGTTGTCACAAGATTAGCAAGTTTTCGGACGTTTTGATGGGACATTTTCTTGGTCCGCAACAGCCAATCACTCAGGATTGAGTACAGGTAGGAGAAAATCATGCGAAGTACATGAGGAAGTCCGGATAGAAGGCCAGTCTGAAGCAAAATATTCAATAATTTTCCGCGGCCCATTTTCACCGCCGAAAAATCACTCGTAAAAAAATCTTCGCGGCGGCTTTTCCGCTGATATGAGTACAAGAATAATTAAAAGACCATTTACAGCATTTATGTTCCATCCGTGGACGAAGTTGAAGTAGGATGGTGCTTGAGTCATGAAGGTGAGGAACCCCCAGACTCCACCCCAATGGGCAACAATTGTGATCCAGACGGGACCGGAGAGGAGTAATTGTCTCCAGGGAACTTTGGATAATGTGTGAGAACTGGATAAGGTGTCTCCGAGGCTCTCCACGATGTGGGTGCACTCTTCTGGACTGATTCTCGGGTGCTCCTTTGGTGTATTGTAGACTAGAAAGGACCAGAAGCAATACCTGTCAAAGAGGAAACGAAATTTTTGAGAAAAATTCTGGTATTGGCTGGAGAAACAAGAAATTTCATTGAATTAAACGTGAATTCCTCCACGAATTCCTGTGAAATCTCTTCGGAAAGTCTCCAGGAATTGAATCTCAACAGCATTAGATTTTTTCACAACCGAGGGATCCTGATGATTTCCAACACTGGTACCACAATTTTTACAGAAAATTTATCACTCTGTATACGTTATAAATTATTTTCACGAATTCAAATTATTTCTTTTATCAACGAATTAGAATTTTCCTCACCAGATTATACCGATGATAGAAGTAATGTAAAAAGCAGCTCTCCAATTCATCCAGTCGATGATAAACGCACAGAGGGGGTAGGTAATGGCAGCGCCCACGGAACTGCCTAATGCCAGAAATAATTCATCAAAATTGTAAACGTATCAGAAATCAATGATTTTGGACTTTTCATTAATCACCTAAATAAGCGCTAACAAACTTGCTCCGCTCCATCGGAGGAATCCATTTGGCGGTCATGTCGTGCATGGAAGGCCAGATGACACCCTAAACATATTCTCACCCAAAGAAAAATAAATAATTCGATTCAAATAATTCATTAGGTGCGTGAAACCTTTCAAATGAAGATTTTTATTTGATTAAAAAAAATTCTGGGTACATCAGTAATTGCTGCATTTCGGAAAAAATATCAACCGCAAAGACTTACCGAAATCAACCCCTGCAGAACACGGATAGTCACCAGTCCATAGAGATGATACTCAGTTGCTAATGGAATGAGTAAACCAAGAACTGCAGTTGCCAGATTTCCAATTCCAAAGACCATTTTGGTGCCATATCTTCGGGCTAGTAGACCACCAGGTAATTGGGTCAACCAGTGAAACCAGTAATAAGCTCCTAAAGCTAATCCCTGATCGTATTCACTCCAGTGGAACAGAGAATCTGCCTGAAAATTCATTTCATTTTTCGCCTACAGCTAATTTTGTTTGTCTTTCCACATTTTTGTTCCCTTCGAGAAATGTTCAATATAAATACAAATTGCGTATTTTATGTGATAGGCGATTTTAAGTGACGCATTCCAAAGCGAAATGTGTTTGGGGAATATTTTATCGAGTATTACAATTTTTTTTGAGAATGCTCCGTCATTTTTACTGGATATTTCTCCTCGTGTCGTGGCATTGAGAAAAACCGCCGACAAGCTATGGAAATTTACAACAGAGCAATCCATTGAAATTTTCCAGTGAATTAGAATTTTCAAAATCTAAACTAGATTAGTTGAAAAAAATTAAACTTGTTTTTCCACTTGTTATCCTTGATATGGAATATTTTTGTGCGTAAATGCAGCGCATCGGTCTAGGTATGAGGAAAAATGTCTACCTGGGGCTTCTGAGCGACTGTAGGATTCGTCAACATGTAAAGAGATTTATTGGTAGGGATGTTCCAGGTGATTTTCTGCAGTGAACATTCGGCTATCGCCGGCCCTTTTGATCCTGGAACGACCATGGCTACTATCGCCAGGTTGAGATTTATCCTGAGCATGTAGTTTATAGCGAAGCCGCAAAATACGAGGATCCACAGGACATCTCGACACGTGAAGATCTCTTTTCCTATTTTATTTGAACAGTCGACATTATTTTATTTCCATGACACACAACTAAAAAGTGCACTTTACACAGGGACAGAAGAGTTCGACAAAAATGGCTCGAAAACTTCGGTCATTTGACGCTTGTTATGATTTAATGGAGGCCAGTGCAAATGAACAATTAATTCCTAGGGAATTCACTGACGTCGTATGATATTGTGACACATTCAACGTGGGAATGAAGAGTTGTGGAAATTTTGGGATGAATTCTTGCTGAGATGAGTTGTCGAGGATGAATTCACCTAAATCGACCTACGGTAGGTGGAAAAAAAATTCAAAAAGCCCATTGTCTTCACGAAAATTGAAGCCTGCAATTCATGAACGAGAACAAGATAATTTCATCTGACCCTCACCGTGATGGAACTCTGTGCACGGGTATCAATGATGTCATTGAGATTTATTAAACCGAGGGGTGCTGGATGATTCTATTATATCACTGAGAGTGGTTTATTCGATCACACGGAGATTTGCAGTTATTTTTGGTTTGTACCGAGTTTAAAAATAGAACCCAGAGTTTTCCACTGAATTAAAAATAATTCTAGAACTACATTTTTTTCTGAACTATCCAGGGAGGAACGCCCTCGCAGGTGTTACACTTCTGGCAACAAATCCGCTTTAAACCCGGTGTTAATTACTTTTTGGCATTCGCACAATTTACATATGCAGATGTTTCAATAGCATTCACAAAAATTAGAAAGTGCCTGACTGTTACCTGTATGAATGAGAAAGTTTACTTACTTCGAGAACAAATTATTATATTTAATGTCAAGTTCCTCACCCATTTTGCTCGTTTTATCCACCAGATTTCGTTGAACTTTTAATCCTCAATCATCACAGCTCAATAATCCGACAAATTCGATATCAATAAATTCAAGCTGAATTACAGATAACGCTATCACTTAGAATATATGTAATTGAATATATCTAAAAATTCGGAGAGATATTGGATGACCCGATAGAATTTTGGAGCGCCAAACAATGCGGTCGCGCGGAGAGTTCTCACTTGATGATACCCCCAGATACGACTGACTCCTCTGTACTAGATGTCATATTGAATCATTGAAAATGTGTACTTTATGCAGGGGTATGTAAACGAGTTCTACGACGTGATGATTTATTGTTCTTGCGCGTTGGGGTTCAATTTTGTACTGAAAAGCTCAAAGAAGATTGTCAACATCTCAGTGGATCCCAAGAGAAAGATATCATAATCAACTGATTGTTTTTTAGTTTATTGGGATACCGAGTTATTGACATTTGCACGTGCTGATAACGGACGATAGTTTAATCATTTTGTTTGTTTATTTTTTTATTTCTCAACATTTATCTTCTTTTCTATTTAAAATATGTTTTAGTTAAATCTTTATCCTCTTTAGTTCGTTACAAAAATCAGCGCAGATGTTTCAGTTCAGATTTTTTTTTATTTTTAGTGCGAATATTCTAATTATAGAAAATCAGTGGCTCTCTCACTTCAGCCTTTTTATCTTATCTGTTTACGCGGCTGATTTTTCTCCGCAAATATATTATTCGTTGTGTGGTCGCATGTAAACATTCGATAATTCGGTCAGGAGAAATTCATTTGTATTTAGCTTCGGATTGAGGGGAGACCATTACAAGTTTTAAAAGTCCCGCGCTATTGTCGTGAGGTTTCTCTCGAGCGGTAAAGGTGGATAAGATTATACTATAAATAAATAATTACTGGAAATAAAAATTGGAATAATATACGGCCTTTAATTTTTTTTTTAACAATCAAAAATATGAACCGTAACATTGATTTGCGTTTTTAGTTTAATTTTTATGTTAGAAATTCGTGCTTTTTGTTATCCTTCGTAGTTGAAAAATATTGTTTAGAAAATTCCCTCCTGTCCACTATTATCAAGTATTTAGATTAATTCGTTAAAAATGAGACAAAAACTTATTACATAATTACAACGATAATCAGACTACATCTTCCTGGTCGACCACGTGAATAGAATTCATAGACAACGACAAATTAATCGTAAATCTTCAACACTGTACGAGTCATTACAGTCACTCACACAATCATCCAAGATGAGTGGCTCGTCGAGGCCACAATACAGCGGTTGCTAGCGTGGCATTAAACTGCCACGCGCGAGTATGAAGCAGTAGAGAATCAGATCTCGTGTCCGAAACACTTGACAATGTTAATCGACGGCCAATAAAAATCCAAGAAAGTACAATAACTGATCTATCAACAAACATAATAAATTTAATTTGCAATTAAATTTTATCATGGAAGTTTGGACGCTATTGGGAATACTCCTGGTGACTCTGCTGCTCTACTACTGCTTCTCCAGCCGGAGTGATTACTTTCGTAAATATGGTATACCCCACATGAAACCACTGCCCATCTTCGGCAACATGGGCCCAACAGCATTGCGACGATTATCGATCTTCGATCTCATCCAAAAACTTTACTATTTCGACCCGAGCGCCAAGTACGTGGGCTTCTTCGACTTCCAGACCCCAGTGGTGATGCTACGTGACCGTGAACTCATTAAAACTATCACCGTCAAGGGCTTCGATCACTTCGTCAATCACCGTGATTTCATCACCTCGGATTTGGATCCCCTCTTCGGCAACCTTCTCTTCACAATGCGCGACGATAAGTGGCGGAAGATCAGGGCAGTGATGACCCCGGCATTCACATCCAGCAAGATGAAGGGGACGTACAAACTTGTCGCTGATTGTGCTGCCAATTACGCCAGCTATTTCGCCGAACAATCGCGAGAAAAACCGATGGAATTCAACACCAAAGACGCATTTACACGATACACCAATGATGTCATTGGTACATTTGCATTCGGAGTCACAATTGATTCGATAAGAAATCGAGACAATGATTTTTACGTTTTTGGAAGAAAATCCACGAGCTTCGAGGGAGTCGGGGCCTGGAGATTGGCATTGATGCGGTTAGTTCCGACTTTTTGTAAATTATTTAATATTAAATTCGTCACTGACGATGCGGTTGAGTTTTTCACGAATCTGGTGAAAGAGACCATCGCTATGAGGGATGAAAAGGGACTATCGAGACCAGATATGATCCAACTGATGATGGAAACGAGGAATAATAAGGAGGGAGAGGGACCCAAACTGTCGCTCGTGGAGATGACGTCGCAGGCGTACGGATTCTTCTTCGGGGGCTTCGACACTTCCTCGACGCTCATGTGCTTCGTAGCACAGGAGATAGCGGAGAAAGCAGACGTCCAGGAGAAGCTCCAGGCAGAAGTGGATCAGCTGTTCGAGGAGTACGAGGGAGACCCACCTTATGAGGCTGTTAATAATATGGTTTATCTTGATGCCGTGATCAATGAGACCCTTCGGATGTATCCGGTTGGTCCATTCCTCGACAGAGTTTGTACTTCGGAGTTTGAACTACCTTCAGCTGTACCCGGGGCACAACCGCTCGTCATGAGACCCGGTGATGTCGTGTGGATTCCGGTTTACAGTCTGCAGAGGGATCCGGACTATTTTCCGAATCCTGATGTCTTCGATCCTGAACGATTTATTAAGAATGACAAGTCGTTTGGACACTCGACTCATTCTCTGACCTTTGGACAGGGCCCTAGAATGTGCATTGGGAACAGGTTTGCTCTTCTGGAGACCAAGATATTGTTTGTTCATCTTCTCCGGAAGTGCTCACTCAAACCCGGGAAGAAGATGATCACTCCATTGAGGGTCAGCAAGAGGAGCTTTGTTATGACAGCGGAGGGGGGATTCTGGGTGGAATTTCAACCGAGAAATCACCAGACTTCGTCGTAGTTTCGATATCTTCTGATATATTTGATTAATTATTGATGGAACTGGCCATGTGGCAGGTTCAACTATCAAAATGATCCATCTCGCCGGGAAAATTGAATGAACAAACTTGAAGAACTTATACACAGAGTTCTCTTTTTATTGTTTCTGTATCTATTGAATAAAAAATTTAAAAAAAAATCTTGAAAACCTTGTTGCGATCCCTCTAGACTTATCTGCATTCCAAGAACCATATCGATCTACGAGTTATTGTTATTGTTAGTTGCTATCGGGAAGAAATTGCCTCGCCACCAGAGGAATCCTTCGCCTATGGAAATAAAAACATTTGCGGGATTGTTGAATAATTTATTAAATAATTTGTTGGAGATATTGTACTCTCCTTCTTCATCGACAAATCACTTTTCGGCGACTCAAATTTTTTAACCAGCACCGAATTTTCTATTTCCTAGAACTGCAATCAAATCTGGAACATAAAAAATACACCGAATTCTTTCAAGTGCATCAAAACTCTTGAACCACATGACCGGTGCGTTCTCTCTGCGCGTGTCAGTCGCTGTCATCTGTCAATATCTGAAGATCTTATCCCTCTGTTTCATCTCCCGGTGATCAACACATGAGGCGGTGAAGATAAATTTGGGAAATAATACCCACGTGGGTATACTTTGGACTAATCGTCTCCTCAATGCTCCCAAAAATTATTATCAGCCACTCAAAATTGCGTGGCTCGCATAATCACCCTGGCCATCAAATTAAGAATGCAGCATGAGATACCATTCCCCAGTCGATACCTAAATTTCGTCCTGGCACTAGTGACAGGTCATTTCGACAGCATTTTCCATGGAATTTTCAACCATCTGTTCAATAATCTTGATAATTCTGCTGCTCTACTACTACCTCCTCCCCCGGGACAATTTCTTCGATAAACACGGCATCCCCTACGTCAAACCTGTACCTCTCCTCGGCAACATGGCGCCGATGTTCCTATTCCAGACAATGTCCCTTTTCGAGACAATGCAGAGGACCTACAATTTCGATAAGAAAGCGAAGTACGTTGGTTTCCTGGACTTTGAAACTCCAATACTGATGATTCGTGATCATGAATTAGCCAAGAAAATCACAATCAAGCACTTCAACTGTTTCGTTAATCATCGAGACTTCATTACCTCCCAGCAGGATCCCCTCTTTGGGAATATTCTCTTCAATCTGCACGACCAGAAGTGGCGTAACACCAGGAACGTAATGACTCCGGCTTTTACATCCAGCAAAATGAAGTGCCTCTTCCCCATGATCACCGAATGCGCGAGGAATTACGTAGATTACTTCGTTGATCAATCTCGAGACAAACCACTTGAGCTCAACACCAAAGATGCATTTTCGAGATACACCAACGACGTCATCGGAAGATTCGCTTTCGGTGTGACCATTGACACTATCAGGAACCAGAATAATTACTTCTACGAAGTGGGAAAAAAATCGACGAGTTTCGAGGGATTGCCAGGATTCAAAGTCGTCCTGCTACGTCTGGTTCCCAAGTTCTGCAAACTATTCGACATCAAGTTCATCACTGATGACGTTGCGGGGTTCTTCAAGAAGCTCGTCGCTGACACCATCGCGATGAGGGACGAACAGGGGATCTCAAGGCAGGATATGATCCAACTGATGATGGAAACGAGGAATAAACAGGAAAGAGATGAAGACAAGTTGACCACTCTTGAGATGACCTCGCAGGCGTTCAGCTTCTTCTTCGGGGGTTACGAAACTTCCTCGACATTCATGTGCTTCGTGGCCCAAGAGATCGCTGAGAAGCCGCATATACAGGAGACACTCCGGAGGGAAGTGGATCTGGTCTTTGAAGAACATGGAGATACACCTCCGTACGAAGCTATCAATAATATGAGTTATCTTGACGCTGTCTTCAGTGAAGCACTTCGCATGTACCCGGTTTTCGCGTTCCTGGACAGGGTTTGCAACACAGATTTTGAATTACCACCAGTCCTACCTGGAAGACATCCAGTGGTGTTGAAACCCGGTGACATCGTGTGGATTCCGATTTACTGCTTTCAACGAGATCCGGAGATTTTTTCCAATCCAGACGTCTTCGATCCCGAGCGATTCATCAACAATGGGAAGCTGTCCGCCAACTCGGCTAACTCCATGTCGTTTGGGCAGGGGCCCAGAATGTGCATTGCGAATAGATTTGCACTCTTGGAGAGCAAAATCATGTTCGTTCATCTCCTGAGGAAGTGCTTACTCAAACCTGGGAAGAGGATGATTACTCCTTTAAAGCTGAGCAACACGAGCTTTCTCATGAGGGCTGAGGGTGGATTCTGGGTCGAGCTTCAACCGAGGAGATTGTGATGCGGCAATTAAAGTTGTATGATAAAGTTGTACTTTTGAAAGTAATCTTATCGATGTCATCAGTCTTACGCATTTTTTAATCTTATCAAATGCTGCTGAATCAATCAGTTGCTGTCGATAAAGATTAATATCATCGCAGAAAGCATTTTGTTCGTATATGTATATTTTTTTATGTTGAAAGTGTAATTAGTTGTAAGTATTAATTATCGTAACCTCGGAAGTCAATCAAGAGAGGCAAATCATATTGGTTTTCTATATTAACACTTTTTCTTGGATAAAAAAAAATTTGTCCACGGATGAGATAAATATGCACTTTCAATCACACCTACGTTAAAAATGTATGCGGCTACTAATAAATGTGTGGGTAAACAGTGGGTAAAAAATAATCAGCTGTGAATAAATGGTTAAATGCGTATTTTGATTAATTCAAGGATTATTGATACTTGTAAAAATTGCATCAAGCAATAATCAATATCGATAATCATATCAGGAAACGATAACGCGGTTCAATTGATATTTTCTGATACACGTGCTGCGCATTTTTTAAAACCAAAAATAGAATTCAATTTTACACAGAAAAATCTGGTGGGGGATTTACGTTGCACTCAGAATTTACTCTAAAACTACTCGTAAATCCTTTCTCTTCCAAATGTCAAAAAAAAATTACTTTCCACAAATCTTCCGGAGCATCTTTTTTCGTCACCTGACAGATTTTCCAAGAAAATCTACACCTAATTTTTCTAAACATTTCTGAAAGCTGTTCAATGGACAAAGATTTTTCTACTCGGATATTAAATACTTCATCATTCAATAATTTTACTACAATTCCACGTGTCAGTTCAGAGTTGCATGATTTGCAAGACAAATCGCGATTGCCCATTCATATCAATGGGAGGGAATATTACATACACATGTGACTATAAATTGCGCACTACAGTGGAAGATTGTGCAATTCATCATCATGGTATGTTACCTCCTACAGAACTTTTATCACCGGGTCAGCAGTGTAGTGTTGATATGCCAACAAAGTTAGATGTCATTTGTACATGACAACAGTAGACAGCGTCGACACACAGTGAACAGTATCTCCGTCCGTCACAGTGTTCGACGTCAAGTAAATTTCGGATCACATCATGGGCTTCTGGTTGATCTTGGCAACAATAGTCCTAGTGTTGTTTCTCTACTACTGGCTCATCGAGAATAAGAATTTTTTCGATAAACATGAAATTCTCTACGTCAAACCGGTTCCCTTCCTGGGTAACATGGCACCGATAATTTTCCGACAGACACCGATGGTGGAGAACATAAACAACATTTACAAGTTAAATAAGGACGCCAAATACGTGGGTTTCTTTGATTTTGGATGTCCGGTTGTGATGATACGTGATGTGGAACTCGCGAAAAATATAACTGTCAAGTACTTCGATCATTTCGTCAATCATCGTGGCTTCGTTGATCCCGAACAGGAGCCCCTCTTCGGCAACAATCTTTTCTCTCTCCACGATGAGAGATGGCGATCGATAAGAAATCTTCTGAGCCCTGCCTTCACCTCCAGCAAAATGAAGGGCATGTTCAAGCTGATGTCCGATTGTGCTTCTACTTACGCTGATTATTTCGCTGATCAATCGCGAGAAAAACCGTTCGAGGTCAGCTCCAAAGACGCATTTACTCGTTACACCAATGATGTCATTGGTACCTGTGCATTTGGAATAAAAGTGGATTCCATTAGAAATCGAAATAACGAATTCTACGTTCTGGGAAGAAAGGCAACAAATTTCGAAGGAATACAATCTATCAAATTTTTTACAGTTCGAAGCTTTCCAAGATTATCAAATTTACTCAAAATCAGACTTATCTCTCGTGATGTTGATGTCTTCTTTCAAAATCTCGTGAAAGAGACTATTGCTATGAGGGATGAAAAGGGAATATCTAGGCCGGACATGATCCAACTGATGATGGAGACCAGAAATAATAAGGAAGGAGAGGGTCCCAAGCTGACGATTGAAGAGATGACGTCTCAGGCCTTCATCTTCTTCTTCGGTGGTTTTGACACTTCCTCGACATTGATGTGCTTCGTGGCTCACCAAATCGCGGACAGGGCCGATGTCCAGGAGAGACTCCAGAGGGAAGTAGACGAGGCTTTTGATAAGCACGATGGAGATCCTCCCTACGAAGCTGTTGCCAACATGGTTTATCTCGAAGCTGTGATCAACGAAGCACTTCGGATGTACCCGGTGGCTCCGTTCCTGGACAGAGTTTGCAATACAGAATTTGAATTACCCCCAGCTCTACCCGGAAAAAAGCCAGTGATGTTGAAACCAGGAGACAACGTGTGGATTCCAGTTTATCCGATTCAGAGGGATCCCGAGTTCTACCCCAATCCTGAGGTCTTCGACCCCGACCGCTTCATCAAAAATGGACGGTCATCCGCCAACTCAGCGAACTCTTTGACATTCGGTCAAGGTCCAAGAATGTGCATTGGAAACAGATTCGCCCTTTTGGAGACTAAAGTACTGCTGGTGCACCTGTTGAGAAAGTGCTCGTTGAGACCTGGCAAGAAGATGATCCTACCTTTTCGCTTGAGCAAGACCAGTTTCGCTATGACCGCCGAGGGTGGATTCTGGATGGAATTCCAACGGCGAGATGTGTAAACATCAAATATATATAAACAAAAAAAATTCTATGGTGTAAAGATGATTTATGGGAACTATTTTTATGGAACAAAAAGAAAGTGCGACGATTTCATATCCAGATTGAAAAATCATCGCTTTTAATATGAAGATGTAATAACCACTAGTTGGAAATAAATATATACATTCCTATACATGCGAAGACTTAGTTTATGACTATCCTCAAGGTTATCGGCATATCATCGACAAGACTATTGTGCACACGACTTCAGATATTTTTTCTTATTGCTGGATAGAACTTTAGATTAACACATGAATCATTAGCGCTGTAGATTACAATAAAAAACGAATATTTCATTACCTGGTAATTATTACTATTTTTCAATAAATATGAAAGTCTATTTAAGAATTATATGAATATTCAGCAATTAGTTATTTCCACACGAAAAGTATGAATCTTCATTATCATTTTTACATCTCGATTTTTCTCGCAAATTTTTTGAGAGAGTTCTCGATTTTTTATAAATCTTTATCACTTTGATTCCCCCCCCCCCCCCAAATAATCGCCAATTACTCAACACCTTTCACAAATCTAGATGAAATTACGCTCCTCAAATCAAATCGTCCAGATCATCACGCAATCTCACATAAAGTGAGAGATTATCATCACCACTGGTCCGTATTTAACGTACCCACCACTGCATTTGTCACTGCATTTCCACCAGAATCATCATGGAGTGGTTGAGCCTTCTCCTAACGGCCTTTGTCGCCTACTTTCTCTATCACCTGTACCAGTTCCTCTTCGGAAAGGAAATCCTCTACGAAAAAGACGGAATTCCCCACGTGAAACCTATGACCGCGCTGGTCGGTTTTATCTTCAATTTTGCCCGCGGTATATCCGTATCAGAGAGCATCAGCCAATTCTACAATGTCAACGAGAATGTCAAGTACGTGTCAACAAGATTCATGATGACATCAGCGCTGATGATCCTCGATCTGGACCTCGCCAAGGAGGTAAGCATCACGGCCTTCGATCATTTCGTCAATCACGACGGCTTCATCATGCCCCGGCACGAGCCGATCTTCGGCAAAAATCTCTTCTTCCTCGAGGACAACAAGTGGCGAGAGGTGAGGAACCTGTTGACTCCTGCCTTCACATCCAGCAAACTCAAAGGTATGTTCAAACTCATGTCCGAATGTGCTACAACCTTTGCGGACTACCTTGCAGAGCAGTCCCATGAAAAGCCTATCGACATCAATTCCAAGGACGTGTTCTCTCGTTACGCCAATGACGTCATTGGTACATGTGCTTTTGGGGTGAACGTTGACTCGATGAGAAATCCAAATAACGATTTTTACGTTAATGGACGAAAAGCAACGAATCTCGGAGGATTCAACCTGGTGAAAATGTTTCTTGCCAAGAGACTTCCGATACTTCGTCAATATTTTGACATGAAAATCGTCAGTGATGACATTGAAAAGTTCTTCACTGAACTGGTGAAGGACACGATCGCGACGAGGGAGGCAGAAGGTATCACTCGGACAGACATGATTCAACTGATGATGGAGGCGCGTAATAATGGAGACGTGCTGACCATTCCGGAGATGACGGCGCAAGCGTTTGTCTTCTTCTTCGGGGGTTTCGAGTCGACGTCGACGTTCATGTGCTTCGTGATGCAGATGCTGGCGGAGAATCCGGAGATTCAGGAGAGGCTCCAGTGCGAAGTGGACCAGCTCTTCGATAAGGAAAGAGACGATCCGTCGTACGAGGCTGTCAATAATATGGTTTATCTGGACGCTGTTGTCAATGAAACCCTCCGGTTGTATCCCATCAACTCGATGATGGACAGAGTCTGCTGCAAGGAGTACGAGCTACCCTCACCGATGCCCGGGAAACAGCCGGTGATGCTGAAACCAGGGACCGTTCTGTGGATACCGTATTACGCGCTTCTGAGGGATCCGATTCAGTATCCTGATCCCAATGTCTTCAATCCCGACAGATTCATCAGCGGGGGACAGACACTGACAAATGCTGCTGCCTCCATTGCATTTGGCCTTGGACCCAGAATGTGCATTGGGAACAGGTTTGCGATAATGAAGAGTAAAGTACTGTTGGCTCGTATTTTGAGAAAGTGTTCGGTTAAGCCGGGGGACAGGATGCTGACGCCTGTCAAGCTGGATGTCTATACTTTTGAAATTAAGGCACGAGGTGGCTTCTGGCTGAAAGTTCAGGCGAGAGGGAAATCAATTTCTGTTCAGGAAAATAAGTGACGAAAAAACTAATCGATCAAGTTAGCTCGCTAAGCGATTACGATTCTGTTGAGTTGCTGTGGTAATTGTAATTTTTTTTACTTTTTTGAAATCTAGATCTAGAATTTTTACGTGTGCCGAAGTATCGGGGAATCGATGTTGAAGGTCAGAGATTAAAATCGAACGAAAAGAGGATCTGGATAATGTTCGATAGATAATAAAATAAACAATGATATAATGAGACTTGTACAGAAGTGTTGTAATAATCACAAAAGAAAACAATTTCTCTCATTGAAATACGATAACAAAATGACGACAAAGAAATCATGAAATCGATAATTGATTTTTTGATGATTTTTCGACGCTCATGTCTTGATAGAATAAATAAAATGAGAATTATTATTGTCATTCCAATTATTATGATTTCTTCTTTCAAATCGATTTTGCGTATTAATTTGTGCATTAATTTGTGTATTAATTTGTGTATTAATTTGTGCGATTTGTGCTTTTGGAGACTAAAGTGCTTTTGGCTGACATTTGGAGGAAGTGATCTTTGAAACCTGGAAGTAATATGATCCTCCCGTTGCGCTTTAGCACAACCAGTTTTGCCGAGGGGGTTTCTGGCTGAAATTTCAAGCCCGGAATGAGGTCCCAAAATAATAAAATTCAATCGGGTGTTGAATAGGATTTATTTTATATTCTAAAAATCTATAATTAATCAATCGAAAGTCCTGGGCTGTTCTCGGTACTTTTTATACGTCAGACGTAAACGACCAATAAATAATTTTACTTTCTCGACAATCACTGATACCTTTATCATCTCCTATTTATTCATCTCTAAAGTTACACACTACAAACTGAGTATCAACAAAAATCAAAATTATAACAATAAATTACTAGATTAGAATAAATAATACAAAGTAGACAATTTGCATCATTATAGCTTTGGTTTTGTATAATTAGTAATAATTCACCCTACCACATACAAAGTATAAAAACATTTGATTGATGAATGGCGTTAATTATTCCGCATCATTATGGATTGCTGAATGAAACAAGATAGCAGCATCTCATTGTCGGTTGGAAAATACAACGACTAATTATGAATCTATGACTAATCGTGACGATATTTTGTACCAATACTGAAAATTCAGATAATTAATGTAAATAATTATCGTAATCCGTAAGCCATGTAATGCAGTCACGCATGAAAAAATTCAATGGAAAAAAATTATCTAGCGTATTCACTAGGTTTTTTTTATTAATTCTTTTCCTGCGTGGGCATATCTGTCTCCAAGACTAAACCATTATGTCTGTTATTATTGTTGAGACTAGACGTCTAATGCTCTCAGTATCTGAGAACCGACGCAGTCCCCATTAACTCTACATTTCTTCTACAAACACCCATCGCAAAAAACCTCGTTTCATCTCTAAAAATTCATTTCCTAAAATCCAGATGAATATTTGATCATTTTCCCAGATTGTTATTCAATTCCTTATTCACCACAAAGGAAAAGCTTATCTCTACGATGCATTTCACTAGGAATTACGATATCGGTCTCGTGATCAAGACCAAACGTAGCATTCTTACCTCATTGGACGGATTATCCATTCTTCATAGAAAGACTCCCTTCTTAACTGAATAATATAATAATAAAATATAAAAAAACAATACTGATACGTTATCGTTACTGGATGAGTTTTGAAAATGACTGGATTCTCTTAAAACCTAGTAAAAAAAATATTTTGTATGGTTAGGCCCTGCGTCTCCTTCACGTGGAAATGTAGAACTTTAAAAAACCTACTGAAGTCTTTGGTATCAAAATTTCTCAAATTATAAAAGGTCGATAAAGTACTGAACACCATAAATAATTGAAAATTCTAGCAAATCACCTAGTCAATTTTCGATCCTATAAAAAACGGAGTTGTAATAAATAAATGAAACATATTAGGATAAATATAATTCTATCCTACATTAAAAACAAATACTTGGATACCTTTGATACTGATAATTCAATGATTGGTGAAAAATCGGTAAACAATATCTCAACAGATGAATTTAAAAAGCCTAATTTCATTGACTTGTTTCTCAAAACATTTTTCACAAGACATTTTAGTAGAACTTGGTCAAATATTGTCAACGTCAATTGCTAGATTTTCCATGTGAAACGTTCTCGCGTAAATTCTCCCCTTCCAAAGGGCACATAATTTAAGGAAGAGGAGACCTGCGATCATAAGAAGACGGTGGAGGTGGCAGTGCCAAAGATGGTGGCAGACTAGTGGTACTGGTGACAGTAGTATCGAGTTTTCTGGCTTCATGCTCAAGCAGAATAGCATCCAAAGAGGGATCTTGAGCAACAGTCCTGAGAGAATCTCCAAGAGCTTGCCTCAAGTGTTGCATCTCTCTACCAGCCCGGGAGCTCCTGAGGACATAAAGCTGTCGCCGTTTGATCTCCTGATTCAACTGCTCTCTCAGCAGTTGAATCTGACTTTCAAGCCTGCAGACCTGCTGTCGATGGCTCTGTTCCCTGGCCTCCAGGAGCTTCTCCGCTTGTAGTTGGGCGGCCCTCAGCCTCTCGATCTCTGCCATTCTGTCTCTCCCGGAGTCCAGAGTGGAGTGCGAGTGCGAGTGTAAAGTCTTGCACTTGATGACCTCGGCCTCTTTCTCCGCGAGTAACGACTCAAGCCGCCTGATCTTCATCCGGAGCTCGCGATTCTCTTGTTCAAGAATCTCCACGCTGATGTTGGAGCCAGCGAGCTCCATATGGGCCTTCTCTGGACGTTCGTAGCTCTTGCTGCGCCCACTACTCGCCTTCACCGACTGCAGCTGTCTCTCGAGATTCCTCTTGTCCGCCTCCAGAAGTCGAACTTTGTCATTCAGAGCATCAACCTTGCCTCGCATCTCACTTCTGTCCCGCTGGGCAACCTGCAGCTGTCTCACCACTTCCTCATCTTTATTGGATGTCCCCTCCTGGGGCCAGCTTGCCAGCCGCAACTGGGCCTCAAGCCCCGAGCGTTGAACCTCGCAGTTAGCGAGATCACTCTGCAGTCTCGAGTTCTGATCCACCAGCGATTGATTGGTGTGCTTGAGCTCCATCACCGTTTGCTGCGCACCGTCCAAGCGCTCTGAAATCACCCGCCTCTCATTTTCAGCCGTCGCCAACTGTTTCTGCAACTGCTTGAGCTTCTCATTATTGCTATGATTGATCGCATTGTGCTCCATGCTGGAACGCCTCAGCATCCCGATCTCATTCTTCAATTCAGTCTCGGCAGCAGCCGCCCTCTCCAGAGCCAAGTTCAACTGCTCAATCGTGGATTTGAGAGAGGCACAACGCTCCTCCAGACCCGTGGACGTTCGTAGCTGGACGTCGAGGCGATCCTGCAGTTTCTGGAGATTGCCGTCCTTCTCCTGGAGGACCATCTGCAGACGCTGGAGATCACCCTCTAGAGACATTCGTTGAAGCTCAAGTTTTGTCGCACGAGCTTCAGATCTCCCCAAGTCCTCCTGCAGCCCCCGTTTCTCGTTCTCCAGTCTATTCAGCGCTTGCTTCATCTTCTCGAGCTTCTCCTCGTACTGGATCTTCTCGTCGGACTCGCTGCTCACCGCGAGCTCAAGGGACGTCACTTTTTCCCGCAGTCCCTCCACCTCGTGACTCTTACAGTGGAGAGCCTCGTGTTGCGCTTGATAAGCCGTTTGTCTCTGTGATAATTTAGTCTCAAGTGCTGCTTTCTCATCCTGCAGTGCTCTCAGCGATGCACTGATACTTGTGAGCTTAGAGTCACTCTTGTTCTGATGATCACTGGCCTCTGCCAACTGTTTCTTCACACTGCTCAGCTCGATCCTGCAGTCGTCGCGCTCTCGCTCAATCTGCGCGACCTGTTGCATCAGAGCTCTCACTCCCTTCCTGACAGCCTCAGGGTCGACATCCAGAATCACATCGCACTTGCCCTCGTGATCCAAATGGGAGGAACGGACTGGACTCCACCTGCGCGACGGACTCATTAGCTTGAATGGCATGTTGACAGTTCCATCAAGCTGTATGCCAGCAATTCTCCTCAACGTTGAACCCACACTACTAAGCTTCTGCTCCACCTCCTTCTTGGCAGCCTCCAGCTGGGTCAGCTGGCCGTCCAATGCTCGTACCCTTCCCTCTGAGCCTCCCAGCCGGGCTTTCAACTCCTGCAATTGCTGCGAGGCATCTGCCAAGCACACCTCCAGGTTGTGCTTCTGATCCTCAAGCTTTCGCTCCCTGCAACGGCTGTCCTCCAGTCTCATCAACAACTCCTGTTCCCTTCCCCTCCATCTCTCGTCCTCCTCGTCGGCTCGTGCCCTCAGCCTTCCCAACTCTGTTCTCGTCATCTCCAGACTATTGTCCAAATCCACCACTTGCTTTTTCAGCTGATGGAGTTGGAGCTGAAGCCTCTCGCGCTCCTCGGTCTCATTAGCAAGCCTCGCCTGTAGCTCACGCTCCTCAGTCTGCGCCTGAGAATTCGCTGACTGACTCTTCTGCAGCTCGTCTTGGGTGAAACGGAGCTGCTGTTGAATCTGAATCAACTCATGCTCCATGTCTCGCAGCTGGGACTGCACGCGATTTTTATCCGCCTCCAGGTTCGTCTTCGTATCCTCCATCGATGCTATCTTCTGGTACGCCTCCTCCAGACTCCTTCCCTGCTCTCGTTTCTCACCTTCAATCCTCTTCACGTGGTCTCTCAAGTCCTTGTTTGTGTTTCCGTATTTTTCTATCGCGTAGTTGGAGTCTGTGAGTTGTCGTCTCACATCGACTAGCTCTTTTCGAAGCGCCTCGATCGTGTTGTCAGCGTCCTTCAGCTTTCGAACTGTCTCCTGCAACTGATTCTGGAAACTCTCCACCTTGTCCTCGGTCACGTGCAACTGTACACGAAGCTCTTCGCACTCCTTTTGGACAGTCTCTCGCTCCTTCCAGATGTCCTCGATCTTCAGCTCGAGACGTATCCTCTCCTCGTCGTCTTGTAATTTTGTCTCTTCAAGTTTCGTCCGCAGTCGGTTCAGTTCATCGCGAAGTTGATTGATGTTGTTACGATCTTGCTCAGCTCGGGAATTCGCCTCTCGGCGTAGGCGCTCCAAAGTACTGCGTTCCTCCTCGAGTTCCCGGTACAAATTCTCCAGTTTTTCCATCAAGGCTTGCTGGTCGTGGTGGGCAATCAGGAGAGACTGCTGCTTGTCGTTCTCGGCTCGTAAGAGAGCCTCCTCGTGTTGTTGACACAGATTATCGATGTGCTGTTGCAGTTCCTCGATTCTAATTTGCAGTTGGTTTACTTCCTCCTCCTTTTGGGATTCCATGGAAGTTATAGTCTGCTGGATACGCTTTTCTAAGGATAATCTCACTTGCTCCTTCTCCTCGTTGAGCTTCTTGTAGCTGTCTTCACTGTTCTTCTTCAAGTTGGCGATTATTCCCTGGAACTCTGCCTCCTGGTTACCCCTCTGCTGCGTCAAATTGTGCTTGATCTCCTGCGATCTTTTCTCGCTGATTTCCAAGTCTTTCACCAATCTGGTTATTTGGCCCTTCAAGCTCTCCTGCTTCACCAACAATTCCTGCTGATCCTTCTCCAGCTGAACCTTCTTCGCGTGAGTGGTTTCCAGGTTAGTCTGAGTATCGAAGAGAACTCCCTCTAGGGTTTCCTTCTCAGTCCTCATTGAGGCCAGTAATTCCTGCATTCTTTGGAATTCTTTTTCGTTCGTCTCCAGGAGTACCTGTTTCAAAAATCCATACAAATATTATTTTCTATTGTAGTATTAATTACTGGAACAATTGGATTTTCCCCCAACTAATATGAAATGTCAAATATTAACGATATAATGAAAGAGTTTATTTTTCTGTCGATGCCTCACCTGTTTCTCCTCATTATCTTTCACCAGTTCTTCCAGATTTCTATTCAGTCTAGCGTTCATCTCATTCGCCTGCTCAAGCCTCTGTCTGATCCTCATGAGCTCCTCATTCAGCGACTCCTTCTTCCGTGCCAGAACCGACAACTGATTCGACAAGTCTCCCCTTTCCCTCGTCACCTGACCGAGTTCGATCTCCACTTTTTCTTTCTCAATCTCCAGAAACTTGATCTTTTCATTGAGCGTCACTTTATCGGATTCCAAATCTAAGCGGGCTTGCTCGGCCTGCAAAAGCTCCTTCCTGAGAGATCCCAAATCCCCGGACTGGTCACTGCACTGGTTCATCAACTTGGCCCTGTCTTCCTCCAGGCGTTTCACATCATCAACAAGTCTCTGCTTGTCCTTCTCATGATTTCCACAGATAGCCTCCATCTTCATCAGTTCATCCTGAAGATCTGACTTCTCCAGGAGTATCTTCTCGAGCTCCAGCTCCACATCACCCTTGTTCTTTTCAATAACTGCAAGTAAATTCTCCCCCTCCAATTTCTGCTGCTCCAACATGTCTCGAGACAGATACGTCCGATTGAGCTCCTCCCTGACCGTCAGTAGTTCCTCCCTCATCCTGCTACAGCGCTCCTCTTCGGCCCTGAAACTCATCTCCCTCAGTTCACTGTCTTTACTCATCCTGTCCAGTTCACTCTGGAGATACAACTTGTCGTCCTCCAAACTGTCGCAGCACTTCTGGAGCTTGCCATTAATCTTCTGAAGTTTTTCGTAATCGTTATTCAGCTCCTCGATGGTATGATTCATTTCAATTTTACTCTTCTCCAGGACATTCTTATCTCCTCGTATCTGATCAAGACTCTTCTGCAGCATGTCACGCTCCTGAACGAGCTGAGCACACTGGACCCTGCAATTGTCCAACTGAACAATCAGCTCAGTGCTCCGCTCCTCAAGTATCTGAACATTTTCTTCAGCAGAGTCACACTGCTTCTTCGTCAGTGCCAGCTGCTCTCGACTAGTCTGAAGCTTCACTTGGAGCTCGTGAATCGTCAGTTGATACTTGTGAAGAGATGCCTGGACAGCGCTAATGGTGCTCTCAGCAAACGCTGGGATTGTGTTACTTCTGGTAGATCGCTTCGGGGACTTCTGAGGTATTGGTGCACTCTGGGACAGATGAACATGCTGGCCCTGAATATTCTCAGCCTCTCTGCTCTCAGCATCCTGGATGACAGCGTGTGCAATATCCCTCAGTGCAGCCTCCAGAATCTCCATGTCCTCCTGAATTCTACTTGCCTGACCGACATTGGCCTCAGCCTCACCACACCTCTCCTCAAGATTATGAATCTCTCGAATCAATTGATTTATCCTCTCATCCTTCATCCTGATGTCATTCAGTGCAACGTCATACTGGTTCTTGATGCTCATCATCTCGGATTTCAGGTCTGATGATTCGTGACACTGCGGGAACTGCTGGGTGAGCGGTGGCTGGACTGCCGACGCTTGGATCTGAAGAGCGAGTTTAACTCCACTACAGGCTGAGGTCATGTCGTTTGTCGTTGCTGTCAGTTTGTGCTGAAATTTTGTCAAGTCTCGTTCAGTTGAGGACTTCATATCAGAGAACACCCGCTTGAGAGCAACGACGTCACGCCAGAGGTTCAACAGTCTGTGATGCTCAGAGGTGTAGTACTCGTTGAAGGCCATCTCCTCCTCCTTCCACTCGTCCTCTTTGACATTCATTTCCTCCCGTAGCACTTCCCAGTCGTTCCCCAGCTTCTGCAGATCATTAGTCAGTGCCTCGTTCGTGCGAACCGACTCCTCCAGCTGGTGTTTCAAGGCTGCATTAAGCTCAATTAGTTTTTCTGATCTTCGACGTTCCTCCGACAGCTTTCGGAGGGCTGTGTCCAAGTCCTGGATCTGCTCCTCTCGTATGTCCCGGAGGGTTTGGTGGGCAGCTTCCAAGGCTGATGTGCTGGTCGAAGAGACTGTGGGTACACGTGTGGTCTCCAACATGGGGAGAGACTCGACCATTTGGCTCTCGAGCTCCGAGCAGCGCTGTTTGTACTGAAGGACTTTGGCTTGAAGACGGGATACCAGGGCTGCCTGGTGCTGCTGCGCCTGGCGGTAGGTGCTCAGACGACGTTTGTAGTTATTGGACTCTTCCTCGAGGCGACTACGCAGCTCATAATTCTGACGGGCCAGGCCATCTGGGGAGAAGTCTTCCTCGCTACCTAGGGTTTCCAGGGGGGTTGCACCGCTCGCCTCCAGCCTGCTGGCGCCTTTCCCTGGCTGGAAGGGAAGCATTTACGCGACGAATGAAGAAAATTACCATTTTTCGCAGACCAACAGCAGAACAGAATAGAATAATAATGATAGAATATGTATATTAATGTATATAATACATCTTATATCTTATGTTACTATATGTGGCAAATATTGTGTTGATATATATTGAAGTGATCGCAACCGATCAATTCATATCAATAGAATTTAATTTTTCAGATTCAACCAAATGTGCCGTTTGATATTTTTGTCGTGAAAGCACTCTTCTGCAAACAATCTCTCGTTTTTCCATTACCGAGAAAAAAGATAAATCCAATCTCCGCCGAGCCATGTTCACTCCCTATTTCAGGTTCAACATAAATTCATTTTATCACCCTCATGTGCATAAAAAAATAATTATACGATTAAATAATTGATTAAATTTATTCCGTTCCATTTTGACTATTTATCTAGGAATTTACTGTCTGTATGTACATCTGTCAAAATCTGCCATTTTAAAGGTTATGAATTTGTTTACGTTTTAACTGCAGTACATAAAGCGGTCGAACGAAGGCGCTTCTGTCGGTATATGAAAATGGCGAAGAATTTTAAATCACAAATTTGAAGGAGCGAAAGGTCTTGTTGTGGACTAAGATATCAATTGATTAACACGACAGGATTATTCACGTGAATGATCTGTCAATTCCATCTCATCCATAATATTGTTATATTATTGTTTAGTGTACAGTTTTTATTAATGTTTTTTTCTTCGCTTTTTAGGATTTACCTCAGGGGGTTTCGTAGTGCCTCTGAGAAACGGTGGCCGCCGTCTCTCCATCTGTCCCCGAATAGCCAAATGAGGTGGACCCTTCGGCAATGTCTGTAAAAATATAAATAAATTTTCGGAATGTCCCATTTTCGTGGTCAGTGCTCTTTAATACATCACCGCGGGCCAAAAAATGTATCAATTGCCTCCATTCGTTAATTACCGCGATTGTTACGCTTGAGTTTGCGTCGACTTCATTATTTCGCTAAAAAATTAAAAGATCCCAATTATCGTACGTCAATTATCCCCGCGACTCGAATATACTTAACTATAAACTTCATTAAGTCATTGACATAAATCAATTATTGTAATTGACTCAAGTCAACGAACAAACTCAACCCGAACAAGTTCTCGACGTGAATTAACGGAGCCACAGTTATAACACTCAAAACCAATAGAAACTCCACCGCAACCAGGTCCGGTTCCACCTGAATGATGAATCTTTTTTAGGGGGTAAAATGAAGAAGTTGAACTAACCCACCCCGTCCAGATTTGATACGTCCCCCCGGAAGACTCAAGAACGAAGGAGAGTGCGAGGCAACACCTGGCACCGGACGGCACCAATCAATATATGATATAGAGGTATAGCGGTTTGGTGATTGTCAGGAACAAGTGTAACTGTCTCATCAGCCACTACCAATCTTCCTCATTAACCGACCGCCATTTTTCCCTCTCATTCCCGTTAAATTTTCGTCTCACGGAATCGCAGGACTTTTTTTTGTCAGTCATGGCTGAAGTTATCTTAATTTGATAAGTTTTCTCGTAACTTCATGGGGGGGCATTAACTCCTGTCGATTCAGACTCATGCGAAGTGCCCGTAAATCCATGAGAATTCACCACCTGGACTAGTAGTCATTAGATAACTGGGTTCGGAGGCGCTGATCTGATATCTCAGATTTTCTTTGAAGTATAGCTGGGCATAGATTTTTGAATATGCTTGGGGGGGGGGGCAGTCGTAATAAATAAATACTTCAAAATATAAATTTAGTAGAGACTTGGCCCACAAAATAAATTTTGATTTGCACGATTTCTGTTATTTTTTTTCAATCTTCACAAATTCAAAGATGATGAATTATATGTTGATCATGTGGGAGTGAGATACTAGTCTCGTTCGGACTTTGTCCCCCAATAAATTCACAAGTATTGATTTTAACGACTGACAAATTGTTGGCGCTCCGATTGGAAAACAACCGGGATGCTCTGACACTGGTTCAACCATTTTTTTTCATCTATTACCGGAATATGGAATTTGAGCTGTCAGCTTCACCAACAGACGTGATTACACTGAATGCGTAATGGTTACTCATTATCACATTGGTTTATGACTTCTCCCAGACTCAATATAACATGTGTTGCATTCTATGTGATAAGTTTAATTTATTCAGCGCAATAAAGAGAGTCAATTAACACCTTTCCCTCGTGAGATTTACGACTCGATTGCAAGTTATTTAATCCTGCAAACTTTATCCTCATAAAAATATTTCTGAACGATTTTGTCCTGAAAAAAATCGATATCAGTTCCAATTGAACTCGGTCCGACTGATAATTCGCCAAAGAAAATTTAAAAAACCAGAATTTTTGCGAAGAATCCCTTAAATGGATGAAATTTAAAATGCACAAGTCTTATGCCACGAGTTATCCCCTGTCGTCGTGCAGGAATTCCTTTCACCCCGGAATTTCCGGAAGCAGATAAGCCATCAGGGTGGCATCAACGTGCTCACGCTGGTAGCGACCTTGACTGTGAGACGCCTCAAAATATGGAGTTTATTGCTCCATTATTCTGGAAATGATCCAGATTTGTTTCAAGGACTAGCGTCGAGCAGTCGGAAAATACTGCCCCCACTGCCTCAGCCTCGACTACCACTCTAGATTTCCGTCTGCAAAAAGTCTAAGGGACACATTGTGATAAACCTCAAGAACGTCTGAATGTCCACGAGGGTACATAGTCCAGTGTGCGAATGTCCCAGACGGCCATACATAATACACACTATCTCAGTGTGTTGTGTCTTGTTGCAACTATACGAATAATTTTACTGTATCGCGAAACTACTACAGGTCCAATGTTCAATGAGTATTTCCCGGCTTTTTGTTTATCGTTGGCTTTCTGTTTTGCGGACTTGACAAATGTCATGTTTGCGGTTTCTCCGATATTGTAATTCTATAAAATAATTGGTACTCGAGCGTCGAGATGTACGAGCACCCAGACAATAAAAAAAAAATGCATAAATATCCAAAGTTGAATCAAAATAAGCCAATTAATTAATTACTCCGATCGAGTTTTCAATGTTTATCGAGATTCTTGAGGATCATCGGGTCCAATGTTCATTGAACAATTCTCAGTGTTTTATTTATTATGTTCAAGTGCCTTCACGTGTGGGTTTTTCATCGACCTTGGGATTTTCATAAATAATTTTCCCCTAACCACAGCAAAAAATTTGAAAAAATTGAAAAAAAAAGTTTCATCACAGAAAATTAAATTAGATAAAACATAATTATTTGTTACCATTATTAGCATTTATTACCATCATTACTATTTTTCTTATAATTTTATCCCCTACTCTATCGAAAATGAATCAACTTCGCTATGAAATTCCAGAATTTTTTAAACAAAATTCTCTCGCACGCGTGCGCCCGAAAAAATATCAAACTTCTCCTATCACACTTCACAATAATGATTCATACTGTCAGTCTTCATTGAGAGAATGACTATTGATTTGCTCGCCATATGGTACACTTGTTCCACGCTCGCGTGAATTATAAATGCGCCCGCACGTGCGTCACCCGGGTGCACACGTGCCCGACGTCGTTAACGCGCGTTCAGGAAAAACCAAAAACAATACAAAAATGAATTTCCCTGACTATGAGAGTTAATCATCTCGTCCATCTTCGCTATCACCTCTTTATCTCGAGATTACAAGAGAGTACGGCAAATATTGTGATGCTGCATCGTTATCCGAAGGCAGAGAGAGGATGAAAATTGGGGTTGAAGGTCACTATACAGCGTGCGACGTCGCACGACAATTTCCCCGGGAGAGTCAGTTGTCAATCCCCGTGATGAAAAAATAATGAGCAAATTGATTGATAGTTCGAAAAATCCGCAACTCCACTGCGATTATTACGCAATTACGAGCAGCAAGATTGATGATCAACAATTGCTTGTACTCCAAGAGTCTCATTAAGAGCTTCAACACGCACCCAAACTTGGAATTCTCGGGTAGTTAAACGAGTCAATCGATCTAATAGTATCATCCGAGGGGTTCAACGTTTCACTAATGATCTTCACGCCCGAGGGATGAATTAACTCAGTCGTATTTTTTCGTTGTTTCAGTAGTTCAGGACATATTGGTCAGACAACGTAGACAATTTCTTCAGAATCGTGAGACCCGATGAATTATTACAAATTAATTATTCCGATTATTACAACGAAGATAAATCAACTCACCCTCGGCATCTCGATTCCAGCTGAATGTTCCAATGGAAAATTGAAAAAAAAAAATGTAGACGAGGTGGACGGAGCTGGGGCGGCCAAACGATTCTCAGAGCCCTCGTACTCGAGGCCAACGACAGACCCGGAGGAGGTACTTCCTGTGTGTTCGCGAGCGGCGTTGAATCTTTACTGACTGGCACGTTAGTTCAGACCACTACCCCATGGCCCGGAGGGTTGGATCGCGTGCCCCACGGGCTTCGTCTCGAATTGTGTGGGGTAAGCCAGAGGGTCTCCCCGTTCACCCTTCTACCTCCTTTTTTTTCCCTTGTAACACCCATCGGTATCGGTTCCCGAATTTTTTATTGCTCAGGAAAAGCCAGAAATTGATACGCCTGATTTACTGCGTGTGCATTCCTACCTATCCACTTCAGATAAGAAGCGATAGCAAGAGATTTCTCCAATTTATCGAATCGTGAATTATTTTTTATTTTTCGATCCTGTGGGTAAAAACTGTTTTTAACCTTCCACGAGCCCATCACAACGAAATGTACTATTTTACCACTTGTTCGTTAAGGGGAATTGACGTTCCGAGTGAGTAAAAGTCCACTTTTCGCACGAGTACAATAATTGAACATTTTTTAAGACCCTTCCAGTACGGGAAAAAAATCAGATTTTCCCTTGATTGTCATGCTCTCCACCCATTATCCACAATCCACCGGAATGGAACACGCATCCCAGAAAAACTCTCCTGAACCGGCGAAAAACACGAGATCTGCCGAAGTACCGGAAGCAATTGTTGTCGTCACGAATGAAGAATCAGCGTTGCGCATGTATTCAGCGAGAGCTATAAAAGAATAGTCGAGGTACAAGAGGAAAATGATGAGGATAAAACGTAAGAAATACGTTAAAGTTCCTTGACAAACGATGATACTTTATCGTCTCCAAGACGGTCTTTCGTGCCTGATAGAATTTTTAACAGGCACGCGAAGATGCGATGCCAATGTCTCTGCGCAGGTTATTCACGATAGTCAGTATTTACGTTCTTTGTGGAAATAAAACCAAATTATAAAATTTTTCAAAGCCATTAAACGATTAATATGTCCATTTTATCCCTCAACATCCTTTCCAGTTGTCACTTAATCCGTTTCACTGAAATGAAATTAAAAAAATCCTCGATCCTCCTCTTGTTTGTCTTTCAGTCTAAATATCTCTTCATTTAAAAATAATTGAAACTATTGCAATAAATGCAGTGGAATAAATTCATTAAAAAATCATTAAATATCCTACGCAGAGTATTTCCTGAATTTTAGTTTCGTTCCGAACTTGACGAATTCCGTAATCACATTATCCCGGTGAAAACAATAATAATTGTAACCCTGACCCCGACCGGGGCAACTTTACCCTATCACAGCAGCTCCGTGTGCTCACCCACAATTACCGCCTGAAATCATGAATCGAATAAGTGCACCTGAGGTGAAAAAAGGCATTACCCGGGGGTGAAATAATTCCCCAGATACACGACCACTGGTATGTGAAAACCGGGTGAATCGTTTCCCACTAGTGAATTCGTACCTGGTGCCTCATGGCACACAAATTTCAAATTCAGTGATGAATCTCTGTGCAGTGTGAATTTTCCACGAATCAAACTGCGTAAATTATACAATCGAGTGTGATTATTAAATTCCCAGAGATATGAAAATTATCTTCGTGTACAAATAAAAAGGTTATCATCTATTTAGTAATACGATTATACTCCCATTCCTGCAACTGATCAGCTCAATGATTTTTCCAGTCGCTTATCAACCGATGAATGAACAAATTAGATACGTTATTTTTTTATTAATCGTTTCCTCGGAAAGTTGAAAAATTCATCTCGACAGCTTCTTGACAGTCCTCTCCCCTTGATTTGCGTGATGCAATTCCATGTGAGGATGAACGACCTCAGGTCTCGAAACTGCAATTTTTTTATTAACGAATAGAGGGAAATGAAATTGAGAGAAAAAGGGGAAAAAAGTTGTTTAAAAAAATAATGGGAGGCATAAAGAAAATGAGATGGAGCCTCTCGGTTTGCTATACGTATTGATTTATTTAACTTGGTCGTCAAGGAACTCGTGATAATAAAACTTCAAGGAAGAACTGGTCGTCGCGATAATCTACTCTCCTGTGGGTTTATTCTTTCGAAAATTTCTTTTTTACCCATCTGTTTTATTTGCGTCTCCCTCGTCCATCACTGTCGGAGGAATGAACGAGGAGGGGATATTTATCATAACACGAGGATGTGGCGTGCAGAAAAATGATGATAATAATAATAATTACACCGGGGCAGAATGGAACGCGGGTGAGATATTTGGAGGGTCAAGTGGTGGAGATGAGGGCACTAACGAAAGAGGGAGTGGGCATGAGAACGCAAGGAGGGCCACTCAGGGTGATGATCCTTCCGGGAGGACAAATCTCGGGAGAATCAATTTCCTGGGGACCTCTCCCCCAGCTGTTATTCACTGAGATTTTTTTTTTTAGTAATTCCTCATTATTCAATGGTGTAACCTGTGATTTAGGTCGACAAATCTAATAGAAATAATCGATAGAATTAGATTAAATTATTTATGAAAACGAAAATAGAATGAAAATAAATAAAACGAAACACACGTTCACGACTCGTGACATAAATATTATACCCAAAGTTATCAAAAAACAAACAATTAGGAACCCCTTTATTGTTTTTTTTTATTTATAGAAATTCAGATAACTCAATATCCCAAACATCGAGTACCTCCCATGAGAAATAAACGATGAATGAATGTATAATAATTTTAGTGACGATAAACGTTGCGTTATTGTATCTATCAATACTCCTAGAGTGCGGTAAAATCTATCATCGCTGCGAGAAAAGTTGGAGTACAGTGCGATTGCATGTTGTCACATGCCCGTGGAAAGAACTTCTAAAGTATGAAAATAAAAGGGGGGAAAAATATTGCCGGAGAAACTGAAGAGCGATAACGCGGGGCCGGTGGAGCATCACTGTGAGACGACCCCGGCATATCAAAGTCCGCCAGCGAAACCCCAGTCATCAGCAAAATCCTTTATGAAAATTTATTTATGAGTATAAAATGTCTCCTGGAATTTTTCAGGGATTCATCATTTTTTAATTGTAAATCATGAAAAGAAGAAGTTGAAAAAAAATCGATCGTTTTCACGATTTTATCTGTTGTAAATTGTTGGAATTTTTTAAACTATTTGACAGGCAAAAAAGGGGTGACTAGAAAAAAAAATTTCGAAAATTTAATGGACTTAACGCGACGGAAAATTGACATTTAAGTGCAGGAAATGTCAGATAAGTTATTCCAACAAAATCGAGTAATAAATATTGGAAAGTTGACCAGAAATTTCCTATTTATTCATTCATTATTTCCCTCAAATTTTTTCGCCAACGAAATTACCGACAACACCTACCACTGCAATTGAGGATAGAAAGATAATAAGATCAATAATACGTAATCTCATTGCATCTGAGACGACAGAACTTTGCCCCTTGGAACGAGAGTCGAGATTATCCTCTCAATGAGGAACTAAAAACCTCCCCCTGGATCTAATCGCACTTGTCTGTAAAAACTTCTCCCAGCGAAAAAAACCATCACCTTTGATTTTCAATATATTCTGTACAAAGTCTATTACAATAACTAGAAAAATCCCTAGATCTACCCTTAAAAAATTAATTTGTACAATATCATCATACAATAATCGCTAAATTATCTCGTCAACGACGAAAAAAATGTGGCGTTCTCTCATGGCAAAATGCATTTGGACTTTCGTGAATAAAATTCCAGCGTATCAGCGAGGCATTGCGATAATGCAGTGAAATGTTTTCCACTCAGTCCACATCTCTTCAGTCTCTCATTTCTTTAATATCATTAAAACCTCAAGCATTACCCACACACTTTCATCTCGTCATCGTAAATTAAAAAAAAACATCATGAAAAAAGTAAATCCATCCGTTTAAATACACGATAATAGTGACACTCATGACCCAAGACACATCCACCATTGACATTTTATTATCCCGACGAATGTCGCCACGCTGAAACAAATTAATTAATTCTTTCTCATATTCGAAGAGTCTCGGAATTTAATTAAAACAGCCGGCAAATCAGATCGCGTCACAGTTCACTGGTATTGTCCGTGCAAATCCCTGTTTCGCAGATTAAAAAACAAGGGCTTTAATAAATATTCCCCAATAAATCGATAAATCAATTGAGAATGGAAATGCAGCGAAGATTGATCCCTGGAAGACCTCCGGGCACTTCATTACCGACCGATTGGTGGACGAATTTTTCAAAAAGCGCGGCAGCGCGTTGCGCTAAGTACGCGTTCCACTGACCAACGCTACCACGTGACCCATCCATTTCGATGTTCTTCATTGTACAACAACGGCCAATGGTGGATTGTGCTGTGTGCGTGCACGAAAGGCCCCGGCGATCCTCAAAAGTGGCAGCTGAAGATGATAGTATACACAATAGGGCAATGGATCCCAGTAGACGAAGAGGGCCTCCCGCTTATCAATAGCGCATCGATGTGAACTGGACTTGAGGCTGGAGGCTTGTTTGATAGCGCTGGAGAAGGCCCCCTGTCCGTCGTGTGCTTCACCAACGAGAAGAGGGCCTGAATGCTGCCTGGAGAAGTGCCTGCACGGCCGCCAGACTAGTCGCGGATGGACACTGGTGAGACAGACGTAGGGCATACCGACGCCGACGCGGCATCCAATGGTGACGATTTCCTCGTCGCGGGAGATAACGAGCCTGAAGCTGAGGTGGCCATTAATTCGGCTGCCGAATGACCTCGCGAAGAATCTCTCCAGCCACTGGGCGACGTCACTCCGCACCTCGGGGATGAGCCCCTTGTCCTCGTCGACCCTGCAAGTGACATTGGCGACGACCCTCGAGTCCTTGACTGTCGTGCAAGTGATGTATTGAGGGCCCCCAGGATCACGGATCACCACCCAAGGTCGCCTCTCGCTGATCTCCTGCCTCATGTTCCTGAACTCCTCGGCGTTGAGGGGCAGCTGAACTTTGGCGCGATCCCTCATGCCGGCTGGACCGGCCGCCAGCATCACGTGCCGTCCGGACCTTAGGGCACCGGTCTCGTAGAGGGTGGCGACATCGTCGCTGGACCTCAGGACAAAATGGACCGGATTAGTCAGACCCAACAGTCTGCACCGTCTCAGGAGCTCCAGGGGATCATCCAGGGCGGTGACCTCCGAGGCTCCCGGTACGAAACACTCGCATCCAGCGATCTCCAGGTGGGGCTTCGCCAGAGCGTCGTAGTAAGCAGCATTGGCCGCTGATACCGGAATGTAGTACACCGCCTTCTCCCTCTCGACAATCGTTTTCAGCGCTTTAACGTACTCCGCAGCACTGCCCGGAGCGGGTCTCGGAATTGTATAGAATTTCGAACAGGCGGTTGAGAATCTCGCCAAACTGAAGAGGCCCTCCACCTCGCAGATGACAACACGAGCCCCGGCTTTGTGGAAATTTCGGGCAAGATGGACCGCCTGGACTGTGCTACCACCGCTGATCAGGACACAGCGTTTACTCCTGGCTAACTCTGAGGCCGGGGTGTAGAGCAACATCAGGAACCACTTGAGGAGGGTCAGCGGCAGTTGGAGGATCACCGCGATGAAGCAGAACCAGGCGGAGGCCCACAGCGCTGGCGCTCGGATCGTGAAGACAACTGCCTCGTAGATTCGCCAGATTATGTTGAAGATGAAGCTGATGTACCAACTGATGAGCCTCGTCGGCGAGAGCAGGGACACCAGTCTCGCGATGAGGGTGACCTCCTGACGCCGCGGCGGGCTTGGGGAACGCACCTCCTGGTGACGTCGCACCAGCCGAGGCTGCGGTGATGGCTGGGACCAGTCGGTGGTGGAGTCGAGAGTTATGAATGAAGTAGAGGGGCTCTGTTTCACCGGGTGGGATGACTTCGGCGGGGAACTCGATGTGGGGTAGCCTTCCAGCGTTGGAGATGCACTACTGCTCCGGGAGAGCGATGGCGATGGGCAGAAACGCGTCAGGCTATCACTAGCGCACGCCGGCATCTTCAGAGATTTTTTTTCAATCTCAAGATCTAATGTTGTGGGTGAGTTATCTACGCACTGGGCACTAGGGGCTGTCCACCTCCTTTGCGAGTTCCATAATCGAATTCGCTTGATGGTGAGATTATTCCATTGGATGTTGTTAATCGGAGTTCAACATTTTTTTAGATGAACTGACGGTTTCTCTGGGTTATCGGAAGTTTGCACGGATTATCGATGGACGCCAGGTACTTCGTTCGCTTTACACGCGATGTTCGTAAACTGAACCGGGTGGACGTGATACACGCTCTTATGTGGTCTGCATCCCGAACGCACTATGAACCGAGAGTGGAGGCGAGGCTTATCTAATCTCAGAACACCGTTTTATACAATTTTAGCAAGCGAACGAAGAGCCTCCGCCAAAAATGAAAATTGCAGGAAAATTTCGTAAATTTTGCCGATGAGAAACTTTCAAATATTCTCATCATTTCTATTAATAGGTATCAAAGTGCAAAACATAGCTGGGAAATAAATCACGTAAACAAATACTCATTTAATTAAGCCGATTAATGATTATAGTTGATTAATTGTCTGTAAAAACGGGTGGAAATTTTCAACGCTATTTGTGCAATACTAATGTTTATTTGAATTCGAAGGAATTGACTTTATCATGGGTTGAGGAAGTAACACTACATTATCGGACGAAAAAATTAAATCGCTTGAATGTATCGCATGAAAACGGAATTGTTTACATTCAATTACATCTTGGATTATTTAATTATTAAAATTAAGCCTTCAACAAGCTGCAATTCGATGAGCTGATTCACATGCTCCACACATTATCATACGTTGGATATGAAGAGACCTCTATTAGTAATCGAGTGTTCCTGGCAACCCTGGAACATCCGCAACATCGCAAATTCGTTTGAATATTCGAGGACAACCGTTGGATTGGATATTGAGATTGAACCGGGCGTTTAGTTTGATCGAGACAGCAGTTCCAAGGAGCTCTCATCTGAAACATTTAATCAAGGAAAATGGAACGACCAAAAAAGGGAAAGCCAGAAAAGCCAGAGAATCCTGAGAAACCAGCGGAAAGGGAAAAACCAAGGGCTTCAAAACTCAAGTGAGTGAATCCTCCATTTCTTGATGTTTTCTCCTCCGTTGAGTGCATGAAAAATAATTCCTGTGAAATGTTTTACATTCCAGGAAGTCCAAGAAGGTGGAGGAGGATGAAGAGTTGCCACCGCCAGTTGAGGATGACAAAGACGACATTATTGCTCGTCTCCAGGAGGAGGTGAAGCTCCTGAAGATCGAAGTGAAGACACTACGAAAGCACATAAAATCGCCCCAGGCTCCACAGGCTTCAGGCACAACAGCCAGCAAGAAGGAAAAGGAAGCCCCTGAGGTACCTGCCACCCCTAAGGGAAGAAAGTCCTCCATTGGATCCGCCAAGTCCAGGGAGAAGGGCTGCTCCTGCAAGGGCAACTGCGCCACCAAGATTTGTGGATGCGTCAAAAAGGACTTTTATTGTTTGTCAACGTGCAAGTGCTCTGACTCATGTCGTAATCAGGTGAATTAATCGACTTTACATTATTTCAGGCCATCTTGACTATGTGGTATTTCTTATTTTTCGAGATTCGGAATCCATTTTGATCTGAGGTTATTTTGAAATACAAATAATATATCTAAGGTTATTAAACAATAAAAATCTGCTCGTTTCTTTCAATTTCGATTCACTAACTCAATGAACGAAGTTAAACAAAATCCCTGGGCCACGAACCCACAAGTGGTTCCCCTCTTTGTAAATCCTCATGTTTACAACCAATGGTCTTTCCCTTATTGCTAATTGCATTTTGGTTTGACTTTCCTAGGATCCAGGCAGTGATAACGAAAACAAGGAAAATGAAAATGACCGGGCAGAGGATGAAATAGAAGAGGCGAGCTCCGCATCAACCGCTGAGTCCTCCCCAGAGGTGTTCAGAGCCACTGAGAATAAAGTTGCAAAACCAGCAAAGGATTCCACTCAAGCATTCAATCCTATGCAACCACGCCGCCAGCTGGCACGCAGTCCGCTTGCAGCAAAAGCTCCAAAAGACATTCAGAACTCCAAGTCCTCACACCCAGCCCTCGCTGAGACCCCCCTCCCACCCACCAAAGTCGAGCCTGAGGAGGAAGAACTGCCACCCCCAGAAGGTTCAGTACTAGAATTTTTACAATTTTAAAACAACCAACGCCAATAATAACTAAGGATGATCATCAACGTTGCAGAGATTAACAGCGCTGAAGTTGACTGGGAGAAGCACAAGGCACAGCTGGTTCAGTGCTCCAAGTGCAGCAGAAATTTTTACGCTTATCGACTCAAAAAACACGAGAAGTCATGTATTAAAGTTTGATTGTTATCATTAATTTACTTATTCAACGTATTTTTAAAAATGAGAATTAAGTCAGATATTACTAATACGATTCGTCGCTTCTGGAATAATTTGAACTCGTGAATGAACGTTCTCGGTGTGGATCACTAGGATATTCATTTGGTACTAAAGGAAATGGACATTTTTTACTGACCGAGAGTTTATTTACTGCTCACATAATTCCAGGATAATGAGTTTACTTTTATATTATTATTCTGTGGGAAATTAATTTATGCTTTCGTGGGTGTAAGGAGGAATCGTTGTGAATTAGAGTTTGAAACTTCTGATCCATTTATTTTTTATCGTTTTTCTAAAACTTTGAATACTTTTGCGGCTATTTGTTTTCAATGGTTTTAATTGACCACATAAATTATTATTTGGAGTAATAGGTAGAGTTGATTCAAATAACTCCAAAATACTTATTGCATTTGCGTCATTATTGCATTGACATTTAATATTTTATGGACTGTATAACCGTAATAAACAAAGCAAGATAACAAATGGGCAATCATGTATAATATATATTTATTTCATTCATTTTTATTTCCTTTGTCATATATAATCAATTTATAATCTACTGATCGTGCTCTGTATGTCTGGACGATAAAAGCCATCCGGTGCTATGTAACCATAACTTCCTTTTTATTATTCAATCACTTGCGTCATTATATACACTTCAAGATATTCAGTGGCTATTAATCAAAATCATTTTGTTTATTTTCTGTTTAATGTAACAAATTAGTTGACTTTTATTATTTATCATTCTCTCAGCTGGTATCGTATATTATTCACATGTACCATTGCTACAAGTATGAGAAAAGAACGTTTGCCCTCAATTTGTAACCAATACTAAAACCATTATATATGGACAAAACAAATGGAATATCACAATTAATTGAACTCATTAATGAAGAAATACATAGTTAATGTGACCCCTCAATTATCTAATTTTTTATGAAAACAAACTAATAGTATCGAGATGCAATAAAAATTGTATCCTTATGTACAATCCAAATATATTAAACTCAATTTATAATACTGTTAAATATTCCTAAAAAATCAATAATTCATACTGATTTGTTAATTTTCTGGTTAAAAAATCAATCGGATGTATTCGAGATTTTCCACGTCAAAAGCTATCATGGAAAAATTTATGACAAATATATGTAACTTGGATCAATTTTCTATTTATCATATAAAATACATTTTACATATATTTTATATATTTTTAAAAATTTTAATTGATCCAATTCAATATATTTTTTGAGTACTTCTAAAAAATATAAATTTTTGTTTATGGGTCAATCAATGGCTCATGCTTTTGAAGATCGATCTAGATTTTTCATGCAACAATTTACGAATTAAAAACGTCATTCCTGAAATTTATTCCGATTAATTTAAATATTTTTCATTCTCTTCGATCCCTATTCTTTTCAACACTCAAAATAGTTTTATAAATAATGCTGAATCGACAATTCAGGCGTGTGATAAATAAAAACTGGATGACTAAAACTAGAATAATTTAATTCCATAGCCTAAAAAAAATCTGAAAAATATTAAGAAAGAATTTCTCTCGCTCTCCAATGGTAAAAAAAATCGAGATGAATTTCCGAGAGGATGAGGGTCAGCCGTGAACTCGTTTGACCTGGAATCAACCTGATAAATTCATACAAAAGGCGCCGACACACACTCGTGACTAGAAACTATCCTACTGTGCCTTTATATCGAATGAATTTTACACAGTAAAATATGCGTATGTCGATGAAAAATCCTCACAATCTCTCAACTCCAACAATAAAATTTTTGTAAATGTCAATTCATCATAATTAATGTCAAAAAAGATGAGCATAAAAATGCAATCAACGCAAAAATGACTGAATTTTTCTCTTAGTATGCCTAATTATCCATTTATATTGATCTCCACTATTCTTTGGGCTTAAACATTCACTAATTATTTCTCTCGAACCCCTCTATCAACTATACCTCACCTAAGATATTCAATTCAACTAATTCATAATGTAACAATAGAGAATATTGATCGTGTTTTATAATTTTCTTTATACAGCACTGATTCAGCCTTTTTTCTGTGATACATTTGGCTTCTCTTTGATGCAACGGGGCACACCGTTAATTAATACTTCAATCTCAAATAATTTATCATCATTTAGAATTAATTGGCTTCAGAAATCTTCGATGAATGGTAAAATTCATTTATCGATAATCGATTGTCAAGCGAAAATTCCCCAAGCCCTCTCATCAAATAACACTTGTCTCAATAGGTCTTGATTGTTATGCACTATTGTCTACATAATTCGACATTAAATTCTATACACACGTACAGTAGCTCTAGTCTAAGCCGTTTACGTTTCTCATTCTCATAATTTTTTTTGTATCAAATTTTCCCCCTAATTTTTTTGCTTTTTATGGAATTTTTTTTTTTTGGATGAATTTTTCTTAACATATTTGTTCGGTTTATTATTTTGTTCAGACATCTTATGCAAATATGGTATTGTCTATGATAGCACAGTGTCTTGAAATGAGTGATAAATCCAGTAAAATAAATGTCTAAAAGGAGTAAAAATTTTCAAAATAAATCAATGAAACCTCCACGAATCATAAATTAATAATTCTCCATTAAACCATTAAATTAAATTTAACCAATTAGATTGAATTAAATTTAACCACGATTAAAATAAAATTAAAAAACTTATTAAAAATAAATTCGTTACTAGACGAGTAAAAAAATCACAGATTGTAAGTAATGCATCAGCTCTTAAATCCTAACATTCATGATTATACATTGTACAGAAATACGATTAACGTCACCCCCATGGGGAATAAAAACAAATAATTCTGTAGGCTCATCTATCAACGATCCCTATCTATCTCTCTTTATATTTCTCTGAGAAATAATGGTGAGAAAAACATTGTTTTATCAATCTTCGACAGGGCCACAACTGAAAAATCATCACATCGAAGGAATCCAATTTCAATAAACAGTGGTGATTGAATGAATCAATGAACTCTGTGAAAATATGATACTCACGTAGACTGGAATAGCCTCGATAATAAACTCATCTGGAAGGACATTTGGTGGTTTCATTAGAATCATCTAACTACGTAAAAATCAGGTTTTGGAAATCAGGTATTAGGTATTGTTGCTTTCAATTGAATTCTGGGACCTCAGCGAGGCGTAGCAGCCCTGACAAACACGTACAGGCTTCAGTATTCCGAGCCTTGATATTTTCGATTCAAATCTGCTGCATCTATCTCGAACAGAGAACAATAATCATTAATAACATGAATTTTCAAAACATATCTCGAGATATATATCAAGATTTATGTTTTCTCAAAAATCGAAGTAAACTCACTTTGAACAGAAGACTTGTCCACAATTTCTGCAGTGATGTCTCCTCTCATAAATATTAAACCTGACTCCACACCCAACGCAAGCGTCAGCCCCTTCATCCTTCAACCAGTGATCAGCAACAGTCCTTCCAGGCTGCTCACAAACACTCCACGAGAAAACTCGTCCCCTGGTATCGCCCACGTAAACAGTCCTGTGATCCCTCGAGACAGCAAGAGCAGCAATGGAAGCGGGCTCAGCATTATCCTTTCTGTCATAAGCCGTGTGCATTGTCAACTTGCTCCTGAAGACGAGTTGTCTCTGCCACTTGAAGCCCTCCCTCAATATATTCTGAGGATTAATCCTCTTGGGTTTTGTATCAGCTTCGTTCACCATAACAAAGCTATCAGTGAGACTGGTGTCGCTCTTACTGGTTCTGAGAGCCCCCTCTGAGTCTACAGCACTACTGCTGGCTTCATCTCCTCGTGTCCCCTCGCTGTCTGCCCTGCCACCACCCTCGCTCTTCCTAAACATCGGATTCCCCCGACTCTTTCTCCTCAGAACAACTGTCGGTGATTGGGCATTTCTCGAGGAGTTCTTATGACCGGAGCCATTGCTAGACTCGTTGTCAGAGCACTCCTCTTTCTCCTCGTGAACCCTGAAGGCTTCCTTGGAGCTCTCAGTCTCCGATAAACTACTCTCAGATCCACTCTTCATCAGCATTCCCGACTCCTCCGCAGAAATGCTCATCTGTTTAACGAGTTCATGAACCCTCTTCTTGGTGTTCTGAGTTCTCTTCTGCTCCTCAGTCGGCTGGCGTTTGGTCTCCTTCACGACAATCTCCTCGGGTTTCTCCTCCTCAGCAGGTACTTGAACGTAATCCATGGACCACATTCTGGCAACACCATCAGTGGAGCCAGTCATAATAACATTCTGTGAGTCCCACTCATGTGTTTGGCTGAAAGCTACGCAGAGAATCTGTTGCATTCTATCAGCTCGACCAACGCAAGTGTTGACACTGGCCAACTCCTCCCCGTTGATGCTCCACACGTGCAGCCATGTTGCCGCACAAGTGGCGATATCCCCCGTTAGATCGTTAATGGCAACAGCAGCCACTGGCCCAGCGTGGCCCCTCAACTGCCTCACGAAGAGGCACCTTGACAGGTCCCAGATGATGGCTGTGCCGTCTCGAGAACCCGACACGATGACGTTGTACGCTGGAGAACACGCCAAACAGGTGACTGCTTCAGTGTGACCATACAGACACTGCTTTATTGATAACTGACGCTTCGAGTATTCCCAGACCGTCACTACTGAGCTCGTACCAGCGGTGACAATCAGCTTGGAAGACGGGCATACGCAGGCGACAATCTCTCCGCTACTCTGCATCATCGCCTCGCAAACGAATATTGCCTTCTCAGAATCGTAGTTTCCTATTCTCAGGGAGTGATCAGCAAAGCCCCAAGCGACATACTTGTTGAAGGACGGGGGTATCAGGCATTTATTCTGCTCCACCGCGAGAACAGACTTGTCAACGTGGAGGATCTGCCCCACCGGTCCCTTGAGTTCCTTTATCGGTTGCAATGATGGCTTTAAATTATCCAAATTATGGAAGAAGAGACGATCAGAGGCGGTGATGCTGAGGCCCGGGGTTATCGGTCCAGGATCTATCACTGAGGTTCTTACACTCATTTTCTTGCAGGGATGGGGCTTCTTGAACAGCTGCTTTGGAATTTGGCCAAAGTTATTAATGAAGCCGATGGTAGCGTTCTTTTTTAAAGGATCATCAATGTTGTAAATGTCAACGTTGCCCTCATAGAAGAGGTGGTGAAAGACATTGACAGCTTCGACAGCTGCTGGACCGTTTTGCTTGTAACCGAAGATCAGGTCGATCCAGTGGTGGAGATTCTGAGAAACGTAATCACACTCAAGTGCCAGTCTGTGAACTCTTATGAACTCACGAGGATCTTGTTTGGCCCAGGGAGGGAGAACGATATCCCCGAGTTGAACTCCTGACTGCTTTGATCCAAGATCAAAGTGGTTGGAGTTCTCCAAGAACTCAGGAAGGTAGAAAAATTCGGGAATCAACTCCTTAACATCTGCCATGTTGTGCTTTGATGCTGACAGCCAGGCCTCCTTGACACTGTTAAACATTCTGTCGGCGAGATCAAAGTGGCCACCCTGGAGCCGCAGAAAGTGCTGAGTAAATGGCTCCATCCGTACGAGATACGAGCAGACAATCATCGCAGATGAATAATGTGTACCGAAGTGATAAGGTGGTGTTTCACCGTGTGGATCGTCCCATTCCTTGTACCTCTTCTTGAACTGTAGCAGTCTTTCAGGGCTCTGAGCTCCCATCGGTTTCGTAAAGTCCCTGAACGTTGCTGGATCATTGAAATCAATCTCCTCAGTGTCATAATCAGCTAAGATCCAGGGAAAAATAGGATATTGCATCAGATCGTTGTAGCTCCTGCCTGCGAGTGTGTTCAAATGCATGAGATACTGAAAATTGGAGATCTCCCCTCTGACCCAACGTTGAGTGACGGATGTTTCACCGATGAGATTGGACAGAAGTCCTGTTGCCTGCTCCACATTGGCTGTTCGTTTTTGTCCTGCGACGGACTGGTGTGCGCTGTCGGCGATGGCCGTGGCAAAAGTCATGAATCTCTGGTAGACCTTGTTCCTGACCTTTCTCGGAAACGCCAGGAGATAGTTTCGTCCGTCCCCAGAAAAGACTTCAAGTGCCATCGGCTGGAGGAGATACCTTCGCTTGTGTACCTCCCGGATATCTTCGTAATTGAACTTAGAGCACTGGCGCATGGCGCGTGACCTCCGGGGAGATCCTGGAGACGGTAGAATAGGCTCATAGGCGTCTGGAAGGCTCTCGATGTCCCGAATCTCCCGGCTCTTGAGCAGGGTAAATCCATCGATAACGTAAAAATGTTCCTTTCCAAAAAGTAACAGACCCTCGGTCGTGTCCAACCCTTGGATCCTGGCGCATCTGAACATGTGGCTGATTTTCTCATGTTCCTCGAGTAATCTCAACAGCGTTTGATTATCAGGCACAGCCTGATTCTCCTCCTCTTGTTCATTATCCTCAGTCGTCTCGTCAGGCTCGCTGGCATGACGCTCCAGGGTACAGGGGACCATCGGTGGTTCGCTCTCAGTCGATCCCTCATTGACATTCAGAGGTGTATCATCAATCACAGGATCACGCTCCCTCTCAAACATTCCCGAGTTGTTCCCCAACTGCTTCAGATAGTACTCCTTGCTATCGTTGCTGGATGCCACCTTGTACTTCAGCTGCTTATTATCAGGATGATCTAGCTCCGGACGGTAGGGATAGTGAATGTAGAAGAGTTCGTTCTTCATCATCTTCTTGCGCATTCTGCAGGGCCCCTCGGTCATATCCAGCATCCATTTGTCGAGAACTGTAGGGGTCGGTGGACCCCAAAGACCCCTCTCCCTGGTCAACTCGGTTTCCGTTTGCAGCCATTCTTGATAGACATATCGTTGAGTGTGTTGATAAGTCTGTTGCTGCTGGAGTTTTTTAGAAGCTGCTAACTCTCGAACTAGAGCCACATGTTGCTCGGTCCATTGAGCAACTGTGCTATGATGAAGTCTCAATCTCGGTCTAATAGACTCCTCCTTCCGGACTTTTGTTCGACTAGCTAATCGTGTGAGACCCCCCGTTACTTTCTGGATCTTTGATTGAATCTGATTATGGAGTTCCCAAGGACCTCTATACGAAGCCTTCCTTTCCAGAACCACGTAGTTGAGCCAGAGTCTTGTCGCCTGTTCGTGCACTAATTCTCGCACCACTGAGAGCTCCGGTGCCCTTTCGTTTCCAATCGGTGGAGGGAGAGTGATTTTGAAGACTTCCTCGATGGCTGGTTTCTTGCAAACGTACAGCTCCTCCCAAACACGTGTAGCAGCCACCGCCATGAGATTGTGGCCCTGATGAGAGGTGAGTCGATCATCACTGGACTCGACCTGAGGATTCACGTGCCACGTGGTCTTCATGTTGGTGTCAAGCATGATCTTAATATCTGCTGTCAATTGAAGGAGACAGTATGTCAGACAGCTGATGAATTCGGGTTCGTGATTGCCAGCACCAAAGACAAGAAGACGATGAGTCGTTAGCTTGTGAAGTGCCTCTAGTACTGCCATCTGATCAGCGATGGAGTCTGTTGTTCTCGATAATAGAAAGAGAATCGTTCTATTGAGGCACTGATGAAGGCCCTCCATGCTGACAGCTCCTGGTCGTCTCTTCGCTTGGCCAATGAGCTTGACTATGAAATCAAAGATCTCATGGGGATCCTTTCCCAGTGCTCCTTGCCAAAGTTTATCGACTATCCTAGCAGCTACGTAACAGACATTACCCGTGATATTGTTTGTAGAACCACCAGGAACCGCTGGCAATGCCGCCTGTTCACCGATGAGGACATCAGCAGCAAGGAGGTGTTCCATGAGAATCGACAAAATTTCGGTTTGGTATCTAGTTTGTTGACTAGTGGATGCGTATTCCGGCCAAGCCTCCAGGACAAGATCGATGACCCGCGGAGATTTAGCAGTGACAGGTAGTGATAATGAATCAACGACGATGACACGAAGGAAGTCCATCACGAATTTTCTAGCAGAATGATTGGTCAATCCAATATCCTTGGAGGGTGATCTAACAAGAACTGGTTCTTGATCATCAGCTGGTGTACTGGCACCACTGCTGTCCTGTGAACCACTCGAGGGCTTCGGAAATAGTGTTCCTGCCAGGGCACCCAGCACCTCAGCTGACATGAACACTTGCATAAAGTCCGTAAAAGTGTGGTAAAGGAAGAATAAAAGTTGAATAATGGTTACGGGATAGTCATGCAGCCATTCCGGTATACCATCCGGTGAATTGAAGTGCATATTGAGCATGGTTCTAACCATAGCGAGGAGTGTCACAACAGCATATGGACAGAGATTAATCCTAGACGCGAATGATGATAATGAATGATTGGCAGCCACTCCAAACATAAAATTCCAGATATTGTCAAGCTCGAGTGTGGAATCAGCTGGCAGTAGTTTGATGGGCTGTCCCATCATCAGGGCTATAAAGAGGAAATAAAGTTCTGGAACAAGGTCGACATGTTGAGGTAGTAGCCATCCCAAATGTTGAAAGCCTGGGACATGAAGGCCCGAAGGTTTGACCTCACCAGGAGTATTTTGCTGCTGACAACCAAGGGCCATTGCCATTTTATTATGATCAGTGTGCCTTAACCAGCCACCATTACTAGTGCCGTCCTTGAATTTTTGGAGAATGGGCTGAATCGAGCAGACCGCCACGAGGATCCGCAGGCCCCAGACAACTGTCGTACTGTGGAGGCCCGGTTGCAAGAACAGGAGAACCCAATCGAGTCCCAGAATCTTTGCTAATTCGTCGCACATGGTGGTGTTGACCTTGTTACCATTGAATAACAAAGAATGAAGGATCTGGAGACATCTATTTCTCAGTAGAATGATCTCTCCCTCTCCCTCCCTCGGTCCATCGTTCTCCCTCAGCACGAGATGCTTCTCCGGCACAACTGGCAGCGTCGATACGATGAACTGACCAAACCAGAGGAGATCCGCCTGCCTGGGCTGAGCCAGGAGAATACTCAATAACGCCAGCAACACCTGCCTCGTGGAGTTCTGCTTCACTTCACCGAGAATATGAAGCAACTTATGAACGAGCTGAAGATCCCTCATAAGTCTCAGATTAGTTCGTTTCTCATTGGACTCGGCGATAAGCTCGTAGAGATGCTCCAGTAATGAACGGAGAAGTTCACCAGGTGCCTCGTGCCACACCTGCAAATCACAGAGGAGATCCTGAAACGCTGTAACATTTGGAATGGCGCTGGTCTCTCGTCCACTGTCAACAGTCCCTACGAGACTGAACGTCAGATGAAGAATGTGACTGTTCAGTAAAGGACACTTTCTCCTGAGTAACATGGCGAGGGTCTGGTACCCTCTCCGTCGATCCATCTCCTGTTGAGCTGCTTGATTAGACCTCACAACGCAGACGAGTGCCTTCACCGCGGCGTACAGAGACTCCACATCTTGTGCCATCGCGATCAAGCCGAGGAGAACGGAGCACCCACCGACATTATCAATCGTCGTCGCCACAGGACGAGGATTAAAGACCCTCACCCCCAAGTATCCGACGACAACTCCCCCAAGTGCCCTGGCTGGACCACTGAGGTGCCCCGCCGAGTTATGAAGAACTCTAATAGGGGTTGCATTCTCATGAGAAGACATGCCCAGCTGTTTAGCTATGGCCTTGTTATCAGCTCTGCTATAAACTTTTCTGATCTTCGCAAGTGTCAGCTGTGACATCGCTTTGGCATTTAAACCGAAGACGACTTTCTCCTCGGCCACAAGTGCCGGGAAGGGCTCAGGGCCTATGAACTGAGGTGCCTGCATACTCCCCATGTAATGAGGACCAAGTTTAAAGAGTGTCAATATATTCTGTGAGTTGAATACTTCCTCAACCAGATGACAGGGGCCCTGTTTCCAAGTTAATCTCGAGTATCTTCTCCAACAAGGGGGCGTTCCAATGTAACCATAGACTGGTGATGCCACTGTGAGGTTAGCAGCACCACCACCCGGTGTTTGGGAGATGTAATGGAGCTTCTGGCTCTGTATGTGCTGACCGTCTAGATAGAGTGAGAAGCTGGAGTTCTTCAGAACCGCCCTATTAAGAACAATGGCGATGTGGTGCCACTGTCCCTCGTGAAGAAGATCAGGGCACCAGACACGGGCTCCACTCTCGCCAATCCCCTCTGGCTCCCACTCACCAATGTTCTGTGGCATGGTGGTCTCTTGGGTCGACACAATGATGGCTTTATCCCGAGCGCTGAGAACTGCTGCGAAGCAGATGAGGTCTCTTGCCCCAGAGGGTGGGCTTCTGACAAGTGTCAGCAGCCTGACACAGTGAGGATCGGTTTTGCAGTCGGAGAATTTGTCCACACAGATCCAAGTGCTGTAGGTCAAGCCTGTCTGAGGAGGAAATAGCCGGTCCCCGGAGCCGATTCCTCCAAGAACGCTGTTGTCAGCTGACACGACTGTCGGAGGAGTTGTGCTCTGGGGGGCAATGCTGGGTAAATAAAGACAAGCGAAGCCCTCTGCACTCATGTCAAACTCAACGAATGGAGGAAGCGTACAAGAGCCGTGAGCCCTGAAGTCCTTGGGCGTTGTCATAGAAACGAGGGTCTTTATCCGAGTGAGAGGAACAGGTCCACCTCTTGGCTTGTTCGGCTCGATATCATCCAAGGAGATGCAACAGAGAGGATCTCCCAGTCTGAGGAACTCACGGAGATCCTTCGGTTCGAGGGACTGTGCCGCAAGTCTCTCGATGATATACTGAAGGGGCTGATGCAACGGATGGGACTCATCTTGCAGGGCTATCCTCCCCATAGTCAGGAGTTCCCCCGCCATTCCTGAGTCGCACATCACTTGCTGATTCCTCTCCGTCCTCACGAGGCTCTTTATTACCTCGGCTACGTAGATCTGAAGGGCTAGAGCGAACTCTGGACAAGAGGGTTCTTCTATCGACGGTACTAGGTGTAACATTCCTACTACGATACCCGGATGAACGATAATGGGCTCTGGTACTGGGGGATTAAGATTCAGAGAGCTAACGGCTGCCCTTTTTCCACTTCCTGGAGAATCCAGAGACTTCTGGTTCTCCAGACTCGAAGATTGTCGATGGGATGGGGAGCGCGTGCCGATTGCTGCGAAATTCGGTTTATCGAAGGTGTCGAGGGCGACGTCGTACAGGAGTCTCATCAAGAGACAAGCGTAAGCTAAATTTTTCGGCATCTCTGGGGGAAACGAGGGCTCCACGACACTACCATTGAAAAGGCTCGCAAGAGTGGTATGATAATTCATGGAGGGCCTCATATTCATATCCTCAAGTGTCACCTGCGACGAGAAACACCCGAGGAGTCTCAGAGTGTCGCAGAGGCTTGACTGACATATCTCGAGATGAAAAAACTTGGCATTTGCCGGCTCGAACCTCATTGCTGTACTTATCGTGTGGAAGACAACATGAAGGAGAGTCAAAAGTTGATTCTCATCTTGCTGGCGCTTCTGTGGTATATCATTGCAGGGCTCAATCGGCTTTGGGGGCTGAGAGCCCAACTGTCCCTCCAAAGAAACCAATACAGACGTTACGTAGACAAAGCCCCCGACTTTTCTAAATACTGTGCGCGTTCGGTGGGACTCCCTCAGACAAACCAACAGCGTCTTCAATATGTGGGTCTTAAGGAGAAGGGTATGGGGCGGCGCGGAGTGCATTATTCCCAAAAGTGTTGCCATATCATCGTCTCCCCCAGCTGACAGTATCAACTCCTTTACAATTCCCAAACCCTGATGTCGGCAATCCAGATGTGGAACCAAATTGTGCGCACATCTAGCACCTGTGCACTCTCTAAAAACATTGGCGTTCTGCACATTACCAGCTAGCAATATTGTCAATGCCTCCATCACAAGTGCTCCCATTCTCTCCTGTTCAGCGCACATTTTGTACTCAAGACCCTGATTATTGGCCGACTGTTTGTCCTTCAATAATGTAGCATAACGGTGAAGACACGTAACAAATACCTCAAGCATACCAACTTCCCTGTATACATCCTTGAATATAACATTATGTCTAAGTATGTTCAACAGTGTCTCCATACACATTATACAACAATTGACTGAATTATTTGACTTTAGTAATATCGACAGAGATATGAGCTCCTTGCAAGGCACAAAGTTCAACTGAAATACGATAAATTCGAGTAATTGAAAAAATTTCTGCTGTATCTCTGGATTTTTAAGATGTATTTTCTCAGCAAATTGTGATAATGTATTTTGTCCCTCGAGTATGAAGTAGTTGGCATTGTCACTGTGATAAACACTTGATATGGCATCGAGAATAGTACAGCAAAGAAGTGGTGAATTTGACTTAAGAAAAACTGATTGAAGTACTTGAAAGGCCTGAATGTTCCTTACTGAGCTACCTCGATTGCTGGGCTGAGGTAAACTGAATCCCATTATTTGAAACAGTGAGCCCATGCTCGCTTGAGATGGCTTCAGCTCAAGGTGTCCACACATTGTCAAGGATGCCAGCATCAGAACGAGATTTCTTATAGCATCCTGCGCCTCGCCCTTCTCCTCCTGTTCTAGTCTCGAGGGTGCATGCCTCAGGAGAAACTCAGAGAGGAATATGTAGCCCTGGCATGATCTAAAGTCATCTAGCAGCCTTTGCGATACTTCACTGGAGTCCTTCAGAAAACAGAAAACCGTGACGAACATCTCGACGACCTCTAGGGGTGCTAATGCAGGTACACGTTTCATGTTATCAATGCAGAGGGCGATGCAGCCCTTCTTATGAATGTAGGCGACAACGTTCTGGGTTAAACCGTGACGTGAGAGGGTCATGAGAACCTCAGCAGCACTTTTACGCCACATAACGTTGTCCTGGTTACAGGCCGTTGTTATAGCTGAGAAGAGGAGGGTCAGATCGTCCTTGCGGGCTAGCTCTTCAGCAGGATATGGGTGACTGCAGAGACGCACCAACAGCTGTACGAATATCTTCTGCAGGAGGATTCTACGTTCACGTGGACTAAACTCACTGTCCGCGTCTCGAGTGTCTGCATCCGCATCCGACATTGGCGGAAGATCGAAGAAGAGGTAGAGGCATTTAACGAGGGTCGAGGGTACAGCAGCGGTTGTCATCGCTTGAATGAGGGATGTGTCACCTGCGGCTAAGAGATTCAGCGTTGAGAGCAACATCCAACCGTTGGATGACTCTTCACTATTCTCGATCTCTAGCAATTTTACAATTGCACAACTCGCAGTTTCTGTACTTTGATTGGAGGCATGTCTACGAATCGCCGAGACCATTAGCTTTGACACTTGCTGAGTGAAGGCTAGGATGTCCCAGAATTTTTCGTTCATGTCTGTTGACGGGGATGAACCAAATACCTGGAATTTTTTTGGGGGATTCTTACGTGAGTGCGTAATACCTCGTGTTATGGAGGAATATCTTTACTGAGGGAACAGTGACAGACAAATGGAGAACTATAATTCATCTTTTGTCAAGTAGGGAGGAAAAAGTTGTATTTGCAAAACCCTTGCATTATCTATTAATTTATATCATCATCGGAGATGTTCATGCAACAAACTTAATATATATATGTAGGATCAGTAAAATGAAAAAAAAATCCAACTGAATTCGTAACATTTTCCTGTTAATTTATTTGGTACAAACACCTCTTCCTGATAAATTACCTTGCAAAAAAGTGGCAGCATATTATAAAGTTTATCGTCCTTCTCAGCCTCTGATAGTGGAGTTGGTGGATGAGTATACTCCGAAAAAAGTTTCTTCAGATGCATGAGTCCAAGTGCAGTGTGTTGAGGATTGGTGCCCCCCATGCAATCATCTACACTTCCAGTACCACTGGAGCCCATTCCCCCCAAGGCGCTGCCACCCCTCAATTTCCTCATTATGTTCATTTTTCAATGAATTCCCTAAAACCACAAGAACTCTAAATCATCCCAGGCCACTCGCCCTGTACCTCAATCCTTCGACCGAAAAATAAAATTCGCCAAAGCCATCAGTAACAACGTCACAGCTGTTATATTGCATAATAATTCCCATATGACTCCCTCGAAATCACAACAAAAGGGAAAATCAATGGCGAAGCCCAACGACCCCTTGAATAATTGACCCCCTCCGCAGGAGAAATTTCCGAAAGAGGAGAAAATTTTTTAGAAAACTTTACTCATTCGATCAATCATCGTCTGGACAATGGAAAAATGAAGTATTTTTGGAACAATAATTACCTGATTAACGCGCTATTGATGGCAAAATCAATCGTCGACAGACGCCAGTGACAACTGCAACTCTCCAGATCGGCATTATTCACTTGTCGATGCTCTCGATAATTCTTATCGTATTGTATTTCTCACCCTGTCAAATCGCCAACAGTGGTGGCGACCGAGCAAGTGTCATCCATAAAAAGGAGACGTATTTAACCGCACGGTAACCGCCCCACTCCCCTCCACTGCCTGCGATAAATCACTTCCCAAAGTTTTCGGATTTCCCTGGCCGACACTTTTGCACACCTATGACACCATCATTTCACCCTTTTCGAGAACATGATGAACTCAGATTTATGTGCAATGACATTCAACCGAAGTGAGGAGTACTTGTCGTCTGATTGGCCGCAGCCATTTTACTATTTGAGGATTTATTTTGGCCTGAGTGTGGGTGAGTGCGAGTCTTCGATACGTCGATATGGAGTCACGTGGGGTGATGAGAGTGGGGGAGCGTTAGCGAAAATGGGTAATAGAGGTCGGGGTATTACTGACCGTCGGAGGATACAGAGGATGATTCTGACTTATGGACTGGGTTTTCCTCCGCGATTGTCAACTGTTTTAAATGTTTCATTGAGTCATTTGTAGTGTTAATTACAATTTGGATTTAATTCATGGGATTCTGATAGATTAAAAGTGAATCGACGTCCTGATGAGGTCGTATGAATAAAACAATTTTATTGATAAGCTGAAATTTTTGTGATTACAATTAAACCGCGTTCATCGCTTTCTCAATAAAATCTTTGAAGTAGTAAACATCCATGAATGCGGGCGTCGATCCAATGAGGCAACTTGAAGTAGAAAGAACACCCACAAGGACATTGTCAATCACTAGTGGCCCTCCACTGTCGCCCTGGAAAAATCAAATCCTATGATCACATTGAGGAAACAAATTGTGTTCTGTGACATGATTTTTGGTGTCTTTTAGTGAATATTAATAGCAGATGATCATCTGAAATGTACATCAGCAATGAGATTCACCTGGCACACAACCCCATTCGTATTAGTAGCACAAATCTGATACTCAAAAGGTGGAAGTCGTGATTTACGACAAACGTCATGAGTTACAATGGTGACATTCAGCTTGTTGAGATCAGCTGAACTGTCTGTGTAGTCATCTTGCTCGAGGAGTGGCTGTGTATAACCCCATCCGGCGGTGATTCCACTAGTGTTCGCCACATAGGGTTTAATGGGTAACCTTATTGCATCTCGCCGGTAACCATCCAATACCAAGTCGTCCGTTAGCTGAGTAAAAAAAAATGAGCTTTTACAATTTGAAGTTTCATCCAGGAAAAACCGAAAACTTTTCGTGAAAAATTACAACCTTGCAAGGAACGTCTATTCAATGTAATCAGTCATTCGATTTAAAATTGATAAATCTAATGAAAGTTAATAGAACTTGCAAGATTGTTCCGCGAAATTTTTCCACACATGAGCTTTTACTCAACAGTGAGAACTGCTAGGTCATTCTGCACCCGCCCTCCCTTGGCTTTTGCAATAAAGTTTGGATGCATCGTGATGTTCTTGACTTTCGTGACAACCGCGAATCTGTCATGTTCGTTGACAAATCCACTGACGACGTTCAATTCCTCAGAAGTTAATTCATCGGCGCAGTGACCGGCTGTTAGAACATGCCTTGGGCTTATGATGGAGCCCCCGCAGAGGTGTCCATAGGTTTTCCATCTCAAGGAAATAATGAAGGGAAACTCTCCGAGGGCTGCATGAGATCCTCGAACGATTCGGCTCGGCGGAAGTGTGAAAACTCCTGTAATGGAATGACTGTCATCAGTAATTATTTATAAATTTAATTAATGATATTTAATAGGTTTTTTAATCGATTGACTACATGTTTTTCATACTTTCAGAGGTAAAAAACAGGGCTCACCTAGCAGAAGGGTGGCGAAGACATTTGCCGCGAGGATAACGCCAAATGGGGAAAGCATGCTTGCACTTCCCGTCCGGACGACTGCAATACAATACTCCATGGGTGAAGAGACCTTCGGATTTATAAGAACCACTGACCTATTTTGTTTCTCATAAATCAGTTAAAGCAGGATGGCAGGTATTATGCGAACAAATTTTTTGAAAATGTGTGTACGTTATGCTTGAATGATCCCAAATATTAATCGGGGGATGTTAATTAATGTATGAAGATATTGACTCAAGTGTAATCCGTTATAAAGCTTTGTTTATTTTTTACTAACAAAACGAAAGATCCTAAATTAAGACCAAAAATAGACTTTCGTCAAGGTAGGTTCGAGGTTGAACTCGATGAGATCTTTACAGTCCGTGTCAACAACTGATATGTCAATAACGACGTGGTAAACCACACATATACGTCTGCAGTTTAAAAATTGAGATAGAAAAATAGTGACAGAGACAGAAACGATCAGGGCTACAAGTAATGACAGGTAAATTAAAAATATTGAGGTTCAGAGATTCGGCTTTATTACAATCAGCCAGAAGAGTACAATATTTGAGTTTTCATTTTTCAAATTCATTTATTGAATGCAAAGGGCTCAATTAATTTTGAATTTACATATATTCAAGGAACTCCAGTTGATGACGTTATTCAATCTTCCATCGCCTCCTTAATAAATTTTCTGAAGTAATATGTATCCATATAGCCAGAGTAGGAACCCAACAAGCAGCTTGTGGTGGAAACAACACCAATGAGGGTATTATTGACGACGAGAGGCCCTCCACTGTCACCCTATAAGAAACGAATGAAAAATATAACTCCCACGAGCCTAAAAATGTGAAGCTCACAAGAAATACATAATAATAAAATGTGCTATAAGTGAGATGCTATTTATTCTCATCAGGACAATATCTCAAACGATAAATAAAATCAGATGTTCATATATCGAAAACTTTTAAAAATCCACATACATCGGACCGGAGGCTAATTTTTGATAATGTCTAAAATCAAAACCAATCCAATCGATTCCAATTGATTGTACCTGGCATATGGTGGCATTAGGTCTTGTGGCGCAAATCTGATATTCAAAAGGTTCAGCTCGTTTTTTCGCACACTCTTCATGGGTGATAATCGTCACTTGCAATTTACTCAGATCATTGGGGACATCTTTAGAATAATCTGGACTTGTCAGTGAATATATATATCCCCATCCAGCTACGGTGGCAATTGTGTCAGGAGTCCAGGATTTGGTGGGTAAATTAATCGCATCTTGCAAATAGCCGTCAAGGTTCAGAGACTCCTTCAACTGAGAATAAACATTGAGGAGAAAATCGTTAATAGGTGGAAAAAAGTTAAATACCAAGTCTAGCAAATGCGAGCAAAAATTATTAAATTTTTAGTTCGCTAAATTTTTCTTTTTAGTGTCTTCGTGTGCGGGACTGATAGCGATGAAAAAAATAACTCAACAGTGAGAACAGCGAGATCATTCTGGATTCGCGATGCTCCGGTCTTCCTTACGAAACCTGGATGTTTCACGATCTTGTGAACTCGACTGAAAACTGCATTTCTGTCGTTTTGGCGATTTGTTCCACTGACAACAATTATATCCTCAGGATAAAGCCAATCGACACAATGGGCTGCCGTCAGAATGTGCTTGGGACTTATTATGGAACCACCGCAGATATGTTTATTGTCTCGGAAATCGAATCTCAGGGAGACGATGAATGGAAACTCTCCAGATGCTGCATGATTACCGTTGACTATGCGCTGAGGGGCGCGTGCTGTCACGGCTGCGAAAAAAATTATAGTACAAAGGTATATCATTGATCTATTATTTCTCAAAAAATCGACTCCGACATAAATCAAAGTATCTCGCTTTCCCACTTTGCTACGAAAGTTAGGTTTCCCTTCTACGAAGACGATAAAACATAACTCTCAATATTTTCCATCATCAAACTTACCTGAAAAAATTATTACAAATATATTCGTCCATAAAATTTGGTGAGATGAAGACATAATGAGACTCCGGGTAAGGCAGATGTCTGACTGAAAAAAATCCGGATTGACCTGAAAAAATTGCGATTGCGATTACGACATCGTCAATGTTTACTTATTGGCAAATTATTGCAGGTGTTCGAGATTAGTCCGAGCAGACTCTCGATCCAGGGGCATTAACTTCTTGATCGCCAGCAATCATAATTTTTCAAGATGGGACTTCCCTGAAATTTGTGCAATGAGCCATGACAAAGAGTAAGACATTAATCTTCAGATCACTCGTCCCATAAAACCCTTTTAACTACATCCGAAAGAAAGAATTGTGATAGAAAACTTGCAAATTTATAAAGTTCTCCGTAAGAAAACCTGACAACTTCCGGACGGATGAACACTTTAACATGTCTTCGAAAACATTACTTGTTTGTCTCGAGGACCATCTAGTTTAATTATATCATCAGTTCTGATTTTAATTGTCCGACTGCTCCCATTCCTCAGCAGTCATCAATGATTGCCTGTCGAAATGCCTAGAAGAGCTTGTGTACCAGCCCAGCGAGTCCCGGCGCACGTTTCTCAGCCACAGGGTTGAGGCTCCCAATCTATTTATAGAGTAATGCTTAGAAAGCTGGAGGCGAATTGGCCGACATCCAGGAAGGTGTCTACGTACGACTCTCGAAGAGCACCAATTTTTACGCGTTAAATGCGTTTCGCTGTTTTAAATATCGATTTCTGTGAGTTTCAGCTCATTCTTGTGTATTAATTGTGATCACATGTGTCTAATTACGGTTTATCATCATCTATGTTGGTGTCAGTTCAAATTCGGTGGAGTTATTCCAATTTTTCCGCCATTCTGTTCCACGAAATTCAGACGAGATTTTTATGAATGAATCAGATATTTTTTTAGTGACAATAATCATCGCGCTTAACACAAACAAAAATCAGTAAAAATCATAAGTATAAATTGAGAGTATTTTCGTAGGAAAAAAAAACAAACCTCGGGAAAGAAGTGAAAAAGTATTGTTTGTTTGTGTTAGAAACATTTTCTTGTTGTCTGAATTTTGTTGATCACCAAAACAAGTTTTTTTATTTTTCTTGTCTTTTAAATTCCCAGAAATTTACAAAAAAAGAAAATGTAACAATGAAACAGTTCGGTATTTCAAGAAGATATTTACATTTTCTTTGTTCATACCAACTGTGCTATATTTATAAAAATTTTAAATCACGCATTCGGTTATTTATAGCCATTTTTTCTCATCTTCCACGTGTCATCCACCTTTCAAGACAATTTCCATCTTAAACCGCGCACTTCAATTCCGTCCATTTAGCTTTCTGTCTGGAGTTTCTATGAAGTAGAGAGCTGAATCGCTGATAATGATTGGGGGATTTAATTGCGATGATCTCGAGTAAGATAAATAATGGTGTAATTCAACTGAAATCTGACGAAATGTGCTTCTGACAAAGAGCATTTCTCTTGCCAATATCCAAAGGGGTATAAACCAGCCAAGTAGAGCATTACACGTAGTTGGATGCCTTTTCAATCCCCAAAATAACACTTTACAAGACTTGTCTAAATCGTCGTTTTCTCTCATTCTACAACGTAAAACACTTATGACATCTCAATTCACAAATTTCCCGAAAATAAACAAATTCACAAAACAATTCTATTTAACATGCTTTTTCTATTGGACGATTCTTTAAATATTTAATTTGATTCCATTTTTCTTGTTCCTCGCAGGAATTTTACTCATTTCTGTTTTGCCCTTTGATCAGTGGAACTTGATCTGCATAAATAATCGATCTGAAATTGAGTTTGCAACCATAACACACGTTCGTGACATAAAAATTAAGAAACTATGACATATCCTTGTTTTCAGAGAATCGTCAACAATATAAAATTCCTAAACGACCGAACGACTCATAATTTTTGCGAAGAAGCCATGGGTATGGGACACAGTCTCCACAACCAGAGAGACTACGAGCCTCCACCATTGCCATCGCCCTTTGGCCCTGGCGGGCCTTTCCAGGGTTTCCCGCGAACCTCCAGAGCCTCTCAAGCCTCCTCACACTGTTCAGTTGCATCGAATCCGCAGAATCAAGTGAGAAAGTCACCTTGCAGTAAATTTTACCTTAATACTGTTAAAAATTCCTTCAAAATTTGCAAAAAAAATAATTATTAATCAGTCGAATACTGAAAAAAATATTCCCTATCAAAAGCCTCATTTCCAAAAGAGTCCGGACCACAGGACAGTCTCAGGGATGACGAATGGTGGCGTCAACCCCCACCATAATCCGTCAACCTTCGACAGCCTCCCGAGGCCTTCCTGAAGTCTCCTCTCAGACCGATTCAATGTCACCACCGTGAAAATCTTACAGTTCGTAAAAATTTCGACCAATACCAATAAATTGGCTGAATTCCAAATAAAAATTCTATTCCTCAGTTCTCCGAGGAATGCTGAGTCAGAGCAACGAAAATTCGTGGATTTTGTATCACGTGTCTGGCTCGTTGTTGCCCAGCGCAATCTCCCCAGCCCCTGGGCCAATTCATTTAGTGTTTTCGCGTCTCCCGCCCCGAGAGGATCTCAATCCTCTGGCAATCAGTCTCATATCTCTGGACTAATCGAGATCTGTCAAGATCTCATAAGTGCAAGGACTGAATTTTTCCCCTATTTTTAATTATTCTAGTTGGCTTACGCAACACAAATGACTGGCTGGCAATCGGAATACGGCCCCGGTGTGCCTGTTCACCAGGAGGCAGTGGAGTTGACGAGGACAGTATCCTGCCTGGCGGCTGCCAATCAGCAATTGGCAGCCGCTCACAGTGCCCTTCTGGGACAGCTGGAGGGACTATACCTGGAACTGAACAAGGAGAGAGATGCCAGTGCGAAGAAGTGTGATGATGACCTGAAGAGGAGGATTGAGGTTGTTGAGAGCGTGATCGGGGGGCAGTGTCAGTGCACAGGGCGGATCGTTGGAGATGACTGGAGATCGGTGAAGAAGAAGGACAGGGGGGACGAGGAGTACGTCAGGAGGGAGTATCAGAGAGCTGTGGAGAGGATTAGGGTGTTGGAGAGTGAGTTGAGGGGAGGGAGAGAGGAGGACAGGTGTGATGGACTCCTCAGGGAGGTCAGGAGACTCAGGGAGGAACAGGTGGAGACTAAGGAGGCTAACAAGAGGCTGAGGAGGGAACTGGAGAGGGCCAGAAGGGACTGCGAGGTTTGTAAAGTGGATTAGGAACTATTTGGAGACATTTTACGATTATTTATTTTGTCCTGTTCACGGAAAATGAATTTCAATTGTAGAGTTGAATTAGAATTTCTTTTGAAAAATTCCTTTTATGAGTCTACGATTGAAGTTTTTCTTCTTTAAGGTATCGAAAGATTATTTTAAATCAATGCGAGAGACTTCGGGAGAGACTGTCAGACAGGTTGGAGACCTGGAAGGAATGGTGCGAGAAAATTCTATTCAGACTGATGAGGTGGTGAGGCCTCAGGAAGGCCAGCTAGAGGAGTCTCTCAAAGAAATTCAAAGACTGAACGATATCATTTCGAGTTTTAAGAGCATTAAAAATTCCGATGCTGGTGAGTTGTCAATTCTTGTAATTTCAAAAGTGATTTTCTACTATCAGACATCTCCTAGCATCAGCTAGAAAACAAATAGATTTATTTCCTAGAGAATCCTTTCAATTTCTCCCCAGAAACCTCAACCGAAGAGGACTCAGTTGAACGACCAAGTCTGGACGAGTTCAAGAAAGATCTCTGCGTGAAACGGGAAGCGCGTCAGCGTGCGATAGCAGCAGTCTCCTCCGAAATGGAGCGTCTCCGGAAGGAGTTGGATGCCGAGAAGGAAGCACATTCTGAGACCTCAAAGGTCCTGGACCTCCTAAAGACGCAATCCGAAAAGGCGTCTCAAAAGAGCGAGACCTTTTCGATCGGCACCACGACCGTTTCCCTAGAAGATGTGAAATCTGTGTGCGAATGGCCGGAACCGAACTCTATTCAAAAAGATGCACAACGACTCACTGACGTACTGAAGGTCTCGGACGAACTGCGCAGCTGCATTAGACTTCAGATCGAGAAGATTGACGACTTGCGTTACCACTTGGAGTGCGAGCCGGAGATTAACGCTCACAGAATCGAAACCCTGCAGACGATAGCAAAATCGAATAGAGAGACCTTCGAGACTCGAGAGCATCAGATGAATCGACTGAAGAACACGTTGTCCCAAATTCTGGCTAGACTCGGGGACGAAAAATTCAAGATCGAAATCAGCGAGGACTTGAGGACTGAGCACGACCATCAGGTCGAGGACATCCGGCGATTGAAGGCCCTCTACGATGAAAGGATGAGGGTTCTGGTGGAGGTGAAGGATACGGCCGCAAAGGACCTTGTGAGCACTCGGCACAGGCTCAAGGGTCTGGTGAAAGAGAAGGAGTCACTGGAGGAGGAGCTGAAAAAGGCCGAGGAGAAGATCGACGCACAGGACACGGAAGTATCGAATCTCGAGTCCCAGCTGGGGTTGACTAAGGCGGACTGCAGGGACCTGCAGAACCAGATGTCACTCATCAACAGCTTGTTCTCGCAGATGCTGTTGAGCGCCTCCTCCGCGGATATGGATCTTGATAGACTGACGCAGCTGCTGCAGGAGAATCACGACTTGATATGCGATATGGCACGTGAGGAGGGCACGGAGGCTGCAGCCCTTCCCAAACTCCTGCTGGATCTTGTGGAACAGGTGGAGGGACGTGAGAAGTCCAAATCGACTGAAGGAAGCACGGAGAAGAAGGAGGACGATGCACAGGAGGAGAGCATAGCAAACAATCTACCCAAGGTCTGGAAAGTCCTGACTGAGTTACTCAGCTGCCATGCCGCTGGCTCGTCAGCCTCGACGTCTTCTACGACGTTGTACAACGATCCTAACAGCTGCTACAAATCAGTGGATACACCCACTGGACCCAGGCTTGTCATATCTGTTAGCAAGACCTATATTCGACTGAAGGAGCTCATCTTGGAGAAGAAACATCTGGAGAAGGAGATGGGGAGGATGAAGCAGTTGAATTCGCATTTGGAGAGTAAACTGGGGGAACAGGTAATTACTGGTAATTTTGTCTAACACAATGTGTGGAAAGAAGGCGTTTTGGACCCGCTTCGTCTAAAAGGTTACTCTTCCGGACAATATGGTAAAGAAAACATTAATAACAATTGATTGCACGTCGTTTGTCCAGGAAAAACGGTTGTCAACAGTATCTGATGAGCTGAGCAAGACGTGGAATGTCGTCGGTCGAATGCAGGCCCAACACCAGCAGCTTCACACTCACGAAAAAATCTTGCGTTACGAGCTTCAACAAAAGCGAAAGATGCTTCAGGAATTGAAGCAGGAGTTGGAATACTGCCGGGAGAAGTGGGAGTCCGCGAGGCAGAAGAATACGAATACTGAGATCGAGTGGAAGAACCTCAGGAGGGAGTTCGCTGCCAGGAAGGCTCTCGCGCACGATTCGTTCAACAACAGGTGAATATTTTTTTTTGAGGATTGGAAAGGGGAAATGTCAGTAATCGCAGAAATTGCGCTTCTAGTGCTGAGAGTGGTTTCAGTGACGATCGATGCGATGACTCGGACGACGAGGAGGGGGAGGCTGAGGAGAGGGTGCGTACAGGTCCACGCCGAAGGACTAGAAAGGTATCGCGTGAATTTAAGTCATAAATTTAATGAGTCAAAATAATTCAATTAGAGTGTGGTGTGAAAGTTGTTTTTTCGCATATACTTTCGAAAGATTTCCCCTCAAATGAATCATCTTTTCATAAAGGAGAGTCCAAGGGCGCCAACTCCAGACACCGAGTCCGAGCAGCCAACGGACACCGAGATATCGGACCCAAAAACAGAGTCGCCAGACCCACGAACGCCAACGCCAGAAACATCGGAGGGCTCCTCTGCCGAGTCCTCGAAGAGTCCTGATAACCCCCTGGATAAGGCCTTGGCGAATGTCATCCAGAACCTTATCCAGACCGAGGACAATCAGAGCGGCGACGATACAAAAAGGGTGTCATCAACTGGACCTATGTCGCCCCCTTCATCAACACCAAAGGAAGAAGCGAAAATATCAGGTAATGAAGAGACAACAAATCTTCAACACGAAGACGTCACCCAAGATCACTCATCCACACCACCAAATCAACATTCAGCACCCGAAGACACTGATAAGACCCCAGGAGACCCATCTAATCTCATCTCTGTTTTCTCGATTGGGCCTTTTCCACAAGCCGGTAAAACTGTACAGTTCAGTGATCCTCTGATTGTGGGGCCCAACAGCGACCTTCAGGGGTCTCTCTTCGGGTCCCCGAGTGGATCGAGAACATTGGAAAGTACTTCAAGAAGTTCCCTGGACCTCGGAGAAACGCAGGAACCAGCTGGGGCGGAAGAAAAATTGAAAACCACCGCAGAAATTGTGAGGGAAGACGATAAAACAGATTTGGGGGTGAAAATCGATGGGAATTCAGTGGACGGATCTTCGGCGTCATCTTCGAGGAACAACAGAAGCTCGGAGGAGGTCCTAGCTGCTCGTGATGCCAGACTGAAGAGGCTAGAGGAGCAGGCAGACTGGCTCATGAAGAAGATGAACGCAACGAGTCGGAGAGGATCTGCTTTGAACACACGATTAGAAGAATTGCATGAAGCTTATGGGGAAATTCCTGCCCCACCACCCATGCCCGATGTTCTACCAACTGTGAGGATTCCCACCAATCCGCATCTTGGAGAGGTGATTATTATTATTTTCATCACGTTGTACAAAATTTTTACGATCACTTTTCCATTAATTTCCAGGAATGTGAGACACCGGAACAGACAGAAAGCCCAGAATCACCATAAGCTACTTCCACCCCAGATAAAACCATTTTTGTACCTTGATAAAATGTTTCAGCAGGAGAATTAAATAAAATTGATGAGAAAAAAAATCGACAAAAGGTGTACAATAATCTTGAGAAATTGTCAGTCGTAACAAAAATTGAAGAAGTTAAGAGGCGAAAAGAAAAAAATTAGCACTTCCAAGTCTCTAACTCAGGCACAATCGAAGATTTTCAATTAATTAGTAATGGTTGATCATCTCAATGAGCTATTGATTTAATCCACTATTGACTGTCGCTTAAACCGACACGTCAAGTATGAAATCTTCTCCCGAAAAGTTCATTAATTAATAATACTATTTCGACAACAATCATCCGAAATAGCAATCGATCTACCGAAATGATTTATTTAAAAATAAATAAATAAGAAATTAACGAAACATTTAAAATGAATAGTTCAAAATCCAACATAAATAGCGACTTCTGTGTGTCACAGGCGAAACCCGTATGCCTACAGGTTTTCTGTAACTAACGACCTCTGAGTGCTACAGGTGAAACCCGCACGTCTGGAGGATATCTATAAGTAACGACCTCTGTGTGCCACGGGCGCAGCACACGGTACACACGGCCGCGCACAACATCCCGAGGTAAACTTATCCACTATTTTGGCAAAAAACGATACACTCCTGCAGAGGCGCACCCCAATGTTAGTACTCCTGCAATGTTCGCCCGCTTATTAAGAAAATTTCTACGTCTTCCTCATTAACATCAAGGAATGAAACGAAGCCTGTTCGAAGGAGAATTAAATTCTCTTTATTTACGTTAAGTTTCATTCATTACCCTAGAAAAATCTAGGGAAATTAAACTTAAAAATCATGGGAGTAGTCGAAACGCGGTCCCTGCGCCGAGATCCCATGGGGGTGTGCCACTACCCTTTGATTTTTCCTGGGGTTTTCAATTTTCATTCACGCTGCCTCCTCTCCACCCCCCGTTAGGTGTCGGGTAATAAATTGGAGCGGGAAGTAATCACAATTTTTATTTTATTGTATTCGATGATTATGTACAAACGAGCAAACCTTTATATTCGTGATCTACAAAAGATTTCTTACAAAACTAGCTACAGTTAAATTAAAAAAGTTGATTCTCTATTTTTTTTTCCAGCCAACATCATGGGTAAAACTGATATGATGATTTTTAATTACCCACGGGGTTACAAACAAAATCAATACATGTACAATGACGTACTAACGATGAACAATCATGTACATTAGTTAGTTTTGCCGTTTGCAACCCCCCGCTGGCTAAGTACATTGGGGTAATCAATCTCGTGAATTAAGAGATCAAGAATAAATGAGATGAGAGTCATTCACACTATCTACAGAGTTCTTAAAAATTAGTATTGGCCTTTCTTTCTGATCTAAAATGAATAATTAATAGTCTATAATTTTCTCAAAATCTCAGGTCTAATCACCTAATTATGATAAATGCATCATTAACTGCATCGATTACGCATTATCTATCACTAAAAAATCCTACATTAATATAATAAATTTGTATCTTTTTTCTTCTGTTATCACAGCGTACATCGTACACTCTTCACTGAGCTCGAAATAATCTCGATTTATTTTTTCCATTGAGAAAAAAAAAATATCATTACGTCCTACGGAAAATTACGCAATCATTAAATCCTAGATTATTGAGTATTAATCAACGTATCCCCATCAGTCGTTAACTGCTGTCACTTTATCATTGTTAATGATAGGTAATAAATTAAGTTGAAGGCACTGGGAGTGTTAAAAGGCACGTGAGCCACCAAGAGGTAGTGAAAATATATTTTTACAAATTGTTGGATGAACCTTTTAGAAATAATTATTCTCTTAAAAGTCCAAATATATTTTTCTACCGTCTCTCAAAAAATTATTTTCATTATCTCGAGATCTAATTTTTGACGAATAAAAATTTACATTAAATTGTCTTTTAACTTTATAAAAAGGCAGAATTGTAGAAATCATTATTTAAAAACTCCAGACACTTCTTCGCCAGTCCTCGAAGTGTAAAAATATTTTTAAAAATCACATTAGCTACAAAGATATTCGCAAAATATCTTTTTAAAAATTTTATCAATAACTCCCAAAAATTTCTCCTCTCTCGTAAATTCTACTCCACCCAAAATTGAACACCACCGATTCCCCTTGTGCCTCACTGTATCATCTGCAGATATCTGTTCTCCTCCAAAAGAGAACTCAACGAAGAAGTCATATCATTTACCACCATGTTGGAGCTAGCCGGTAGTGGCTGTGGTAGTGAAAGTGGATGTGTCGAGCTGGAGACATTGGTCTCATGTCCCTGAGCATTACCAGACCACTTTTCCAACTGTTGAACGTAAGCAAGAGTCCGCCTGTAGGAGTCCTGTTGCATGCCAGGTGGCTTCATGGGTGAGCCCTGCTGCGACTGGCTGATATCCCTGCACTGAATCTCCATGCCATGGCCATTGTAGCACTCGTGCTGATAATTCCACTGGCAATTACATCCCTGAGGATTCGAGAACTGATTATTCTGTCCCTGCTGGCCCTGCGGTGCTTGGTGTCCCTGAGAGCCTTGGCAGCTGCAACTTTGCAATCGACAGTTATTCTGGCGTGAGCACTTGGTATTCTGAACTGGATTCCTGGCTGTATTGACGCCTGGATGTGCGCAGTTCACCTGGCAAAGGCCATTCTGACCCTGAGCCTTAACAGTGCAGTGCTGATTGGCGGCCTGACACATGCCATTCATTCCCCCATCAGCTGGCACCATCCTCGAGGACATTCCCTCGTTCACAGGATTCCTGGGACATTGATTTTGTCCTGGTGCACACGCATTTCCCACATGTCCTCCAGCCCTTGGCTGACAATGAGATAAATTACAGTTTCTCATCTGCAGGCAGGGCTGACCCTGATGACTCTGGCCATTGCAATTGCTGCCCAATTGTCCTATGCAATTGTAATTTTGGTAGTAATTCAATTGTTGAGGACAATTCCTGGACATTTGTGCTGAATTCTGCTGAAGATTGGTGGAATTAATTTGAGAATTGAGTTGAGGGGGTAGAGCACCTGCTGCTGGTGATGTCATTGGCTGATCGCTGATGTGACTAGGTGCGTAGTGAGATCCTGGAGACATAACTTGGCTCGCTGGAGACTGCTGCATCTGTGGGCAGTTGGTCTGGGGATAGTAGTTGGAGGTCTGGGACATTCGGGACGAGGGACAGTGGGAGTACGAGGGAGAGGGGACTTGGTAGTTGTGGCAGGGGTTTTGAGGGGGATTTTGAGGGGGCTGGTAGCACGGTTGTGATGGCGGAGGGTGAGATGGGTGAGGGGAGAAGGTGCAGGACTGCTGCTGGCGTTGGTAGTGCAGGGGATTGGTGCAGATTGGGGATTGACAGATGGGAAGAGGACTGCCTCGATAGCTGACTTGGTTACCTCCCGCTTGCACCTCATTCAGGTACTGCATCATCTCATCAGGAATGACAAGCTTGTTCTCTACCATCTCCCCCTCCCCCACTTCATCGAGGACAACCTCTTGATTGGGATGCAACTCAGGCAACTGTGCTGATCTCGGTCTAGGTGGAACAGGTGGTGAAATTCGTTGGCTCTGGTATCCCCTAGTCGGTTCTGACATTCGCCTGTCTCCAGAGGGTTGGGGGAGCCCTGTGGATGGGATCCATTCGTTTGTCCCGCTTTGAACTCCCTGAATGGACATGTTCTGCGTCTGCACGACAAGGTTGTTGGTGTTGTACTGTCCCTGGACTTGGTTATTTCTCCCTGAGAAAGTGCTCATCTGGCTGCTCCTTCTAGAGGTCCCAGGGCTGATGGGATCGTAGAAGCTGCCAGGTCCAGCAGGTCCGATTCGGGCAGTGGAGACAGCACTTGCCTGACTGCTTCTCCTACTTCCAAAATCAGTGGACCTCATGCTGCCATAATAAGTGCTGACAGTGCTGCTGGAGTCCCTCCTAGGTTCACTCAAGGGCTGAAGCCTCAGTTGAAGATCAGACAGACTAGTCTGTCTACTGCCCTCCATCTTCAAATCAGTGATTCTCCGGTTGAGCTCACCAATATTGCCCGGGGGCCCAACGGCCCTCCCCCTGCCTCCAACATTCATCGAGGGAACAGGCTTAGCACTGAGTCGTCCCTTCATTCGATTTCTCGAGGGTGGAGGTGCCTGTTGAGTGTCAATTCCTCCCACCATGGCCCTGAGGGCCACTGGGAGGTCCGCAATGTCGAGGTCGTCCGACTCCTCCACCCAGTTATCCTCTGCGAGCATTACTCCGTCAACTGTCATACCAATTTCGTCGGTGCAGCCACCGACTAAAGGACTTCCTTGCTGTTGAATCATACCTGGGGGACTGTTCGCCTCTGATTCGGATTTCACAGATGGTGAGGAGAGACTCGGCGTTTTCGGATGAAGATCCTCACTTCGACTCGGGGAATTACCACCTGCTCCAGCCTCATCGCTACCACCCCCATCACCACCGCCCTTGTGCTTTTTATTCGCATAGAATTCCGCACCGTGAACTGTCTTCACGTGTTTACGAAGGGACGAGGGATCGGTGTAGCGCTTTGTGCAGCCTGGGGCTTTGCAGACATAAGGTTTCTGGAGAGAAGGATAAAGATTATTAACTGGGCGAAGCCCTTATTTTGGGAGGGAATTTTTATGAGGAATGAACAGCACGAGTCAAAGGGTGAAAAGAATTTTGAATATTTAAAAACACTCGACTGATCACAAAATTCAAAATGTAGAGAGGCATTAAATGCATAAAACCCAGAACGAAAACTGCCGAAAAACTGGTTGAATTTTCAAAAAATTAAATAAACAACTGAAACAAGACTTGAATGAATTCCCATTTCTTACCTCATTAGAGTGCGTCCTATTCTGATGTTTCGCCCGGTCGCTGGCATTGCTGAACGCCTTACTGCAGCCAGGATACTCGCAGGTGTACGGTTTCTCCCCAGTGTGTGATCTTAAATGCGTCTTCAGGTTCTCTAGCCTAGAGTACGCCTTGAAACACCCTTCGAAAGTGCACTTGTGAGGTTTCTCACCCGTATGCCTCCTCATGTGCACCACCAACATGTATTGCGCCTTGAAGGGTTTTTCCTCTCTGGAGCACTCCTCCCAGCCACAGACGAAGCTCTTCTTATTGGCGTGAATGTGATCATTGTTGATGTGTTTGACGAGATCGTCTTGCGTTGGAAACTCTAATCCGCACTCCCGCCAGTGACAATTGGTCTCAATGAAATCACCGGGTTCATCCCTCAGATCCTCACTGGGGCTCAGCCCTTGGGGATGAGTGACAGCTGTTGTTGTTGGTGTCGTCGTTGTTGTCGCCGGCTCCCTTTTGACCTTAGTGTGCCTTCGGGAGGACGTATCTGCCTCGGCGGCTATCGACCGGCTGGAGGACTCTGAGACCCTTCTGCAGGTCTCGGTGGGATCCGTCTTAGGAGGAAGACCTCCGTCGTGAGGGCCTATTGTTGATGCCGATGAGTGGGGGACCGAGAATAACTGACTGTGCGGTGTCAGGCCGTGTGTATGCGGGTGACTGTGAGGGTGTGGAGGAGGGGGCGAGGGCTGCAGGGGGTGCGGGAGGAGAGCTGCTGCTGCTGCACTCCGGAGAAAGTGCGCCTGAAGCTGCTGCAAGTGCGGTGCCATTCCTGGATGCATACCCAGTGCTGGAGACATTGCTGGAGAAGAAAATTTTCGCATTAGATGAACATTCGAAAAGAACATTTATTTGCCATCAGTAAATTGTTATAATTATTTAAATCCACGAGAAAATTCTGCAAAGTGTTTTCAAAATAATTTTATTCATTCGGATCGGATTTTGTAAGAGTTAACAAAGCAGTTAGAAATGCGGAAGAGAAAAACAAAGAAAATGACGCGGAAATTATTCCTCCTCATTAATTTCCATTCATCTCTTGACTTGAATCCTCCCTACTCAATCTCCAACGGGAAAACGTAATTGGATTATGAACACCGGTCACGTAGCCCACACAGGACAACCATATTAGTGTTCGCAATAATCTAGTCATAACAGTTTAAACAAGTAGAATGCGGCACAATGAAGATCTCAAGAGTATGGCATCAATTTTTATCTCCATCGACAAAACGATACTTGATATTTGATTAATGAACAATCGCCCGCCCTCGTCGATATTTATTCAAATCTCATTCGCAGAATAGGTGTTATGACAGAGTTTTATCATCGATTGGAATGCTCGGCTAATTGTATAGTTGTGGGATTGGTGGAATGATTGGGATGCAGTGGGGATTCGCGGTAGGAAGTTTGTCTAGTGCATTGGAATGAGTTGGATATTATCTACGAATTTATTATTCAAACAATAGGTGCTGAGTGAGAGAAGAGAAGCGGTCAATCACAAAGGGGTTTGCCAACTGCCGAGAAATTTGTTGCTGACAATTTTTAAAAAAAATTCACATTGAAATTTAATTTTTTTTTTTAATTCCGGTGGAAATTATTCAATTCAATCCCATTATCATTTTCTATTGGACAATAATTTTGAATAAAATCCCGCAGTCTATTCTCGTCATAAATTCACTCTAAATATGACATCCCGAGGGTTGACGACCCGACAAAGAAATGAACGGCAAAATTTTAGTGGCTGGATAAACCGGAAGTCGATACCAGAGGTGATCTGCCCCATTCTCTCTCCCCCCCCGCCCCGCAATCGTAAAAGACACCAAAGGCCCTGGCTTGGCTTCTGGAAGGGGGAGTATTATTAGAGTCGCATGGCACGAGATTCCAGAGGACTCGAGAAAGAGTTAAAACCCTCTCGTGCGTTCGGTAACTCATTTTACGATTCAACAGTTGAACGAAAACTCGTTAATGTCGCGAGGTGTCGTCAGTGTTGAAGAAGAGGGTGGGATGTAGTAAGGGAGGGGAGCGGGTAGGGGGGTGGTGGGGGGAGAGAAATAAATTATGGTAATGAGGGAGTGGTGATTTATATTTACCTGCGGATAAGTGACCGTAACTGCCACTGGCACTGCTACTTCGTGAGCCATTGACAATTGCCGTTGCTAAACTGTTGGGGCTGAAGCGAATCATGCTGTCAATATCGAAACGATCGGAGTATGGAGAACTACTGAGGGCACGTTTTCGACTCGCCCGGATTGCCGAGGCTCGTGGACTACCCAGTCTCGATGAAGCTGTAATTAATAAAATTGAATCGTCAATGAAATAGAAATAAATATAGAGATGTCTTAAGAATTATTCTTATTAAATCAGAATGAAAAAAGTTCCTGATAATCTGCAGGTGATGAATAATTTTTGGGAATGTTGAGACTAAAACCCAAAGGAAAACAAATAATTTTTTTAGCGAGAGCCCCCTTTCATTTTTCCATGCCCTGATTTCATTCGAATTTTTGTCATTTAATTAAATTTCTCTTTCCTCTGCACTTTGCTATTTTTGCACTCCTATTTCCTAATATATTTAAAGACTACTGAACTATCTCATTAATAACTGGGTTCATATAAAAAATCAGTTCATTTTTCCCTCATCAGAATCCCCTCGAAACCCACCAAAAAAACTCCTCCCCCCATAATTCCCAGATCCCATGAATATGCATCATTCCATCCCACGAATTGAGACATGCAAATCCCCGCAATCCCGATCCCATCTCCATCTGAAAAACCCACCACTTCCCACCCACCGAAAAAATCCTCCCAATCATTTCTAAAACTCCACCGATCAATAATTAAGATCTGTTACCCCCGATTATCGACGATTAAACTACACCAGAGAGTGATAAACTCGGAGCTGGTAGGCACGTGAATGTTAGCTCATCCTATCGAAAAAAAAAAGGAGCAGGAGGGAAGGGGGAGGGGGGAAGAGTAGTTGGAAACGTGAGACAACCTGTAGTCAGCTCGAGGTAAAGGTGTTAATGAGGTCGTGTCGCTCCGAGTCGATTCAATTATGCGCGCATGGTGGCGGCTAACGAGCCACCTCATCCCCCTCATCCCCCTCATCCCTTCACATTCGATTGGTCTTGTTCCCTTGTTTTATTCAGTCCTTTTTTTTCAGTACCGAGGAGGTAAAAAAAAAGAACTTTCACTCCTTTCATTATTATTTTTTAATTTGCCTTGTGAAAACGATGTATTTTATATAGACAATCAGCATTGAATATATTTTTGGGGTGATATAGGGGTCAATCCTCTGAATGTGATAGATTAGCGACTAGATGGTCCCAGGGAGATCTGCGCAGTGAAACTAGATGTGAATTCATGGCATCATGATATTTAATTTTGAAGAGGCAGGGAGAAAGGGATTTTAAAATATGAAATTTAATTAGTTCCCGAATGGAAGTTTAGATTAAACTGTTACTCAATTTCTCGTCATAAGAAAAAAATTAAAAATAAAATTGCCGCATTTTAATTAATTTACTTTCAACCTCGGTCTTTCGTTTTATTTTCATTTCTTCATGAACCACTTGGTCATATAGCTGTGGTTTGTGCTGTTTGGGAGGTGCTGAATGCTGAATTTACTCCCACCTCACTCAGGGAAGTCCGGAGAGGGGAGGAACAGGGTGAGAGGAAGAAGACGAAGAGGTACTTTTTTTTTGTCGTTCTTGTTTTTTTTCTGCTCCGTGCATTTGAATTTCGATGGGGTTTTATGGGTGTGCGGACAAGGAGATATTGTCTTGGAGAGTCTCATGGTCGCGCATTAGCCTATCTCAGTGTCGATATCGTCTCGCTGGGGTCGGAAGATTCACATCGAGGGGGACACAGTGTAAGGATGGAATTCTGGGGGGGATGATGGGTTGCTTTCGATTGTTGATTGTTTATTAGGGGTTTCCAAAGTGCTGGGGTATTTAGGAAAGTGTTTGGAATTTTTTTTTCAACCAAAACAGCTGATGTAGAATTGATAAAACGTGAGAATTAAATTTCACGCGAAATGATTACCAAAAATCGTCGTTCAGTGAAAAAAAAAATCGAAAGCCTTCATCGAAAGGCAAAAAAAAAATTATCAGCAATGAACTGATGATTGAATTAACCCCTTCAGAATTTTTATCCGGCAGTACAGGTAAAATGGCCACTTTGTTAACATGAAATTCGTGTTAGTAACACAATACACCTGAGACTCTTCGCTCCCGATTAACTCGACTGAAAAAAAATCGCGATCTGTATCACGTTGCCAATCGCCTTATCCCCTTCTTCCAGTTTCTGAATGAAACAGAAGACTCTGATGATCAGAGCCGCATCTTGAATACCTTCACCCTCACCCTCTGCACCCTCTCCCCCTCCCCCTTAGTCTTTATACATCGAGTGGTTAGCGTATTACGTTTTAACAGTCGGGGCTGCGGTCAAGGAGGCAAATCGACGCTTAAAATGTCGAAACCGCAGAGGCGATTTCGTTTACCCCAGGGGGAGCAAGACCTCCCTGTGGTTTATTTCACGACCAGAACTTCTTCACCACTTTTACTGGTCTGGTGTCAATGAATGATGACGATGTTGTCAAAGAATGTTGGTGGAAATTTTTGTGGACTGCTGATAAAAATTGGAATTCCTCTAGATCGTTCAAGCGCCTTTATCTCGATAAGAAGGAGGTTTATGAGAAAGAGTCATAGAACAAAGTTTACAGGAAATTCAATTCTCAACAAATAAGGTTCAGGGACATTTATCCCCAAATCCACCCCCTGCCCAGGAAATTGAGCCCTCACACAGAAGCTAAAATTCTGAAATGAAAATATTTTCACTCACCGTCAATGGAGAACGGAAATTCAGACGATGCGAGAGTGCTAGCAGGGCCAGCAGGATGCAGCAGGTACTCTGGCCCCAATCCACCCAGTCCTGGAATAATAAAAAAAAATCCTGAATAAACGGATGTAGAACAAAAACGCCACTTCACCCCATTCTTAATCATCCGGCGGATATGCGGGCTCTTCCAACCCCAAAAGTGAATTTGTTTTTGACAGAATAAATTATTTAAAAAGTAGCACTTTCAAGATCTTGGTATGAAATAGGAGTCTCTGATATTGGTTGCACCAGGCACCATCAAGTGATTCAACTCACCGTGTAGAGAGGCGTTGGGACTGTGCGTGGAGGCCTGAAGTGTGTGATAAAGGTGGTCCATGTAGTTGAGACGATAAGGATGTAAGGGCGTATGATCCGACAGTGGATGACTACGCCGGAAGAAGTCGTTTGCTGTGCCGTTGGCAGCAGCGCCACTGCCTGGCGCTGCGCCGGGCGCTCCTGCTACCTCGCCAGCTCCTGAATTACCACCAGCACCACAACTACCTGGACTGCCCGCTCCAGCGCTCGATAGTCTGAAAGTTGAAAGATCGAAAAAAACAATTAGGAAAGTTTGACATTATGGAGATGAAGAAAAAGGCGGAATTATTTCGCTACGATATCCGAATAAAATCACTTTTCCGACCCTTCATTATGGTGATCAAGAAATTATTAGGAAAAAAGGAAACCCTTGCGTACGGATCCTATGAAACGCGGACGATATAATCCGCTCCAAAAGTTGCACATATGGTCCACCAGTTACAGCCTCATCTCGACTTGAAAATTTACGTTTTCAAGCGATGCCGTGTGCGTAAAGTGAAAATTGAATTAATGTTAATTGACTTTATCAGCACTAGTTAAAGTTGTTGCTTCTCAAATTTTCGTCAAGTCAAATTCACTTTGAGAACTGACTTACCTCGCTGTTTAGGTATCAAAGAGAGCATTCAACATTTAATGATTCAGTGGATTCTCAGGGGGAAAAGAGGGGACGCGTCGCTTGAGGGATGACGACTGGACACGGGCGGAAGACACGGCAATGACGCGGAAACTACTAAAACCAACTCTTCAAAGATTTCTGGGTCTTCATCTCGAATATTCACGTGTCGTTTATGATGGCAATTTACTGTGGCTAAGATATCCTGCATAAACTCATGTTTTTATTATTAGACGAGTCATGAATTATGTGTTTTTTCAAGTGAAAAGATGGATGGATTTTGTAATAATACATTTCTTTCCAATTGTTAATTGAAAATTCGAAGAAACAATTGGATTTACAGGAAAAAGTCATAAACATTATTTGTAGAAGATTAAATTCTCCAGACTTTTACTCTTATCACATTTTTTTGTACATCCACTCCTTCCTGAGATATTGTCAAATAAAAATTTAATTTTTATTCAACTAATGTCAATCGTCTTCTCAAGTAATTTTCCGTCCCAAAAAAAAAATGAAACAGTTGTCCATAACTTCCGTTTATCCTTGAAATTATCTCCGCATGCAAATAAAATATTACACCCCTATTTGCTGAAAATTCAAACGGCAAATATTAACAGATTGTATTCATACTCATAAACACATATTTGTCAGTTTGCTTAGCAAAGACAAACCCGAGTATCCCCCTCGTGTTGACCAAGTGCCCACAAATCTCGATTACCCACTCCTGAGGCTGAAAAACCAAACGAACCAGAGACTTGAACCCCACGGTGCGTAAACAGGCTAATAAACGTTTGCACTGGGGAGGGCAATCGACAAGCTGTTCATGTCAGGAAGCATTTAATAAAGCCAAATGTCCCGGGTATTCATATTATTTCTAGTCAATAACTCAAGTTAATTACGTAAATAGTAATGAAGAATAAAATATCGCTGATGGGGAGGATCATCGACGAAAGCTAAACACAAAGAATTAATGCCTTTTTCTCACATATAAACAATCTAAATAAATATTTTACATCAATATTTACATTTTATTCTTCACAAACCTCTTCTAGATTTTTTTTTTAAAAACCCGTCTGAGTAGAATAAAAACCCTCCTCAATTTTGAATTAAAAAATTAAGACATTTAGGCACATGTTCATTTGACATTCGAACATTAATTTCTGCGATGAAATCCATCCAATTTAATCCTCCAATTTTGTTGTTATAAAAAAAATATGCAGTCTTTCTTCATTCACGGTTTTTATCAATTTTTTTGCTGCCCTTACAAAAAACTCAATTGCATGTAATTAATGTTTTCGCGTAGACATAATTTGAAGAAAAAAAAATCAATAAAAAATATCTACATCTCCTTTAATTTGCGAGTCATTCGCAAAGATCTCATCGAATCAACTCGGCTTGTTCCCCAGCATCTTATTTGTTTGCATTTCATTTTTTAATTCCCAATTTTTTATTTTTTTTCTGTCCCGTCACAGCCGGCAGCAGCTCGATTCTATTTCGAATGCTCGCTGAGTGCCAGATGATTCGATGCAACTCTCCCTCCCTCTCATCCCTATCTTTCTCTCTCACGTCTGACTTTTATCGTCTCTTACTCCTTTCCCCTGACTATTCGCACGCACACGCCCTCGCCTCGTTAATACGCGTCGCGTCGTTTTGTTTAGTTCTCATTCGGCGACGACGAAAAACCATCCACACATATGAGAGAGTTGTGCGACACAGATAAACCCGCTAGTCGTTAACTCCAAACGCCGGAAACCCGAGGCATCTATCTTTATCTGAGTCGTGGCGCTTCACTCAAAGACACCGGGATTTTTTGTTGTTTATTCAATCATCCCGGAGTTATGATGGTTTTTATGATTGTTTCTGGGTGACGTTGATGGATGAAGAGTTGAAAAAAAATTTTCTTCAAGGATCGATTATTAAATTATAAATAATCAATTAAAACATAATATTTGGCACTTTAATTAGAAATTTGATGATTGAAAAAAGTTGGATTTGTGAATTTTATTTCACGAATTTATTTTCTTCGTTGAAAATATAGAAAATAAAATTGTCAGAGATCTTTTTGAAGGAGCGCCATTTTTTTTGCATCTTTTTGAACATTCAGCGCTCAAAGTCGCGAAAAAAAAATTGCCATAAAGTCGTAAATATATTATAACAACCATTTCATATCAAAACAGATCAAAAATCCATAAAATCCTTTAAAAAAATTTCTCCACGATTTTTTCATCAGTTCGACTGCTAAAAATGCCGGAATTACTATTTAACGACTTAACGACTTGATATCGGCGTCGAGTTGACTGGACTATCCACCTTATTAATGAAGATATTTATAATCCCGTCGTCGATGTGCGACAGAATCGACTTCTAAAGATTGAATAAATGACCGAAAAAAATAATAAATGTTCTCCATTTATCGACACTGTTTAGAAACGAAAGCAAGTGAAGGCGTGTTTCAGCCTGTTATTTATAGTTACTCCGCACAAAGGAAAAATAGTGAGTCTGCACGGTTTTGCATCAAGACTACAACGTGGAAATGGAATTTACAAGTGAAGTAAAGTGCCGAGGGTGCTTGGTTACAATTAGGCGTCGACGCACAAACACGCGCCACACTTTTCCCCACTGCCGACTGGGCATTAACGAGCGTCTTGGCATTTAATTAACACTTTTATAGGTGAATTTATTTATTACATAAGGTCGTTGTATTTCTCAGCGAAACGGAAGTTAACGTACTTTAATGAGATAAAAATGTATCTTAGCAAAATAAAAGAGAGATAATCCCCTTTCCAGTTAAAAAAAAGCGATTTATATCATAATGGAGTGAATTAATTGCAATACCTCTTCCGGAAAGTATTTTTATTTCAATTCAATTAAATGCCAGTCGCCTTTGTATTGAAAGTTGACTCGGTTTAACGAGCCAAAGACATCCCCGAGAGATTTATATAATAAATCGCAGGGTTTGAAGGGGCATTTCAGGAATTATCATAAGACAATCTGATCGACCCTTTCCCAGACCATAAAAAGTCGAGGGATATCGGCAATAACTCCGTAAACTTATTAACATGAACTTCAATTCCCTTTTTCATTAACATCCCGAGCAAGTCCTCCACAAAATTTAAATAACAAAGAGCAAAACCTCCACCAGCACCAACAAAGGTCTCTCCTCTCGCTCCGAGACCTCATTGCTTACGACTCTATCGCCTCTCCTCGCAATAAAATAAATAATGAAAACCAAAATTAAAGTATTTTTCATTTTTCATTCTGCCCGTCTCAAGACCACCAAATTGTGGGACCCCTCGCTGAGCAATGTCTGCCGGCAATCTTTCGCCATTGTAATGTCTTCATCTGCGGTTTTCACAGTGGGCGGTATTAAGCAGGAATAAAGGCATTAAAAAAATCCAACGGTAAAGAATAACAAAACATGAATAAATTACGCTAAAATTATTATATCCGAGGCCCTCTTCCAAAAATAAAAATAAATAAAAATAATCCTGATCGCATGGTATATGAAAATCGCGAACAGGTGCGCAGTGAGAAACTCTTAAGTATATTCGCTACCAAGATGGTGTCTAGCAGAGTCCAAAAAGTTGTCCGGAATACGAATCACCGTATTACACTGATCGTTTGTGGTCACCTTGAGCCAGTGAGAATCGATCATCGTTCTCGTTTCCTCGTCATTATTGTTCATGTCTTTTGATGTTTATCAAACCGATCCCGTCCGGCGTCTGGCATCCGGAGGTGTTTTAACCCTTTTCATTTTATTAAATTTATCCGGAGGATCGGAGAAATGGAAAAAAGCCGAAATGTTTGGAGGCACGTATCATGATCGATATGCGTGACATGATGCTATAACCACTGGGCGAGTGTCGGGCTCTGTTACCGCGCGTTAATGAAGTAATTCGTGAGCAAAAATGCTAACGCTGACTTTGGGAGGCATCCGAATTGTGAATTATTCATTATTGGTGGTTGTCATGATGGTGAGGGGGGGAGAGGGGGAAGAGTGTGTGTGGGAGAGCTGTATATTTATTTATTTGACGATTCAATCACACGAAAAAAAATATATTCAGTTGAAATTACGGAAGGATTTATCCTCGCAGGTCATTTTTACGGTAAAAATTGTAAAATTGACTAATTAAAAAATTATACGTGACTTTTGCCTTCGCTTTTCTCCTTCAAACGCTGAAATGATGTTGAATTATGTGGGATAGAATGACTGGAATTTTCGATTCACTTTCACCCGTCATCCCGAATGTTTCAAAAAGAAAATATATTATATTTCTTCAAGTCTCGGGTCAAAAGACAAATACTGAGAGGGGCTGAGATACGGTGCATTCAAGGACTCCCGGGAGTGAGATAAACGGCTTTGCCGATCGGGACGAAGGCCTCAAACACCGTGAGAGTGGAAAAGGTCGATGGTTAGGTAGGTAAAAAATAAAAAAAAAGGAGAATTCTAGCGAGTGAGGTACGTGACTAATGACTCTATTCAGCGGGTGTCGATTGAGGGGAATTGGAGGTGAGTGTTTTGGTTGAATACTTCCTAGAATAACTTCCGCTGAGGGGTTTTTATAATTAAAAAATTTTCTTCAATGATTTTGGAAAATTTTAAACGATGATAAATGAATTTTTGAATAAACTAAATAAAATATGAGAGACGAAAATCCATCATATTCTTAAACAAAAAATTTTAATGAAGATTAATTGATTACAGCCACTCGAAATGAACTATTTAAAAATTAAATTATCATTCTGACACACTTTGTAGAAGCTCTTTATTATCTCATCATTACTATCACAACAAAAGCTCACAAAAAATATAAACAATGAGATTATACTATTTCCACAGTCACGAAAAACAATGCTCAATTGCAAATTCATTAAAATGTTTCTAACGAGACAATCTCCCCCCTCCCTCCCTCACCCCACCTCATCCCTCACCGGAATGCCCACCTCTCGCGCGACAACTCGTGCGTTCATTCCCGAACCTTAATTAATTAATTAACCCGGTTACATATATATCCCAACTGCATACCCTGAAATTCCAACGGGCAAACTCGTTCGACGATACCTGGTCTCGCGCGATCCAGTCACCTCCCCCCCTCCCCCCACCGTACCACGAGCACCAATAAAAAAATAAATAAATAAACGAGTTGAAAGAAAACAAAAATGGATGTAAAAATCCTAGTGTGGCCAGTACTGGCCCCGACCAGCGTTGGAGATAAATTCATGAGCATGATGTCCCCACGTACACAGGCACAGGGGGGGTGGCTCTTTGGCCGTGTCGAACGTGAATGCCGACACGACGGTGCGCGTTCGCCCGCACTGCAGTATATGCGTATGGTTAACAGGAGAGAAAACGAAAGGAATGGCCCGGGAATTTATTTATTTTTTTTTTCAACTTTTTTTTTATTCTGCATCTGTGTGCGATGCATTTTATTAGCTCTGTGCATCGAGTTTACGGCTCTTGTGGAGGAATTTTAGATGGCTGGCAGAGGTCAACCGGAAATAAAAATTCAACATTTTGAAAATAAAATTAACTTTGTAATAAACTAAAATTATTATATTGTCTTGCAATTATGCAGTTGCAATTAACAACGTTGTACATTTCAAAGGACAACAGCTCTCTTCATTAGGACAATTTAATGACATTAATTTAACAATGTAGCAAAGAAAAATAATAAAAATAACACGAGCAATGGGAAGTGTTATTTTTTTTTAATAACAAAAAACATTTCTCTTTTTATTTCTGCATTGATAAAGCCGTTATCAATTTTGTCTGTCTCTCCTTGTTGTCGATATAATTTTTCCAAACGGAAGAATAAATAAAGGGGCTAGACGGTGGGGGGAGGGGATTCAGAGGGGGATAAAAGAGGTATATGGACAGAGTATATGTGCAAGGGCGCGCAGGCCGGCGGCGTTGGGCTGCGCGTGTATCCGCCCACGTAATCTTGATTGTCGACACACCTCCACTACCACCCCGTCGACGCTGGGATACGCCGAGTAAACTTCTCGATGGAGAGCATACACATCATGAGTACATGTGTGGCTATTTCTTACCGATTGCTTGGTGTGTAAATACAGATACATAAATACATTGGCAATGCCGAGTTGGACTAGGTTGGCGCCTATGGGGCACTCTTGCACCCGCATATGGGGTTCCGCCAACGCATAAAGAATGACGAGGCGATCGGGGGGTGGGGGGAGGACGGGGGGTGAGGATACACGAGGCATGTGAGACTGGATGTGATATACATATTCAAGTGACAGGCGAGATTTTTGCGGGGATTTTTCAACAGAAAGGAAAATTATTCGGATTGTGCGATAACAAAAGGGCGATTATCACGTTAATGAATGATTTTAGGAGAAAACTTGTTAAGAGTTTTTTACAGGTAATTTCTTCGGCGACAAAAAATGTTCTGTAACGATTTTCGATAATACCACTCCCTCTCGAAATAAATGATGTGGAAGGAACAATCGACTCTCACCGCTGGACCAAAAAAATTCGCGCGAGTCTTCGAAACTCTCGCAAGTGCATGAACATCGCATTATCCAGCAATATGTAATAAATTCCATAAATCGATAATACGATACGTTTATTGAGTCCTTGGCGGTGTATCTCTTAATTAACGCGCGCTACTCGATCGCGCAATCGAGTTTCGAGATCTAAAATCAATTTAGATCTCCTCTTACCGATAGGAACCACTCACCCCTCCCTCCCCTGCCCACCACCCCATCTTCCCCTCTATTTATTTTTATTTTTCCTCCTCATTCGATGAGAAAAGAGCCCTCTCACACACATACACATTGAATCTGCACAGGACGATGCAATCCGTGTGCCCCGTGGTAACGTGGGTAACTTAATATTCCAGGTAATAAATAAGAAACTCCGGGCCTCGGCGAGGCCCGCCCTGTGTTGAAAAAAAAAAAAATCACGTGTATATACCCCTGAGGGGGCGCCCCCTCACGGTATCAACAGAAGACGCCCACGCTTGTGTGCTTGCACATCCCTTCCGTTTTATTCTCCTTCGATACTCCGATTATGACCCACATGACCCCATCCAAAAAAAAAAAACGTCATAATTATGTTATTAAACGTCTTAAGTCACTCCCTCAATTTTTTTTTTTATTCATTAATTACGATAATTTGTTGCTGCGACGATGCCTTTGGCCTGTACTTTTTCAACCACCGGTAATAACAATTATTTATGAGAGAATGGTTGGTGTCACGACAATTAGAAGCGACAAAAAACGTTCCGCAACGATTCACCGCAAGGTCCTCAAGTTCAACCGCGCGGAAAGTTGGATTCGATTAAGACTGATTTTTTACCCCTTCTCTCGCGAGAAGAAAATAACAAAAAGTATTAGATGTACAGGGAAGAGAATGAGTGGACGAGAGTTAAAAAAAAAAAGTAACGAAATCGAAACAAAAAAAAAAAAAAAAAAAAAAAACAATTTCGAGGCCCTTAGACAACGTGACCGAGCGCGTCTCTATCAACAACCATAAATAATTCCCCTCTCTCCTTTTTTCCCATTCTCAAAGACCCCGGAGTCGAGTGTTTTTTCGTTGCCCTGAAATACAGAGGACCGGTCCCCCAATACTATTACGCTACCTTGTAACCACTAACAAATCTCCGGACGTGAAGAACCGGGAGAATAGCGGAGTAAAAGAGAACGAAGAGAGAAAAGAATTCAGAAGTTGAATAATAATATAACAATATAATAACAATAGTATAATTTTAATAACATCATCAATTGAACCCCCTGAAAATAATAAAAACTAAATAAATCCCCTAATGACCAAGTTTTTTTAGCCCGCACTTCCGTCCGCTGTGAATTCCGCGTGGGGCCCTTAAGTTAGTTTGCATGTAACTGCAGCGGCTGCACAACCTCGATATATCAGCACGGATGCGCACGCACTCTGGCAAGAAGTGCGTCCCTCGTTAGTGCAACTAATTACGTATTTCTCCCCCCCCTTCCCCACCCGGTGCCCCTTCACTTTAATGAATGCTCCCTAGTAAAATCACTCGGTAAGTGTAAACTGTACAGAAAAAACAACAGTGCGAGGTTACAGACAGACTACAAGACAAACGATTATAATCGAGTTTGAGGATAATTATCGAAGTGGTTTGTTGTACCAAATCGAGTGGTATAGGGCGAAGTTTTATATCTTAACATGTTTTAAATTACCTTTTACCGACGAAAGCCGATGTTGAGGAGCCGATAAAAAATAATAACAGACAGAAAGTAAAGGTTTTGGGGAGTATCTCTTCGATATCGCTTTTTGCTGGTTATTATTTTTTTTATTTCGTCGAAAGCTTAAAAGACTTTGTACCACAGGTGATAGTCAGAAGTTGAGATTTATTTCGGGGTTCTGTTGGCGTGAGTAATTGGTACATTACTTTCGATTTTCGTCCGGGGATTCTGTTGAAACGTCTGCGATCAATGAAGACGCCATTAATTGCAAACCATTTAATTAAGACTGGAAAGAATGACGAGACAAAGAGACAACCGAGAAAAACATTTACATTTCATCACTAGGTCCATAAAGTATTTCCGAACCGGTATGACGTCATCCTGTCATTTTCTAAATTTTTTCAAAAATGATATTGTCTGCCTCTCCTAATTCATCCCCCGAAAAAAACAAATATATTTCCGCATCTATTTTCCTTTCTCCATTCCCTACCAATACTTTTATCACTCGTTGGAAATCTAAAAATAATAAAAATCAGCCTTTATCAACTTTTTCATTAAAATAAAACACTCGATTCGTCGAAATGTAGAATAGTAAGAAAGCAACTTGGCGAAACAATCTCCATCCACTCCTTCCTCTTTCTCTTTTTATCCCAGTGCCTGGAAACAGAGTCAACGTAGCAAAGATCTTTATTCAATCGCGAAGGCGAATCACGTCGTCGCGACAGGGAAAGACATCGTCTCGTAACAAATATGTGTGTATAACTATCTCTCTTTAAGACTTACTTTAACCACTCTATCTGTCTCAACGTTTTGTATCCTGATTCATTCCACCCCTCTCTTCACCTTTCTTTAGATCCCTGGTTTGAGAGAAGGGAGGCCTTTGGTTGTAATGCCGACCACATATACAGGGACACGGATTTTAAAACACACATGAGAGGGGGGAGGGAGGAGAGGACGATTGCGCGTTAAACTCACAGGCACAACCAGTTGGACAGAGTGATCCCTGGAGTGGACGGGCACTCTCAAGGGCACATGTGTGTGTATGTGTGTATATGTGCCTACCTGAGTCGCCAGAATTTCTTTTCAACGGAACAACCTGGACCCGCGTCTAACTAGCGTATGGGGTAAATGTGATGAGAGGAAGAGGGAGGAGAGGGTGATGATGATGAAATGTTGGAGGGGTGGTAATTTTTTCAGGTTAGTTTCGCTAATTTTGAAGATTTCGAAGTTTATGAGACTCGTGAGCACAGGGAGAGAGTAGTAACAGATGTTTTATGAGAAAGTGAACAGGGGGGAGGGACTGGAATTAGGGAGGTTCGTCTTTTTGACGAGTTTTGAAGTATTAAAATGAATGAATGAGATACAAGAGGCTCCAATGGAGATTTTGTGATGAAGGGAGGAGGGGAGTCTCTGTAATTTCAGGGGGTTGTGAGCGATTGAGGGGTTGACTCTGTGAAGAGGGTTTTTTTTAGTTTTGCTTGGGTAATTTTGGAGGTTTAAGGTTTATGAGGGAAGCACAGGAAAAAATAAATAACAGTTTTTATGGTGAAGGGAGGGGTACAAGCGCGATTTACAGACTGATAGAGTCAGGTGTAATGAGAGGGGGAGGCTGATGAAATGTTTGGGGGGTGGAGAGTTTTTCAGGTTAGTTTAGGTAATTTTGAGGACTTGAAAGGTGGGGGAATTTGAGTGAATTGATGAGGAGGAGTGACAAAGGTGAATGAGGTGGTGAAATGATTGAGAAATAGTTTAAATGTTAATTTTGAAGAATCAAATATTCGCGGATTGAAGGGAAATTTGGAAGGGACTAGTCGACACAGATATCTTCCCTGTTCTTTGACCTGTTGTCACTCTAACTTGGGAGTCACTAACCTTCTCAATTTTTCATAAAAAAAATTTCATTGTAAATAGCAGAAATTACGGAGACTCGAATTTACAGCATTTCCCGATCAATTTATGATGTCTCAAGAGTGCGGTTGGCCTTGTGAACTCCAGCGGAGTGTTCAGAATGACTGTATGGAGCAACCAGAATACTCTCGTTGCCTGGCGACAACAAAGAGACACCAGAATCCTTCAGAGTTGTTAACTGTGTTCACATCCAACTGAACATTTTTAAGAGAAAATTAGGAAAATTGTGTCTTCTCACAATGAAATTTTTTGTCAATTCCGGGGATTTTGTACTCAGAAATCATTAATTCACGTCTCCTTCCCGACGTGCGGCTAATTCGTGGAAGGATAGTAGTTATGGGCCCGGGCCCCTTCTCGCCTCATGCCTCCTGAGCGATCTCTATTATGTCTTTTGTAGAGATATCCGCAAAAAAAATGTATCTGGGGCCTAGCTGATCTTTATTCCTGGGGAATAGTACTTTTAGGCCAGAGGTAGCTGATGATGACACGTTTTAGGGATTTTTTTTTTAAAGAGAAAATTATTCCTTTTTCATTTATAAATAAATAAAAGCGTCTTCGTGATTTTTTTTCTCGCTTTCTAGCACAAGAAACGTCGGCTTCAGTGAGTCATTCGCCATTTTTCCCATTCCCTCATCCTCTCTTCTTTCTCACGTCATAAAACTCCGGAGAAACCGAAGACTCAAATATTACATTTACATTGTAATTTCGAGCGGAATTTATTTATTCACACTTCATCACTAGTTCGTAATTTAGGAGATTTTAGATTTTTTTCTTCTTTCACTGAATTTATTTTGAGTAAGATCGGAAGGACTTCTCTTCACGCTAATGTATATATTTTCCCTCATGTTTGAAAACGTGTTGCGCACGTGCGAAACAGTCGCGTGTGTAACTCTATATTTACTGGGTTGACGAGTGCACATGGACGTTACGGATCACTGCGGATATGCGTTAAGAGGGGAAAAAAAATTTAAAAAAAAATTAAATTTGTCGAGACAAAATTTTTCAATGACAGACACAAAATAACTATATTTTTTTTCCACTGCAATGGAAAAATGAGTTTAGAATTGAACGGAAAAATTTGGCTAAAATCGAAAATCGAATTTTAAATGGAAAACAAAAATAAAATAGATTGCTGTTCTCTAATTCTAATGTTTAGCAAACATACTCCAGCAGTTACCCAAACAAATATTTCCCCCTGGCAGTAGTTGAAGTATTGTTTGACACACCTCGTATAATTGATTCATTGTGACTGCCATAAAATCACCGTTAAAATTAATTTCCCCATGGTTGACTCCATTAAACCCTTTGAAACCGCCAAAAATTCAATAATTAATCCACACGGATGACTCCATTATCTTAAAATTTCTAACCCTTTCTCCCTTTATCAGTGCGACTGAAGTCAACTCCGGGTGGCGTAGCCCCTTTTCATCCTTCACCACAATAAACAAATAAAACGTCTCGTATCAATTCACAGCGTCAACGTTCCGCCGTTTACTGTCAATATAAAACAACAATAAAAATGAAGAAAATGCGGACGCGTCTCAACGATTTATTTATGCATCGTTGAATCTTTTATTTTTTTCCTTTTTCATTTTTTTCAGACTGAGACTGTCCACTCGAGGCTCTATTCACGTGCCGACACGCCTCCGAGAAATTAAATGCTCTCTCTACTGTTGTTTATTGTTTTATTCAGATTGTGCAGATGTTGTTGGAGATTGTTTATCTTTGCATTCAGCGGGGAACATTGCAATCGATGATTTCGGCAGAAAATTGGAGCAAAATATTCATTAAAGAGAGTGATAATTGATCTTGTGATTGAAGGGACTGTAAATGTTAATGTTCGTCCTGGGATTATATCCCTCCCCCTCTGACTAGTACTATTCCCCTCTCACGCACGAAAAAAAATCCACACTCGTAAAAAATATATTATTTTAACATTACGAAAAAAATAATAAAAAAAGCGGGAAATGGAAAACAAAAAAATTTTCAAATTTCTTTATCGTTCCATGAATAATGTTATTTAACCGCATCCAGATGTCCGGTAAAATCATTTCCCGCCGATTAAACCCCCGATAAATCCACGTATCATGCACCTGGACATTCAACTACATATTCCAACTGTTATAACCCCATAATCACGAAGATTCTAGTTTGGTTAGTGATAATTATACCCTGTCGGGTCAACTCAGTAACTCCTCCCTTCTCCTCCCCACCACCCCACACCCCCGACAATTTTTATTTCATTTCTCCATCGATAGCCCCGAGACAAAAGCGTGGCTTTTGAATAAAATCCCCTCATCCAGGCTTTTTCTCACGTCAGAATTAAGAGATCCAAAGGCGGGTAATTTCTTCATCGTACTTGTGAATTGACTATGGGCTCTCTTCCGAGATATCTCTCAAGCGGAATGGCGTCATACGGGGCCTTATCCCACTCGCCAAGGGCGTCTTCCGAGCCTCATGAGTGGAACAAAGCGGGGGAAATGAAAAAAAAAAAATAAGAAAAATATGAGGGAGGGCACAAGCGCGAGCGAGCGGCTTGTACGAGTTTAACAACCGGTAATTGTTCGAAAGCGAGTAGAGCCGTCTTGAGCCGTAAAATGTGCGCGAGAACAAACAACTACGAGCGCTGAGGCATCCCAACATAAATAAAGGGCATTAAAAAAAATTATGAAAAATGAAACGCGAGGAAAAATGCGCATTCAGTGCAACACAGGTAGTTTTTTTTTTTATTTTCTCGATGGTCAAACGAGAGAGTTATAATTTTCCTAATTATCATTTTTTGAGAAAATCCTTATCAGCCTCCCGCCACGGACTGATTACAATGTCCATTAGTTTGTTAAAAAATTGTCTTCCCCGTCGATTTATTGTTTATTCGCTTTTCCATCATCTGCTCGGATTTATTGATGTAATTGACCGTACGATAACAGATAAGAATAATAAAATGAAATAATCCAAAGTGGTACAAACAAGCGAGAATGATTAATTGAGACTGGCGATGATTATCGCGTTTGATAATTTTTCGTGTGAGAATAATACGTCACCCGTAGGGGACACCAGTAGCGCCACTGCGTGTACACAGTTCTTACCACCCGTTCTACGTACACGACTCCATACGCCTCGATAGAGGGGAATGGTGAGGACAACGAAGAATGAGGGGAAATGAGAAAGAGTGAGAGAGGAGGGGAATGGAGACTGAGAGGAAAGAGGCCCAGTATAACTCAATCCTCCCGGAATTTGCGGTCAAGCGAGACGCGTCTATTAAACGCACCGAGCGGATAATCCGCTAATTGCTTCCCCTCAAATCACACTGAATCACATGAATCAAGACGAATTTGTGAAGCGAGTCAGCTGATTATTTTTGAATTCTTCGCGGGCTGGGGGGATGCAGAATGCGAGAGGAATGCCTTGGATTCTAGCGGAATAATAGCGTGCACTGAATTCGTTTGGTATTGAATGCTGGACCATTATGATTATCTTAACAGCATTGAAAAACCTCGGAGTGAATAGAAAGAAAATTCAGTATTAATGAAGAGGGCTCTAGATTCAATCTAGCGGAAGTCTGATGGCTCTGCGATTTATTCTAACGCTAGAATCCCTCTACTGTCCCTCAGGGCGGCACTAGAACCCGTCCCTCAGTCCCCCTAAAATACCCTTAAGATAGTGTAGCGCAGATCTAGCGGAGCCATCAGAAAAACGTTTTTCCGTAATATCTCGAGAACTACTCGGCCGATTCCAATTTTCTTTTTTCTGAATAACTTGTGACTCTGTCGTCTATCTCCTCATCGTTCCAGCAAGTATTTCAACCCATCTATTTCCCCGGCAGATAATCAAACTCCATTTATCCCCCATGAATCAATAATTACCCTGTATGTTTTGACTCCACAAATGTTTACGACTACCCCTCAATTTCAGAAAAGTTAAAAAAAAAAAAAAAACATGATATGCTGGCTTTCACGCATTGCCACACGGCTATGCGTCATTATCGGACAACGAACGCAATGAAATGAGAGAACTGGTTCTTCGGCGTTATGCTCTCTGTCCATCCGTACGTGTGGGTACGATTGCCCGGGTCCTCTCTTCTTCCACTTTCTGTGCGCCGCTCTTGAAATGGAACGTCGGGTGGTGAAGAAAAAGCGTCCCAGAGGTACAAAAAGATGGGGACAAAAAAAAAAAAGTACAACTTTCGACCGGATTCAGAGCATGGGGCGCTCTGCTCTACCTCTTCATCATGGGTACTTCTTTATTTTTACTTTTCACTCAATAAACCGCATTTTTCAATGTTTTTAGGAGCACATTTTTCGGATCTCACTGACTTAAGACAAAACATTGGGCCAAATATTCATTCGCTTATGCTGAAAAATACGCAACAACACGTTCAACATTTTTCTTCATTCACTCTCGAGTCTCTCATCTCCATGACAATAATAAAGATATTTCTTCGGTGAGCCCAGTGAATTTAAAAGCCCACAACCTGCCGCAGGGCACTTCCATCTCTTTCTCTCTGTCTTCGGTTGAGGGGCAATAGAAACCAGGAATTTTTTGGACCCCGGGATCCCAAACCGGTGGATGAAGAAAAGATGAGACAAGGAGAAACGATGAAAAACCCGTGTACCTGTGAGATTTTGGGGAATGGTTTCTCCTCGGAGATGAGATCGAACAGGAAAAACGGATTTCTGGAGATAAATTTTTACGGGGAATTCTCACGGGGCAGTAAAAAAACTCAATAACTCATACAAAAAAAGTTGTACAAATTAAATTTAACTAGACACTGGATTAATTTAATAGATAGAATTTTATCTTTCTGATCATTCAACTTCAAAACAGCTGAGCAGAATTTATGATTTTTTTTCCACCTATAAGCCGCATTTTTTAATTCTTCCTATGAAGCCTGACTCATCTCAATCGTTTCACTTAATGAACAAATACAGTCTTCAACTTCATCTGCTCCGTCTCATATTTTCCTGCACTTCATTAGTCGAATTCTCCTATGAATTTTTCCCCGACAGTGGCACCCCCTCGACCTCCAATAACTCGAAACCGGCTGAGTAAAATTCCCCAATCTACCTCTCCCTTCCAAGACATTGATCACACCTTAAAATGAGGCCCAAATCATCTCAACCGTTTCATTTACCCAAAACATATAAAAAATTATAGACGATCTCTGGCAATCGTTCATTAAAAATAACTGATTTGCCCACCAATACTTCAGTCACAGGAATTCTGTCAATATTTCCATGACAATCCAACACCTCCATTCCCGAAAATCCCACTAGGCCCCTTTCAGCCCCCTCCTCATTCCCTAATAACTCCAATTTCCCCCAACTCTCCCCTAGAACTAATCACCAAAACCTATCACATAAACTCACCTCTCAAGTCTCCTCACTCCTCATAAGATCCCACCGTCTGCCAAACCAAACAAACCTCCGAAAAACTCGAATTAACCCCTCTCCCCCTCTCTACCCCTACCCCACCCCCAACCAGTCCGCCAATAAAACAAAATAAACCAGTAGAATGCACAGTACAAAATGAGAATGTACCCGGAGTAGCTACGGTGGTCTCGGTCAGCGCCTCACGTCCGCGCAATCAAGGTATGATTGAGCCCAATCCACGCTTATTTCTCACTAACCACTTTATCGCATCGTCAATGGTGTATAACGTTATAAATAAAGGATCATTCGATTACACGTCAATTTGCAAAATGCACAATTACTACCCCCACTCACTTGTCAACAATTCCCATTCAAAATAGAAAAAAAAAAAATTTTTTTTTTTCTCTTCAATACAATTGTTCGTCTTCCACACGTCACAAATAGGTTAGAAAATCGCCAAAATAAAGAATGGTTAGAATTGGTGTTGGCTTGAAGCGCGTCGGAACACAACTGAAGCGGTAGGACCACCCAGACGGCAGAGGGACCCCTTCGCCCCGTTCCTTGGATACAGTTTGCTCTTCGGTGTGTATGGCGCTGCCGTATTCTCCCACTACCTTGGGACTCGTTTGTTTCTTATACATTAAAGGCAAACTTCTCCACGAGGTTATACCCCCTTAAGTCCGCCATCATAGGGAGTCTCTTCCTCCCTTCCCTCCTCCACCCATCCCTCCCCCTCCTCCTCCTCCTCCCACTTTTTTTCCTGATTGAGCTGGAGCGCGCTGGAGTTTGGGCCCTGTGAGTGTGTCTCAATGTCTTACTCCCGGGGATGGAAGATTGCCTTTCCGTGCGAAACGAAGATGTGAGAGTAGAAGACAAGGATGAAGATATGAGATGAGAACATGTGTGTGTAAAAGAGGGGGGGAGGAGATGTGAGTGTGTTGAGAATGGGCAAAAAATAATTACAAATAAAAGCGCAGAATTGAGTGGATTGGAAGCTGGAGAGGGGGGGGGGAGAGGAAAAGATTGGAGAGACCAGTCGAAGGCGATTTTTGGTGGTTGGATGATTGTCTTGGCTGTGACGAAAGCACAAATTGATGTTATGGGGGTACTTGGGTGTTATACGTACGTCAAAGAAGGGGGGGAGGGGGGTGGTTTAGGTTAGGTGGACGAAGACAACGCGCGCGGTGAGGATGGAGATGTCAAATGATTGCAATGGGGATATGCGATCGGTTTATCGATGAAGTGATATTGGGTAAGAACGTATTGTGTGGGTGGAGGAGGAGGAGGGGGGTGGGGTTTTAATGGGAGGGTAGCGAGAGAAAAGCAAGGGCTCTTGGAGGTTATAGTAGAGGGTTCATTTTTCGGCCAAGGGTGGACCGAAAAATCCGGAAGATGGGTTGAAAAATTGTTCCGTTGGTAGGAAGCGAATGAAGTGAGATACGAGTGATATGATACGGTGAAATAATTTATAGAGACCTTTAAAAATACGAGGTGGAGATACCGCCATTTTTAAAGACCCCTTAATGGCGGGGGGCAGTTGCAGGCAACATGGCGACGTCATCGTAAAGTTATTCAGATTCTTCTGATGGTGTTCAGGTGGTGCCGAGTAGGTTTTAGATGAATAATGTAAATGTATGTGGACCACATTTACCGGGCACGCAAAAGGATCGGTTTTTAAATGAGCGCCAAAATTGTAGGTCAATTAAGCTTCAAGGGTCAAACAAGTAGGTCAAATTGTGCAGGAGATATATTCCTAGAGCACAATAAAAAGAATTTTGTTTAGTTACCATGGTGTTATTTAAGACTGAGAGGTCCTTTGAAACGTCTGCAATAATATTCCCCAGGAGAATTTATAAGCTCGATGCAGAAACGTGAAAAGGTGGCCATTTGTATTGGCCCCATGAGCACAAAAGATACGGCCCTGCAAAAACCTCTGGTACTTGTTGTCGTGTTCCCAAGAAAGAAACTCGCCCACGCATCTCCAAGTTGAGTAGAGTGAGGTCTTTGGAAAGTGAACACGCTCTTCTTGGACACACTTATGACGGGATAATTTCACGTCGTCGTTTAACGCTGGACGACTTGAGTTCGGTCGTTTTATGTATTTTCAAGTCTCCGACATGAGTGATTTTGCGGTTACGTGTGGATACGTGAATAGTGTTAATTGTTAGTGCTAAATACTCTCTATGGTAAGTTAAAATTGAATAAAATATCTTTTCAAGAATTAACCTGTCTCTTTTATTCACTGAATTTTCACCTCTTACGATTAAAATGGTTTAATAAAAAATCCCCCTCGTTATTCCTGAAAATAAATACTGTCGTCAGACCCTCGAGGCTATCCGATTTTCACCCGAGATCCTGCAGGATTTATCGGCAGGTATAGGGTTACCACCACCTCCGAGGACCAAAACCCGATAAGAAAGGTGGATAAGAGCATGAATATTTTTGCACTACCTAACACATGTATATTTTCCTCGACTGCTCCTTTAAACCCCTGACATTTTTTTTTCCATTTGTTTGACTGCGAGAGGTGACTTTATACCAGTGACTCCACGAAGAAAAATACTCACTGTGAAGTTGGAAATTTCAGGTGTGAAAAATTCACTTTTACAATTCTTCTCATCCCCATTTATAATTTTATCGATAGGCGATGGATAAAATATTTTTATTAAATATTTCCCTGACTGTTCAGGGGTAAAAGGATCACATTGACCACGGGTGGTGACTCTCCACCAAATAGCAAGTACATTGAAGACAAGAATCCTCAAGAGGAGGTTTACATACAAGATGATAGAGGGTGGGAGGTAGGGGATTTTGAGCGGCGTGCGTTCAGGGTCCCTAATAATATGTGGATGGAAAGATCGTGATGGGGATCGAAGGGATTATTATGGTCTCTCGGGCGGTTGGCGGGGCCAACCAACTCCACCAGAGTGAAAGATTTGAGAGTAAAAGAGGCAAGATAGGCGGTTACGTATCCCACAGAGGATAATTGAGTTATTACTTCAATTGTAGACCACCTTGGTTGGGACCCAGCGGAACGACCGTAACAGGTTCTCAAAATCACGTTTCATATTCGCGAATATGATTGACGATTCTCCTTTATGAAATTTTATTCCTTCATTTTATCATTCATTTTTTATTCGGGAAAAACGGAAATTCATTACGATTAAACTGATTTTTTCTTCTAATATTCATTTTTCAGTTTCACTGATTGAATTAACCGCGATGAATGATTATCAGTGGATTCTATCACTGTAATATTGGGATATTTTTTGTGGAAATTTTTTTTCATCAATTTTTGGGGACGAAAACAAGTAGCAATTCTTGTCTAAAGCCAATTTTACTGGATTTTATTTTTTTTTCCTCAGTGGAAATTTTTTTTTTCTCTCCATTAGGATGTGAAAGATTGACCTTTGATGGTTGACGTCTCAATTTCTCGCGAGACCACCTGTTTTGAATGGCCAGGAGCTAATGAACTGAAAGATATTTCGCTTTTTTTGGGCTGTGAGGATCTTTTGACCGGGACTGCATACACCCACGGTAACATAATGCGGGAGGATACAGGGGGGGAGGAAGGGGGCTATGCGAAGTAACCCTCAGTTGGCCTTTGTCCGAGAAAATTCGCGACTGGGCATTCCCACGTGGACCACTGGCCAATGTCTTTGAACTTTGGGACTTGAGATCCCCAAAATTTTCTCGTTGACATCCCAGAGATTTTGATGATTAATTAAAAAATCGCGTCGTCGCCGGAGGAGAGAATGAAAATAATACAAAATATGAGAAGCGTTGAGGCAAATTCATAAAGCGCTTAGGATAATAAGAAATCCCCCCAGAGTCCACTGACATTTCAATGGAGAAGGACAGACAGATTTTGTCTGGAGACTCCAGACGCGTCTAATCCCGAAAAACTTACGATCGATGCAAATTCCCGGGTGAGACCAGACTCACGAGACAAGATGCTAATCTCCGGGTTCCTGTTATTTTTTTTATTAGCTGAGAAGTTGCAACAGTCAGTTTTTAATATCAGTATTCGTGGGGTACAGTTGCCCGAGAGAATTCATAAATAAAAATCAATCGGTTGTTTGGGAATTTGCGGGAGGGGGGGGAGGGGGCTAGGGAGAAGAAGGGGTCAATTTTGTCGAACCTCAATCACTCAATCAGTGGCCACTCGACACCGAAAACCATTAAAGGTTCAATTCATGCGTGGACCTTAATTTTTTATCGACCAAGTTGTGGTTATAGTTTTAGTTCGACTGCACCATTTACTTATTTCAAAATAAACTCAAAAACGCGTGACCTCAGCACAAATTGTTGTAGAACATTTTTTCTAGCTATTGAAATTCCTCACAAAAAGTGTTCAGTGATGTTTAACTCTAAAATACATCGTCTTCGAGATATCCGCTGAATAATAGGAACACCAGGTTTTTCCCACCGCCAGATGACGTCCATTGTAAATTGTGAATAGAACCTGAGTACTGGTCGCATCATTTGCTTAATCTCTTGTTCTCCGTTTCTCTGGATTTCTCCTGTTCCATGGGTAAACTCCTTTTGGCAAGTCAGCATTTGCATCGGCGCGCGTTTACACAGAAGCTGTGACGGCTTATTAGCCCGGGGAGCAGCTGCGTGCCGGTAATGAGAACCAATCTCGCATTTATGCATAATACACCTCTGGTATAAACAGGCAATGCCTCCATCCCTCTTTCTCTCTCTCTCTCTCTCTCTCATTCACTTATGCATTAAGTTTAACCGTTGATACATCAATGGCAATTTACCTGCTTCTCTTTTTTCAGTTCGCCTGACCAGACAACGTCGACGCGCTTATACATTGGGCACTGTTGTTTGCGGTATATCTGACAAACTCCAAAAACGTGAGGACACCCGTAAGGGGGACTCTTCTTTGAAACTTCCAATTTTCATTTTCATTTTTTTTTTCTCGCGGAAGGGATGAGGAGGAGGATAAGACACACGCAAACGTAACTGCTTCATCCTGTTTAACCTTCAGGTAATTGCTGGCGGGGCGTTGTAATGCCAAAACGGTGACGAATGTATGAAACTGGTACCGTGAGTGTAATTGAGGGAATGAGGAAAGGGGAAACGATGTAAACATTATCCTTTGACACAACTCGGCATGGAAATAAGCCTCGAGACTTCTGTACAACAGAAGATTCATTACTAATGCGTTCTACTTCATGTTTTGTTGATGAGAACAAGCTCGGAAATCCAAAGATGATTTCAGACAAGACATGTTCCAATGAGCGAATAATTTTTGATTCATCACAATTCAATTCAATTTTATTTTCATTAGAATTAGAGTTTTTACTTCATCACAACTCATCAATCAAAATCCAAATAATCACGAAACCTGTTCAGCTGTCCAAATGGAAAGACTACGTCCACAATATCATAAAAGTGATTATTTTCAACCCTTAGCTCCCTTCCCAGAAATAATATCAAAAGAATCTCAATTCTCATCTCAACATCTCTCGGAATTTGTACCGATCATCTCCCTCGTATCTGATAAAACCAAACCAACATCACCAAAGATGGCGATGGCCGTTGAAGGCGGAGAATGAAAGGAGGTAAACTCGTTCAATTCCACCAGAAGTCCAGAGGGAGTCTCACACAGGCGCGATACGACAACCTCATTTGTGCCCGACGGCATTCAACTGGTGAAACGAACTAGGAAAACTCACGACAACAAGGATAAAGAAGAGGCTGGTGAAGGGTGGAGTCACCCAACTATCGTTCTTAAATTCCACTGTTGGAAAATAAGCAACACAACTTCGGAGAAGACGAGAAGACAGTTTGCCGATGGATCCGTCCAATCAAGAGCTCAGGAGTATTCTGATGATTACAGAGCGCGTGACCATTCCCTTTATTTTCCATTTAAATCCAGCACGTGTAGCCACTTCAATACATCAACAAGTGAAAAATCTTCTAATTGACAACTGCGAGGACATTACCAATTGTCAATTAACCAAAAACTTGATTATCTTATTTAAAATTGCTCGATGGATACGAGTGATTTTTGCACGAGAAGATTCTTAAATGTTTCGAACGCTCTAATTTGGTACCTGAGGATAGCGGTAGGTTATTTATCGCCAGACTGCAGGCGCATCCCAAAGCCCCTCTCTATCCCCTTCCCCCCTCACCATTCCCCCAATAGCCGCTCTTATCCCCTTGTTTTTGCTGGTGGAAGTCTTCGTTAGTCCCTGCCATTCCTTCCTTTTCGACTCCTCTCGTCTCAACTACGACGATTTCTCAATTACCAGTTTTTTGTGGGTTTTCGTCAGGACGAACGCCAAACTGAGAGATCCAAAGAGGATCCCAAAAAAATGTTTAAAATCTTGTGGTGAAGATGAGTTTTATCTCAATGCTCGTCATTCTCAAGAGAAAGATTTTTTAATTTTTTTTTATCCTTCTAATTGCGGCACAATTATCGGCGCATAAAGAGCGGTATTTATACGTTAAATGACTTGCTCATTATCGAGACTTTATCGAATTGATAGTGATTGTGGAGTTGGATGACTCGGGGAGGAGGTGAGTGGAATGAGATCGGTTTTTACTGATAGGGATTGAAATTAGAGGCAGAATCATCGTGCGGGATGAGGGTGACTTGTGTATGCGATGTCATAATCGTCTTCTTTATGATGAACTGAGGTGGATATTTGTCTGGAGAGTCATTGTAAACAATTCGAGGAGTAATTTTGAAAGGATCATCATCATCGTCGGGTGATACTGAATAAATTACAAGTTCAGTCTGAATCCCCGAAGAAGACGTGTGTAAATGTTTTAATTAATATGTGAAAATGAGATGATGTTAGATGATTATTGAGAGGAGCGGACGCATCTTCAACAAATTAAAATTCCAAAAATTATGTAAAATCCCTTGAGATCATTATTGAACCGGTGCCAAAAATATTAGCCAACGAATACAAAGCCCAGTCCATCCCTAGAATCTATCTCAACCCCATGGTAATTGATCGTTACATAACGCAACACGTGTTGAGACCGATGTTCCACTCATTCCAGATGAAAAATGAAACCCGAAAATTGAATGAATGATTTACGATACGTGTCAGCTTTCGGTTGGAAAACGATTGATCGCGATGCTCGAGATAACTCCGGCCCTGGGACTCCACCGAGAGGCTGGAGAGAGGGGTTAGTATGAGGGAGTAGTGGGCCTGAGAGGGATGGGAAGGGAGGGGTAGAGTTTCGTCGATGATCTACGGCTCTATCGGGCCCTGGCTCCGGATCACAATCATCCCTCTCATTGTATTCCAAACTGGCTTAGTCACTGTCTCACTCTTCTCCTTTGTGCACACAAGCAACATGTCTCTCCAACGACGCAGGTGTATCGCCGCGAGTTCCCAAAGGCAAAAAAAAAAGAGGAAAAAAAAAATCCTCAGGATTCTTTTCCCTTTGCATCGTAGATTGTATACTTCTCGTTTATATTTCAATGGCCCCTTGGGTTATGCAATTTATTTAATTGTAGGTGAGTATGAAAAATGTTGAGCTCGGTGAAAAGAAAATGAATTGAGGGGAGTTATGGCGATGCATAAAATATTTGAATGATATAAATTGGGTTTAGGGTTACAAAATTTATGAATCAGTTTTTCAACATTTTTCCAATCAATGTGGAGTAGATTTTATTGGAGGAGGGGATTTTTTTTTTACCGGTTAGTGAGGGGATTATAAATTTTAATTGACGCGTCAGACTGGTACCCTGTAATTACGGTACACCCGGAGTTACCCCATGCACACATACCAATCTGATTTGGCCAGAGCTTTTGTTTTTATCATATTTCCGAGTGATTTTGGGGTTTAATGGCTTAATACAGGCAAAATCTCGCAAACTCATGTCTCCATTACTTATTCATTACGTCTCCATTACGATTACAGAGGACCTAACTGGCGCACTAAATCGCCATCGCCCCGTCTGCTAGAACTTGAAGAGACTTGACTCGTTAACTCACGTTTATGGAATTTTATAATATAAATAGAGTCACCAAAAATCACGCTAAATTCATTCGTCACAGCCAAAATGATATTAACCCTAGAATTATAAAATTCAATATCAAGACATTCAACCCTAGCCAAGGAACAGCTCAATCTCCCCTCCTGCTCGTCGCTTCATCAACTCCCAGCATCTTCCTCAACGAAATGCTCTCGTCTGGGTGAAGAGAGGCAAGCGAAGTTGGTGGAGAGAGGGAGGAGATATTCTCTCCTGGTCCCTTTTATCGTCATCCCGATCAACGGCCCTCACTCGCTGCTTCACGTGGTGTGCTCTAATGACGTCTCCAAAGGGGCTACCATGTCTAACGAGTAACTCCTTCACGTTCCAATGCTAATCCCACATTCACGTTTTATTTTTCCTCTTTTTTTTTTCCTTTTTTCATTGTTTTCTCCGGTTGACGCTCGCCAAACTCAACTTTCTCTCTCTAACCTCAGCGTTACGCTCAGTTTAAGTCAATTTGTTCACGGTGTTCCGCTGAATGACTCGAGATTTTTCAATTTAATGCTACGTTTTGTTTTTTTCTTTTTATCACCAAAAGACACGGGAAAAAAATTGTCTGTTACATCTAGCCGTGATTCAGTCATCCAAGCGTTAAAAAAATTCAACTGATGAATTTGGATTGACATAACCTCAAAAGGAAAGCAATTCCGGTGGAAATGAGCTGATAGAGTTGGGTGAACGGCAAAAAGATGTTCAACAACTTCGAAGCAGTCTCGTCCCCTCAAACCGGTGGAGAAACGTAATTAGATGTCATAATTACAAGCAATGGTTCTCATCTTGATTCACCAGTAGTTGAGATGAATTTCATTCGTGAAAAATTTTGGTGATACAATTGTTCAATAATTATTCAGGACTTCGTTTAGTCCATTAAATGATGAATATTTATAATGATAAATCAGGTACAATTTAACTGAGTTCAAATCTCGGGTTCATTACACCCAAAAATCCGCCAAAATATCAAAGAGAAAAATCGGAATGGGAGCCATTGGAGCTGATTCTATCCACCGATAATACCATTCAAGGACGATATTATAATTAATTACAGGGCAGCGATGATCGATACTGTACGCGTTTCGCGTTATTTCCATTGTACGTTCGGGGAAGGGGAGTTGATTAATAATCGTGAGGTGACTCTCGAAAACTAAAGCCCGTGTGAAGATGAAGAGATAGTGGTAGTGAGGGGTGAAGGGAGGGGTGGGAGTAGGGGGAGGGGAGGCAGGCCCCCCCGGAGCGAAGAATCGAGATTCTCTCGCATCTTATCTTTATAGGGTACACTTTTGGAACGTACGTACAGTGTTCCCTGTGTAAAGAGCTCGATTGTTTCGTTTGGCACTTAATTAGAGAGACTTCAAACTTCGTAATTCACTTGTTAATATTTTTCTTCTTTAAATTAATTTTTTAATTTCAATACTTTTAACGATTATAAAGGTCAACCCCCCCATAACCTATTTGTACCCAATGATTTTTTCTCCCACTGTCATCGCATTTTGTCCTCAATTTTTTTTATATCCAATAAAAATTTATTCTTTACGCTGTACAAAAAAGTAACTTGTTTAAGTTCTAGCCATTTGTCAATCCAAACCCTCTTAACTCCTCGAAATAGGATAATTGCTATTGAAACAAGTGTTTCGTCTTTTGTACCCCCCCCCCCCTCCACACCCCTAATATACAGTTGACGTGATTTAAAGTACACATGGGGGATAAATAGTACAAGGGGAGTGGAATATTGTTGGTAACACCTGTCGCCATGTTTTCTCTCAACCTGAAGAGGGAAGGTGATGGGGGAAAACATGGGACAGGAGAGTAGAACAAGTGAGAAACCAAAGGGGAATACCATCATCCCCCTCCCGACTCTCCACAACCACTTTGCGAGTTTGCAGGCGTGCGTTAACGACGCACGATGCCCTCCAGGCAGTTTAAGGGGAGGAGGGGGCGGGTGAGAGAGGGGAAAAAGAACCCAAGAACCCCATGTATTTGCCAGTGGATAATGCCACCACCTGTTGCTGGCGCTGAGTGACGAGCAACTTCTCTCCCTTTCTCTCTCTTGAATTCATGGGGACGATTATGATCGTTAGGGGCGCGGTAATGCGAACGCTTTTTTGTTGGGGGAGTTTTTTCGCACGCGATGATTACCTTTTCCATAATTGCCATTTTTTTTTTTTTGTTGATTGTTAGTGAAGGAAATGTTTGTCTTGATGGACGAATTACCCGATAGCTTAATAAATATCAGCGAGGGAGAAACGAAATTTATACCCCGATCATGTCAATGGTCTAGTGATGTGGGGGTTGAGCATTTAAATCCCCTGGAGGGGAAAAAAAATACCGTTTAATTTTCTCGAAAATATATTGATAAGTTGATTTCTATCAGTGGTAACTTGAGGGAACATCAGGACTTGATGATTTGTGCTAAAATTTTTTTATCCAGAACAAGAGAAAATTGTTTGAAAATCAACATAAATAAATAATAAGGCAGTGAGTGCGTCCCTGGGCATGTCCTGGTGTGGACCGGTTCAAAAATACCTCAGATGCCCGAGCAATACAAGAGACAAGGGAGCACAAGCGTAAAAGAGAAACGGGGATAACTGTGTGTACCAGAAAGAGAGCGAGACAGAGTGAGATGGCGGAGGAGGAGAGAGGGAGGGCAGCCCCGACAGACGAAAAAGATCTCATAAATGTGTGCGAGTTAGCCTCTAAAATTCACGTGTGCGTGAATATCGGCTGTTGGTGGGTGTACGCGTCTTTATTATACGAATCGAACGTGGTAAAGGCCCAACAGAGAACCCCTTGCCGAGTATAACAACCCGCCTTTCACACGTGACCAAGTAAATCCTCAAGCTGGTACTGGACCCGTATTTTCTCTCTTTTGACTACTCCCTCGTACCACGCAATTATTCGTCTCGTCGTTTAACCTCGGTGACAGTTGTGTCACGCAAACGGGTGACGAATTGTGTCAATTCATCTTGGGGATTAAAACATTCGAGGGGTCAATTTATGAATTTTTATTGTTTTCGAATATATATATATTTGTTTTCTTTGTGTACCGGATGTGACCGATTTTGTGAATTATCATGCGCTGAGAAAGATTTAGTCAAAATTACTGGAAGATAATTAAGTTGTCAGTTACGAGGGAAATAATATTGTTTATCAGCTCATTTCGAATAATCAATTGACCAATAATTTTACGCAAACCATTGGAACAAGACACCGTAATGGTGGAGACAGAATAATAGGATTTTTCTCGAATGGGGTGAAATAATGACGCCACGGATGGAAAAAATGAAGCGATATTTTTCAATACGTTTCATCGGGAGAAAAAAAAATGTAAAATATACCGAACAAAGAAAATTCCCCTGGAATACACGCGTCAGCGCCATTAGACTTCGCCGGAGATGGTGTCCAATAAAAGCAAGTGTGAGGCACACCGTAAACTCGCAGGATTCCTTGTTATGCGTAGTCTTCTCAGTGCCACGTGAATAAGCCTGAAAATCGTGAATAGCCGGACTCGAAAAGGACAGAATGAAAAAATAAAAAAATAAAAAATAAATAAAAATAAAAATATAGCGAGTGAGTGTGACTTTACTTTGATTTCGGCTCCTCTCATTCATGTCAATTCTCACCGGTGTGAGGGAGAGGCAGATGAAATAATGAAAATAAAAAACGGGAATGAATAAAAAGGCGCTAAAAAGCCGCACTTATAAAATCGTACTCACGCCTTTATTGGCACCGTCCTGGCAAATTATGTGTACATTCCCAAGCTTGAAAACCTGTTTCTGGATGTATAATTGGAACGTCCTCATCCTCATCCCTTCGCCCTCCCCTTTTTCCTGTGAGTACTGCTGTCCACTAATTTTCCGGATTCCATTTGAATACTCGATTGGGTGTTTTCAGAGTGGATTTCATTTTCCGGTCGATAAGCACAGCTTTACGACTGAGTGAGTACGAGAATAATTGAGTGAACGATACTTGGGGTGAAGGTACTCACGAGACACTTTTGAAAAACCCTTCAAAAGTAGAATTGATTTTTTTTTCCCAGATGACACCGAGTTTCCTGCTTTTAACTTTGATGAATTTGTTCATTGCACTGAGAGAAATGTTGTGTGAAAATTACGACCCTCAAGTTTGCTCATCGATTACAAAAATGATTAGAAGAATTTAAGAGTCGGTATCGCCACTTTTTTCAAGAAAATTCAGATAAAAATTATGGAACCCTCCGAAGATATTTCGGAAATTTTTTTTCACCCAGTTCTGACCCCAAATTACGAAAAATTATGCATTTTTCTTGAATATTCTCTTCCGTATGGAAATTATCGAGAGAATGATTGAGTTCAGCCGCAAATGTCATCCGATTTTTTTTTAGAAAATTTAATTTCCAATAAGAGTTGGTAATTACTTTTCTTCTTGAATACTCTGATTCCATCAACTCCAATAATTAAATGTCCCTTGCATCTTCAATTACCCGTCCTCACATTGAAACAGATCATCGCGTCACCCCAACACCTCATCCCCAATAATAAATCCCGCGAGGTATGTCCGAACAAAATGTTGGCGAGTTTGAAAAACTCCAGCTGACGCAACAGCAAAAAATGGAGAAATTAGTCTCGTGCGTTCGCTGGTAATTTTTCACCAAAATTTTTTTCATCTCATTCCAAATGATTTCGGGGCTTATCACCGGGGGAATAAAAACGAATCGAGGTGGAGAGAAAATTAATAGACACCCCGTGGTGGTCAGCTTCATCGAGAGCTTTGACCGACGATTGATGGCCGCCATATTTGCTTGATGCGTTGCGGGAGGTGTTGGCGGTCTTTACTCGCGAGTTACAACGGTTACCTGAGTAACTTTTTCTCGTCTCGCGTTTACTCCAGCCCTCACTGCGGGCTGTCAACGGGCGACGATAATTGTTTGACTCCCCGGGGCCATATGTTGACGGAGAAAATTATGATATTTGTAATGAGATTTAATGGTCAATATTTATTTGAGATATTGACGGTATGAAAGACAGTTCTTACTTGTTGAAACATTCCTTATTTTTGTTTTATACTCCAAATAAATTTACTTTGAAGGGAAAAAAAAAATTTGAATGAGAAAAGTGCATAACTTATATTTGATTTTTTAGTGGTATAAAATAAGAGTTGGGAATGATTTTTAATTAATGAATTGCATGATATCAATGAACCCGAGTGGACAGTGGTCTCATTGACCACCAGAATATCTTGACTCGCTTTCACGAGGCATTCCCATCAATCCGACTACAGGGATAATGTTCATTGATAGCAGAGGCATCGAATGCTACTGATCGCACCCCAGACAGAAACAATAACCACAGCGTAACGACTGAAAGTGTTACTTTACAATTTTTCCATTCATTGAAATTCAATTCATTCATGAACAGTCGATGCTTCCAAAAATTTCCGACACACAATAATTACTCGACCCCAAATCGCCAATTGTTGACAATTTCAATGGCCGATATCTCACCAACCGTTGATGTTACAAGAAAAAGTCATAAGACATTTTTTGTAGATAAATGAATTACCTATCAAAAGTATCCCGGAAATTTCCTTCTAAAACCACTTCCTCCCAACATATCCGCAAAACTAACATCGCAACCCCCGTAATTGACCGAAAAAGCAATTAAAAGAATTCCCATTTTAAATAATCATCAGTTAAATTATGCAAACGTCTTTTGTCCCTCACTGACGAAACTGATGAAAGCCGCACAGTGGTTTACACATTGACAAATGGTCGTTCGACTCGTTCCGAAAGACATCAAAAAGCCAGAGAAAAATAAAGCAATAAAAAAAATGAACGATAAAGGGTGAAAAGAATCTCAGGGTTTTGAAAAGAGAGGCTTATTCCGACGGAACCAGTGCGGATGACCACCGAAAAATCTCCGTAGGCAGTAGTCGTCATCCTTTCTCTCGCCTCGTACATTTTTTTTTTTCTAGAGAACTCTCTGGATCTCTCGTGTGCCGCGACCGTTTAATCCTGATTAATGCCCTCGGATGCTCGCATTAATCCTAATGCCGCAGAAGCCACGCCTGGGAGACCTACTCACGTTTTATATATATGTGATGGGAAGATCCCGCGAGAGATATTACCATGTAAAAATATAAATCAACGTATGTTTTATAATTATTTGGTGAGGGTGGCGGAGGGAGGACGAATAAAGGGTGATTAATTGTATTTACTTTTGATTCTCGGGGGTTCGGTAGATATTTAATTAATATGTCGAGAAAAAATTACGGATGTCAAGTCAATGGTGCACAATATTGTGATAATTGTGTCATTGACTTGATTGATTTTTTAATTTTATTATTTCAAAGGGAGAGTCAATGAATATTTTATAGAGAAAAATACTCGATAAAAATTATGTCGGTTGTGCTGTCCTCTTGTAGCCCCTATTTTTGAGTTTAAAAAATGTAGGAAACACTAACACTAACAGTAACCAACCCCGCATAACGACGAATCACAATTCCGGAAAAAAAGCGTCCAGAAAACGCGGCAAAAAGTGGAAAATAAAAGTAAAAATAGAAAAAAAAATTTCTGGAGGAAGGAGTGGAGTTTTGCCTGTGGGGCAAGCATCTGGCCGTAATTACTAAATTATCCTTGAACGGCGGCATCCACTCGTGGCTTGAAAATACCATGCGGTAGATCTTATCCCTCCGCGAGAGATTTCCACTAGGTTTATACTGCACATATAACCCCCTGCATCAAGTACTTGAGGACGACATAGCAAAAACGATCATTGTCCACTTAAATACACGGATGTTATGAGTGTGTGCTGGGGAACTCGTGGATGGCTCATATTCGCATTGAGAACAATTTTCTAGAACTCGGGAGGCATTCCATTCTCATTTCATTCTCCAATAAAAAATTGACTTAGGGACATAGAATATTTTTAATGAGTTGAGTTTTAAAAATTGGGGCCATTTACATTGTCAGCAAAAAAGAAAGAGTCATTAGGCTCCACAATTTCACGAGATATTGATTTGTTTTTCAGAATAGAAAAAATGCGATTATTTTGGGGCATAAAATATTTAACCTCATAAATTATCAGATAATAATTAGCTCTTTAAGCGAAAGAAAAATAATTACTGCTGGATAAAAAGATGAATAAATTCAATTATATTATAATTTCCCAATTCATTGAAAATTAATTTCACCCTGATCTCCAGAACAGCTCGATTAAAATGGGGGTAAAAAATGGTCTTCGCGAAATCCGCCATTTTCTCCCGAAAAAATATTTCCCCCGTGGCCGAGCGAAAAGTCTGGAATTCCAAATGCCCCATCTCCTGGAATTCACCTCTCGAGGTCAAAATCGATGTGCACGAGTTGGAATGAAATATGAGGGGTTGGAAAAGGCCCTATCTTCCTCCCCCCTTATTTGATTTTTTATTTGCAAAATCCATTGGCAGAGGGTTTCACGAATGTGCACGATGGGAGTGAACACGATGGAGGCGGCGGGTTGAGAGCAAAACCCATAGCCATTGCCGAAGAGAGGAGGAGAAATAAAGGGGGGAAAAAAGAATAGATAAAAGTAAGGAGGTAAGGGAAGAGAGAAGTAAGAAGAGAGGGCTCGAGTCGCTGTCCGACTGGGTGATGCATGGTCGTGCAGAGACTCGGCACGCTCGTGCTGCTACCTTCTCTCAGCTTGCAAACTTCATCGTCTCGGGCCATACCGCGACCTCTCGGCTTTGGCCAGACGCTTTCGTTCGGGGTCAATTCATGGTGAAGAGGTCTTTAAAAATTTACGGATTATGTGGATGAATGAGGATTTATCAGTAAGAGTGAATATTTTCACGTTTTTTTTTTCTTCATTTCATCATTCTGTTAAATAATCCCAACTTATTTAATTTTCCCCAATTTTACATTCACCTGTTCAGCTAATTTATTTTAATTTATTTTAACTCTGCTGCCTGATGAATAAAGATTTTATTTCTCATTTCCATGAACAAAACAAATTTTAACGGATAAAGGAAATTGGGGTGAAATTGCGCCGGAAATGTCCGCACGCGCGCAAAGCCACTTAACCACTTTGTTAAATTAATTTTTATGTGTTAATTAAATATTAAAAAATGGACTGTTTATGAATATTCTAAATCCGTAAATCTTCTCCCCTTCAAGGATATTTTTAAAGTAATCAAAATGTATCCATTTTTCTCAATTTTTCATCAATTTGTTTAAGTGATTTATATCTCCTGCTGAGCAATTCACGCGCCTTTCTCGCGTATGTCACACGCAATAATGACCAGCAATTGTGAGAATTACTCTGAAGTACGCGTATCCACACGACAATGTTAAATCATCAAAATCAAATGAAAATAACCAGAAATCAAAATTTTTGGAAAAAAGTGAAATCCTATGCAAACAGGATATTTTTCCAAGAATTCCGAGCGAGTCGGGTTCGCTCAAGGAAAAAATATAGATCAAATGAGTGGCGTAATAGGATATGTAGTAGCCAAATATGCTTCCAGGAAAAAATTCCGGGTTTTGAAACGTGCCAGCCATGTGGCACAAGGAGGTCCCCTGATTGTCTCTCGGACACTTGAAGTCTTGACTTTTCGATTGCCAGATTTAAACTGCCAGGCGTCTGAGGGATTGCGAGGCCGACTGAATACACAGAATGTATCAGTCAATTTCTTCATTCCACATTTTATAGCAAAGAATAATCTTTACGATTTTTATCAAATAAACGCGGACACTGACTTCTCATCTCATTAGCGCATGCACCCGAGAAAAAAATGTTAGAAATAGTTCGTGAGCGTGAAAATATCATTGGCCAATCAAGATTAAGGATTGAGCTGTTCCGTAAAAACTAGATTAAACTCCTAGGTTTAATATTGACAATAAATAGGAGAAAAAAAAGACTGTCAATTTGAAAGTGATGGCCGAATGCTGGATCCAAATGAATTGATAAAAGTGGGAAGGATTTTGGGACGGTAAATTCTCAAATAAATAATCCTTTATCCCTAAATTGATCTTAACGAAGTAAGACACATTCATCGGGTTACTTGGCTGAATAAATCGGGTGTGGCCACTGTTTCAATGCACGTTTTGATATCATAGCGTTGTGAGACTTGTCCAAACAAAGTGAAGGTGACAGTTGTTATGGCGTATGGAATGTAACCTATTAAACTGAGACACATTTCACGCGAGGTAACTGTCACCAGTCAAAACTGTTGCTAAATTTTTGGACTGAAACTATTCTCGTCATTTATATTTCAATTTAAACTTGAAAAATTCCTCAATCAATTGTCTGGACGAAAAAAGTCATTAAAATGTCTTGACTATTATCAAAAAAACGTTTCAAATTTATCAAGAATTTTAACCACATTTTTTTTCCACCGAAATAGCGTAAAGATAACCACTTTATTGGCGAGAGAAGCCACTGCTCGTAAAACCGTTGGGCTTAATAGCACAAGGACACTTGGAAAGTTGATTCACTGTCAGCGTTAATGATGCGTAATGACAAGCCCCTTTTCTTTTAGTTGTATATCGCGGTGCAGTGGACAGTTCAGGTGTTATTTGCACAATTTTTCTGGTGGGATTCGAGGTCGGGGTGATGTACTGGAACATTTTCAATGGCTTCCCTTCCACAGGAATAATAAATATAACGTTATATTGAACTAATTCTGAGAAGATTGAATTTCTCAGAGTAAAATTGATATAGAATTATTGCTGGGGTCATGATTCATTAGTCACGCTAGCTGTCCTATTTAACATTTTTTGAGGCAATTCCCGAAAGACATTTTTGCTGAAAATTCAATTTTCCATAACAATATTCAGTTAACGCTTTGAGTACTATCACAGCATTTCCGGAGTTCGTTTTCTCTGCGAAAATTTCCAGGACAAAATAGCTCCGTAAACAATTTCCTGTTAACGCCTTTCCCATAGAAATTAAATATTTATTTATTATCCCTTCAGGCACTTCATTACTTTCTATCGAAAGTGTTTGTTAATGTTTTGGTTCATAACTACCGACTGGCAAATACAACTTTTTTTGAGTCATTCAGTGTAATCGATCGTCGAATATTTACAAAATTGCACACTCACATTCGGGAAATTAATTCTCGGGAAGGTTTTGTTATAAAAAAAATTTTTTCCGGGAAAATTTTCACGAGGAAATGAACTCCAGTCACCCACCACCGGCAGTCAAACTAATTGACAAAAAATATTCGGGATTTCCTGCTAAATCCTTTCATCCCTTTTGCGCCAAGAATTTTCATCAAAAAATTTCCTAGACTAGATGCCAACGAAAAAATTTAATGAGAGTTGGGCCCCACGTACAGACTCGCGTATTCTGGGCTGCTTCCCGGACCGTTGGGCGTGTATCCGATTATCTCTTGGTAACTCAATCTTTCCACTTCGAACCGCGCCCCAAACCCTTCACTCCACCATTCTCCTCCCCTCAGTAAACCTCCTCCCCACCCTTCGTCCCATCCTCATCCAACGGAATAAAAATCCTACTGATTTGTTCTCAGTTAATGGTGACGAAGAACTAATTAGTGATAGTTCACTGAAGAAGAAAAATTTTGCAGAAGAGTTCTGACTATTGTGTCCCATAATAAAAAAAACCTCTTGACCTTTCAAGAATTTTTACGATCACCTCGAAAGAAATATTTTTTTTCTGTCAGTATAAGAAAGGAGAATTATTACATTTTCTTCAGACTTGGCTTCAACAATTACCATTCCTTTATTCATATTTCATAAAATAGAATTCAGCGCTGCTCTTCAGCTCTGTTCACTGAGTTTTCATGAAGAATTGACGGACAACAATTGTTCCCATAAGAACAGCCTAACGATCTCTATTCGCCCAGGACACCCTATCGTTACAGTTAACATTATCGTTCCGAGATATTTTTCATTCGATTTTGAATGAAAAATCTCCATTGATAGACATCTTTCAAAAAATGAAATGGTTAATAACCACAAAAGAATATCGCACAACGTAATCTCCTCAGTTACACCCTCTGTACATCCTTCTTTTTATTATTAACAAACTCCACAAAACCTCGTGTATCCCTTTATGAATGCGTAGAATTTATCAATGGACGGCGGCAGGCCGATGATAAATCGCGAGGTGGATCGTATCACCAGAGAACCAACGACTGTATGTGCCCTACCACCGCTGCATAATGAAACCTACGACTCGATATGTTTCTGTACCTCAAGACCTCTTTCCTCAACTTATTTTTTTTCTTATTCCAGCACGTATGTATGAAGATGAGAGAACCGATGATACAATATAAAAGAAAATAAAAATAAATTAAAAGGGCCTGCGCAGTAGCCCTTTGCGATCCATATCAGCGATAAACACGGACATTAAATATCTCAAGTAGAGAATTCCCTTTTTTTTTTCAAGTTCATTGTGAGAGGGGGCATCCGCTTCATGTGGTAAATCGGAGATAATCAATTTTCTACAGTTTGAATCCAAATAATTGATTGCGGAATTGAATTATCTTGAGTCAATGCACGGAAGCGCCGAAGGTTTTTCGTGGTGATTTCGGTCTAGAAGTCCCTTAAAAATTGTGGAAATTTATTTGCCGAAGATCAAAATTAGGGGAAAAAGTCGCGGATGAAATGAGAGATTTTTGTATTTCGACTTTTCAGTGGAATTTGCCAATCAGCACGAAAAAAACGATCGCTTAACCCATATTTAATTCAGTTATTTGGCTAAGACAATTGAAAAATCATCTCCTGTCACAATTGAATGAAAAGGCTATTAATCAATCAGTGACTTCATTGGAAAGGTTTAACAGAGGGCCCCAAGTTCAATGACTCATTTTACATCTCTCGTGCTCTCACCCGTACCATTGCGCGAATTAAAAACCGCCCAATGTACCCGCATAAGTCACGAAATCATGAAACGATTGATTAAAATTGATATAAAAAAAATGAATTCCTCCACTTGAACGATCCCCACTCACACGTGTTTCTGTTCTTCCTCTTGAAGCAAATGTTCTCAAAATAGCTGCCGCGAAAAATATCCCAGTCGATGTTGAATAAATAGAGTAAAATAAAGAGAATCGGTTGGATTTCTGCCGTCGCTGGAGCGATGGAGAAAGCGACAGCGACAGTGCGATCATTTGCTAAATTTTTTTTCCTTCAGTTTTCGAAGGCGCCGGGTGAATTTTCCACACGAGTATAAATCTCGGGGGGGAAGCATTCGGTAGCCGTCGGTAATAACTTGAGGAAACTTTACGAGTTGGAGGTTAAATCGCGAACGGGCAGGGGCTGAAGTTAAGCTCGTGCTTCTTCAAACGTCTCAGTGAATTAGGTTTGAGTTGTATGAGAGCAAGGGGAGAGGGATTTACAGAGGGTGAAGACGTGTTTACGGCAGTTGATAGTCTCCACATGTTTTGTTATGGTTTTCAATTTTTCGGATTGATCTAATGAGTTTTTTTGGGTCCCCCCCCAGATCATGATTAACATCAAAATTAGAGAGATTGAAATCAAAGAGGTGCGTGAAGAATATATTGACGTTTGTCACCATTTGTTATGTTTTTTTATAGTCGAATAGAATTTTTCTCCGCTTGCCCTTTCCCCTTGTCACCTGATACTTCTAACGTCGATCAATCGATTTGATCCCCGATTTTTGGGATCATCTCCCTCGAAATATCTCTGTCATGCAACGTTGGAAATTCTGATGACTTCCGGGGTCAATCTCTCAACCTCACCTTTTCTTCTCGTACTTCGAGTCTTTCACGAACACAACAATTCATCAGAAATTACCCGAACCTTTGTTAATGGGGTTGTTTTGGACGTTCGGGGAAAATTACCATATGCTTCAGTACAATTAGCCTACCGTTCAGTAAAGTTTATCTACCCATTGGGGAAGAATTGCGCAACAGCCAGGTAATGTTTACCGAACCCGGGTGATTTTCCAGGAACTGCCAGAAGACAGAACTGTTATCAAACGATTCGACAACTTGCGCTGAATTTTTTTCTCCCTGTGGCATTTCGCTTGCCATATCACCAGTTTCTTCACATTTTAGCATACATTGGACAGAGATTGACCCATTCCATCCTTAATATTTGTCATGCCAAGTTGAAATCAGGGATAATATTTCGTAATTGTAATTCTCCACTTTCTCAACCCTTTTACTATCGCTTAATCGACTTTATCCCCCATTTTGGAGGTCATGCTACTAATACCGACGACAGTCGGAGAATCTCATAAAAACATCGTTCGTACATCAATGAAAATGTTGACTTACGGATGAGGTGGTGGTGCATGAAAAACTACAGCAGCAGCGGCAGCAGCAGCAGCATGATGTTCCCAAGCAGCGGCCACAGCTGGATGGGGAGGTGCAGGCGGTCCATGATGTGGATGAAAAGGTGGCGGGGGCGGCCCATGATGTGGATGAGGGTGAAAGGCAGCGTGAAATGCCGAGTGGGGATGGTGTGGCGGTGGTGGCGGTAAAAGTGAGAATGCCTCCTGATGGTAGGCCACCTCCTTCTCCGGCATTATTGTCACACTTTTAAATAAATAAACACAATAACAAAAGTCCTTCACAGCTACTTAGTCTCAACATTATCCACACTCGATAGAGTCTCTCATCACTGAGTGTTGGATTTTTTTTTTAGGTCAAAACACTCAACTCTTAACAACAAAAATCACCGGTACTTTTTCCTTTATCCACGAGCAATCGTCACTTCACTTTTATTTATGTTCATTATTTAATAGGGAATTATACTTGGCACTTGACACTGGGCGAGGATTGGGGGGATAACCTGTAAAAAATGAAGAAAAAAAAATTGTGGATAAAAATATTGAGGGTCGAGCACCGAGACGACGATTTGTGGTGTTTATCCTCTGACGAGTATGGCGGTACTGAGTGGAATGAAATGGAGAGAGGGGTTGCACAGTGGAAGCAAAGCAAAGTGTGCATTCCCCCCCACGAAATTGAGAATTGAAACTGTGGGCGTGCGACGGAGACGCTGTTCATGGCGGTACTGAGGAGGGAAAAACTCTCGGAAATTAGAGAGAGATGGTGAAATTGAGTAGTTGGAGTGGGGAGAACGGTTGTAGTGGGGGAGAGGGATGGATATGGTGGGGCGATCCTGAAGAGAGGTGAAGGGAGATGGAGATGTGGAGACAAAGAGGGAAGAGAACGCGTGTCAGCTCGACAACTCAACTAGCACCCGTTTTGAATTGTTCACTGGGCTTTCTGTACGGGTTTTACGGATTTATTTTCATGGGTTACGACTCTTTGAAAATTATTACATTCTTTCGGCCGGTCCTGGTGGCATTCTTTAGATTAGAATTTTCTTGTCATTATTATTATTTTATAAATTAGTGGGGAAGATTTTTTTAGTCATTTGGTGGCCGGCCGTTGGAAAGCAGCTTTTGGGCTTTGTATTTTTTTTTTTCTTCATAAAAAATTAGAAGATATCGACAATAACTCTTTAAATTAAATGTATGGGGGATAATAATAATGAGAAAAACGATAAATCAAACTGCGGCGGGGAATTCCTGGTAATTCGAGCTAACGATGAAGTGAAAATGATGAAAACCGGAGGGAGTGAACCACTGAATAGAGACTTCCGGCCAAGAGCCATGCGGGACAATCTCGCTCTCTCCCCCCCCCCCCCCGGAAATTCTTAGGTTACTTTTTCTATTATTGACGACACACTGGGGGTTGTAGCACATTTAAAAGACCCATTTTCTGACCTCTGTCAGCGCATCCCACACCCCGAGGGCTTTCATTTCGCTGTTACACGAGTATCCACAATATCTCAACATGTGTAACACCCATGATGGGGACGTGTTAAACATGACCTTCCGCTGGGACAAATGTTTTCATAATAAAGTGAAACTATCGAATTACAGCGATGAATATTACTGGGGATGTTCACGACATTTCAACGATCAATTCTACTAAGCAACGCCACGACTTTCTGTACTAGATTGAAAATCGAAATTTTTATCAATCAACTGACCAAATCGTGACTAAAAAAATCCGCTCATACACGTGTTTTCAATCTCCATAAACAATTCTCGAGTCCAATTAACTAAAAAATCCCTTATAAATGCCAACAAATTTACGACAAAAGCCGGGGCAATTCGCCTCAAAATAAATATAAACGTGTTTCCCCTACCTTTGTCTCATCAGAAAAAAAATGAAGACATCTCACACGCGCCCTGGCATCAGACCCCGACCGGGTCCCAATAATGACGGTTTGGGAATAACCGGGACACGATGCATAGAGTCATTAACTAGAAACCCTTGGAGATCTTCGCCACACCCCCCTCCCATCAAAATACATCCATCCATTTTCATCGACCTCTGTCGCGTCTAGTGTTTCTCACTTTCGGCATCTCTGGTAAACACCCGACGCTCACTATTTTGTTGATTTTCGTGGGGCCTCACTCCACAAGCTGCCCTCCCTCCCTTCGTCCACCGCCACCACCACCCGGCGAAATGGACCTAATTACCCTTGAACGAGACTAACCTAAAAATCAAAGAAGGACAGAACATCAAAATAAGATATAAACAACTGAATATAACCACACAATCGTGTGGAATAGCGGTGGCAAAGAGTGAGAGGGATGTGCAAAACGACCAGAGAGATTCGGAGGTCTTAGAATGGCGTCCATTTAGCGCAGGCACACACACCGGATGTTTCCTTCTAAATGGACCGCGCCCTAATTGGACGGCATCGCGAGACCTTTCGCTCGACGACGAGGGCGACGATCGCATCTCCTTTATTTTCTCTCTCTCTCTCTAACATATTTTTTTTTTACCTCTTCATTTTTATTTTATTTTTTTTTTTCATGTACGGAACTGGTTCTCAGTTGTACCACGACACTGGACTTATCGAGTGAGTTAAAAATTTTTGTTTAAAAAAAAAAAATGGCGGGAAGATGAGTCGCCGGTGATGGACAATTCTTGGGGGCCCAATCGATGGACGCAAATTGCGAGCGCGACAAAAAGTGGTCAGTCCCATCCACTTGTGTAATTCCGCTTGTCAAATGAGAAAAGAAGGACGTCCACCAACCCCATCACATGATCATGTATGTGTCCGTGTTCGTGTGTGTGGCAAGAGGGGGGGTGGGGGGCAACACGAATAGAAATTGTTGAGTGGACAAACGCGGCAACATCGCGCTTGTTACACGACCAGTCAACCCAACCGGATGTTTGTGTGAGAGAGTTGAGGTTATGTTTGATAGTGTGCAAGTTGAGCCGATAAAAGGCGAAATACCAGGGCCCACTTTGAGGATCGATGACATCAATATTGTGGGACAAGATGTCTCACTCAGGCTGGGTCTGATTGGAGGGGGAGTGGAGCAGAGAGGAGAGAACACAAATTATTGAGAATTAATCTGAAGAAGACATTTTGGTTGTTTTTTTTTTTGGTGATCGTAAAATAAAGGAGCTAATTAACTCGCCTACACTGAGATACCTCCTCGCACCTATCCAGTTTTCATGGTAATAAAGTAGTTGATTCGACACTTTGTGGGGATACAAATATTTTATATTCATCAGGTGGAATTATAATTTCGTGGTGGCAATCTGTGAAACGAGGAGAACGGGGTATTCTTCTCATCTCCTTGTGCTTTCTGTTCTATTTGGACGAAAGGGGTGGGGATAGGACTTCCCGAGCCAATGATGTTGCAGGGGGGGCCCTTGTGCAAAGTCTTATAAAGTGGGGATGGGAAGAGGGGGTAAGGCCCCTGTACCCACTACCCTTCAGATGCCTCCCCCCCGCCCCGCGGTAAAATGTCATTGGTAATCATTTTAATTCAATTTCTCCCAATTTTAACCTAAAAAAATTGTGCAAAGCTACCGAAAATTTTGGTCTCGGTAAAGAAAAAAAAAATGAAATAAAAAAAAAAAAATCGCCGACTCGTGAAACCCGAGGCGTGGTTCGTTCCCAGAAAGTCGGTGCTTCAGAGGGGCCCACAATATATATACACGCATATAGCTGTTGGGACCCGGAGGGGTGGCACGAACAACATTTTCTCATCGCCCCCCGCAGTCCATGCTCATTAACTGTTCTCTCATCTCTCTCTTTCTCTCACTACATCTCCTTTTTGCCTTATTTTTTTCGTCTACCAAAAAGCCGCTGGCCATTGGCGTGACAGCCACCTTACTCCTGCCCTCCCGCCCCTCTTGGGGCCCAAGTGAACATCCGCGGCCTCATCGTCAACATCCCAACGGCTCTCATCAGGTAGGAAAGACAGCCGCGCCTGAGCCGACACGCAGGGCGCTATGAGGCCCCCGAGAGAAGTGTACAAGCCGCGTTTTTGGCCTTAGGGAAAGGATCCAAAAGTGAAAGATCCAGCCGAGACATTCCATCCTTATTCCTCCGCATCATCTTCCCCACCCCACCGCCGGCCATTCTTCAGACTGACGAGATAATTTGTTCCTCGTTTTCTCGGATTTTATTTTTATCTTCTCTTTTTTTTTTTTTTTTAGATAGGACCCCGGTGTCGGGCCCACAAAAGTTGAGAGAACTAGGCGATACCCTGAGAGGCAATATTTATGTATTTTTTTTTTCCCGAGAGACACTAACATTTTATTTGTGAAACAGCTTCTTTCTGATACAAAACGTGGGAAAAAAGAAAGCACCGAATTGGGGTTAACACTTTGTGGATTGAGATAATACTGACGTAATGACGACGTGGTTTATACGCCACACGTCAAACGAGAAGACGTCGGGTGTCTCGTTAATCGTGAGGTCTGAGGGAGACACGCCTTCCCACTCATCGCACGTAAAGCGAATAACTTAATACATGTTAGTTGAAGAGAGTGAGAGAGAGAGGGGGTTATGTGAGTGATGCTCATCGACAGTGAAAATTATCTCTGGTTGATGGTTTCGTCCAATTAAAAATAAAAAATCTTGAAACGGTATCTGGCGGTTCCCCATGAGTTTTTTTTTCTTTTATTAAATTGGTAAACAAGCGATTTGGGATTGATGCTGCGGAAAATATCGTCCGGTTAACGATATCGTTAACAGATGGAGTTGTGACGGGGTGGTGTGGGGGAGAGGAAGGTGAGGAATGTCCGTGCGCGCGTCTGAGAACATGCGAGTCGGCAATATAAAAAGGAAATGTGGAGTGAGCTGAGGAGGGGTGGGGTGTGGGGGTAGAAGGGAGTTTGGTTATAAGAGGCGATGGAATAAAGGGGCAGGAGAAGAGGGTGGAGGTGGCGCGAGGCAGACAGGTTGGTCTGTTCGCCACCCGGAGGCGCCCCAAGGTGGCCGAACGCAACCATACACTGCTTGCGAGACCAAAAGAGAGGTTTGAATGAGGGGTGTGAGGGTGTGAGCGAGAGGGAGGTAGCCGAAGAGAAAACATGGTGGCCTCGCCCCCACGCGAAGACCTCCGAAGACGAGAAACAACGAAGACGATCGGGCGTTGTCGGTGGATTTCGCTGATTCTCGTCTCCTGTGTATTTCTCATTCTATCCCTCCACGCGGGAGTGAGATTTTTTTTTTCTCATTTTGTTTTTGCTTTATTGTATCACTGCCTTTTCGTATGGTATACTACACTTCTTTCTGGCTCCCGTCTCCTCGCGCACGCGGACTCACTCGTAACTAATGACTCAATTAATCCAGAGTTTTCAGGGTAGTACTGAGGTGCGGGGGATTGAGGTTAGGGTGTAATTTTTAGATTCGGGGGAATCCCGGAGAAACTACGAACGAGAAAATCGATAGAAATTCGCCCCAATGATTTTTGCGAATACTAACGGCTGATCAGTATTTGAAGTGGTCCGCGAAAATTTGAAATTTTTAGGACTTGAATACTTGGATAAAGCGAGTCTGAGAATAAATGAACATGTAGATGTCCCCAACCCAAGAATGCCGAATTAAACGCCGAGGATTTATGAGAGGATTGAATCGAGTTTCTTAGTGAATTGTTTGGTATTTCCGTGGGACGAGTGAATTTAATTCCTGGGGAGTTTAGACGTTGGGTCCTCTTGTCTAGAGCCGCGCGTGTTCTCCGGGGACCTCTAATCATACCGGGCAGAACCGACAGACTGAAAGGGGATAGAGACATCCTACCACTTGATTGCCGTGTGGTTGTGTGAGTTATGGAGAATGAATTTGGGCGTTAGTGAAAGTTCAATTGAGCGGAATAAAGGGATTATAAATATTTTTCATCTAATTTATAAGAATTCCTCTGTCAAAAATAAATGAGAAAGGAAAAATAAGAGATTATAAAAATTATTGTTCTCTTTCGGTCGAGCGGTTTTAGAAAAAATATATCACAAAATCTGCACGGGAAAAAATTTGGAAAGAGGGGGGCAAAATTTTGCGAAATTCTGGCATCAAGATTAATGTAACAAATTAATGTAGTCAAGTGGGCATTTGTTCCGTAAGCCACCAATAAATTTGTGAAAAATTGAAATTAACCAAAACCGGGAAATTGACTTCGCATTTTTGTCAACCTGCTGGCCCTCGTGCCATTGTCCCTAGAGATTACCTATAATTTCAGGATTTTTCACTAAATTAGTCACGCATCAGTGTCAACTTTCTACGCGAGGATTTTCCCAAAGAGGATTTTTCGAAAACACGACAGGTGAGCGGCGTGAAAAAGCCTTCGCCTCCTCTTCCCCATAATCGCCACCGTGATGCTGTCTTTGTTCCACTGGGAGTTGAAAAGTCGAAATTTCATGCGGTCCCCCTCTCCAGGAAGTTATAAACTTGTAATGGGCTCGTGGCTCCGGGTCACTCGACCCCAGTTTTCACTCTGGGTGACGATCCCTCGCACTGCACTGGACCATTTATCGCCTGTCCGAGGGTCCACGGGGGGTTTTGGAACCGAAAATGAATCTTGTGGATAAAATGGACGAGAGAATGAACAAAAAAATACCCAATTTGAGATGGGAGTTGAAAAATGTAAAATTAGTTGTGAACGTTTCGAGCATTAAGAAACAGTTCTTGAAGATCTCGAATGAAACGACACATCATAATCATTGAGTTTGCCTTCAGAATTGCTTTAAATGAATCAAAAAAATTCAGACCTCAATTAGTCCTCGAATTGAAAAAAAAAACTAAAAATTGTAACAAGCGGTCGTCCTCTATGTAAAACCCAAAAATCCCTAGACGGAAAAAAGCCAAATTGGCCCTGTCGAATTTAAAATTTTTTTTTAAACTACAAAAAACCCCTAAAGGGTAAATTTTTCCCCCTGGGTGACGATGAATTACACGACTACCTGCCGATACCAACTTTTGACTCTTCTGACTTTGGAACTCGACTACATGCAGCAAAAAGGGACGAAATAGCACACGAGAAGACTCCGGGTGCCGGTGTTTCGAGCCCCAGCGTATCTTATCTAAACTTACCATCGGCACGATCCCTCACTGTGGTCTCGGACTCGCTTTTTCTCTTTAGATGACTCTCCAATGCACTCCTGATGCTCAGGCCTGTGCTTCTGCTGCCGCTTGGTACCAGAGTTAAGTTCTTCTTCGTTCTCTCCCTTCCTCTTTTACATTTTTTTTTCACTCACAGCCTTTTGGCTACCCTTCGAGGTGTTGGGAAGTTGTAGTTGGACGGCAAGTATTCTCCAGGTACCCGAGATGTGAGAGATAATTCTGCGGGGTATATATACACACGCGTAAAGACGAATTAGTCACGATGAATACTAGCGCTTTAACGTGACAAAAACATGTCAATAAAAATGAATTTCCTTAATTTTATGGCCATAAACAGGTGAAATACCATAAAATCCAGGAAAAAAGAGGAATTCGTAATTGCACAGTATCACAATTTCTCACTGATTCTCGTTGCATTGATAAAAATTAATGCAATTATGAACGGAAAATGAAAAATTTTTTTTTCCACTGTTTACTCATCAAAATTTTTTTCACGCAAATGATGAAGGCAAAATACTTCAGCAAGTCATCCACAAGTCCTCTTTGTTCCCTGTTTATTCTGCACCTCTTGAGAAGGAAAAGGAAAAAAAAAAGAATAAAGGTAAAATTGATTCATCCCCGGTTCACTCACTGCACGGCTGTTGCAATTTGTTTCTTTTGAGAAATACCCGCCTCTTTTCCCTCCTCACTCCCTCTTTCACCGGGAATCACTTTTATCTGACCTTCCCTGAGCACCGTGGCTAATCGACGAAAAGGTAATGAAAGACTCACCGGTATTTTTATGTCTTAATTAACTCAGTGATTCGACTACAATTAACGTTAATCCTGGTGTGGATAATTCGGCTTGTGAGGGGTGATTTTGAGTAGTTATACTCGATTAGTATTATTTCAACCAGTATTTCTCGGCGCGACGAAAGGTAGCATGTTTTTATTCATCATTTTTTTAATGGTAAATAGGAGAAAAATTATTGAAAAATCCTAGTTCACTTTTTTGCTCGCATTTTCATTGGAATAAATGCCAGGTGCAGCGGTGCTTCGTCCAATTTTCTTCCTCTTCTACTCGAGGCGTGATTAAGATGTTCCTTTTCCATGCATTATAGACGTGCAATTTTAGTATATTCTTGCAGTTACATTAGAATAAAATTGGCTTTTCAATAGATAAATCCAACTGAATGGAAAATTTTTATCTCGACTAAACCCTGACAGAACCTTCAATAAGCCCCAATTAAACCCTGACTAAACTATAATTGAACCTTCATTAAATCACTTATAAGGCTTCAATTTCAAGATCATATGACCTCACATCAACAGGAATAATTTGGTAGCGGAAACGGTAAGACGAGATAAATCGACTTATCCCTGAATCGATTTTTCGAGCACCATTTCCGATTCTAAGAGCCGCAAAATGATATAATAAAACTTTTTCCATCTTCCTTAGAATTCGCGATATTCATCAATAGTTAAAAGTAATTGATCTCGTTTCACCACTTCGCTACTAAATGATTACAGGAAAAAATGGCAAATTACTATTTCTTTCAGTCCCTCTAGTCTAAACAATTCAGTATAATAGTTTCTCCATTAAAACCGAGTTTTCATCACCGCTAAGAAAGCAAATCTATCTCGGAGTTGAAATAAATTCCGAGTTTTTTTCAACTTCGAGGAAACATCTTTAGCGCATGTAAAACATAATGCATGTCCGCCATGCACGTGAATACAAAAATTTTGGAAAAGAGAATAAAGATTCCAAAGACCGATCCTCACGAACGAAAACCTTAAAACATCTATTTCCCCCGGAAATTACAATAATCCCCTTACGATTCATTCGGAAGCCATAAACAACCCTGATTACCATAAAATTAACATGTTTCCAGCGCCTCAGAACGCTGGTAAGCAATTAGTGCTTCAAAAATTTCTCAAAAATCATCAATAAGTGCTAGATTAGCATACCAAAGCCTCCCAGTGTCATCTCCACAAAAGCCTCGATATTTCATCCCCTTTTTGGGGTGAAAACAGGTAAAAAAAAAAGAGAAAATCTCTCTCTGGTTGAAAGCCATAGGGACTCACCGAAAACGGGAGAAGCAATCATCTCGTTTCTTGTAGCGTGGAGGCATCGACAAAGGATCGAAGTGGCGCTAATTACAGCCGAGCACCAACCGTAGTAACCCAACGGCCACTGTAGCGAATCGCTGGTCGAGGTGGTGAGGGTAGGGGGCTGTTTCTGGTGCACATCTTGAGACGAAGGAGATTATCGGATGCTGACTCCATCGGTCTCACAGATTCCTTCTGCTTTTAACGGTTTTCTCGGTTATATAAACACGAGTATAAACACACGTCGGGGTCACAACACCATGAAAATCGATACCTCGGGGGTCTTGATTTCTCGGCAAACGACAGTGACCAGATGATAGCGTGTCGACTCTTATTACCGGTGAGTAAATAAGCATGGAGCTGAGGTGATTGATGCTGAAGAGACACTTGTATATAATTGAATGAATTCATTCAGTCCGAGATAGTGCTGGCTTTTAATTAGCGTTTTTTCCATCGCCTGAAAGCATATTAATCGTGCAAATTTACGTTTTCGATTTTTTATGACACTCTGGTGCATGTGAATGGACAGTGCCAATATTTAATGAATTCATTAATTTTTTCAAATCGATATTGGAGTATGGGGGATATCGTTGGATATTTGTTTTCGGATGACTTGAATCACAGCCGAAATTGTTGATATCAAGATTATTGAATTCTTATGAAAGGATAATGACGATAGATCCCTTGATAGATTTTATTTTTCTGACAATTTACCAGCAGTTTTGAGATTATGTTGTGGTATCAAAGATTATAGTCGCTTAACATCACAGATTTTTATGAATCGCAATGCAGAGCTGATGAAATAATTTTCCCCTGGTCGTTAACCAACAAATTTTTTACAATTCATGAATACCCATCGTGGGAAGGGAAAAATTCAATAAAAATTTCAAGAAAGAAAACCTAAATACAACGTTCCGAAGGAAGTCGTTGTGAGTCATCATGAAATACTGTTAGGTCTTAATTACCGTAATTTTTCAGATTATGTTGTGCTACTAGGAATAAAATTTGAAAAAATTTCTCATAGCCCGCAGCAAAAATGCCGGTGTTGGTACGTACATTTTTCCGAGTGTTAGAATGAACCAATTTCAGCTAGTCCAGTAATTTTTCTGTTATTTTTTCGTTGTGTATGTAACGACCCATTACACCCTTTCGTTCACTCGTAAATTTTTTTTTTTTTTTAAAGAATCCATCGTTCGCCACTCGTTGAGCGGAACATAAGCTGATAAAAAATATGGTTCGTCACATACGCATCGGAGATTTTTCAGCTCGTGTGATTGGTAGCCCTCGGCCTCGCCGCCGGCCTCCAACTTCACACTCACGAAAAACTCGTCGCACTTGTATGAAAATATGTGATTTTCTTTTTTATTCGGCGATGTTAACGGTGCCATAAACTATTTATTGTCCTTTTTTTCTTCATCCGGTGTACTTAGAATTAGAATTCGGATTTAGACTTGATTGATTCAGACACATTGCTTTCACTCTGCAATTATTTTGTGTTATCACTTGTCTATCACACCTCTTATCATTGCATGGAGCCTCTCAACGCGAATCCATTAAAAAATTATTACTAATAACAATAACACACTGATAAAATTTTTTACTCATATTCCGGTAAGAGTTGTGATAATTTCTAACACAGCTAGCATTTCCAAAGAAATTTCGAAAATAAAAATAGCCAGACATTCCCACAATTCCGCTTTATTTCCCACCTCGACACCGGCCCGAAATAACCTGTTTCCCACCAAAAATCGGTTTCTCACTTTGTAACACAAGAATTCGACATTTTTTATCCTTTTTCCCGGAATTTTACCGTTCAGTTGTCCCCGGGTCGTGCGTTCGAATCATTTTTTTTCTCCCCCCGCCGGGGGAGAGATAAATGAAGGCTCGATACACTGTTAGGCAATTACTCTTTGAATTTTAAGTAATAAATTTCGAAATTTTTAACAACCAATCATTCATTGTATCCACTGCGATTATAATATTGCGGTGCGCACGACAATGAAAATGATTGAATAATTTGATCATCCAATGACCAATTCTCGAGAATATAAAATGAAGAAATGACTCGATAACTTCTACCCCTGATTTGATCTTGAATTGACTTCAACTTCAAGATATTGAGAATTCAAATACCACTATCATTTGATTTTTAAGAATTTTTAACAGCCTCGAAGAGAATAATCTCGGGAATTAAACAAAGAATGGAAGTTTTGAGGTTGGGGTCGTTGAACAAGAATTACCTTCAGCAGCTTGGGCTCTTAACGAGCTTTTTTCCGAGTGGTCATCTTCGTCGAGGCTCACGCATGCACTTCTTGTGGCTCTTACTGGCCTCGGTGAAATTGAGGGCTCCCACCTGCGCCACAACAGCTCTCTGTTCTCTCATGATGCTCAAGAATTTCCAAGGAACAAACGTCTTCATTCGCTCGAGCTTTTTCAATTGATCTCTCAATTTTTTTTCCCCTTTATCGTTATTTGTTTGAGTATCCGGGGGATACAAATCTCGAGGGATTTCACGAGGATGAATTCGGTGTGGCTAATCGATCTTTACGCGGTGGTCTGCATTGTCGGTTGGACATCAATGAGCCTCTTTCGTGGAGGGGACCTTTTCAAATGGATAATAAACGTGCTTCGGAGTACGGGGAATCCTAGGGGTGAGAGTATTGCCAAGAGGTGGGGCTGTGCCGCCAAATGTGATGGGTTTATGAACATTTCAGGTACACCTAGAAGAATGGGTTAAAAATTATTTCAGTTTTTTAAAATTATTTCCCGAAAGTTGATGTTGCAAATTAACAAATTTATCTATTTATTTCATATAAAGATACTTTTTCGCTTAGAAGAAGCGTTCTTTCACACTTATTTAATAAATTTATTGATATCAGATAAATCATTTTTCTATCTTCCAAAATCGCAATTTTCACACTTTTGAGGGAGAAAAAAAACGATGATTATAGTAGAAAATAATTGAATGTTTGTCTCGGCCTTCATCATTCTCTAATTATACCCGGGGAATGGTGCCCCCTGTCATAATTTCTCTCGTCATGCTTAAACACATTTGAATAGACGTTGAAACAGTGAAAAAAAAATCGCCACTTTTTTTTCCTTCATAATTTATTAATATTTGAAACGCCGTTGCTTTGAAGATAGCTGTCTAATTTTCATAAAACGATATATCACCCTCAAACCGACAAAAACGACTTACGCATTCCCAATTCTTTTTATTTCATTTTTATTACGTATTTTGTGAATTGTGGATAATCTGAGTTTTTTTTTATTCCCCTGTAACCTGGCAAGAGATTCCGTCTTTTCCACGAAAATTACGTGTCCCTGGGCCGATGTGCAGTCATCCGAGGCCCCCTGACTGCTTCAAGAAGCTTGACTTCTTTAATGAAGACATCTTCGGCGGCGAGAGGAGGCGAAAAGGAACGAGAAGAGAGAAAAAGGAAAAAAAAGAGAAACGTGGAAAGGTACGAATAGCCTTTCGAATGATCCCTGGATATTACAATGGTAGTCCCAGGCACTGGGCATTGTTGGCAGAGTTATAACGTCCGACGACACCCATGGACACGGGATTTCGGCAAATAATAGCGCGGTTGGTTTGAATTCTTTGTCCTCATTTCTTCCACAAAAATCGGTAAAACTAGGAGGGACGTGATCTATGAAGGGCTCTTTAGGTAGATCTGCCTCGCCTTTTTATGGATTTTCTGGTGCAATTTCTAGGGTGAAAATCGTTGAAACATGGAACCAAATCCGTGAAACGAATTTCATGGAATATTTTGAATTTAGTTTGTTGATTTTTCGATGATTCGTTCGTGTATTGCACGATATTTAGCGAAAAGTAAACATAAGTAACAATACTTTCTCTTCTAGCATTTCAACATAAATATTGATCATTAATATTGATAAATGAATGGTTCTTTGAGCATTTTCTATTTTTTAATTTATGACATAAATAGTTAATTTAAGTTTTTTTATTCATCACCAATTGCTAGTAGGTCGTAATTTTGTTTTAACTATCGAGAAACTCGGCTCTGACAATCTTCTGTTTGTTGAGTACTAGTCACAGAATAGGCACAGAATATGTGATTGGCTTCGATGATAATGAAAACTCAATGGTTTTTTGTAAAAAGCATAAAAATGTAAATTGAAAAACAACGAAATCCATCAAAATTTACTCCAGAGCCTTTCGACAAGATATATCAGTCTATCAATTTTGTAATTAACTCAATTAAATTTATTTAGAGGTACTACTTTCTCTTTATACATTTACCATGTTAATTATCCTAATTAAGACTGTTTCAATGTCAATTATAAAATCGTTTTTGAGAATAAATCAGCTAATTCAACTGTTTTTAACGTAGTGGTGTGATTTTCACCCAAGTTTCGCTCCCGAAATTTCTAAATTGGTCATAAAAGGTGGCGACTGATGTACCTTACCAGAAGTTCTCTTTCATCTACCTCAGTATCTCCTTAATCCCCTCCAAACACGGTTTGCCGACCTCACCAAGTTTCTGGACAATTTATTCCCTGACATGTGATACATAAAGCGCCCTAACCTCACGCTCGCATGACTCCAAAGGTACCTGTAAAGCCGTCACAAAGCAGCCACCCACTTACTGTCAGTTCAATGCATCCTCAAACCATCCACTGGGGCATTTTGTGCCCACCTAACTCTGGCATTCATCCCCGAAATAATAAAAATTGGGTGAAAACGCCAACTCGGTATAAAAAATTATTGCGTGAACGTGGAGATCTAAATGGATTGAAAAATTCTCAACAGAACAGAGCTTTTCGACGGCGTTCGCGCGTGTCAATCCTTCCTGGGATTAGCGGCTGATTCTCTGAATGAGAACACATCTTTGAAAACACAAGGTAACCGTCGGGGTGTTCCGAAACACCAGGGGGTTACGCCCTTGGAGACGAGAACAAGAAATTCGAGAGTTGAGGCCAATGATTTTTTTTTCTTGTCAGGGTCAATCCCCATGGAGTTCATTATTTTGCGCAATTTCATGGTAGACAATTTCAATCTCAACTAGTCCCACTCAACCTTAAACGACCGAATTCTCGTCACCAAATTTTTTACAAGACGTCATCACAAGTTTTTTTTCACGATTAACAAACCCTTGAGCATCACACAAAAAATAGTACTCTGCTTTGTTGGTTAGAATCTCCCAATTTCGCATAAAAATCAAAGCCAATGGAATTGGGGCACCAAATAAATTGAATAATCAACATAACTTGAATCATCACTTACGGGATAACCTCAGGTCAACGATTTGTTTCCTACCAGAATCAATCTTCAAGGAGTTCGTTATTTTCCCTGATTTTTTGATACAAAAACTTCAATCTCAACTAATGCCATTTTAACCGCAAATGACGCAGGTGTCGCCATCAAACTCTTTACAAGACGCCATGACATTTTTTCAGGATTCCAGACTCCTCAATGTCCCAACGAAAATGATATTCAATTCTCCATTGTTCGTTGGAGCCCTTCAATTTTTCATAAAACCTAATGCAAATGGAATTGGAGCACGAAATAAATTGAATAATCAACATAATTTCAATCATCACTTACGGTATAGCCTCGAGAAATTATGGAAATAACGATGAATCCGTCCCTGACGTATCACGTTAGCCCAATCGTCGATTCCCTCTTTCTCATACTCGTGTCTCAATCTGGACGCCCTCATCATGTTTTAATTTCACGGTTGGATCTCTCTCCATCCTCGTGGACTGGACCACTTCCCCTACTTTCTCCTTCCCACTCTCGCTCCTAGGGCCCGACTTTGGTGCCGCCTACCAGCCCCCACCTTTCGGGCACTTGGTCTGTGGCCGGGTGCAGAGTGGGAGGAAGGGATGGGTGGAAGGAAGATGGAGTCAACTGCCTGTAGATGGAAGAATGTGAAGAGCATATTCATGGTAAACATGGGCACATAACGCGTGTTGCGAGAGAAATATTCGAGGGGAGTTTAGGGGATTCTTCGATTACTTCTTTAGGCACCTGTGCCTCTAGGATACACAGGAGAGATTGAACGCTGTGGGGTGGAATGGCGAGGGGGGAGGGGGGCAGTTGATTCTGATTTCTTCGGGCAGATGAATGAATAATTCAGGTCCCTTTCCAATTAAAAATCGTGAGGTCGGGCCCCGAGCGATTTTATTCTGGAAAGGGGACTTGATTAACGTGGTGAAAAGCTTCTTTGGGGGGCACAGTATTTTTAGAAGGAGAGATATATTTATTAACTGAGAATGGATAATTTTTATCTTGGTTTAGACTCTTAATCGATGAGTAGGAATTCTAGGGTTTGTTGGAATTGACAATTCTTGATTGAGTCAACTAATGTTTTATGTGATACGTGAAAATTCTGGCGGTTGGTGCCGTCTAGCGGGGGAGAAACTATCGGGATTTCGTCGGCCTTCGGTCGGTCAATAACATCTACTGTATCGGCATTTTTCTGTCGATCATGTACCTACAGGGGCTAAGAACTTTAGAGATACGGCTACGAGCGGTCGGTTTTGTGGTCAAATCCGCTCCATAAGTCAGCAATCTCCCCCATAATCTCTTTAAATATTGAACACTAATGCACTTAGACGGCGGGGGGTTGTAAATAGAAAAACTAACTAATGTACATGATTGTACATCGTTAGTACATGACTGTACTAACCATGATCATTTTGATTTTGTCCACGATGTTGACTGGAAAACATGGAAAAATTGCCCTTTTTAATTGAACCGTAGCTAGTTTTCTAGAAAATCGTTTGTAGATCACGAATATAAAGGTTGACTCGTTTGTACATACTCCAATCAGCGATTACAATCAAATAAAAATTGTGATTACTCTCCACTTCAATTTATTATCTGGTGCTTGACGGCGGAAGGAATGGGGTCGGCAGTAACCCCCCATTTGCAGGGGGTTTGGCGATAATTAACAAATCATAAAATGCTAAAAATCCAGAATCGAATAGGGAATGATGGTATATTATTTCCTGGGGCGTAGGGCTGGGAAAACCCCAATGGGATCTCGACGCAGAGACACGTTCGAAAATTCCCCCGATAATTAAACAATGATATCCCATTTTCTAATAAATATTAAGGGATAAAACCAACGGTATTCGGAGGAGAATTAAATTCTTCTCAATCAGTCCAAGTTGTATTGCTTCATCTTGTTGAATAATAATTAAAAACCTCGAGGAAATTCGAACCGCAGTGGCAAACCCCACAGGTTCTCGGCGCAGACTGTCTTTCGATTTTCCCCTTGAGTTTTAATTTTAATTTTTGAAGATTAAGGGATGAAACTTGGCTTGAGCAAGGAGAATTGAATTCTCCTCCGAACACCGTTGGTTTTATTCCTTAATATTTATTAGAAAAGAACGTATAATTTTTTAATTAGCATAGACAAACACACATGCAAACAAGCCAGAGTCTATATGCCAAACAAACCGAAGAATCAGCTGATTTCAATCAATGGAGCACCAGCACACTTCACCTGGCGCTCTGCTCACTTCGGCACATGTTCGTTTCCAGTGGTGGGAGCGCCTCCACTACCCTCAACTCACTTGAGTGGAAGGGACGCCCGAACGTCACCGAATGCAGCCGAATTATCAGTTCCAGTGGAGAATGGTGTTTTCCTCAGCCACTGGTGCGTCTCAGTATTGTAATTTATACTCGAATTGATCATAGAACTGCCTTCGGTTCTGATTCGGCCGAGGGAGTTCATGAAAGCTTGACAAGGATGTTGAGCCAATCATAGAAACAAGACTGTAGATTGTCTTGACAAGTAGCCCCGAAGATTGCCGAATGTCACTGTTCTCCATTCCGACTGTAGACAATCGCATCAGTGTTTGTGTCTGACTCCCCTGGAGTAGTGGGGGAACGTGAAAAAAAACATCAAACAGCTGAAACATCCGTTACAACAGTTTCAGTCATCACTGATTTCGTTTTTGTATCATTACATATATATTATGTTTCGAATTATTGGATCAACCGAGACACGTGTCAATGATGTGAGAAAATTGGGGCTGAGTTTTGTTTAGACGGAGATAATGGAGGATTGAGGTTAATTGTGGACGAATGAGAGGAATTAAATATTCAAGAATTCAACGGGGCTATCGAACAAAGGATAACGATTGGTAATTGATGTGTTAGGGGTGTAAACATGTCTTGGCTCTTTTGTTTTCCGTGGCCAGAGGGAATTAAGAAGAGGGCATGCAGGTACCTTTTGCAGAGGTATCTTGGACAATTTTTGGAGGAGAAACTGACACTTGATCAATTGACTGTTGATTTGTATAATGGCACGGGAAGAGTCACCAATGTCAGCCTCGATGTTCAGGTAATTTAATCATGGATTTTTCGTTTGACAGTTGCCTTTTTCGAAGCAAATTTATCTATTCATGAATATTTAAGGGGCGAAGACAAGTAAACTAACAGGTTTTGGAACTTCGTCGTTTCAGAAGAATTATTTCACTTTGACGGATATATAGTGATTGTGAAGGGGCTGATGGTGACGATGACAAATGTTTCATTTTTGTATCTTTTAGAGGCGAAAGGAATTTTTTTTCAAAGTGAAGCAAGGCTGTCATTTGAATACGTCATTTGCCAGTTCTAATAATTCTTTAAATTCACAGTTGTGGTATTCATTGTTAATGAAAATCTCAATTTATCAATGAAGACGAGAATTTGGTCGTTTCAGATTTTTTTGACAGCAAAACAATCTTTATTTGAGGTTAGAAAATTAAAAAGTTGACGTATGCCATTTTTTCTCAGTAATGAGCATTGTATTCAATTTATTTTAGTTTTTTTCCTTGCTAATGATAATGACGACAATGACTCACTTGTTTAGATTTTTTACTAGACAAAAGAGATAAATAATTTATTATATATAATTTATTATCGCAGATAAATAATTTATTATCGCAGATAATAAATTATTTATCCTCTTGGAATTTTGTCGCTTACCAAGGCCAATTTCTTATTTATAATAATTATTTTCTAACGATTGAAAACCTATCGGGTTCCCCTTTATCAATAAAAAGGCTTCTTAACAATGATTATTGAACACTAGAATTTTTTCAGTCCTCATTACAAAATTACCATACAAAGACCGTCTGAACTTTCACATCTATTGTACAGGCACTCAATGAAATGGGCGAGCAACACCACTTACCCCTGGAGTTCGTCGACGGTTTCATATCCGAGATGTCCCTCAGCATACCCTGGTCAGCGCTCCTCAGCGAGGCCAGCTATGTCGAGGTCAAGGGTCTCAAGCTCACTGTTCAGCCTCGACAGAGAACAGAGACTGGCACCTCCATGTTCGAGTCGATGTGGAGCTCCATGACATCCAGCATGCAACTGGCACAGGAGTGCCTGCAGCAGGATGCCAATAATGCGGGAAATGCACAGCCTCTCGAGGGGGTGGAGTTGTTCGCGCAAACTATAGATTCAAGTATGCATGATGTTAACTTTTAAGTTAAAAGTGAAAAGTAAAATTGAAATACATTAAAGCCTCTCAGATAAAGTAAATTTACGACTCGAGTTCTAAATTCTAAAATGAGATCAGGTCTTCTACTTTCTTAGTTAAAGCAGAATTTGCAAGTTAATAATAATATAGTTTTAAAATAATGTAAACTCCCTGACCACGATAATTGCATTTTCAGTACTCTCTCGAGTAAAAGTGAGATTTCTGGATACTGTGATACGCCTGGAGCACGTCCCCCTAGACTCGACCACAGGAGTAGCGATAGAAATGTGTATAAGAAACCTAGAATATTCGGACGAGGCAGGTTCAGACCCCTCGACCCTGACGCTAGACCCCACTCAACCAACAAAAGGTTACATAGTATCGGCCTTCACGACTAAACGCTTCTACTTGGAAGGGGTGACCATTCACATAGACGAGTTCCCCTCCCGCTTGCGGACATTCTCCCGAAGTGTGATCACGACCTCCCGAGGATCAACGCCGGATTCGAAAGCTTCTGATGGACATTTTTCTTCCGCACAAATGTCTCCCTCGATGCACACGCCCCCAGAGAAGAGCATAATAACGACACTGTCCCAGTCTAATCCGATAATCTGTGGAAAGCTGACGGGAAGGCAGGAGATCAGACTGAAACTGAAGCAAGGAGAAGGTGTATCAGGTCCTAAAGTGGAGCTTGAGGTGACTCTGGGGTCTTTCATCTCCTTCCTGAGTCCTAGGCAGCTTCACGTTCTCCTGGAGCTCTGTCACGGCCTCGCATCCCCAGACCTGGAGGACATGTCGAACGTGGCGCCACGTCCCTGTGTGGAGAAGCCGATGGCTGGTGCCGACTTCTCCAGGGTCGAGCGGGAACTGATGCACCAGTTGAATCCACCTGCTGGTACCAGGTCCACAGATCTACGGAACACTCAGGGCTGGTCGACAGCTTCCCTGGACGATTCAGACAACGAGGAGGAGTTCCTTCCCATGAAGCTGCCAGGCATGTCTGACTCCATGTCCACCAACGCCGTCACCATGGATGAAAGTATGACAAGCACCACGAGCTCCAAGAGCTCGATAAATGTCTCGAGAACGCACAAACACAGGACAAGCGTGGAGACAGATCCCTGTGCAGAGACTTCTCAATTTCACATTCGAGTTTCCTCCATAGCTGTCGTTGTTCTCCACGAGGACATCTTGACACTGGGGATCGAGTCGCGAGGACTGACGTGTGCCAGCATCGAGCAGATGAGGAAAACATCTGAGGACTTCTTCAATAGTTTGGGAATTTTTGCTGCGGATTATGGCAACAAAAACTTCGAGAAGGCTTCGAAAATGTTTCTGGAGGCGTGTAAGCTGAGCCATATAAGGCTCCTGGCAGCTCCACTGGTGATCGAGGGCTCTGAAAAGACGACAAGCCAGGCCTCCGCCATCACCGGGTCCCTCACACTGGCGAGCCTAGAGCTGATAGAGTGCCTGATAGATTCAAACAAATCGACGGAAGCTCAGAATATCGAGTTCATAGAGCTTCTGTCCTTCGCCAGGACCGATACCCAGGGCTTCTCCAACACAACAGACTTCAGGATGCGTTTCAAGTACTCCGAGAAAGCTGTACGTCATGGCCAGATGACAAAATTCACTCATCCTCGAACGGAAATAGAGATAACATTGGAGCCCTGTCGATCAGAGCTAGATGTTACGCTAGTCGACCGCATATCAGCTGTGCTGAATCCCCAGCATATCTGCGTGAGTAATCCTCCGACTAAGGGTAGGGACATGTGGAACCAGCAGAGTATGTTCTACCAGGCTGTCGAGAGCCCCATAATCTCCGACTCACGAGTGGACATCAGAGTCTCGTCTCTGAAGATGACGATTAAACTTCGCTTTCCAGTGCCAGATTTACGACCTCTTCATGACATGAGCAGAGTTCCCTGGTGGACCAGATCAGTTCGTCCTGACTTCATAACCATGACTCTGAGTAACGCACAGCTACACACATCCATGGACAGCAAGAGTCACCACTTGACGAGGCACGAGATCCAGTGTAAGGATTTGTTGATCACCTACGCTGAAGTAGATTCCGATATTCCCATTGAGATTGGTAGAAGTCAGGTTGACGAGAAGACTGACGGATCGCTGCAGCAGAACGAGAGCCAATTCGGCTGGCCGAGAATTGTGATAACACTTTTTCCTCAGCACCTGGGGGGGCCCCTAGAGGAGAGCTCCGAGGAGGAGCCCAACTCGAGCCTCGACGAAGCACTCAATCCCCCGAGGCATCAACCCTCGCCCTTCAGCTCCAAGAGAGTCATTCACGAGTCTGACACGCCCCACACAGAGTCAGAGTCTTACAACAAAGATGATCAGGAACGCCGGGAGGGGGAGGAGCTCGTCATCCCTGGGAATCGGCAGGAGATGCTGGAATTCATAGAGGAGGGCGCCCATGGGTCCAAACTGCAGATAGAAATCACGCTGCCCTGTTTGTCGGTTCAGATACCATCAAAGCATCTGTACGAGCAGCTATACAACAGGATCAACACAGATCTCTTCCTCTGGGAGCCCTCGGCCCCTCGCCCCGCCAGCCAACCCGAACCCAACATCGCTCTGGACCTGGCTTCCACCCTCTTCCAGGAGTCCATTTACCCGAAATTCAGTATGTGCAAGAGCGGTATCCACTGTGACTCAGATGTCGACTCTGACGATGAGGGGGTCTTTCACTCCACCGAAAAGAACTTTGACAGTGCCAGCAAGACTCCGAAAAGTGGCCAAACGAAAATGGCGCTGACGTTGAACATTCCCCAGGGTTTGTTAAGCATGTACACACCAGTACGCGATAGCTCATCGAATGTGATACCAGGTCAGCAGGGGGAGCTGATCCTCCGTGTGGATGATGCAACGATTTTCTGTGTGAACTCGTACAAAGGCGACTCAAATCTAGGTTACGTGTGCACTCTCGTGAAGACGGTGGGGTTGAATCACTGTAGTTTGACGACGATTCCCTCCCAGTCACCTCCACTGCGATCCATCAACAGTGTAACCCCTAGACACTGTCAGCCATCAATATACCGTAGCAAAGATGGACATGAATTGGGAACGGATAAGGACATGCTGACGGTTGCAGTGAGAATCCAAGCTGCCCACCAGACCCACCATATAAAGACCTTCAGAGTGGCAGTGGGCATGAGGAACGCCACTCTGAGACACCGGATGTGCTCCTCTCAGGTATCCTGGTTCTCTCAGTTTATGGATTGTCTGGATGTCGTGGATCATCCCGTGGCCGGGTACTCCCCACCAGGTGTTCTAGTCGAGCTTCATCTTCATTTGTGGAACTGTTCGGTGGATTACAGGCCTTTGTATCTGCCGATGAGGTCCATGCTGACCTTGGGAAGTTTCAGTGTGTCGTCGAACATAGCAGCAAAGACCAATACCTCGACTCTGAGGTTTATCGCTGAAGACATTGCTCTGTTCATCTCTGAGAAGTTGGGAAACGAGGTGGATCTGAGGAGGGACTACGTCTGTGTAATGGATCTGGGACTGTTTGAGCTGTCGCTGCGGCTGAACGAGAAGATGTGTGGCGGTGGGCCCAGGGTGGATCTCCGAGCCAGCAACAATGTCCTCCACATTAGGACTTGTGCGGATTCTGGAAGAGCTCTGACACAACTACTGACGTACTTCGCTAATGATGGTGATCTAGCACCGAATGCAGTCTCAACTGACAGCATTGCAGTTCCCTCATCAGGGGATGAGGAGAGCCTCCTGGGAGACGAGAGCATAAACACGTTGAGTAAGAGTCAGGAGGAGAGGGTGAATAGTCTCATGGAGGAGGCCATGGAGGATACGGTGAAGGGGAACTGCTCGGCGACTTTGGAGAAGAGGGAGCCCAAGCCCGAACCCAAAGTGGAGGTGTTTTTCTTCCCGGACGAGTCTCATCCAGTGGCGATAGCCTCGTCAGAGATGACTGGTAATGACACCTGTCCTATTGGTCAGAAGCAGTCTGATTCTGATCCTGACGAGGACTTTTGCATTCTGGGAGAGGAAGCAGGTGCTGGCATAATGCCAAGGCACGGTGTTCCCGAGGTGCGATGGCTATCTCAAGAGTACATCCGCGTTGTTGATAATCATTTCTCGATTCCTCTGGGGAAAACTGATCTGCTGAAGGCACCAAAGAAATTCCCCCCAGCAATCCTGAGGTATACGCTGTGTGAGATGACACTGGTCTGGCATATGTACGGGGGAAAGGACTTTGGGAAGCCCCAGCCACAGGTGAAGAAACACGTGACCATTGATGACTCTCTTCATAAGGACGGCTTCTCGGTTGGTCGGAGTAGATCAGCTGTCGTCGGCTTCAGTAAGATATCCCCCAATGAAATTAGATTTGGCTCGGCGCCGAATTCTCCAAGGAAGATCAGGCTCAACTCGAATGACTGGTGGACACTGGGTGGTCCGGGACGACAGCACGACGTTCTTATGGAGCTGCAGCTTAATAAAGTTCGGTTTCAACACGAATCGTATTCGGAAAACGCTGCTGAGGCTTCCAGGCAGGTGCTGCTCGTCAGTGAGATTGAGATTCGTGACAGACTGGCTTCCTCTCATATCAACAAGTTCCTGTACCAGTACAGCAGTGAGGCTAGACCTAGGCAGACACACGCCAATATGTTTGCCTTGAAGGCCGTTCATATCAGACCTGATCCCAAACTCAATGCTCAGGAATGCTGTCTGAAAGTGAGTGTTCTTCCCCTTCGACTGAACATCGATCAGGACAGCTTGCTGTTTCTCATTGATTTTTTTACTGAACTCACGGGGACAACAAAGACCAGTCAGGATCCAGCGAATGGGCCGGCGAATACTACATCGTCACCGGGATCGAAACAGGGAACACCGACGCATCATCCCCCAGTGATGAGTGTTAATGATAACGAGGGTGAGGGGGTTGTGGAGTCTGAAACTGTGAGTGACGGGGACCTTGTCGATCATAATCTCATGATTCTCTTGGAGGACGAGCTGACCATCAAGGAAAGCAAACAGAAGGTCAAGGTCACCAGTGGAGGACAGGACGACTCCCAGCCGATTTATTTTAGGAGTGTTATTTTCGCACCAGAGGTACTAGTCAGACTCGATTATCATGGGAAAAGGGTGGACTTGACTCATGGGCCTTTGGCTGGGCTGCTCATGGGGTTGGGACAGCTCAACTGCTCGGAGCTGCGGCTCAAGAGGCTCACTTACAGGCATGGCCTCCTGGGCTTTGAGAAACTGATGGCGTACTTGTTGTCCGAATGGCTCCAGGACATCAAGAAGAATCAGTTGCCCAGTTTGTTGGGGGGAGTGGGGCCCATGCACTCGCTGGTACAGCTCTTCCAGGGGATCAGGGATCTCTTCTGGATGCCTATCGAGCAGTATCAGAAGGATGGGAGGATTGTGAGGGGCCTCCAGAGGGGGGCCAACAGTTTTACCACATCGACGGCCATGGCCGCCCTGGAGTTGACCTCCAGGTTGGTTCATGCTATTCAAAGCACTGCCGAAACTGCTTACGACATGGTCAGTCCTGGGCCCAGTGTCAGAAGAAAGAGTAAGGGACAGAAGGGGAGGAGAAAGCGGTATAGTCAGCCGCTGGATATCAGGGAGGGCATGACCAATGCTTATATGCTAGTCAAAGAGGTAATTAATTTATTCATCATAAAACTCAATCGTTAATTATGATGTTTTGAATATTTCTCTCTAGAGACATCTATGGGCAATGAATAGATACGTCAAGATTTTTTCAAATTTTGATTTTATCCAGTGAACGCTTGGGTTTAGAGCAAAATATGATAAGATATTGCGTAATTAATTCAATTTGCAAAATGGCTTTTCAGGGATTGGGTGAAACAGCCAATCAATTGGTGCGTGTAGCGAGTGTGGAGCACGAACAGAAGGGTGTCTCTGGAGCTGTTGGTGGGGTACTGAGACAAATTCCTCCAACAGTGGTTAAACCGATCATCCTCGCCACCGAGGCGACAAGCAATGTCCTCGGTGGTATGAAATCCCAATTGGTGCCAGATGCTAGACACGAGGCAGCTCAGAAGTGGCGACAGGATCCTCGGGACGTCAATTAGGACGAGCAACCATTTTTTTTTATATAGGTACAACAAACTACTTGATTGATAACATACAAACTTAGTGCATTTGTGGGAGCAAATTTGATTGATGAGTCGAGAGTGTTCGCTGAGAAAATCGATTAGATTCACTAAAACGTTGGCAAAAATTAAAAAATGATGAGGTTTAACATTTTTTGTTTATTATGAAGTAACATTTTCATATGGAAAACAATAAAACTTTTCTTCAAAATGGGGACAAAATCCCCAGGAGAACATCAGGGAATAATGTCCACGTAGAATTTCTTATTGAATAATTTAATTAATAATGAAATAATTAGTTATTAATTCCTGTCTATCAAAAACGATGAAAGAGCACGAATAATTCATCAGTGATTGCCTCAGTTATTCAATTAAATTTATTTCCCACAAATAATCATTTGAATCGCGCAAAGGCTGGGATGTTCTCACACACGATTTAACTCAACGTCAATTTTATTTTTTAACCGAGCTGGGGGATGATAGATTTAACCAGAATATCCAACGAGTTCGATTACTGCGTGAATGCCATAACAGTTACTTTCATTAATTATTGAGTTAAGTATCAGTGGTGCCTGGAAAGGACTCATTCACCACGAACTACGGTTGAAGTTTCAGTGATGAAATGCTGAGAATACGTTGAATGATGAAGATATACTTTATATTTATAGAATTTAAATGACAATGAACGATACAACTGTAATGTATATATTATCCTCACTCGTAAGTATTTTTGTTCTAACGATGTTTTTTATCAGTGATGTATATGTAATGATACAAATTTTTTATTAATAAACATTGTATGCCTATTTTACCGCTGATTAAATTTAACCTTGAATGTTCCTCTTGCTCCGTCCTCCCTTAACTTTATCAGGATTAAAATTCCTGCAATCGATAACTTTGAGTTCTGGCTTGCCGACTGACCGTAACAACAGGGGTTCAGGGGTTGTTCCGGAGGGAAATGTTTTGACATTCAAATTTAATGTTTGATAGTTTTTATTTCTATCGACTTCTTGTGATGAATAAAGTGCAAACATGCAAATTTTATCACGCTATCAGAAAAAGTAACTTTTTAGGACTTTGGGAATGTTAGCGTTAGCCGTCCCTCCCCCTACGTGCGTTATAAAAAGGTGTCAACCGAACAAAAATAAATAACTAGACAACTGACAGCTGAATGTTCCTAGAGACATCGCATGACTCACCCAGATGCTCAATTTTTAAAATCAATTTCTTTTCGTAATTCACTTCAAGATGATTATTCTCCTCCATTTTCTCATTTTATTCGCAATAAATTCTCACGTGAAGAGTTATGGAAAATCTCGAATAATGTGGCACGATTCAGTATCATGTGGATCCACTCCCCCCGACAGAAAGGAAGTTGATAAAAAAAAAGTTAGAAGTGAGCCCGCAAAGGGCTACAATTGTGGAGTCCTCGGGATCGGAGTTGTCCAGAAAATCCCCTACAACGAAAGTCATGATCGGATACCCGTTGATTTCTCATCGGCTTGTGTGAGATGCGGCTTGTGCATCGCTATCGCTGATAAGGTCAGGTGTAGCGAGAGTTATATGCGAGAATAGTGGGTAGTTATTGCTTCCATCGATTTTTTAATTGTCATTATTTATTTTTAGATTAATAAAACTCTGATGGCACCGAGCAATGGATTATCATGTGATCGATACTTCGATAGTGCAGAAGCTGAGGGCAGGTTGAGGACATTTTGTGGAGATTCATTCTCAGGGTGAACGTTAAAGTCATGTTCGAGAACAGAGTGATTTAACATTTCAAAGTTTATTATTTTAATGGGTTATTATATTCATGAGCTATTCTAATATTTAGTGATAAGGGATTCATTTTCATTTAACTGAATCACTTCGTGTTTCCTTCACATTTAAAGTTTGCCAGTTTGTTTAAAAATCGATTGCAGTGAATAAAAATAAATAATTATTACTTAATCTGTGATGTTTCCTCTCTTTTAGGTACAAACTGAGAGAAATTCGAGGGAAAAGATTCATTGGAGACGATGTTCCGGGTTCAGTCGTCGTCAAATCCACGGGAGAAGGCCTGTGGACCCAAAAGTAATGCCCTTCCACTCAAAATATTTCCAATTTTGGTTCTACTCCTGTGATTTTTAGATTGAAAGACAAGTGCGAGGAGATTATCAGTTCAATCGATGAAGAATATTTATTGAAATATCTGAGAGCCCGGTGTAACGTTCGTGATGGCGATTTGAGGGATATTTTGTGCCAGGGGAGGATGGGAGCATCGAGAGACTGTCGAGGAATATTTGTCCCTTGATACCAACGACAATTGAAGGATCATAGGGCACTACATCGAGAGAAGTGATGGAAATTTAAATAAATTTTCATCGCATTGAAGTTTCCCCAGGAAAATTCGAAAAAGTTTCGAGCAATTTCGAAAACTTGTTAAGGGATAACTGACTTTGAATGTAAAATAAATTACGAGAAAATGGACGGGAAATATTTAATGATGAAATGGGAAAGTTTCGGGTTTAAAAGCTCTAGGAAAGCGTTTTCCCTGAGGAAATCTGGAGTTTTTTCTCACGGAGTGCCTCCACCAGTTGACAGAAGCCCCGTGAAAATAATCATTCATTGAGCGATTCCTCGGTGCCTCGATGTTCTTCCGGAAAGTGACCTTTCCGATAATCTTAGAGATGACTATTCTCCGCTGATTCCAAATGCGCTCTATCACTCCTAGGCCGAGTGATGTGACAATGCCAATTGCAAGAATGATAAATGCTGAATAAACATCGGCAATTCTTGCGCTATGAAAGGTCGTAGCGTCTTGACACCTCGGCATATCAGGCAGCATCTTCTCTCTTATTTTATCGATAACTCCACACTCATCCATTTTCAATATACTGAACAGAAAATGAATTTTAATTGCGAAAAAATGAGCAATAATTTAATCCAGAGAAATGATTCCAATCCAATTTTTCATCTGCAAACCAATGAATAAATGTTGAAATCCACTATTGGCCCGCCAATCACCATTCAATATTGGCTCAATATCTACCCAAAGTTGGCCCAACGTCGGTTTAACATGGGGCCAGTGAACTCAAAATGAAAGAAAATGAATAAATTTTATGTGATTGATAATCATTTCTCAGGGCCTGCTACACCATCATCACCGCAATTATCATTACCTCAAATTAATAATCTTCTCGTAAGGGCTGTACTGTGCCATTGGCAGTGCAACAGTTGTGAAGGTGTGTTTAATCTCAATTTCCTTCAATGAACATCTCTCGTGAATCAGAGACGTTCTGAGGGCCCGTCGGGCCAGTGTGGCACTCGCGAAGAACCCGTACCTACCCCCCACAGCCCTCTGAAGGCCCTTGCTAGTGCTCAATCGCGATTCGCGTCCATTAAATGCCTTAATATACAACTCACGTAACGCACTGTCGTTCGCATTCTAGAAAATTTAATCGTCAAATTAATCGCCAACAGCAACTTCCTGACATACAAATACATCAAAATAAAACCTACTCGCATGTACTCGTCGTCCACGTCGCTGTACCCCAGCTTGAAATTATTGTGCAGGAGATCGTCCAGGGTTTTTATCCCCGCGGCTTGGACCGATAAAATCGAAGTGATGAAGCCCGCATATGCATTGTACGTCACTAGAGCGAATACTAGACTTGTTAAGAGGGCGGTTTTCCCGGAGAGGGTGGACGGAGTCCAAGGAGAACCTGTCAATGCACGACATTTAATTGGAATGCCAACTTTTCTCGGTCGGATATCACAAGATGAACATTTCGGACTCCGGGGAATTGACGTCAGACGTTTTTAACGCGGTAAAAAGAAAAATTATCGAGAAGAATAAAAAAATTATTGAACATTTCAGGTGTTTCACTATCGACTGGGGATTGCAGTATTTGATTCTGAGGATGAAGTATTTGATGAAAAAAAAATAAAATAATCATGGAAGCTCATTATTATCAAATTCAACTCGAGAACATGAAACCAGATATGTACCTTGCATGCACATAATACTAGTGCACCACAAGGTGGCCTCCCCAATGCCAGTCTGTCTCCCCCTCTGCTTGCTGAGTACATTATTAGCCGCATAATTGATCGAGCCAATGGTGACAATAATAAAAAATTGCATGAGTGCAACGCAGAGAAGTAAACGATTGTTGAAGGGCTGAAGAAATATGTCCCTCATAGTGCCTGACTCGGGTGGTCGTATGTAGATATTTCTCCTGCAAATTGCTTTATTCAATCATCAGTTCATTATGTCAATACCCTCTCCCTTGTCCCCATTTGGCCAATTTTCTACTTGCAACTCAATTTGCAACCATGAAAGTCGGACATACGTGTAACGTATCAGAGGATGAGTGAAGCTCATGTCTCGATGACGATCTTCATTGGTTGTGATGTAACCGAGCCCAATGTCCACAGCTCCAGTGTACACGTCACCCAGGAGATTACTCCAGACTTTGTTAGTTAGGGTACCAAGTTTCTCGTGCGGTACAATGTTCAGACTTTAACAGGACGAGAGGGAGACAAGATTTTTTTTTTTAGAAAAATCTGTTATTCTGTTCATGTTTCCTCAGAGTTTTTTTGCGATTTTATAGCGAAATGTTGGTGTATAAAATTGAGAAGTTTGGGCTGAGAAAATGAAGAGATTATCGCGCACATTTTGTCGAAGTAAAAAGTGTCCATTGGCCTCTTTTGATACTTCTTTCCGTCATTAGAATATGAATGAGGAGAGTCAATACATGTGTAAACATACCTTGCGTTCAAATTGTGGGCAAGAAAACCAATAAAATCGTTCATTGGTTGATCTTCACTCGGTTCCTCCTCGTACGACGTGATTTCCCCGTTCTGATCGTCACTCGTGCCATTCAGAATGCCCACGATCATCGGTAGTTGAAAAAAATTATTTCTGAGGGCGACGTTTATCTGGAAAAAAAATTATTTGTTTAATAGAGATGAGACTTAATGTTCAAATGAATTTCACCTTAATTAAGGATTTGCATTAAATTTTTTACAATCCTAATAACTATTTACACATTCGTTATGCGTGATTTACGGAAAAAAATATTTTCTGATTGAAATAATTTTATTCAGATGAAAAATTTTATGCAGAATCCTATTGAGGAGTGAGCCCTGCTAACTGGGGGTTTGAGCATTGGAGCTCCAGGATTCCAGTACCCGAGTGGATCCACCACAAGACTTGAATTATCATTGATTCTTATTTTGTACGTGTGGACAAGGTAGTACGATATCGATCGATTCTCCATCGACGAGTACTCCAGGTTTTTTGTTACATTATCGGGAATAACTTGGTGTGAATTGTTCCACTTGAAGTTGTAGGATTTAATGTATTCTCGAAATTCTCTGCAAATTAGTGTCATGAGCTTTAAAAAATATTCCTCTAAATTCGGTTAAAAATAAAAAAAATGTCAAACTATTGCGAGAAGTTAATTCTATTTTTTTTCAACAGAAAATTATAAAAAATTATAAACTAATGAAGAAATTCAATGAGCATTTGTTCAAATCATATCACCTGTTTTTGTAATTGAATATCTCTTTCTTCACATCGTAAGCACTGGAACTTGACGTTGCAACGACAACATCCGAATTAATTCCAATTGTCAAATTCCTCAGAATCAGATCGATACTCGTGTCATTGGAGTCGGTTGTTATTAACAACCAGGATATATAATAGTCAAACAGTCGTTTGCTCGACGCCTACAAATCACAGTCAATATTCTCGCAAAAATGAAATGGCATTACTTACGGGTTTTTATTTTATTATTCATACGGTTTTTAAAACACTTTCTGCTGACGTGTGATTCAATCGATCGAGGAGAACGATTGCTCCAACTCTGTGTCTTCGAATAATCAGGGCTTCTGGTAGTTTATTTGTGAGTGTTGATTGAATTGATATACTCATTCCCTGGTCACTCAGGCAACTTATGAGGGCTTTTGCATAATACATTATTTCGTCTAGTTTAAAATAAGAAGAATCAAAATTCAAGCACGAACTAGTCGACTCAGGATAATTAATTTTTTGACTTGAAAAATCTCGGAGAATATTTATTCTATCGAAAAATGCCAACAAACATTTTTTCTGGATAATTCAACGTACAATAAAAAAGCTCTCCTGACTTTTGTCGATAAATGTAAGAGTTTTTTAGATTTTTTGACTTTTAGTTGCACGAAACGCACGATGTAGTGAAATTAAGGAAGATAAACTCACAATTCCCATTTGATAAATCATCAAACAGCACAATCTGCTCCCAGGATCTGAACTTAGCGTATTCCACCATCAATTGGAGTGTCAATGGTGACGGTGGTGGACGCATCTGTCCCTGATTCCCATTCAAAATAACAAAGACCAGGGCAATTGTGGTGAATTCACGAGTTTTTATGACCATAATGCTGCGGCCTCACGTGTACTTTGATAAATGTCAGACATTCTACTGTCAAAACCTGAAGAACATCAGCTCTAGAAATAGTTAATGTGCACTTGATGGCCAGATCGATTGATCTGGAGAGATACCGATCATCAATTCATTCAAACATTCATTAATTGCTTTTTACATCGTATCAGAAATAACTGTAGAATTATCTCTCGCCGAAAATTTCCCCAGGGAATCATTAATGATTATAAATATTATGAAAATGGATTGGAGTCTACTCTGTTCGTCTGTTCAGTCACGAGGGAAATGCCTCAACCTGTCCTTTTTCCGCCAAATTAATGAGACAAAAGATATTATTTTGTTTGAGAGGAAGGAAGGAAGAAATTTTTCAAAAATAAATTTTAATAACTCTGTTAATAAATGTCAACAACAATTGAATTTTTTCACGTGGTAATTCCTTTCAAGAAACGTTTCGAAATTATTCAGGCGCTAGGATTGGGGTCAGTTATTCGCCGTATAAGCGTATTTAACTGGTCGACATACGAAAACAGAAAATAATAAATCAGTAACTGTCTGCGATGCATTGCGATTACACCGTTCGATTCGAGTGTTTGGGGTCTTTGTGAATTTTTGATTATCGCACCTGTGGTGAATCTGATTTGAGGAATCTGGAGGATGTCGCCGAGTGCGGTCGATTCGAGGATAAATGTGCATAGATATCAGGGGGATAACGAAGGGGTGGAGGATGTCGTGAAGAAAAAGGGGAGGTGGTGGTTTGAATTCGAGACTGAACTTATTTGGTCCAATATCATTGGGATCGTTGGTTTTCACCTGTTGTCACTGTACTTTATTATTACGTTTGAATATAGGAAGGAACCCGTCCTAGTCCTCTGGAGTAAGTGGGGATTGTTATTTACCAAGTGATTGCAGAGACTGATTCACTGACACAGATTTATTTTTCAAATTTTTCTGCTGATTTGGAGACGTTTAAAGTTAATGGAAATTGTCGTGCGATGAAATTCGTGTCTCGATGTCAACTGGATTTATTGATTTATTTTTCAATGACTTACGAGCTGTTAAAAAAATTCAGCAATTGATGAATTCACTGAATAAATTTGTCCCCACATTTTGAGAAGTTACAAATATTTTCATTCTTCTTGAACGAATCCACAAGTTGAACTGAATTTTAGAAAATTAACACACTATGAAAGATATTTTCACGGTCTGATGACCAAGTTTTACAAAATCCCGAATTTTTTATGTTTAAGCATTTGTTATGTGCCAATTGAGTGGATTTGGAGTAACGGGTGGTGCCCACAGGCTGTGGACCCATCGAGCCTACAAAGCTAAATTACCCCTTAGAATAATTCTAGCCATTCTCTACGCATCCGCAGGAATGGTAATCACAACGAATTCAATTAATCAAGAAATCAGTGAATCAAAAAATATCAGCGGTCTTTATCCCCCGATAAATTTGTAGAATCCCATCTACGATTGGGTGAGGGACCACCGCGTGCACCACAAATACACGGAGACAGACGCTGATCCCCATAATTCTAAAAGAGGATTTTGGTTCTCTCACGTGGGGTGGCTGATGATGAAAAAACATCCCGAAGTCCACCGGCGAGGACGCGGTCTCGATATGAGTGATGTAGAGGCTGATCCTGTAGTCATGTTTGTCGATCGGTAATTACTTAAATTTAAATATGAAATACAGTTTTTTTTTCGCTTCTTCGAAACTCTGATCTCTTCATTATCGACTCATCCCTAAATTGTATCGTATAGCACGCCTCAGGTCGACTTGTCTCAACCCTTCCTGTGTCTCTGGGCCTTACGCCTTCACGGAGACAAATATTCCGTCAAAATGACGGACATGAAACTCCCTTAACGATTATGGAACTGATTGGAAAATTTTAAATGATGGTCCTTGAAAATGGTTCACTGAAAATTCAGATAAAAATTACGAAAAGCTCCGAAAAAATTCATTAACCGTTTCGTCAAAATTTCCTCATTCATATTTTGCGCCGGAATGTCGGGATAATATTTTTTAGGATGAGGGCCATAGGGATTTTTAGCTGCGGGGCCTTGTCAAACATTACATGCCACTAAGGAGGCTATTAAGTCATTTGTGGAGCTATAAAACCATGCTTAATCCTAGATATATGTATAGGTGAATTACGTGAGTAGTTTGCCAAGACTGTCTGCAACTAATGAACTGGAAGGCTCCTCAGATTTACCCCATGCATGATATAATCATCTAGGTAATTCCCAGGTCTAGACATTCTACAACCGAAATAGCTGCTTAGTTCCTCAGGTTTAGACACTTAAATTTTATTGTTGCATAAATCTATTATGAGTGATCATTACCTCATTCCTATATTGACAGTTTGTAAAAATTAATCTGATTGAACGCCTGTTGCAATTTAAAAACTGGTGGAATCCTCGAAATCAAATGAATTCCAAATTCAATTTAGCCGCCTAAGTTTTGAGAACTTTTCTCGTGATAAAGAAGAAAATTACTGTGTTGGTCGAGTTGAATTTACTAACTGTTCTAGAAGTTTCGTAATTATCTGCACAATAATTATCAGACTCGTAAGGTAAAATTAACGATAAGTCGACATGAAATTCCTGCAACTTAAAAAAAAATTAATCACCGCCTCTTAATGTTCAGTAAATTTCGGGATGAAACTGAGAGAAACATGACTTGTCATGAAATTTCATAATAAAACAGTAGGATAATTTTTATCGAAAATTTCTTTCCGCGTAAAAAATTGATAAACGGCTTCACTTTGCCCCGTCTCAATAGTACTACTATATGTCACGATAATTATCCCCAGACACAACATGCAATTAATTAATTTATTCCCACGACACGACTGAGAGAAGAATTTGGCTAACGTTACCCAATGAATTCACTCAATTTACGTTTGAAATATATTGTATGAATTATCGTTAACTACAAATTTTGTTAACCTAATGAAACACCTTTTTCGCGGCTATCGGGTAATACAACAGTTTGCTTTATGCAAAGAGTGCACTAGGAAAATAAATCAGATAACGATTGATATTCTTGACATAAAGAAATGCCCTTTCCAGAAAATAGTTCTCTGAGGCACGTAGACATTTTCAGGTAGTCCAAGTTCACCATCGCATTCATATAGTACATGACCTTGACCACGAACCCAAATCATTTTTTGTTGTCAGGCGTTATATCGCACGATTCATAGTATTCGACCCTTCATTTTGTGGGGAAATTCCTCTTCATTTATAACTATTAAAATGAGTCCTTCGAATAAACATTCTACAGCTCAACTAAACCATTCGATAACAATAAATGAGTATGTTGTTGTTCTACCTCAACAACACCATTCGATAATAGTTCCCGAACCTCGTCAACACAAACTGTATTCCTTTATGAGTATGTTCTAGTGATATTTTTTTCAGGCATTTCATTCTCTTCAAGATAATCTTCTGCTTCGTAGTACCAGTTCTCATTCCTGTTTATGTATTCAATCAAAATTGGAGGGCGTCCATTATCTCGGAGCTCTTCATCAGGTACCCCATTGTTCTCAATGGGACATGGTCTGTCAACAGTTTTGCACACATATGGGGCTATCGTACTTACGACAAGTAAATAATCATGTTCAGACCCCAATGAGCGTTTTCGCTAATTAACCCTTAATTTTTGTTTAAAAAACATCTCCCTCATTTTCCCAGATCGATAAAACCAACCGAAAACTTCATAGTGGCCATAGTGAGTGTCGGTGAGGGTTGGCACAACTACCATCACGTTTTTCCATGGGATTACAAAGCCGCTGAATTTGGAAATCTACTGCTGAATCCCACAACCGCGTGGCTAGATCTGTTGGCTAAAATCGGTTGGGCGTACGACTTGAGGGAGGCATCGGCTGATCTCGTACGGAAAATTACAGTGCATCGAGGAGACGGCTCGCATCATCTCCACAGTTATTACAAATCCGCCTCCGATAGACGCAAATCCCCAGAGAGATCGACTCGTCAATAAAAATAAGGAGATCTATGTGATTCCGTAGTTTAAGTCCATTATTTCTTCCATCGCTGTTATCACAAATCATTTTGATAAAGAAATTTCTAATCTCCATTCAAATGTTTTATCTATGATTTTTATCACCCCTGAAGACTTCATAACACAAAAAATTTCATCGACTTCCCTGTTAAAAGATGACAAAATACATAATTCATAAAATCATTAAACTCAGTGAATTCTCGAACGTTACGAGCCATCGATGGTCTGAGTCCGAAGTTTTTATCGCTGATAAAGGCCATAACACCACTCAACTAGAAATATTTGAACTAGGCACGTGGCGATATTATATTTAATTTCGGTGGATTTTCTTGAGAAAATTGACAATGATTAAGTATTGATGATTATAATTGTCATGCCATTCAGAGTGATCAATCAAATTACTCCCTAGTGTGGTGCCATCGGTTATATAGTATGAATACGTTATCGTAAATATGCTATCAAGTTTTTCATGCAAATGTCGAGGTCCCACAATTTAACTTCTATACTAAGTCCAGCATGAGAATAGTCCTGAAGCGCCCCCACTCTCTAGTATTTAGGTATAAGTTGTGTTGCCCCACTCCTCAAACTCAAGATCATGCTCGTTGTGCCCCGACTTTATAAAAGAAAATAAAATGCGGGTGTCTTATCCATTTTCCTGTCTGCCCTCTTGAGGAATACTAGGGGGAGCGTTTGCATTCACTCGGCTTTCGATTCTTCCGGTGGTAGCTGCAGCCGAAAGCATGACAGTTTGTGAGTTTAATCATATCTGCATTTATCGATAATTCGTTTCTTCAATAATCAATGAAATTCTTCAAATTTTTGGAAAATAGCTGACTTGAAGAACAGAGCCCTTCCAGCCGAAGCGGCTCCCATCGAGACCAAAGTGCCGAAAGATGTGAGTCCCGATGACTCAAAGTCGATCAAAGATGATAAAAAACCCGAGGGATGGTTTCAGTTCAAGACAGATCTCGTTTGGCCGAATATATTTGGCTTCGGATTGTGGCATCTCATAACGTTCTACTATCTCATCACATTTCCGTACCTGCAGTACAAGGGACTGATGCTATGGGGTGAGTAGGCAAATGGCTCGACTCTACAGACAAGCCAATAAATTCAGAGACTAATTTCTTGATTAATCGATAGCTTTCATCATGGCTGAGTTCAATTTGCTGTCAATTACTGCTGGTGTCCATCGACTCTGGTGTCACAGATCATATAAAGCTAAGACACCCCTTCGCATCTTCCTGGCGATCTTCTTTTTGGCCACCGGAGAGGTACGTCCTGAATCCTTTTGTGCTCTTCGTTTTTATGTAATGGGAAAGAATGTAGCTGAACTAATCCCTTGTTGTATCGCAGAATCGCATCTCCCACTGGGTGAGGGAACACCGAGTTCATCACAAATACACAGACACCGATGCGGATCCGCATAACAGCAAGCGTGGCTTGTTCTTTTCCCACATCGGCTGGCAGATGATGAAGAAGCATCCCGATGTCATCACCAAGGGACGCACCATCAACTATGACGATTTGCGGGCTGACCCGGTGGTTGTCTTCTTCGACAGGTATCAAAAGACTTTGTACTTAGCTGTGTAGACGATAAGAGCGAATGTCCGATTGCTAATATGAATTAAAGTATTTGAGCATCTGCTCGTCCTGAACACTTGGAATGAATTTTCATTTTATTCAGACGTCTCATGACGGCTGCAAAGCATCTGCAGAATGTATCTGACATTCAGACATTCGTATCTGCTATGTTTAAACCTGGAATGTAGCTTAATAACTTGTGATTCATCCGCAGACATTTCGCATTCTTCAAGACACTCTTCTGCTTCGTCCTGCCAGTCTTCATTCCAGTATACTTCTTCGGGCAGGAGCTGAAACCAGCGATCATCACCCAGTGGTTCATGCGCTATCCATATGTCGTGAATATCATGTTCTCAGTCAATAGTTTTGCACACGCTTTTGGATATCGCAGCTATGACAGGTAAAATTGACAGATTTGAACGTTGATATTCGTAGACAGGAGGGCCTGAATTTTTCATCCTTCATTTTATGATTTTGTAGGACTATCAGACCGACTGAAAATGGCATCATCTCCATGGTAACCACCGGGGAAGGCTGGCACAATTATCATCACGCATTCCCGTGGGACTACAAAGCAGCTGAGTTGGGTACCATCTTCTTCAACAGGTGCACGTGGTGGATTAATGTTTGGGCGAAAATGGGTCTTGCTTATGATTTGAAAGAGGTTGGGGAACACTCCGTCAAGAGAATCGTCGAGCGCAAGGGTGATGGAAGTCATCCAGTGTGGAGTACCAAAGATGCTTCGACACCAATGGAAGAAGCTGAAGAGCACCCTTATTGATAGCTCATCATTGTCGTTGAGCAACATGTATCAGTATCACTAAAAATGTAATACTTGTGGATGATAATAAATTATAAAGAATGGTGAAGAGAAACAAATTTATGATCTTGGATTTGTTGAGATATTTCCTGCCTTTGCGATGGTCATTATAATCTGAAACTGCATGATGAGTTTATCGGAAATAAATTATATATATTTAATTGGAAAGAAGGTAGAAATTTCATTTGTAGATGAGTAGAATAAACGAAGAGTGTAATCGCAGCAAAGTTTTGTCTATTTTGGAACTGCATCAGTTCATTGATCAAAGTCTGCAGTAGCTGTGAGACTGATGTAGTACAGGTAATATCAATGGGAAATATTCGTGTTACATCATCTTTTGATGATAAGCAATCCGTAATGGACTAATTAAATGATAATGATTCTTTTTTATTCAATTTGCTAGAGATAAAATGGTGGCAAGTTCATCGATTATCATTTTTTTATTATTGTAATTTCGTTTTGCATTCAGTAAATTATCATGATGAAGAACTCTTGCATTATAAACAATGCCATGAACTTTTCCTCATTTTTTAAAAATAATATCCCACAGAACATGCTTTATAATTATTAAGCTCCAGTTGTTTTGATAGCTGCAGGTTGTTGTTCCCTTTAATATCAAAGATATGAACAAAAAATAGGAAATTCAGTTGTTTAGAATTTCAATTTCATGAAAAAATCGTGAATTTCGGGATGTTCTTGCAATTTCTATGACTATAACCTCAAAGGCTACTTCATTCTGAATTACAAAAATTTCTACAACATTGAATAAACGGACTATTGAATAAATATTCGGGCATTATTTATCAAATCGACTGTGAAATGACCCACGATTTTCCGATTTTTTCACACTTCACAAAAAAATTATTTCAAATTATTCAGAAAATTATGAATTCCGGGACCTTTACGCGCAAGCGCGGAATTCAAATGCTAGTATGGGTAGGGTACGATGTTAATCGCGAAACTAGGACTACGGTTCCAAAAATCTTGGAACATTTTTTTGGCTCACACAGGGAGATGTCTCGAAATACTTTGGACATTTTTTCAGAAAACCTTAACAGATAAAATTTTTTCTACGTAAGATCTCCAAGCGTACATTCAATACATGAACTATCTTGTTTATGATTACTAAACAAGATAAATTTTTGAAAATTTGTTGTCAAAACCTTTGGACATATGTAGCTCAATTAGCCGGAGGTCAAGTGAGTCAGAAGGACCTTCTTCTCAAAAGAATCAATTCTCTTTTCTCATTCATAATGTTTATCGTCTGCTAGGAATGCTTCACGCACATTGTACCCGTCATTCAAAACACGCAATGGATAGACACGATAAACATAGATACAAAGATTTAATTAATAGTTTTTAACTCAATCGAGCTAAAATTGTTCTGAAAATTTGAAGCAATTTCTTCATTGTAATAATTTGATAACCTGAATCCGTAAAAAATGTAATTATGAACTCGTACAGCATCGTACATTGATAATTGATGATACAAAGTGTTTTCATGACCCAGCAGTGAACTTCCCCTAATCTTTAGACTTTGGTACGTGGACAAGAATCGGATGTTTGGTGAAGGATCACGTGATAAGAGAGCGAACAAAGTTTGATAATTTTTGTTGTAAGGGGAAAGGAATGACAGTAGTATGTCCATTTTTTTTCTTCACCCCCACCCTCAATAGATCGTATATATTTCTAATTATTAGTGTGGTTCACAGTTAGTCCCCCTTTAGACTTCACCGAGTGCGTGATTGAGTGTAGGAACAGTGATTGTTCAACGGCTCTAGGGGCACAATCGTAAGGGAGAATGGCTGCAGGTACTTCATTCTTCATTTATAACATGGGATAACATTCGATAACACAAGATAACGGATCAAATCACAACGTACATTAAATTTCAGAATCGAATTTTATTACCCAAAGTTTAATGAGATTCCCCTGTCCAAAAGGATTTCTGACTTAACGTTTCGCGCGTGATGAAGTTACTTCTTCGCACACCATAAGAAGAAATTATTTTGTTCACGAGTGTATAATTTTTCTGGGAAGAAAAATATTGTCGACTGAAGATCTTTCAGAAATTTCCGAAGAATCATTGAAAGATCTTCGAAAGATCTTTCTGATGAAGCAAAAAGATTCTCTGTAATATTTCCGAAAGAAAATGACTTTTTTTTAGCGAATGTTCTCAACATTGCGTTGCAAATTATTTTTAAAAAAACCCTTTTCCAAACGTACCTCCAAAGGTTCTTGTCGTTTAAAATATTTGCAAACACTTTCTGTTTGAGATAGTTCGTTCTAAGGAATCTTTTCCGCTCACCAGGGAGATTACCCGAAGATATTTGAATGATTCTTCTGAAGACTTTTTTGAGATCTTCCGCGGACAAAAATGCTTCTACGTAGCAAAGCAACACCTGGACGCGTGCATATCAAAATTACCTACAATTTCACGTTTAATTACAAAGTATATTGGCGTGTCCTTAGGTGAAGTTCAGACGGCGAGTGAATCAGAAGATCTGAAGAAAATCTTCAATCCAGATGGAAAGAAGGAGAAGCGATATGCTTTTGGTTTCAAAACTCAGGTTTACTGGGGAAATGTCATCGGTATTTTCATCTGGCATCTACTGTCGTTCTACTACTTCATCACTTTCCCTTATCTGCAGCATAAAGGTCTCGTAATCTGGGGTAAATGAACACTTAATACAATTTTATAGTGAAAAATTTCCGCTTCAATTTCACGTCTTAATTTTAAAAAGTGAAATTAATTATTTCATTCCATTAAATTACTATTTCAAGGAAGTTTAATATTTCCACCGATTATTTTATCCCTAGCATTTGTCCTGGCGGAGCTAAATCTTCTCTCCATCACCGCTGGTGTGCACAGGCTCTGGTGTCACCGAGCTTACAAAGCTAAGGCGCCTCTTCGCCTACTCCTGGCTGTCCTTTATTATTCAACTGGCGAGGTAAACCAAAATAGAGAATTTGAGTTTTTCGAAATATCTCAGGACTAAGGAGAGATAGCGAAATAATAGTGATACCATTATTGCAGCTCTCCAAATTTTCCACAAAAAAGATATTGTCAAAAATTTTGCTAGCTCTCACAGATTCCACGATATTTCCCTGCAAAACTTCCCATGAACCTGTAGCACTTGAATTCACTCAAGTTCATAGCCCAAAATTCCATCATCTTCCAGAATCGCATTATTCAGTGGGTGCGTGAGCACAGGTGTCATCACAAATATGCAGACACCGATGGTGATCCCCATAACAGTCAGCGTGGCTTCTTCTTCTCCCACTTTGGCTGGCAAATGATGAGGAAACACGATGCTGTGATCAACGGTGGCAATACCATAGACTTGAGTGACGTCGAGGCTGATCCAATTGCTTCATTCTTCGACAAGTAAGACCCACTCATGACGATGATTATGAGCTTTTCAACAACATAATATCGGATTCACTTTCCGAAGAGCTTCTTACTCTGTGATAATTCCGTATAATTCCGTAATTTTCAACAACTTCTGTTCTCCCCCGCAGACGTTACGTATTCTTCAAGACTCTCTTCTGCTTCTTCCTGCCAGTCTTCGTTCCCGTCTACTTCTTCGATCAGGACTTGAAGGCAGCAATTATTACCCAATGGCTCATGAGATACCCCTACGTCGTCAACATGATGTTCTCGGTGAACAGTTTTGCTCACACATACGGTTATCGCAGCTACGACAAGTAATTATCCCCATCACCGTCATCATCATCATCATCATTATCATTGACGATTAATGGTTATTACCAATTTTTAGAACTATTCGACCGGCGGAGAACGGGATAATTTCCCTGCTGATGGTGGGTGAAGGCTGGCATAATTATCATCATGCTTTCCCCTGGGATTACAAAGCTTCGGAGCTCGGCTGGGCGTTGTTCAACAGAACCACCTTCTGGATAAATTTCTTCGCAAAAATCGGTTGGGCTTACGACCTGAGGGAAGCCACTCCCGACCACCTGAAGAGAATCATAGAGCGCAAGGGCGACGGTACACACCCTATTCACGGGATCGCGAAGAAAGACGACGAGATCGAAGTCACGCAGATGCCTTATGCTTACGAATAATTACCTAACTATGTTCATTATTTAATTTATGATCATTTTGGAAAAGCGACAATTGTTGAGAATATTCGGACGACTTTTTTCCATCTTTTATTGGAAAAGAATCATTGTCTCGATGGTCAGATGGAAGAGACAGCAGAGACAGCTTTCCTCAATAATCACGAGACGTTATAGAGACTTAGTATAATTAATTAGTTAATGTCTAATGCGTCTGGCTGGCTCGGCCTTCCAAGTTTAATTGAAAGAATTAGTATTGACTCTATTGATTATCTAGCTCATTGTCCCTCCAATTCGCCGAAGTTCTCCTACAGGCATGTGCTCCCTTCATCCCTCTCCCCTTCCCTGTAATGAGCTATTTGGCCCTGTGAATGACGTCCCCTGCTGATGGGATCACATGTTATGATAATCAGCTGTAATTTGCCAAATGGAAACATGTCTACACGTAGAACGAATTCTAAACATTTCAAAATCGTTTTAGAATGATAAAGAGGTTGGATAGAATCTTGTAAAACCCTGAACTGTATAATTAAAGATATTGAACCAGTTGGCATAATAATTGTAATGAGTCGTTGTACTGTTGTATTTTCCGAACGAAATTATCTGATCATTCGTGTGGATATTTTTACGGAAGAAATATGTACTCGAAGTAAATTAAAAATTACTGTTTTTATATCTTAATTATAAATAAAGCAGTATGTTCCCTAAGGAGTGTAAAAAAGTTATTTTCGGCTCGTGATTTAATCTCGGGAGTCAAAAAGGTATTTATTCGTTACGAAATCTACCATTTTACCGTACTGTGTCGAAGAAGTTTTTCATTGTGATTAAGGGATGATTTTTTAAAATAAAAATCTGGGGAAATAATGTTTCCAGGAGGAGTTTCAACAATGAGAGGGACACTTGAGATTGTGGGATTTTTTTTATTATTTTTAAAAATGAAGTATATACGTAACCTCAGTTTCCCTGGTCCTGATCAGTGATATTGCTGGCTTCTGAATTGGAATATTGCAATTTGCATCTTCAGGACTAGGAGCTCCAATTGTGCGGTCGGATGTCTGGGGGTGGTCTTTATATATCATTGACTGAGGGATTGAGGAAGTGATTGGGAGTTTAGTCAATTGGTTGAAAAAACTCGAATGTTATTACGTCAATAGGAATTTCGTACTCAATCACTTTCGATATTCGTTGTTTTTTGAGGTCGGTCTTTGCTTGTAAATGTTCCGAGTCGTTGGACTTTTTTATTCTACCTAATGAATTCCGTCAATTTGTGATGTTAGAGAGTGGTCTGAGTTATGGGAATTGAAGAAAGACTTCATCACAGTTGACTTCAGGAACTGGTGGAACTTATTATTCAGATTATTCTGCAGGAGTTCGAAGTTCCCATGTATCCCTGGGGTCATTGCGTCATTGGACTCGTGGATTTAACAGTTTAAGGCGGCACCCAATCGATCGATCTCGATTATCATTTGAATATCTATCGCAATAATCACGAAAAAAATTGAACAATTGCATTTAAAACCTAAAATGTTTGAGAAAGAAAAACACGTTGGACTGCATCGGACGATGAATATCGGATTATTCACTAATGAAAATTTAATTCCATCAAATAGATGAACAAACGATGAAGAAACTGATGTTTCGTATCATTGAACATAAATTCAATTGATTTGATAAAATTTAGAATCATAATGTTATGTAATCTAAATTTAAATATCAGAAAACATGAAATAATTTGAATCTATTCTTTAATTTTACTTTTTTCGAGTGAGTTAATGAACAATCGGAGACGTAATTTATCTGACCCATGAAGGGTTGTTCGCTTCTTAACATCATTAATATTCCTCAAAAAATTTTCACATATAATACCACAAGTGGTTCAAAATTATCGAATATTTCCCGATAGATTCGTTGCAAACAAATGAAGGAGTCAAGTTTTTCAGGCTAAAAAATCACGAGTGCGAAGCACGAGTGATTTTTCATGAAAAACTTGACGACTTCATTTGTATGCAGGGAACCTAGAGGGAAATATTCTATAATTTTGAAGCTCGAGTGGTATTCAGGGGATTATTTTTCCTATCCAAATTTCGGCCAAGAGAATTGTGCCATGACATGAAAAGAGGTTTATTTGGTTAAGTGTCGTTTGTTTACCAAAATATTCAAAAAATTATCGCTGATATTCGAGGTAGGCTATACAAAATATCAACAAATGGTGCAATTCTATTGGCTGAAATTTGGGTGGGAAAAATAATCATATAAATAAATTTTCAATATCAGAGAAAGGAGGATAAAGATAGACTAAAAAACGTTACGGTGATTCGCCAAATGTGGCGCGACCACCGGCGTATCACAATTTACCCTGTCATAATTTAATACCACGCAGGATGCTCGGAGTAGTACATAATATGCCGCGTGCTTTCAATTCCTTTCAGTTGTGCACTTGAAATACACCGGTGATCACTTATTTTTTACTCTGCAGAGTAACTTGTCATCGAAATCATTGTTACTTTTTCATCCAGAGTGAAACATTTTGGGGGAATTGAGGGCCAAGCTCACGTAATTTCACTTGAAAATCGATAATCAATATAGGCGTAGGTAAGTTACAGTCCCATCTGAATGAATGTAATGTCAACATTACAGTATTTAATCCGTTATCATTGAATCCGCGGAATAAATAACTTTTCTCATATCTTCAGCTCAATTAATTTTTCCTAGGTACGCGATAAGGAAGTAGCCTTATCATCGATGAATTCCTAAATTCCTCTAGTTCTTCAAAGTCTGGACTGTAATCATTGTAAATCTCGTGTAGAATAAATCAATCAATTCATCCATGAAGGCTAATTAATCGAGTGGAATACGCGAAAAGAAATTGCCAAAATCTTATTGCATGGGAATAGAAGCAAAATCATCGCATGTCCAGTAGAATAAACCAAAAGTTCTGAATAATGAAAAAATAATAATAATATTCCTGGAATGATTTTTTGTTTGGAAGAGGATATCTTTAAAGTTCAATGGGCAACGTGATTATTCTAGTGAATATCTCTGGAAATTGTACGACTATTTTTTCTTTGGGGAAAATTTGTTATCGTCTCACCTGATAGTTGTTATTCAACAATAGTTCAAATAGTTTACCCTCAGTGGTCAAACATCCTGGACTGATTAGAATAATTTCCAGAAATAAAACAGAATATTGTCTCTCCAAAATCAATGGGGATCCACGTCAAATATTGCATCAGCATGCAATCGATGCATTTAATTCTGTGTTTAACCTTCGGACCGATCGCAAGAAGAAAACAGTGAAACAGACTCATCCTCCAGAGTCCACGTAAATATTGGACATTGGAGATTAGTCTTGCATTTAAATAATCGTTAAATTATACGATTGAAAGAAAAAAAAGATCGACACGTAGAGCAAGAAAAGCATTAGCCAGGCCAGATAATATTTCGGTATATTGTCAAATTAATTTATAAAAAAATATTTCGAAATATTGGACGAAGACGCACCTGGCAAAATTTATTTTCATTTTGTTTTTATTTTTCCCTGACAAGACGAGTTTTGAAAATTCCATAGAATGAATGAGAAAATTTTCAAAACATTGAGATTAGAAATATATATTCCGCCAGTTTTATTCTCGGCCAGCGAGGACCTTCGGAATAACTCAATTTTTGGGGGAAAAATTGAGGGTGATCGTGTCTCGTTTTAACCGGTTCACATTTACCATCATCAAGGATAATATAAAAGCTGAATATTTGATGCGTTTATCAGCGATGATGAAAGGGGGGAGGTTGAAGTCAATAGCACAGAAGATAAACTGCCTAGTGCAATGGCAAGGCCGTCGCAGTCAAAATTTAAATGCCTATTGCGGTACAAAGTGTGTTTCTAAACGAAATTCAGTAAAAATCGTTGCTGACAGAGTGCGGAAAAAATTTGAAAAAAAATGGAGTAGCTACGTTTATGCACGCTTAATTTAATTAATTTATTTGTTAACATTTCCTACTGAAAAATGTCTGTTAAGAAATTTCTTTAAATTATTAAAGTCCAACGTCGAATAGAGCTAACTCTTTGACTGTTCATGTTCCTTACAATTCTATTCAAGTTTGTTAACAATTTACCCAACAAACCAGGATGCAAGTTTTTTATCGGCACGAGTAGTTCTATTTTTTATCATGACCATTATGATAATACATGAATAACTGACGGAGTCGTTGGTCTTGCGTGTTCAGTTTATTTTTCAAGAATGCGATAGTTGGAAATATCTATTTTTGTGTATTCAACTACCCAAAAATCCCACTCACGACAATAGCACATGCCCACTATTTCCAGGTCCTTTAAACCTTAAAAAGTCAATGACCTAAACTAAAATGTAGTGAAAAACCCAAACAAATACAAATGGTAGAGGAAAACGCGTCTTTTTCCAACTCCAATAATTGAAGAATGGCAGAGACAAAATGGGCTTTTTATGGTCAAATGAAAGATAATATTTCAAGCTACGAAATGAGTCTCCAGTCGATAAAATCTTATCGTTCAGTCCCTAAATATCCCCCCTCCCATTGGACTTTCGTCGCTGCACCTAAGCACTCGGGTAATTCTATTGAAGAGGAAATATTCATTTGAATGCCTGCGACCCAGCTGATTCCGGAATGCCCCCTGTACACACAGGTATACGACTACAAAACCCAATCACCGGCGCGTCGAACGCCAACAACTGTGCGTTCTAACGACACTAAAAACATTATTAGAAATTACATCAAACATCGCATCATTTCCGTAAGTTTTCTGACAATTTTTTCCTCTCCATCGATTTTTAAAAAATCAGAATCTCAGTGTTTTCCCCCTGTGATAACGGCATCATTTGTGCACGTGATTATTTTCCATACCACGTGTCAATGAAATATTATCACAGCTTCCTAATACAAACGCGCGCAACATAGTTCTCTGATTGTGAGCAGCTGGTTTGGATGGGGCTACGGGGATTCGTCGGTTTCAGGTGGTGCGAGCCTCGTCCGATTCTCTCCCATTGGCCCGCCTGAAATCCCCTGATGCCCCTGCGCAGGCCACGGGGTCCCGTACCACCCAGAATACAAATTTCTATTCAGTGCTTTTCCGGATTTTTTCCCGTTAACATCGACATCACAGCGTCACAGGAAAACTTATTTTTCACAACATGAAAATATTCATAGAATAGTCAATTCAAAATCAACAGCCAATCCGACACATTTTTACAGTGACAAGAATTTTTCAAAAACATAATACGGAAATTTTCGCGGGATGATAAATGGTGATACATGTGTATGTAATAAAGCGTGTACTGTTACATCACGTGTCGCTCGCGTGAGGCACTATCGTAATTCAACCATGTATATGGCTATTTAACTGAGAAAATAATCGCACATGCATTGAGATATCTTCCGGCATTCATTATTAATCATCAAAGTTGATTAATCCAGGCGAATGATAATTAATTTTCCCTTTGGGGATTTTCATTCACAGGTATTTATTGTTTTATTGTTTTACTAAAATAACTCTTTTTTTTTCAAATAATTATTTATTTACATTTTATAATCCGTGACTGCGTATGAAAATTCAGCGATGGAATATTGTATATTAATCGTTTATTTAACGATATTTCATGTTTTAATCCTTCAATTTATTTATTGGTGACGAGGAGTCAAATTATTAGTCAATAGTATTTTGATTGTTCAATCGAAAGAACAGAAAACGTTTTTTTCCATCTTTTAATAAATAAAGATTAGGTCGGCTAATAATTATTAAACAATCGTTATCACTTTGCATTATTTTTCTGAATTTTTCAAAGAAAAGTCAACGTAACTTTATCTTTTTAGTTAGCAAATGTATGTGTATCATTCTAGTGCTTCGTCATCAATTGATCTCTTTTGTTACTGCATATGTTAATGTAGATGCAGGTCTGCTATTTACTTGAGAATATGTAATTTAAAATAATATACAGTGCCTTGTGCTCTTATCGTTGAAAAGTAGTGAAATTTTTCCTCAATATTAATTTGTTTTTTTCATTCGTTGTTAGCTAATATTGAATTATGAGATTATTATTCAATTCAATTTTTATATGTTGTTTTAAAAATTTGAAATATTGTTTGGTACACGTCTGGAAGTCTCATGGTGGGGGATAAGCGGGGGCTTCGTGCGATATTAGAACGCCATAATGGAACACGCCGGTACACGTGTACCACTCAAAGTCGGGAGGAGTGGGGGAGCGTGAGACAAAGCAGAGGGTTAATACTAAACATCAAAATTTGATTGCAAATGTTTCAATATTACTATTATTTTATTCTTCCTTTCAATTTAAAAAACGTTAATCAGTGCGATAACAACAGCCTTGATAAAGTTCTAGAATTTTCATTCCTGACATATTTGAAATTAGTTGGGTTCTTTTACAATAATTAATAATATAATTGATGGAATATTCAGGTACTTGTGCAATAATCGAATAGGACTAGGGACAGTAATAGATAGATGCTACACGTCTCAAATTTCTCCAATGCATTAGTTCAATAATTTGGAAATTTGTCACGTTGGCCCCAAGGTCATTAGCCAGGGTCGTTAACGCGAAGAAAATATTTTAGTTGCAATTACACAGGATAGGACGTTTTTTAATGACATATGAAGGGTGTGGCCAGTGGTGAGAATCTGGATACAATATTTTATTAATTGATTTCATTGGTTTTTAGAAATTTTCAAGCCTCTGGCTCAACAATGAATGAATTAATTTCATCTGCAGTTATAGACTTATTATCAAATGTAAATTTATAATTTTCATTATCAAACTTAATACTGTATGCGAATGCACGGTAAAATCCACCAACAGGCCAATTTAAGCTCCACCAAATGCTTTTTCATTACCTCGTGCGTGAGAGGGAAGTGGACTAGTGAATGAAAGGGTCGTTGATAACAAGAGAGGCCTAATGAGATGGGAGGAAGGAACCCTATCTCCCGGCTACGTGAGTCTGCGCTCTCACTAGCCCACAGGATCTGCTCTGGCAGTCGATAGGTCGTCATCGCGAAGGACTGATTGTTGTTAGAGCCCCATAGACACAAAATCCAAAATCGAAAAATTAATTTTTTTTAATTATCACCGAACGCTTAATTGCACATTTTAGTCGGACGCGTTCTTTTCGCTCCTGTTTTATTTTTTTTTTTTTTAATATTATGCGGAATTTTCGTGTTACAATGTGACATCTTGTTGTCAAGGTCGTGGACAACTTCCAGAAGTCTCCAGTGGACATTACGTGCCTCCACGTAATCTATGAGTTTCGTTGGATAATATTCATTGCGTGACATTTGGCAACTTTTATAATTCAATCATTGCTTTGATGCTGATACCGGAAAAATTTTGCATCTCAAAATCATTATTTTTTTGCGATGAGAGGGAGATTTATTGCGTCGTAAGATCAAGTGATTCGTGCGATATTGGATTACGATGAAAAAATATTCTGGTGTGCGTGAAATTTATTCCTAATTTAATTTTCAGAATTACAATATTCTACGAAATTGAATAATTAGTTTTTGTAGATCTTCAAGCATTTTATTATTGTTCTTGTTTATGTTTTGGATTTTTCGGGTGATATGCACGTGCCCTGAGTGTTCCAACGCGATTGGCAAAATACATTAACATTTTTTAAATGTCTTCTTGGTCATCGATAATTGATGATGGGTTATGAGAATCTTCGCTATATCGTTAATTCTCTAATCACGACTATTTTTTAAGATGATAGATAATCATTATGTAAAATGACAATTATGATGCACGTGAAATTTATCTATTTATGCATCGCAGGCACGTGCAATGTATATTCATAGACGATTATGAAAATCCGTTACCCCTTTTTCATAAAGACCTACTCATTTCTAATTAACCACGCCTTATTAGAATCTCTATGTTAATTGCGCCGATAAATACGTCACACGGAAAGTTATATCGTATTACATGCGCCCATTTCTGAATTAATTTCATCAGGATTTTGAGTAAATATTTTTTTTTTAGTATCACGTCGACCTGAAAATCTAAAATTTCTCTAAAGCAAATAACCCCTCACCAAGAATGTTAAAAATTTAATTTATTTCATTGAAAGTGTAAGAGGAACTTCCCAAGAGTATTCTAAATGTTCTGCTTTAAGCATTACTTATATCTATCCCTTCCGCCACATTGTGGCGTGATGCAGTGATTTCACACTTCGCAGATCGTGACAACTGTCCACAACTATCTCAGAACCCTCTGATAAATCATGAACTTGAAATTATCTCCATTGCATAACAATTATTAAAAATTTCCGGGATCACGCTGAAAGAAAGTGAAAATTCATGATACTCTTGATTCCTCATATCAGAATTTTATTGCTACGCCTTCTCGGTTACTTAAACCAATTGCCATTGATTTATTTTCCAGTGAGCAGTATTGCACGACAGCAGAATGGCACCTAATGTAACATCTGCACCAACGGGTGTACATTATCAGAATGGAATCAGTGAATCAAATTCGGTGGATGGTAAACCTAAGGCACCGTATCAACGCAAAATTGTTTGGTTTAATGTAACTGTTTTCGTTGTACTTCACGTTGCTGCAATTTATGGACTTTATCTGGCATTCACATCAGCCAAAATTGCCACGATAGTTTTTGGTAAGTTGAATAATTCATTTATTCTTACAAGTGAACTCGCTGCTTTTTCAAACTCTGATGAATCCTAATTTTTTTCTAAATTCATCGTCTAATGTTAGTAATTGTTGAGTCGATTGAGATGGAATTGTACACGAAGGTGTACCTCCTGATAGAAATTATCTACTAAACTTGCAAATCTCACTTATATTTGTGAAGGTATTGAGGATTGAAAATGCCCCCTTTTACTTTTGATTAATTAAATCAACCCCAAATCACCGGTCAAGGTCACATTCAACAGGCATGCAAGGGCCTGAGGAATTATTTTCAAGCAACTTGTTGAGGTCTGGCGTAACGCCAGTGTCACTAACTCATGGAACTTCTAATATTCGATCTTGTAAATAATTTCTGTCAATTTTTTTTTTCAACAGCTTATTTTCTGTACGTATGTACTGGACTTGGAATAACCGCTGGTGCCCACAGACTTTGGTCTCACCGTTCCTACAAAGCCAATTTTCCCCTTCGATGTATTCTCATGGTGTTCAACACAATCGCATTCCAAAATTCGATATACGAGTGGTCCAGGGATCATCGAGTGCATCACAAGTACAGTGAGACTAACGCTGATCCTCACAATGCCACTAGAGGATTCTTCTTCGCACACGTTGGATGGCTCCTCTGTAAGAAGCATCCTGATGTCAAGGACAAAGGAAAAGGTGTGGATATGAGTGATCTCATGAGAGATCCTGTTGTCGCTTTTCAAAGGAGACACTATCTAGTGCTAATGCCTTTCATGGCATTCGTTCTTCCAACAATAATTCCAGTTCACTTTTGGAATGAGACGTGGACCAACTCATTCTTTGTCGCAACACTATTCCGTTACGCGTTCACCCTCAACATGACGTGGCTAGTCAACTCAGCTGCGCACATATTCGGTGGTAAACCATACGACAGGTAAGAAATATTTTCCATCAAGTGGTCATATAACTTGGAGGACAGTTACCATCGGAGTAGAAATATCAGTGGAATTAAAAAAACATTGAGTTTCATGTAAAAAATAATAGGGTTCATGATTTAGGGGGAAATAGTTGTGGCATTTTATATTTTTTTTAGTGGAAACCAATGGAAATCGATGAGTTTGGAATAAAAGTGAGATAAAAGTTTGAAAGTGTAATGGAATCGTCTCGGAACTTTTCAAATTATCAGATCTTTCGGACAGAGAGTCAATAGAAAATCTATAATTTATTTTTGATGACCAAATTTTCGGAAAATTTGACATAAATTAAACGTGATAAAAAGTTCTCTAAAAATTTCACTCCAGAAAAAAGTGAAATGAAAATTTTTGACCGGAAATTGATGAACATTCCTCCAAGTAGCACAGCCACTCAGTCCCTCTCTGCATAAATTCCCTTTCCCAATCATCAATTAACTTAATAAATCAACTTCAGATTTATCAACCCCGCGGAGAACGTCTCTGTAGCAGTGGGCGCACTGGGCGAAGGCTGGCACAACTACCACCACGTCTTCCCCTGGGATTACAAAGCAGCTGAGCTGGGCAACTACAGGCTCAACTTCACAACAGCTTTCATCGACTTGTTCGCCAAAATCGGCTGGGCATACGATCTTAAACGCGTCTCATCGGAGATAATTGCACAGCGAGTGAAGAGAACGGGTGACGGTAGCCACGAGGTGTGGGGTTGGGGAGACAAAGATCAACCGAGTGAGGAACGAGAGGCCGCTATTATCGAATATCAGGTGGACGATAATACCTCCACATCGATTGTACATTAGTTCAATTAAGTTTCCCAAAAATTTCATATCTTCACAGATTAATGATTATTATTGACATCATTACACGAGTCTAAGTTCCGATGTTACACGCGAGACGAGAGTCACCCCGCATCGAGCCTCTTCTACCTATTTATAATTATCTTTAATCGCGTATTGCTTATTGGCAATTTTGTTTTTGTAATGGTAGAGTTTTGAAGGCACTTGGCAGTTTAAACTGTAATTATTCTTATTATTATGCAACTCCTGGGATATTTTTCTTCTTGAACAACGTCTGAATATTTTTTTCCCACATCACCGTCCAGACCAGCAATGGGGGGTCGCATTATTTCGACTGAATGAATTTAAAATGAGAGTTTGCATGACAGATGAGACGAACTGATTGAATGATTGTGAGGTTTGCGACTTCGTGCTGGTCGCGAATTCTGGAAGAACTTGATGCTAGAGGATCGCTGAGTTTACTTAGGCCAACGGCTTTGACATGTGTTACAGTATAACGTGAATTAAAGACAAATTAAGAATACATACTCTTATGATCGATCAAGTGAATATATGAAACAATATGAAATAAAGAGTGATTTAAGTTTAATAAATAGAAAATAAAATTATATTTTTAAAGAAACTATTCATTAATCAATGCATCTACCTCTTCATTCCTGCTATCAACTCCATCTGAAGGTGTAAAATAAATATATTTGTCAATGTGGAATGATAATGTATTATCTCTCTACGATTTTTCTACATTTTTATGGACGTTTTCATTGAAATGATCGTGATGATGTTACAGTGGCAAAATAAATACACTTTAATGCAAACTAATTGTCCTAGATTGTAAGCTAGTTAATGTGTAGCATTAAAATCGTTTGATGTCACCATCAGTGGTGGTAATGAAGATTGATTTTGGCAGTTTCGTATTCAGCGCCTTCTTTGAGTTCATCTAGAATTTCAGAAGTTGTTTTTTTACTTGTTGCTGCTTTGTACAGGGCATTTCTCACGAGATCACTCGACGAAGTCTTCAGATTATTAATCAATCCAAGTTCGTTCAAACATTTTATTGTAAAACTTGTTGCCCCTGTATCGTAACCACCGAATTCATCGGTTCTCCAGTCCCAGGGTAGGAGATAGTGGTAATTTAACCAGAATGATCTATTGAGTAAAAATACTAGATTGTCGTCTGGTGGATATCTAGAAAAAAAAGTCATCACAATTATGGCATTCAGGATATTTATTCGGGATTAAATGCACATGACAACTTTATAGCTGGGTGTATATTCCCTCTTTGTCAATTGCTACGGTACCATGACTCCTCGGTCGATAGATAAATACTTTAAATATTAATGAATAGGTATCAAATACTGATATTAACTTGTCTGTTAACTTCAGTCCCCAGATGTGCATTGCACTGTTCACTAGGAATGAGATGTTCATCAGAATCGCTAGCCGCAGAAATCCGAGGACAAATACTGAATTTGTTATTGATTCACCCCAGTATTCCGCCGGAGCATTTATTGGCAGGAGGAGACCAATCACGATGAACAGGACCCAATAGAACCTGCAGTAATTATTAAGAATATATTGTCAGTCGTGGAGATCGAAGGCAGAATTAAGTTTGTCATGGTCAAGGATCTTTGAATTTTTAATGACAATTTTGAGATGAATCGAAATTCCATGTTAGAGACTTATAAGTGTCTGAAGAACGTCCCCAAGAGAGACGTAAAATTTAGATATTAATTTTTTTCGTGATCATACTTTCTCTGAACCCAGAGTATTTTATCAGACTCGATGTCCCTCATGTCAATCTGCTTGGCCGTCTGCTCGTAATTCTCTGGGTTGCTCATGAGATTCGTCATGAGGTGACTGTAAAGAAAACCTTTGTTGTGGTTGTAGGGGTCCCTTTCCGTTCCATAAAACTTATGGTGAATTCTGTGAGCGAGAACCCAGTCGTAGATTGGTCCCTGTGGACATGAGAATTTAATGGGGAGTGAGGAAGACTTCAAACTCTCCATCAAATTCTTTTTTACTATCGCGCAATATTTTTCAGGTTTAAAATCCCGGACATAAAATACCTGTCATGGTTCGAATATTTGATTATAAAAAGCCATTAACATCTAAATTCATAATTAACAATAATTTCATATCCTTCGGAATTGAGAGTTCAGTGAAATAATCCCATCAATTTTTGCGAAGTAATATTTTTTCCTACTCACAACACCAGCCAGAGTGTGAAAAATCATGAACCACAGTTTTGTGAACCAATGGGCCTCAAAAGACTGATGGGCCCAGTGACGATGGGCTCCCACTGTTATCCCCAGTGACCCCATTAACACCACGAAAACTCCTACAAAATATTTTCATCATAATCTTCTGCGTTATTTCTCATTAACAATAATTTGTTTTTTACCGAAAAATAAAGTGGGCCACGTGGCGTCAGCTACTTTGTAAAGGCCGTAAGTCCCCAATATGTAAAGGTGAATATACCAGAGCACATAGATCCACTGGGTGTCGCGCTTATCCGCCAATTTCTTCTCCATTTTTTTTGGCTTTACTGCACACACTGCACTAGGTCTTACCTGCACTCGGAACTGAGGTCTGGGGGAGACTGGTGAAGTTACTGGTCATTATTTTTCGAATTCTCATTGACCCCAGTCAGGACCCTTACGAATTTCATTAAATTTAAAATGGATGACTTTGTAAGTATCATTTCCTCTTCGTATTCTGATTTCAGTGAATTAATGGAGGGGGATCTGATGGGTCTGGTTTGGAAGATTGTTGTAGAGATACTTAACGTATAATTATTGCTATAATTTACGAAAAATAATGATTATTATTGTTGTAAATAGCTGTCGGTAAATTATTACCACTTCATGCACTGAGAACATTTTTTTTTCATCAAGTATTTATTTTTTTGAGAGAAGTCTTTATTTTTGTAAAACACGATTTAAAGTTTAACTTACCTTAAATCGGCAATTCACTCTGCCAATATTAACATAGAATTTTTGAAAAATTTTCATCTCGTCCTTCTCACTTTCACATAATTTTCTCATCTCGGAAAAAAAGTTGAAATGATTTATTCATTCATCTGCATAGAATAGTGCAAAAAACATGAATAATTAAATAAAGCACCAGACATTCTTCTACTTTAGCCGCAGGAAACAAAAATAAATGAATTAAAATGTGCATTTCAAACCTAAAGTAACTATCAAAAATAGTTTTCTCTCGTGTCAGAATAAATTACGTTCCAGTGACGTGACATTCAATGACAGCCAAGAGAAAAGGTTAATGAACCGGAATACTAATGAACACTCAGAATAACCATGCTTGAAGAATCACACAATTTTTAATCATAAAAATGAAAATACAAAGGTACCTCCTAAAAATGAATAATTCTCATTCTGAACACCTATGAAAGTTAATACTGATGCTCCAGTAAGTACAATAATTTCAAACTGAACACGAAATTAACGAAACAAATTGTATAGTTAGAAGAAAAAAAATTATGATCAAAAAAATTATAATATAAAAATTTCAATTGGCCCACACTATATTTAAAAAATATATAAAATATATGTCTCATATGTATTTTTATGTATTCTCAATGTTTGTAAAATGTAGCATTGGCAGAATATTCTATATCTTTTAAATATCTTTTTAATGGGCCTCGGGATTTTTATGAATTAATGGCACTTGGAATCTTTCATCCTCTCCAACTCGTGAACCTCCTCTTGGAGTATGTCAGTGTCACCGTATCCCCAAACACTCGGTACGTGAGATCCATCGCCGGATCTCATCGCCCTCCTCCGCACCATTTCCGGTAATACGTACTTACGATCATAGGCCCATCCGATGTGCGCAAATGCGTCGATAAAACAAGTCGTTATGTTCAATGAGTAATCACCCAACTCACCGGTTTTGTAATCCCATGGAAATACGTGATGATAATTATGCCAACCTTCGCCCAGTGCTGCTATCGATACCGCAATATTCTCTACTGGAGAAATGTATCTGGAAGAAATTTCATTCACTAATTTGTGCCGTTACGTAATAGTGGTTTTTTAATTTGTGAAGAATTCCGTCGTTGAATGATGAAATAGAAAAAAATAATCTTGTTTGGCTGATCTTTTTGAAATGTCGTCACACCTGGTGGAGACAGAGAAAATCTAATTTGGATATTTAGTGGGAGCATTTTTCAGAGTTTTTTAACTATCTGAATGGAAGAAAAGTTGCAAAATTTATAATCCGAGATTTTTAATATACAATTTCACGAATCAGAAATGTCTGGAAATTTAAAGGAGATAGAGGAATTTATGTTGCGATATATTTACTGGAGATTTCAAGAGGTCAAAAAAATATTTGACTAAAAAAAGGGGGGGTATATTTCAAAGAGGAAATAATTACGCAAGAAATCAATTTTCTAGAAACATTCAAGTGCTGATACCACATATTTCATTGAGAGAAACGTGAATTCCTCTGCAAAATTTCCAAAAAATCCCTAGAAGTTGCTTCGTATCACGATTTTTTAAGAAAATTGCTCTCACTGCATAAAGCCAATCAACTTCTCAGTTTAAAAAACACTATTTTCTAGAATTCTATCGAAAACCTCATATCTAATCTCAAAATGTCTCAGCAAATCCAAATGACATGAAAGAAAATCATTCGATAAAAATTATCACGAGGAAGTAATCCTGCTTACTTGTCATACGGCCTCTGACCCCACATATGGGCGACACTATTAACGAAGAATGCGATATTGAGTGTAACGCAGAAGCGAAAATTAAAGTTGACCCAGAACGATGTCCACAGGGTTTCATTCCAGAAGTACCAGGGTACCCAAACGGGCAAGCCAATGGCAAGAAGAGCAAAAAGTGGAATATAATATTTTTTCTGCCACATGACAATTCCATCAGCCTCCAGATCGCTCATGTCAACAGCCGCACGTTTCTCCTCGACATCGGGATGGGGAGTTGTAAAGAGCCAACCAACGTGGGCGAAAAAGAAACCACGTTTTGCATTGTGCGGGTCAGCATCAGTCTCACTGTATTTGTGGTGGACCCTGTGGTCTAGAGCCCATGCGTACGCGTGCCTCTGTTAGAAATAATGGATAATAGATTCTTAGTAAGTTTTATCTCTGGAAAATTAACTACACACGTGACGTGAATGTAATTGAACGATTTAGCAGATTCAAGAGGAAATTCTAATGAAGTTCTATTGAAGTTTCATTTTATTCTAAAAACTTATTGGGTATCCATGCCTTCTGAATTTTCATGAATAAATAATATCTGAAGTACCGACTGTTATGGTTGGGCGAGTGGGGCGATTCCCTGGATTTAGTACTTGGATGGGTGACCACTTAGGAACACCAGGCATTCGCTCAAAAAATTACTGTCCAGAAGGCACGAGTGTGGAGACCCAGTATACCCTTCAAGTCAGTGTGACAGAAGGGTATATTAGGACCCTGCACTACCAGCCAACTGTACAGTAGAGGTTTTTCTATGGTTTCTCTCGACTCCTGTGTAAATGCAGTACAGTGGGGGTCTCATGCCGTAAAAGTTGGTCCCACATGACACCGCAGGGAAAGGAGAGGCAAGAAAACGAAGGGTAAAAATGAGGAGCCAAGAAGGTCTAAAGGCAATGAGTCAGAGAGGCAGGAGTCGATGTAAAACGAAGAAGACATTTGTACCATCAAAGGAATAAGGAATGATGTCTGAAGTATTTCCCAACAATGTCAAAATGGATAATCTTCAGTAGAATCGACAGAAATAGAACTTTCTGATAGAAATTCAATAGAACTCCACTGGCACGTTCAATCAGTAACAATAAAAATTTCATAGACTTTCTTGTGTTCAGCTAGACTTTTTCTACAATTTTTTCATGCGTGATGTGGTGAAGTGTTTGAGGTACCTGCCCTGTTATCGTAAATAACAAAACGAGAATCAGTCGCAGGGGCCACGTAGCTTTGTACGATCGGTGAGACCACAATCTATGAGCTCCAGCAGTAATTCCAAAGCCAGATATGTAGATTGTTAAGAAAGCTGAAAAATAGAAAATAGAGGGATACAATCTCACGTGTTCCCGACGAAATGCGAGCGATTTATCACGACTATTGACTGAATCCTCTGACTATGATAAGACGAAGTCACGTAATCGTAGACTCATTTCATTTTTATAATAAAAATTTCTCCTGCAGATTGATTTCTTCATTTACCTTCGATGGGACCGTTGGTGAGATGGCATTGACTGGTTTGTTCATTAGCATATCGCGATCCAATGACACAAAATATACAAAATAAATGTTTGACAAAAGGTACACAAATGAAAGAGAAAAATAAAATGCCCAGTAAATTATCATCTTCATCATCGAATAAAAGGAAAATTTCACCTGCAGGAAAGGTCAGACATGAAGTTCGTGTCCTCCAGGAGTGGCTTTACCCGAACTTGACATGAATGTCCCGTCAAGGGACAATAGATAACCGCGGTATCGCTCTTATCATACCCTGAAGAACCATAAACCAGTGATGTTTGTTCTACATTCCAAACGTACCCCAGAGTGTTGTGAGCCACTTGGCCTCTGTGAAAATTAAATAAAGTCCATATCCACAGCCTGCATGTATGAAAATTTGAACCACCAGATCCGGCCACTTGATAGCAGGTTTGTACATTTTCATCTCCTCACCCCCATCACAGTGATTTTTTACATTAACAACGTCATTCTTCGTCACTCCGTCTCTCGAATTGGGTGCCATTCTGGATCCTTTTGCTTGTCGTAATTCACTAAAATTGTCAAAAATTATTTCTACACAGTAAAAGAGTGATGAAATGAGTTTTCTCCAGTTGACCCTTCACTTGTGAATTTTCCGTCAATAAAATCAATCATCGGGAACAATAATGACTGGAATAATCGACCCATAGAAATATGTATTCACCGTTTAAATAGTTACGCAACCTTTTCTCCTCCAGTACTTGATTAACTTTCATAACAAACCACTAGCAATGACAGAGATGACCCCTTTAATGCAGCGGTCAATGTTCCACTGAAGGAATACACAATATTTTTATGACGACAATAGAAAAAAACATCAACCGAAAACCTTGACTGAATTGTCATACCGTCCAATAGGGTACTCCCAGAATTTTCCCGAACACTAGTCATTTTGCCCGTCATTTATGATTCATGAGAGAATGTAGATTGATAAAAATCGATAGAGAGTAAAAAAACGGGACACAACAGCTCGATTTACCAAATTTTCAAGTTGAAAAAAAATGTTCTATTGGAATTATTGTATTTAATTGTTCTAGGCACGGAAGAGTCGATTTTTCAGCTGATTAATAACAGGATGCAGTCTAAACCGGGCGAACGCATCAACAGCGGCATAAAATCATTTTTAAAAAAGTTATGACGCATACACTGATGCAACTATTAAAAGTGCTGCAGATACCGCCTACTTACGTTGCGTCGTGAGAAAAATTCATGACTTGATGGATACTTTTCTCTATTTCACGTTTTTTTTTTATCTATTCGTTCTCTATTTTGCCTTATTTGTTTTATCTCAAAAATCAGTTCAACTAGAATACTAACGGAATGCATGGCTCTTATATTCAATTTTATTATCTAATATTTCCACACCTGCAAGTATGACTCAGTTATCGCGCAGGTGCCATTCCTATTATCTATATTTTTTTGATTCGCAGTGAAGAATCGCGATGAAAATTCCCGTGTCTTTCATTCTTCTAGGCTCTCGTGTTATTGGTGTTCCTATTTGATTGATCGATTTATTGAGTTATTTATCGGTGTCAATGTCGGCATTAGTGGTGGGTGAGAAGATTAATGGGGGTGATGAGATTTCTAGATGAATTATTTGTGGTACGAGGGGGTAAAGTTAATTAACTGTTGGCGAGTGTTGGAAAATTCGGAAAATTTCTTTGTCACTTTGAAAAATTATATATTCCTCGATTAGTAGATAAAAAAAGACATAAAATATTTTTTATGTATGTTCTTTATATATTATATGACTTTTTTCATACGATAATGGTTGAACTGTAGGAGAAATCAATGTAAGAAAAATATATTTTGTTGAAAAATTAAGGAGAATTTTTTGCTCCTTGCAACTGATAATTAATTTATAACTGTGACTCATAAATTGAAAAAATATGAATTCACGAGTAGAAAATAATTGAACTTCATCGATAAAGTATGAAAGATACTTCACAGTCAATTCCAATAACATACATCGATTTAAATTGCAAAAAAAAAAATTAGTGACAGAATTTTCCGCGAAATTATTGCGCAATACGATGAAAATAAATATTTCCCAGAGGACAACCATATCATGCGAGAGATGCCAATGGAATCGTTGTAGTAGGGACAAGGCCGTTTTCGGGAAAATTCTGGAAGCCACGAGGAATTGAGGAGTTTTCCCTCTTTTCAATTTTCCTACAGAAACTTAATTTATTGCTTCCACTTACCTTTTGAATAACTTTTGATTGCACATGAGAATTAACCAATCATTCGTTCATATTCCTTGGAGTATATTGTCAGCTTAAAATGAAAAACTTGAAACACACTTGTCTATTTTCATTCCTCACACTGCATAGGAAATTATGGGAGAACTAGGTTCGAATGACAACGGATCCCCTGAATTCAACTAGCTGAGTTAGTTTTGTTTAGACTTCGTAAAACTCCCGCACCGTTACGTGCATACGCCGGCACTTCCGTCGTTCCTTACAAATTCCTATTTTCCCGGGACTGCGTTTGCGCACTCAAAAATCGATAGAAACGTCGATTTTTAGCGCATATGACGCGAGATAACCAGTCAATAATTGGAAATTTTCCATCATTTTCAAATAATATTTAAAAGCGCGTAAAAAACAAGAATAAATGAAGAAGGAAAAGTCAATGAAGAACGTAATTACCCGCGGTAGGTACTACCGATCGCTTTATTATCGATCACCGATTTGCAGCACTTCCCAACTGGAAAGAATGAGTCCAGATGAGCGGCAATTACCATTCTCTCAACGTAATCAATAAAATTTCCCGATACTTATCGATAATGTAGTTAATCTTTTCAACCACTTGTGCGTAAAATAAAATTTACACACGTCCGGCAGACATTGGGATTGAAAATAAACTTCGAAATTAGTGAGAAAAGTGTTTTTCAACAGTTTGAAGGACAGGGGGCCTTCGAAAGGGCTCTAAACCTTTCATTCGTTCAAAAAAATATTTTTTCAAAATAAAAAAATTATGTTCAACCATTTCAATCAGTTCTTATAAATAAAAAAATTCGAAATGAATATATATATATTCATGTAACATGTAATTTAAATGTATTCGTAAATTGTGAGAAACACTTGGATGTTCTTAAGATTGTTAGTAACCACTTCAATTCCAAACATTGGCGATGTCTAAACCAGTGTCTTTACTCATTAATATTTACACTTAAAAGAACCTATTAATACGTCCCAGTCAGCAAATGCCTCGGGGAGATGTTGAATTGAGGTCCAATTTGAACGGCACAAACTGCGAGGGGAAATGTAGGTAATACACTCCCTCCTGAATATCCAAGTTCTCTCCAAATCGTGAGGATGCGACCGAAGGTCAAGTTTACGAGTATCATTATCATTATAACACACTTGTCGTTAGAAAGTCGTCACAGTACTTCGTCTTACGATTAACACAGGAGTAGAGAAGACCCTTTAAGTCACTTGAAATGCGATAATGAAAAACGAATGGGTTTTTTTTTTATTTCGTAACCGCTAAATTACTTCATCAGCATGTGAATTGGTTCATATGCATAATTAGCCCTAAAAGCGGCAAAATGCTTCTTTAGAAACACACCGCCAGGGGAAAGTTGTGTTTGATTGTTCCTGACGAAACGACATACTATTATTTAGAGAAGTAAGATTTCCATAGAAATTTTGAGAATAAAAAAATGAATAAAAATTAATGGAAAGTTTGGGAACGATGAATGAATAGTGTAGATAAATAGGAATTTTTGATACGAGTGGAGAACAGTATTTTTTGACTTCTCGAAGGGCTGTAACAGGAGATAAGGTGAGGGATATGGTCCCGATGACAAAAAGTATTAAATTATAAAATATTAAAGTATTAAAATATTGTGAAATATTAAAATAACAATAACCGAAATTTTAGAACAAATGAAAGCTCTGATTACCGAAGGAAAGAATCAACGTTATGTGTTCTCGTTCAGGTGCTCCTAAGTTTTTTAACTGAACTACTTAAATTTTTTGGTATTTGTCGTTATTCGTGGGTAAAAACTGTAGTTGTAATTGGCTTGTTAATGGGAATTCCTGATCAATAACACCTCAATTGTCTAGAGCCTCGATAGCGCTGGACTATTTTGTGAGTGAAAGGTAAGATAAAAACCGTCATCTTCAGTCCTCAATATCTGGAGAACAAATGATGCGATTTGGATGCGTCACAATTCATTTTGAAGGTGGAAAATGTATCTTGGAATTGAAAAAAAAAATCAAGGAATTTCACTCTGCATTTCTTAAATTATTGAAGATAAAAAACGATAATTTAACATCTCGCGAGAAATATAGGTGCAATCTTCATTTACCTTAAGAACTCAGAGATAAATATCAAAGTCACTGTCAATAATAATACCGGTGATGAAATACTGTCAAAAATGATCGTTTGAAAGTAATTATTCCAGCTGACTAAAGACTTTTAATTCATTCCTGCTTATAAAACCAAAATGACATAAAACGTTATCGACTCTCTCAGTGAATAATAAATAGAGAATTTTATTTTCTCCGAAGGAAAGCGCCCATAAGTTAATTACATACGTCACAAATAATGGATTATAATAAATTTGGGGATATTCTTTCAACGATATTGTGCAATATTTCGTAAATTAAAAATAATCAAATTTCTTATGACTCCAAATTTAAAAAGTTGATCTTACTCGACATCCATTAGAGCAAATGCATGCAAATGAAAACACGAAGAGAAATCCTCAGTCAGGAAAAAAGTAAGTATATTTTTCGATATCTAAGTGATAACGTACTAAATTAATTATATTTACACGAAATTTTTATTTAAAAATTTTTCGAAATTTCAATTTTTTTCAAACTTTCTGTTTTTAATTGAAAATTTGTTTTGATAAAACAAATCCGGTGGTTTTACGCATAAATATTTACTCCCTTCTTTATCAACAGCGAAAGCTTGAGCTTTTGTCAAATTTCTTCGTCACTTCAGTAGCGCTACTGAACGCACAAACTGGCCGGCTGATCGGGTACGGACTGTCTCTACTGAGTAAACGATTTCCTCGATTAATACCGCGATCAAGTGCTCGCCTGGTGGTGTTTCTAGTGCATAAAAAAAAATACCGATAACCCCACAGTTGTTTAATTATTTACTCGATGACACCGGGTGGGGTACGAGGATTCATTTAACTGGGAGCAATCAGTACGACATCTGGAGGCAGGATAAGGGTGGTTTTTCGGTTCGATAGGGTACGACACCCGCATGGCAGTGGATATACAGCTAAAAACTAATAAAAACGTAATGCAATGTGCACGCTGTATTCTTGTATTTATAAAAAAAGTATTTCGATTCAAAATATATTTTTCAAAATATCGGAAACCGAAGTAAATGTTCAATAAACATTTCAAGACCATTTTGGTTATTGTTCTACTCGATGAAAATTAAGTTGTTCTCTTTCATTGTTGTTATTCGTTATTTAAGTGAAACTCCATTTTAATAACATTTTGAAAAATATATTTTCACTGAATAAACATTTCAGCAGTATTTTGCTCAATTTCTCACATGGCGAAAGCAGTAATCACTACCTGGAAGTGTTCTCCAGAGGATTAAACCTTGGAATGTAGAAATATCTAGGTTTACTATCGCATAATAGAAATTGTCTTAGATTGTTAACAGAAATATTACGGGTTTTTATTGAATTCACGGCAACAATTTCGTTTAACGCGCTCCTAGCCAGATATGGTGGGCAAATTTTCTATACCGTAAAGTGGCACCTGCTCTCATCAGCTCCAGGCAATGAGGAGACAGTTTTTGACTGCAAGTACCGTTCATCAGCCTCCTTCTAGCATTCATGGCTATTCCGAACGCTTCATTTCACCTTCAGTTTCTCTTTGAGAATCAAAAGTAGAATTTTACGGGGACTTTAATCGATTATTCTGGGTGGGAGGTGCCGTTGATTTTTTTTTTTTTGCATTTTGGATGATTAATTTGGTCAGAGGTGGTCGCATGGAACGGGAACTTAGCGAGTCATTGAGCATCGAGATGACGGTTTTTATCATTTTTCTATTTTGCGTTGTTAGTTATTTCATATATATTTTTTAAATGATAAATTAGAACTGTATTTTTCTTCAATAATTTTGTCAATAGTGTTGTGGTTAATTTGGGTCATTTTTCACCGAAGTTTTGGTAAAAGTGGTTAAACATCCCCGTAGACAAGTGGATGTCGGAAGTATTTTGCAATCAATAAATTTTCTGTTTATGAAGAATATCAAGGGCAAAAGTCACCGACTATGGTATGAGTTTAATGTCTTTTATCATCACACAAATGACCTTTTGTACATGCTAATATAGTTTTGACGTACATACACTTCCCTTGTTGTCACACCAGAGTTACAGCCAAGGTAATCGTATAAATTTCTCAAATTTTCTTAGAAAAATAGAAAACGAGAAACGAATGCATGCGAAGTGTCAGAGACATTCGACAGGTAACAAATATAAAAGTAGTTATTCATGTTTTAAACTACAAACAAAAGATGATTGTCTGTTATGTCTGAATAAACTTATGTAATATGTGTTTGGCTAGGCGACTCGCGCAATTTTTTTTTCGTCTCCGTTTTTTAGTTAAATTCTTGAGCCTTTCAATCAGAAACCTTTGGTTCGTTCAGTGATCGGGTGTCAGTACACGGTGACCTCGACCGTGGACTCAATACGAGATGAGAGCCACATTGGATTATAGATCCAGTAAAGTGCAGGCTTCTTGAATGGGAGTCATTACTTGAAGAATGGGAGAAATTTTCAAACGAGGACAGACTCTTTCACGAAAAATTGTGAAAATTTTACTTAATCAAGATAATAATCGCAGCAAAATAGGGGGGATTGAGTGATTTAATACGACAGTTCTTTGATATTGCGACTTGCTGCCCTCGGTCTCATCGACTTTCCAAATAAAACTGGAAACTTTTTTTTTTCAGTGAGAATTAGTTTATTCACACTCCGCAAGAAAAACCATTTGACTTTTCGAAAAAAAAAAAACATTTTCTACGGAATTTTTGTGTAAACATTTGACTCTGTAGGTCAGCATTATTTTTGAAAATTGTCAAATCGATTCAACAATAATTTCAACTTGATAAAAATCTAATTCTCTTTTTAAAACAGAAAATTTGGAAAAAGACTTTCGTTTCTCGAACAAGAATATCTTTTTTACAGGAATCTGATTTTATAAGTGATAATTATTTTCTGTAACTTGAGAATGAAGAATCAAAGGGTCAAAAAATTTCCTAAAAATCTCACCAACGTTTCCCGCGCAATTCTCTAACCTCAATTTTCCATATGAACAGATATTTCAATACAACAGGGAAAGTCACTAACGGAAATGTATTTAGAATCTCCTGAGCAATCAAAAGATACTGCAATCGGCCAAATATTGAACTTAAAAACGTGCAAACAATTCCGAGTAGACGAACGGGAAATCCCCCGAGGATGACGCATATCCAGTACACTTCCATTAATTTTATCCTGGGGGGTGGAGGGACATGAAAAAAACATTCCCACCAAGGAGTCATTGACTGAGAAACCCTTCGTCTTGGCTACGTGTCTCTGTCCACGTGATCCGGATTTTCGGTTTCTATGATCCGCTGACCCGTCAAGGTCAGTCGCCCAAGAAGTATTGAATCAACTCTTGCCGCGGAATTATGACGAAACGTATAGGCCATCCACGTGTGTAACCGGTCGCTATGTTGTTAACTAATGGATCATTGGCCATGAGAACAAGCAGAGGTAGATTGCGGAGAAATGAAGAAATGAGAAGGGAGTCTCGCACGAAAGATCGATTCCATTTACGAAATATCTGAATATTCGGCAGAAATAATGAGAGATATATGTATTCAAACGGGTTCGTAGACCCAAGGACGTGTAATCTCGAGTTTATTTCAATGGGATGTATGTACATTCGTTTCAAAAAAATCAAGCTCGAAATGTGTTTTTTTAATATACTAAGGAATAATATGGCAAGGGCATTCCATCAAAAAAATAACAAAAATCCAACAATTTTTTCCTGTACATCGACAATAACATTCCGTAAAGTTATCCAGTTGATGTCAGAAGAATAATTCAATTTTGATAAAAAAAAAATATACAAATGTTTTTTAAGGAATAAAAACCATTTATTCAATTTAAGTAAAAAGTTTTTGGATTTTTGAATGATTAATATTTTCAGAAATTTTAGAGAATAATTATTAACAATGGTGACCTCTCTAGAATCAGTCTGATCCAATTTTTTATTACACCTTTCATTCTAGTGTACTCGACCTTCTTTCACCACTGTCTCTCTGACAGTGAAGTCGTGGATTCGAAATTCTCCCCTCTCCTAAAATATCTTACGTAATGCATAGCCCCTAATAATAATTGCACATTTTTTTTCATTCAATAATTTTATGTTTCGTGTAACCGTGGAAAAAAATTGAGAAAGAAATGATGAATTTTTCGCCTTTTTAGGAAAATTGACTTCATTTTAGGGACATTTTTACAGCAGTCTTAAAATTTAATAGCGGTTCTATCAAAAAGTACACCAAATTTATTAATATTAGCCCATTTCCGTACAATATTATGATTCTACAGTGATTTTTTTTGCTATAAAAAATATCGTAAAATTCATTCTAACTACGGTGTAATAACTGTGGAAAGACGGTGAACTATTTACATCAGAAGGTGAGTACATCCGAAATTTATAGAAGTGAACCGACTAAAAAAAATTATAAATTAAAAATTTTGTAAAAATTATGATAAAAAAAAACAAATGTATATGAAAAGAAAAATCTAATATAATGACAGTGTGAATGACCCCCATTTTACGGGTTCCCTCATTATAAATAAATAAATGTAAAGATGAGTATAAATTCCCTCATGAATGATTCACCGCGTCTCATGTCACTATAATACGATTACACCTCGTATTGTAATTTTGACCGTTTAGCGGCTTATTTTTTGTCAATTTTTCAATCCATATATCCGGTTTAGTTTAGCACTACTTCCCTAAGTCGAATAAATCAATTTTGAATGAATTGATTATGCAGCAATCAGTATAAGCAATTGTCGTTGTGAGTTTCTTGATATCGTGGAAATAAATATTGGAGCGGATACAGATGGACTGGGTGAATTATTAACGACATAAAGCACAATGGATGATGTAACAAAAATAAAATATGTAACATTGCATTAGCTATTGCAAAATCTGGGGTGCATTGACACAAGCAGTATTCAATTGACATTTGCGTTATGAGCATTGTTGGTCACTGTTTCACGTGAATCCAATGGAAATGAAATTTAATGTGTGAATATTTCAAGCTGACTATTGGAATCGATCGAGTACTATTCAATCGTTTGTTCATTTCAAATTGAAAAGAAACGCATTTGATATTTGAGCCGGTGGGAAGGTGTCGCGGTTACGAAAATTCTTCTAATAATGAAGTGAAGTAATTTTGAAAAGAAAAATTCATCAATCATTTCGAACACTATTGCGTCGTCTTAAATTATCCGAATGATATTTTTATTTGTCAAGTTTGACGATTGTAAATCGTGAAGGTGCTTGGAGAGAAACTTTTTTTTTTTTTTCAAATATCCTATCGTTGTATAGAAGTGTATCATGAGTCATCGTTTCCTTATTTCTATCTGAAATTTAGTAAAACTTCTGTGAAGTGGTCAAACCAGGTAAATTTACTCATCTTCAACCTTGTTTTCTGATGAATAACTAAAAAAATACGGGAAATGGTGGAATTGCTATAGTAACCTTTTTGTGGAGAAAAATAAATTCTACAAAAAAGTCGTGATAACAATTTTTCCATCGCTCGTAGATTTCAAGATATTCATCAAAAATCAAGGTTGAAACTAAGTTAACTCGTTTTACCACTTCACTACAGAATTGATGAATGATGATTAATTTTTATTCCAAGTCAGAGAAATTGTATTCTGACGTATAATAAATTTAATAGCTGACTGTTGGTGCAATTGGTATCGATGGGCTTGAGATTCATAACCTCAAAGTCCCGGGTTCGAGTCCCTGTCGAGCGAAATTCTCCACAAATTTTTTAACACAATTTGCCGCGTAATATTTGACTGAAAATTGAACATAACTTTCAAACCGAATATTTCAGGGGATTTCGAGGTGTAAAAAATCCAAGCTAAGGCCCTCGCCAGGGCCGCATTTCCAAAGAAACCCTTGAAATGAAAAGTCGAAAAATTTTAGAAGAGCCGCATCATTTTTATCAGAAATTTCCTCCGTGTGGAGAGTGTCAATTAGATTATGAGGCGATTCACTCGTTCATTGACAATTTGAATATTTCGATTGCATCTCAATGCTGAGAATTTTGTTAGCATTTTATTTTGGACGGCTGTTTCAACCGTTGACGAGAGCTGAATAGTAAAACATGACATCTTTATTGGATGGGCCGGAGAAGATCGAAGGCTTCGCGGTGGCATTGGGAGAGAAAATGAAAAAAATGATCTGAAAAATTCTTCAAGACTTAACATTAAAATAAAAGCTCATCATAAAAAAATTTCCATCAATTATCTCGTGTACTAAAAACACAATTGTGTGAAATACTTCTGCACTGAAAATACACTTATCATATTTCCGAGATATAAATACAAATATTCTAGGCAATATTTCCCTTTCAACAAAAACCAAACACATGATGCCTAGACATGTTATGCTGACCGTCATATTCATTAATTTTTTTAATTTTCAAACTAGGAAAAACTCACTATCATCGTCTGCACTATCGAGCCGGTTATCATTGCTTAAAAGCCGGAAAAACGAGGAAAAAACAAAAGACCCGAGTGGAATGTCTCATAATCGGCATCGGTGAATTATTCAACATATACGAAAAATGAAAATCTATGTAGAGCTAATAAATTTTTTTTTATAGATGAGTGTCATTATCTCTCCTCTCTCCAAAACTGATGACATTTTTTTACGTTTCAACGGTGATTGCCTTCTAACGTCCAGTAATTTTAGTCCACACCATCGACATTTCAGTTTTTTTTTCTCCCACTGGTGGGGGTAAACTGTTTTGGTCAGTGAGAAATGAACTGGGGGGGCAACATGAAACTCCATAAGTGGGACATACGCTCATCCATCCCCGTATTTCCTTGTGAACTCGCGAACAGAACGGGCATATTTGTCGTTGGTGATTTGAAGTTGAATATTTTTCAATTTTTTTTTGGTTAATTTCCGTGGAAATTTTCGAGGAATTTCGACTGGCTGGCGAATACCATGTGAGTTTGTTTCTATCAACTTTCAATAGCACGATTTTTTTCAATAAAGGAATAAATAAATTAAGTTAATCATGCAGATTATTATGATTTTTTATTATTCTTTTGCCGGATTCCGGTGCCGATCAGCGAATCAATAAGTGCGGCTTTCAATTGGTGAATCTGAGTTGAGACGAAAATTTCCCCCAAAAATTAAAACCAAAATAATTTTTAAAATTTTGTTTTCAATATTTAACGAGTACTGACACACTCAATCTCGGTATTTGATTATTTCTAAATGACAAACAAATTAATGAAAATAAATAATCATAATTTTTGTGATCAGATAATTAGTTTTTGTTAATTTTACAGAAATTGTTGACAACAGTGTGAACTACCAGTGATATTTGTCAATGAATTAAAAAAGAGTTATCATTAAATAAACAACTGAATTCAAAATAATTGCCGTCAATTGGCACTAAATCGATGACAAAACATGTTCTATGTTCAAACCACACATTTCATGTAACCTAAAATGTTAAGTAAGCGGACATTACTAATCATCATTGTTCACGGAATCGATAAATGTCTACTTCTCTCCCACGGAAGTGAAAAAAAAAGGAATTACCGAAAGTCGCTTAACGTGTGACGGTTGAAATTGCACTTCGTAATTTTCGTTCAACATGAGGAAACAAATGATAAATAGCGACAAAGTAGAAATGTCCTCCTAGTAATTGGCAGTTTTATGACTAAATACGTTCCGTTGTTATCGACACGTGCGAGTAAACCCCTTGAAACCGTTCGTAAAAACTTTGTGATAAGGGACCCCAGACTAAAGATAACCATTAACTACCCTAGACGTCGGACAAACAAACGTATAATTATTGCAAACGAGTCATACGTGGGATGGACAAATACGAGTGACATTCAAGTGAAATTTGAAGGTAAAACAACTTTTTAAAGTTTCCCTTCGAAAGCAGGATCTGCCGAAGATCTTCCAGGAATCTTCATGAGAATCATTGAAAGATTTTTCGATGATTTTCCTGGTGACTAAAAAATCCTGACAGGATCTTCGGGAGATAATTTTTAGTTGGAAATGTGGTCAATCGAATTTTTTCAAAATATTTTTCAAAGTAAAATTCAGAACATTTTCAAAAAATCATTCTGAATCAGTGGGAGGATCTTTCCAAGATCTTTTGATGATTCTTCGGAAGATTTCTGAGAAATGTCCAGCTGATAAAATTTTATCTGTAAAAATTGATGTCAGGATATGTTTTACATATCGCAAAAAAGTGAAAAGTCGCCCGTTTTACCCTCACCATTAATTAAAAAGTAAAAATTGCGGTTAGTGACTGCGCGGCATCTAGTCCTCAGGATAAATATATTCTCGTTGACCTGAAAATCTCCATTGGCCTCGATCTTCACCAATGGAACATGTTTCAACGAACCGCTACAGAGACTTCATCTCACTTCCTTGCGCTCAAGAATCATCAGTTAACGTCCTTCTCGCTCGTTTCACTTTTCCCCTACTACTCGAAATTCCCGTGGTATTGAGTAGGCAACGAGTACCGTTTCGTTTCAAATATTACGGTGCAATTCGTTCATCTTGAACACTCTTACTGAGATGAAAAAAAAAAAATCACGAGAAATTGTGGTTTTTATACTGCCGTGGACTACATGTGGAGAGAAAGAGGCGGAATGCGTTAGTAGGTAATTAACCGCTTAGAAAAATATTCATTCTCAGAATATTTTTGAGAAATTTTTGGATAAATTTTGGCACAATAATTTCGAAGAGCTTATCGATGATACACGGAAAAAAATTTTTTATAAAAATTCGATCTCTAGAGGGCGAAACGTAGAACAAAATGACAATCAACCACTTTTCGGGTTAAGTTTTGTTTTAAAAATTAGATTTGAGAGGCTAATTTTTCTGATAGAACTAACATTCGTCCCTCGTTTTTCCCCCGGAGGTCTAATTTTCACTTAAAATTTTTTTTTCGTGCACAAAATTTTTTTTTAAATAATTGCAGAGACGATTTTGAAAGACCTTAGAAAAAGAATTGTGGACTATTTAGAAGATAATCGGGGATGAAAAATTCATTAATCGATTTACGAGTCGAGTAGGCGGATCAATAAAAGTTCAAGCGTCAATAAAATTGCAAAGATTGGAAAAAAATCTTCCAAAGAGCTTCTAAAGCTGTCTCCCCTTCAATTTATTTTCTGAAGATTTTTTTGTTCTAGTTTGTTCTAGTAGACAAGATCCGAGTCTTTTTTGAGCTTCGATATCTCCCCAGCGACTTCAATAATTCAAATTTCATATGAAAGCATGAAAATGAATGAGCTTGACCATGAGCTTCCCAAAAACATTGAAAAAATATTCAATCAATGATTTAACCGATCCCGAATATCGTCTTTCAATGTTCGACGGAGAGATTGAATTCATTGAAATGTACCGTAATTTACATTGAACTTCTGCGCATGTGCCTTTTCACCCAGATCTGCATGCAACATTGACATTCAACTCTGTCATTACCTAATTGTTGCATGCTTCATTCATAAACATTTATCGATAAAGCGAGCTTTCTCCGAGACCATTTAACCGATTCCGGTAATTTGCTCTCACCGTCAATCACTCGTAATAATTTGTAACGGCTGATCACTGAGTGATTGAGAATATAATGTCGGTAAAAATATGTGGGACAGTGATTGAATTTTACTTTATCTCTCGTACACAAAGAAAGCTGATGAAAAATAGAGGTGGCAGGTACCGTTGGCATCCTTTCTCCTAGCTATTTACACTTCAACCCTCCTTAATGAAGAGCTCTGTGGAACGTAGTGCACTGTTTGAAAATTACTCTTGAAATTTCAAGTTCACGGAGAGAAACATTCAGTAAAAATTGCGAAATCAATTCGCATGATCTGCACCGGCCAGAACATTTCAATAAAAATTGTTAAAAAACCCCAAAGTTCAATAAAAAAAAATCCTTTCGTAATTTTTCTCCAACAAATAAGACATTTTACGGAACAGAACGTAGAATCCATCAGCGGAAAGTTATTTTTTATTTAGAAGTTCGTGTATAGTTCCATAATTGATAGTGAATATTGTTATTCATTGGTAATAATAAAGAACGGAAGGATCGTTCCTTGATTCCTGTTGTGGATTGAGTAGAGAATCTCAGGTAAATTAATAAATTTTAAAACCGGAAAATTTCTGCTAAATTGGAGAGTACATAGTCTCTAAGATATTCAAATTTAATTGAAAAATGTAAATATTGTGGGATAACTTCTGATTTGATTCAAGCAATAATTGTTGCAATCATCCCTATAACATTGAGATGAAAAAACTAATAACTGATGAGATTGCAATCAATTAAGAAATATTATACGAAACAGGTTTTTCAATCGATTATTTCTGTTTTTCATGAATAATGTTTATACTACATTGTTAAAAATTTCTTGAAATTGTAATCCCAGTGTCATCTGCATTTTCAATGCGGTAAGATCGAACTTGATTACTGTTTATAAAATTCATGGAATTTCTCATTGATCTTTATAATTCTAGAAAATTGAGATTTCAGGTTTTTCCTACAACTGCTCTCATGTTTTTCATGAATAATATTTACAATATTAATCGGACATTGAAGGAAAGTGCAACACGATTACATTGAAATAGAAACGATCAATCCAATTTTCCTTTTCGAATTTTTTTTTTTTAATGTTGGAATCTTTGATGTTTTTTTATATTGTCAATATGTTGATCCATGAAATGTAAATTATGAGTATTTGAATATTTCCGTATTGCCCCTATATATCTGCTATCAATTTCAATTCTATTGTTACGAGAAATTTAATTTCACATTTTCGAAGGATGAAAAAAATTTTATTTTCCCAATATTTTTCAAATTTCTCCTCTACAGAACCTAAAGAACACTCAGTTTGTAATGTACAATAAAGTTTTCAGTTTCTGGTAGTGCCGTCACCCATTTATGCACCGATACATTTGCATCTAAACCGACCATGAATAAATGCGGCAATTATTTTGCGGAATATGTCTCAATTCGCGATACTTCAACATTTCATTCATCTCCTCCGAAATATGTCACCGGTACTGCGCGTCTCAATGAAACATCTCCGCAACGCTAAACATTGAAATAATCTCAGGAACGAGTGAGTCATTAAAACAAACTCTTTTAAACGATTTCCCTTTCACATTCGCGGTTTGCGAGAATTCTAGAGTTTTTTAAAAATAATCGCACCGGTGAATTTCAAATGACAGTCATTCTATTTTTTTTTTACTTTGGCGCGAGCGTTTGTGACGCATATTGAGCCCGACACGTTGATTATTACGATTCGTAACAATCATATCATCGATTATTACCCGGAGTTTAATTTCGGTCGTTCAGTCATCGAAATATCAATTTTTGTAGATATTCTGCAATTTTGGGAGGAAATAACGAACTTTATCTCAATAACTCTTTTTGTGGAGACCAAAAAAGTACCAAAAAATACTCTTCTAACGACATTCTGTTGCTAGAAACTATTTTTATAATTTTTCATGTCGAAAAAAGATAATTGAATTTCAGTGCTCCAATATTTCTCTCGATATGCGATAGAAAACTATGAAGAATTTATTTAAAATGGAATTCCGATGATTTTATAAGATAAATTCTCAACAAACGAATCGGAAATTACGTTGGGTGAACTAATTAACGAATTAATAATGTTATTTTCAGTATTCCCAACCATGGCACCGAATCTCTTTGGCAGTTCGGCGACCCTCTTCCTCGAGGCATCGCAGAATGCTGAAGCGAGTAAAAAAACCCCTGAAGTAGAAAGTTTATCCAAAAGTTCACTAGAAAAAACACAAAAACCATCAAAATACAAATGGCAAATTGTCTGGAGAAATGTCATCGCATTCGTATACCTCCACGCGGCTGCACTTTACGGGGCTTATCTACTATTTTTCCGAGGAAAATGGTCAACATTTTTTATGTGTGAGTACCTCCAACACTCCAGTCGTCAGCAAATTCAGAAAATTCTCAAATATTCTCAATATTCTTAAATTGCAAATAACTCGACTGTGACGATGCAAATTTAGATTCTTATCTTATTTCCGAAGATATTTTTTCAATCTTCAAAATGAAACGATACTCATCGAAATCGTACCACTGGCTCGACGAAATTCCCCATTAAAGCTCGAGACAATTTTGTCAATTTTCTCTCTAATATTTAATTTTTTTTCAGTTTGGTTAATTGGAATGTCTTCAGCAGTTGGAATAACAGCTGGTGCTCACAGGCTCTGGGCGCACAGAGCATACAAAGCAAAATGGCCAATGAGGTTGCTCCTCATGATTTTCCAAACCCTCGCCTTCCAGGTAAGTGAATAAATAAAAAAAACACCAAATAAATTCATTAACTGAATATAAATAACAAAAATGTGAAATAAAATCATCGAATTATTTTAGAACCACATTTACGAATGGGTGAGAGATCACCGGGTGCATCACAAGTTCACCGACACCGACGCTGATCCCCACAATGCAAAACGTGGTTTCTTTTTCTCCCACATGGGATGGCTCTTGGTCCGTAAACATCCGGATGTTATAAACAAAGGTAAAACTGTGGACATGAGTGATCTAGAATCAGATCCAATAGTCGTATGGCAGAGAAGACTGTACCTCATTCTCATGCCACTGATATGCTTTCTGATACCCACATGGATACCCATATACTTCTGGAACGAGAGACCTATGTACGCCTGGTACATAACAGTATTCAGATACACATTATCATTGAATCTCACGTGGCTTGTGAATTCAGCCGCTCACATTTGGGGAACAAAGCCGTACGACAAGTGAGTACTCAAACGAAAAAAACCTTCAAATTGTTATTAATATTCATTCAGCGATAAATACACCGATAGAATACTTCGATTACTCCTTACGAGGCACGATAACTGTTACAAAATTACGTTGTTTCATTAGAACAATTAAATATTCATTATTAATCCTGAATAATTCAGTTGAACTGTTGTGTATGTTCATCCATGAGCTAGTCGCTAATAGTTAAATAAATTATTGAAAAAAAAAATATTGTAGAGACACTATACACGGGGTTGTACAAGGGGTTGTAGATGGTATTAACGCGATAGATCTCCAATGCTGTGAGAAAGATCAAAAGACCTGCCTCTGTCAATGGATATTTTTATTACACATATCTCCCATAATTTCAAAGTTAAAATAAATTCAACCTCTAATATTTGGGATAAAAGCCGACACGACAATTGAGTATTCAAACAAGAATAACATTTCACACCGTCCAATCTCGAAATACCATTCACCTTTCAAACGTAACCTTGGTAAATTCACATCTAACCAAGATTATTCTAACAATTATATTTCTTATTAACAGATCCATAAGTCCAACCGACAGTTTCAAAATAGCACTTGGTGCATTTGGCGAAGGCTGGCACAATTATCATCACGTTTTTCCCTGGGATTACAAAGCAGCTGAGCTTGGTGATTATCGTGCTAATTTTACAACTGCTTTCATTGACTTTTTTGCGTCAATTGGACAAGCTTATGACCTCAAGACAGTGCCAATCACAATGATTGAAAAACGTGCTGCCAGAACTGGTGATGGTACGAGAATACAGCAGCAAAATGATCACGAACATTCACACGAGGGGGCAATATGGGGCTGGGGTGATGCTGATATGTCACAAGAGGAGATCCAGGATGTGCAGATCAGCAACAAGAGTGATTAAAAATAATGATAAATATGAACTCGAGTGAATGGACTATTTCTTCGTCTTATCGAGTGACATTTTTTTTTTGTATCTTCATTTGGCTGAATCGTTAAAAAAAAAATAAACGAACGGCCAATGATGAAAATATTCGCGTGATTTTTTTTTAACGAGACTTTGTGGTGATATTCCAATTCAATTTTATACGTGACTAAAGGCAACAGATGTGCGTTAAATACGGGTTTGATTGATTCAAAGTTCATTGGTCTTCCGTTAATACGTAATCATATATTGTTTTTCCCCTGTACAATTTATTAATATTTTTTTGTACAACTGCTGGTGAAATCCTGTCAATGTGATTGACATGGCAAGACTATGATTAAATGAAAATACGTAGTCTCTTCGAGTATTGCTGAGAGCTTCGCTCATGAACTATTTTGTTTTTATTGTCAATGACTAGTTACTTTATTGAGGGAATGAGAGAGGGAGATAGGGGAACGGGAGGTGGACAGTAATTAATTAGTGGTCTATTCCTCCACATTCAGTTTCTCCTCACAGATTATACCCCATTTATCTCAATGTTTACATTGTATTTATGAATAAATTATTATTACGACCAAATGCATTTACGTTTAGTTAGTTAATTATCGAGAGAATTTAACTGGCGTTTCTTTAATTGTAAATACTTCCGGATCTAATGGATCGAATTGGATAAGTCAGAGTTCATTTTAAAACTTAGAAAACGATCTTTCAAACGGGGAAAAAATTGATCGAATTCATTCAGCCAATGCTGACAAATTGCAGATAAAATATAATAAACTTCACTCTCCGCATCTAAATTATACATTTCCATATATTTTGAATGATTGTCACATCATGAAATATTTCTCGTCATTCAACAAAACTACAAGTCGACAAAAATTGAGTCAACGTTGCTAGTGACAGCTCAAGGTCTGCTGATGTGGCATTTCTATTCATAATTGTCGTCCAGTGAATTATTGAATATTTTCTTGACAAAAATTTCCTCAAACACATCCTCAAACCGAATAATTTTTCGTAAACCACTGTGGGTTATCTAATTTACGATACAACCATGTAAATCTTGGGTTTCTTACTATTGCGCAATGACCGTAAAGATTAAATATTTATATTCTGAGTACAGTCAATCGTTCGTGACTGGAGAACAAATGCTTGGTATTGTTCGAACAATATTTGGTGGAGAATACGTGATAATACTATACGCATCACCTAGGGATAGTACCACTACATATTCAATAAGACGTATGATTAACCCTAATTACGTATCGCGAGGGCGTAATTGGGTTATTTACTTCTGGCTTCATCATAATAAATTTTCACTGATTGATCTTAATTTGAGGGTCATTGCAAATGATGTTTTGTCGAATTTTTCTTCATTAACTATTTCTCAACGTGGAAGGCCGGAAATCCACCCCAAAAGGTGCGTAAACACGCTAATTATAATCCTAAGAAGATAAAAATTAACCCCTGGGGCAATAATCTAATTAAAAATTCAGAATAATTTTCATTTTATCCCGACGTTTCTGATCGTCTCGAAAATTCCTACAAAAGTCGTCTGAAATTCCGATCTTCCCTTTACGCCGTTCAATTCACCCCCCACCCCTGATAATCCTCATCATTAATGAAGCACCGTTATCTCCGTAAAATGAAACGCAGAATAATTCGAATTATCGAGGAATGCCGGGGAATCAGCCCATTGACACCCCCCACTGCCCCACCCAATTATTCAATTCGTTCCAATTACACCGGTGATGCTTAAACATTTGAATGGGAGTCATCGAGTCGAGTTCATATTTCCAACTTGTCATCAATTTAGTTCTTCGTCGCATATCCGTGATATCGTACCACCTAGTTGACGAAATATCGAGACAATGAGAGTTTATCTGAGTTTTGAATTTTTCCTTTGGACCCGGGAGAAAGTCAAGAGGTTGTGAAGAGGGGAAACATTTTAATCGAACTTGTCGTATAGTGGACTCAGGTCGACAGCGCCAAGTCAGCCTCGCCTTGGAACAGTACGTGTTCTCTTACCCCGAGTGTAATAACATAGAAAGTACCTGTATTTATTCGCGCCAGTTACGTGATTTAAGGTTTCCTATTTGTTTAAACCGATATTTTCAAACACTATTTCACCAGATTAAACAATAACACTGGAACAATATTGACTAATTGGTCAATACACGTGAAATATTCAAGGGACTGTGCACTGTTGACTAGAGAAGAATCATGTGAAAAGAAAAAAATTTATTTTCACTGCCTGAAGATATTTAAGTCGACCTGTTTGATTCAAAAAAATAGCGCGCATACATCCTGAATTCCAACGCCTGCGCAATACAGCCATGACTGATATGGGTCACATGACACCAGTACCGAGGGACTGTTGTGGTAAAGTCGCTGGTCGTTCTCGCACGCAAAATTTCATTAGAAAAAATCAATTAGATTCACCAGCTTTTGTCTGCATATCCTGTTTCTGCACTGTTCTTGGGCTAATGTGCATTCTGACGATTGCACTATTGATTATCACGCAATCATCGATAACATCAGCTCACGGTAAGAGATTTTTAACGTGTAGAATTCGCCACTCATTTGCAATCAAAACAAATCATTTCATTAGATCCAAGGAATATAATAAAATCCAATTGTCGATATCTCGCGTTGCAATGACGCGATTTTAGTGAATCCAAGTTCATTTTGAAGATTGGAAAGGGGACTTTGGACCAAAAAAATACTACGAAAATTTACTCTGCGATTCGCAAATTATCAAAAATCGACAAGAGAACCCTTTTGTGACGAGTGGCGAAGTGATACGAGGCTTTGACCCCTTGGATTCACAATTCTTCGGAAATAAAACTAATTTCTTCTAGCAATTGACAATAGCAGCAAGTAAAATAAAACCGGTCGTATTCAGTGGTCGATATCTTCCGCTCAAACGATGCAATGTCGATAAACTAAAAATAATCGTCGACTTTGAATAAACAACTTTGAAACGAAAAGAAAAAAAAAATTGGGAATCGACTCTGCGGTTCGTAAATTATCGAAAATACAATCGACCCCCTTGCTCACCATTGTCTGAATACTTTTTCTCTTCTAGATAAATGGGAAAGTTCTAATTGAAGAAAAATTATCAATAGTTATTGCGACAGAAAGTATTTACCACCGGTTTGAAATACAATGTCTTATCGCTCATGGCAGCGATTAGCATATCAAATACCTAGATTATTTCGCTTGCAAAAATTCTCGACGATTCGTGGAACCAATTACCCCCATATTGGTACGTTTCACCAACTGACAAGAACCAAGAAATGCTAAAAAAAAAATAACAAACCAAATGATTTTGCAGATTCAGGCATTCCCCAAGCCTACTCAAGGATGACATCAAAAGATCAATCAACGGAAATTAGATTTCGTTTATCACCGGATGTCACACCCATTGAGTATGATCTCTACCTCCACCCAGACCTGGCCAAAGGGACTTTCTCAGGGAATGTGACAATTACAATCCAGGTGAAATCTAAGAGGAATTACATAGCCCTTCACCAGAAGGACCTAAACATAACAAAAGCTAGCATGACGACCTACGACCGTCAAGCAAACTACGATATACCAATAAAGGACAGATACACTGTTGAAGCTCTTGAGGAGCTAGTGGTAACGTTCAACGAGGACATCCCCTATGGCATGTACCAGCTGGCATTTGATTTTGAGGGCGCCCTGCAGCCGGACAAAATTGTTGGCTTCTACGCAAGTCGCTACAAGGATGAGCATGGCCACAATAAAGTGATAGCCACTTCAAAATTCGAGCCAACGTACGCCAGAAGGGCATTTCCCTGCTTCGACGAGCCATCATTCAAGGCCCCATTCAAGGTTAAACTTGTTTATCCAACGGGTGACGGTTATCACGCCCTTTCAAGTATGAACGCCGAGAGTAGTGTTATGAACAAACCCGAATTGGGTCTCACAACAGTGACATTCGCCAAGAGTGTACCAATGTCAACGTACCTCATTTGCTTCATTGTCAGTGATTTTGTCTCTGTATCAGCACCAGCAAGAAAGCTCAACGAGAGCGAGACATTTCCCATAAGTGTCTACACAACTAGAGCACAAAAAGATAAAGCAGCTTTTGCACTGGACATTGGAGTCAAGATAATTGAATTTTACACGAAACTCTTCAGAATTGATTATCCTCTACCCAAACTGGACATGGCTGCCATTCCAGATTTTGTATCTGGCGCTATGGAGAACTGGGGACTCATCACCTACAGAGAGGCGAGACTTCTTTACGATCAAAAGACAAGCTCCACTGCTGATCAAGAAGGTATAGTTCAGGTGATTGCTCATGAATTTGCTCATATGTGGTTTGGTAATCTGGTGACGATGGGCTGGTGGCACGATTTGTGGCTGAACGAGGGATTCGCAAGTTACATGCAGTACAAAAGTGCTGATGCCATTCTACCAGATTGGGGAGTTATGAATAGATTTCTACCCGAGGCACTTCATCCGGTTTTTATCACTGATGCCAAACTCAGTTCACATCCTATTGTGCAAACTGTTGCTAATCCTGATGAGATTACTGCTATTTTCGATGTGATAACGTACAGTAAGGTGAGTTCAGAAGTAAAATCCAGAAAAGAAAGTCAGTTGATCTCAAGACCTTGTCACTTATAAGACAACAAACTATTTAAATGACATAATTTCCAGGGTGCCTCAGTTCTCCGGATGTTGGACAACTTCATTGGGCCGGAAACCTTCAACTGGGGCGTAACAACGTACCTAAATCAATTCGCATACCTCAACGCCGAGACAGCTGATCTATTCAGAATTCTGCAGACAGCAGCGGGAAATAACATAAACATCACAGCGATAATGGATACCTGGACAAGGCAAATGGGCTTTCCGGTGGTGAATGTGACCAGAAATGGTACGACTTTCACCCTCACGCAGAAAAGATTCCTAGCCGATCCAGACGCTAAATACGATCCCACAGAGTCTGATTACGGTTACAAATGGACAATTCCAATCACATACGTAACTGATAAGAACGCAGTTTCAACTTTAATTTGGTTCGACAAAGATGCCGCTAAACTCGAATTCAAATTGTCAGAACCAGTTGAGTGGGTGAAGTTCAATCACGATCAGGTGGGTTATTACAGGGTCAATTATGACGTTCAAGAATGGAATTCATTCGTCGAAGTACTGCAAACTCGTCACAAGAGGCTGTCCATTTCTGACAGAACGAGCCTCATCGAAGACGCCTTCAGTCTAGCTCATGCCTGTCAGTTGGACTACACCATTGCCTTGAGAATGACATCTTATCTTGACAAGGAGCAGGCCGCCACACCATGGAGAGTTGCTGCTGTCAAGTTGAGGACTATCGACAATCTCCTTGGGTCGACTGATGTCCTGCCAAAGTACAGGGTAAGTGTACTCCTCCATTTCCAGGATTTCACTCAGAATTAATGTTTTGGTTGATCCAATGTTATCCCAAACTCACGAAGATTTCATATGCAGTTAATTCTATAATCTTGTGTAACTCTAATTTTTCAGCAATACCTCAGGAAACTGGTAGACATTACATATCACGATGTCACCTGGCGAGTGGATGGATTCGAAGATCATGACACACGTCGACTGAGATCATCGGTACTACATTTTGCCTGCGGTGTGGGACACACTGAATGCCTCGACGACGCTGGTGTAATTTTCAAGAAGTGGATTGATGATATAGAAGATGTGAGACCTCATCCAGACATCAGGGAGGCGATCTACAAGTATGGAATGAGTCATGTTGGCAAAGAGACTGAGTGGAATATCATGTTCCAAAGATTTATTGAGGAGACTGATGCCAGTGAGAAACTAAATCTCCAACGAGGACTCGCTGCAGTCCAGTCTAAATGGCTTTTGAATAAATTCATTGGAATAGCTGTTGACGAGAAGTACGTGAGATCTCAGGATACTTTCGGGTGCCTTCTCGCAATCTCTAGGAATCCCGTTGGTAATCCTCTAGTCTGGGACTGGGTTAGGGAGAACTGGGAGTTTTTGGTGAAACGTTACACTCTTAATGACAGATATTTGGGACAATTGGTGCCTGGAATTGTAGCTTCCTTCGCTACTGATATTAAACTACAAGAGTTGAGGGCTTTCTTCGATAAGTATCCGGAGGCGGGGGCTGGCAAAGCTTACAGGGCAAGGGCTCTTGAGACTGTCGCTAATAATATCAAATGGGTGAAGAGTAATGCTGAGATAATTGACAGGTGGTTGGATTCTGTTACCAAGTGATAGGATTTTGTTGAAAGATTTTCGAATAAGTATGAGTTTGATTCTACCAAATTTATGAAGTCACGTTATTTTCTGTATTGCCATTGAATATTTTGTAATTTTTGTAAATTAATGAGCAATAAATTTAATATTTCTATTGATGTTGAGTGTATTTTTCAAGTCTATTTTATTTCGAAAAGGGGGAGCGGAATGTGATAATTCATAAATTTATAAAGGCTGGTGATTCAGTCATTAGCCGTCAGTTCATTCAAAAAACGAGGATGGACATCAAATTTATGGGTGTTCTTTAACTGAGAAAAAAAGAAAGATTCTAAAGCTCTTGGTGGACATTGAAAAATTAATATTTTTGGTCCCTGTTGGCCACTGGTTTCTGCATTCTTTGAAATTCATCTCCCTGAAATATTGATATCCCTCCAATACTTGAAGAAAAAAGGTAATTCAAAGTCGCCACTGACGTAGAACAAAAAGTCCAGTTTCTAGCCGATTATTCCGTTCTTTTTCGGTTCTCTTTCATAACAACAATTGGGATCCAGCCGCCCAAACGAAAGCAGAAAAATGTATTTTTCAAATTCTTAGCAATAGATGAAGAGATTTTTCTATTGCCCGAATGAGCGTTTATAATGATGCAATTTGTAAATCAGGGAAAACAAAATATAATTAGAGGAGTGCACATAGGTACATAGCACATGGCCACGAGAAGCCAGACGAGCATCTGATTAGAAATGTAAAAAATATTAATTAATTAATTTACTGATTTGAATAAAGACGAAAGTGAGAAGATGATAAATAGCATAGTATTTATTCATCGAATATTTATATCGGCATTGGCCTCATTTTTCCGGCACATACCCTCCATGTCCACAGTCTTCAGTTTCCAATTAGTATTCTCTTAATATTCAACAAGTGAAACATAAACCATTGTCATAACTCCACTCTCATTGTCAGTACAAAGTAAGTAGTACGTCATGAATTCTTATCTCAAGCTCTCACAGATAACGAAAATTTCGTGCCCTATCAGTCGCTTGTGTGATTCTCTGTGTATTAAATGTAATTTTTCGTAGCTAAAAAAATTACATTCTCAGTTGTAAAAATGACCAACCCCCAAGTGCCGGGAAACTGTCGTATTGAATAGCACGTGACTACCGTAAAGGCGAATATGAGCTATCAACAATTCCATCATGGAGGAATTTCTAGACGGACGATGTATAGATGTTGGAAGAGAGCATTAATATTTCTTGGTTTTGTTATCGTGATTGTATTGACCTTCGGAAAATCCGTGAGTGAAAGTTATTGTCATACGGAATTTTTCCACAGTTGTCACCTAATTTTTATTGAATATCTTTTTTCGTATCAGAAAATTAAAAAAAAATTCAAATATTTGAGTTATTTTACACCGAATAATTTTTATGGAATTATTTTTCCCAGTCTGTCACTAGAATGCTTCTAAAAAAAATTTCATCATTTAATTCTTCAGAGAGTTAAAAAAATCCAGGAAATTTACGCGTTACAAGACAGCATAGCCGACATTATAGACCGGGAATTACAGTACATGTCCGAGCGGACGATCGCAGAAGGGGATAAATGGATTCCCTTGACCAATATAAATGGCCATATTTACTCAGTATATTTGGACACCCGGCCCGAGATCATCATCAAGTATTCAAAAGCCGATAAGACAACGTGGGGAGCGTTGATAGTGACAGCTTTACTACCAACCAATACTCAAAGGGAGACACTGACATGCGTTCTCCAGTACAAGAACAGCCAAAGAAACATTGTATTAAAAAAGGTACCGGCTCAAGTGAGGATATTGAATGAGCACTGGGATCTCGAGTACTCAGCATTTTGTGTTATCTGCTATCTGTCATACTCCTGGGAGCATGATTACGAGCTCTTCGATAATTTCAAACAGCTCCCGGAAACACTGGGGATTGGAGACAATGCTGATGGACAATTCATTGATGTCCATTACCCGAAGGAGGGGTTGAGCCAGCTTTATGAGGGTGGGAGGGGTTCGATTGCTGTGTGCGTGCCAGGTGAGTTGTATTTTTATACGACAACATACGGATTTGTTTCTTATCTATGTACAATGATTTTCAAATTTTGGGCTATCCAGGACGACTATTTCAATATTTTCAGGCTCCACTTAATTTTATTCCACTAATTATTAATATTCATATCAGGAAATATCGACGAGTGAATCAAATTTTGAACCCAAAGTGAGAAAATAAATTATTATTCCAGTATTACACCACAATTTCGATCGTCCCCTTGAACTAATCGAGTACCTCGAGTACTACAGAATGATGGGAATCGATCACTTTACCATATACAACTCATCAGTCTCACCGGATGTTGACAAAGTCCTAGATCACTACAAACTGAAGTTAACAGCGACAGTTCTCGACTGGATTTTACCATCGATCTACGTCTACGAGCAAACTCTCCGTCACGAGGGTCTTCTAGCAGCATTGAACGACTGCCTTTATCGAAATACTCATCACGATGGATACAAGTACGTGGGAACATTCGATGTTGATGAGTTTTTGGTACCAAGGCGACACGATAATATTCGAGAACTCATCATGGAGCTTGACTCATCACCTGATCGCAACGAATTCGCTGGATTTATATTTCAAAATGTATATTTTTATACTATGTACGAGGATGATGAACGTGCCCGGGGAAAAGGTGAGTTATTTTTCATTTTTGGCTTTCGAATGGAAGTATTTTAGCTCCTAAGTTCAAACTTCTAATTTGTTATCTTGTAGCCACTAACTCTAAGGAATTTTTGACCTTATTTTTCAATTTTTTAATAATTCCCTCAATTTTTAAAATTGCAAAATTAATAATCGTCACTTGATAGCATATAGAAGCCTCTACAATTCTCTATTAAACGAACGTATTTACCCAACGAGAATAAATGCCTCACGAGATCAATTGATGCTCGAAAAAATATGATATTATCGTGTAAACCTTCTTCACTGTCTGCAAATAAATTAATTCAACCTGAACAAAAGGCCTCTTTCCGAAACCATAATTTTTCTACACAACTAATTCATCCTCTCAGCGGTTAATCAATCCCCACGACACCCCCGTAACCGAAAAAAAGTTTGTGAAATATTTTATTTTCTCCTTGCCAGTGCCTTATCTCTACACGAGAGCAAAAACAAAGCGTTTAAAAAAGCCCAACGAAGCTCGAGAGAGAAGTAGATATATCGTTCGCGGTCGTGACACAGTGGAAATAGGTAGCTACAATGTCTGGGAGTTCCGAGAGGGCTCACCCATGTCGTCACAAAGAGGTAATAAAAAAACATCAAGATCGTAAAATATAATAGAATGTAATTCAATGCAAAACTGCTGCATCAGCACGACTAGAATGACGACTGGTTTTTTTTTTCCAGAGTTCAAAGAGCTCGTGGTAGACCCGGAAATTGCTCTACTGCACCATTATGCCCCGTGCGAGGCCGAGGAGACGGGATGTTACTTGAAACCCGTTGTGATCGATGAAAGTGCTGTGAAATATTCGAACAAACTTGGGGAGAGAGTCGGAAAAGTGTGTTCGGAAATTTTTGGCATCGCTGGATGTCCACCACCGAAGAAAAGAATTATCGGTTTTGAATAAAGAGATAACACGAACATTTTCATTAAAATTTACACAGAAAAGGGACCGATAAAAATTGAATCACTTTAAATGCAGCTGAACTTTGCCAACAATTCGGTAGATAATTATTACAATGTTTCAGGGAATGGATTAAATTTGTCGGACTTGAAAAATAATTGTACCCGTAATTATTTGAACTCGGCATGTCTGCTTGTTAATGTCCAACCGAGTTGAGACATTAAATAATTTATGAACAACGAATTTTCAATGGAAAATATTAGTAATATATATAATTCTCTGCCAAATATATTTTTTAATGTTTTTTTTCGCGTAGTTTTATCGATGAATTTGACACGAGACTATTCCTTATAAGTCAATCTAACAAATTTGGTTTCGTGTCAAAATTAGGAAGACTGAATATTAATAAACTAAATGGAAAGTTATTTCACTACAATGTAAAAAAATCATTCATGAAAATTATGTAATAATGTTAAACTATAATTTTGTACGCTCATTATTTACAATATAAATTTATAATTCACTTGTCACGTCGTATGATTTTGTATTCCATTAATACATGAATAAAGGAAGCCCACGCAATTCATTGGAATTCGATGACGTGATGCTCTCACGAGAAATAAAAATGAGAAGTAGATAAGATTCTCTGGTATCCACCCTTCACAAAAAATAAAAATAAACCGGAAGTTGTCGAGTTCCTGAATTATCCTCGCCCTACCACTTCCGCGAGATAAAGGAAAATATAAAACTGGGGTAAAGTAATGAACTTTTTTCTGGTTTAGTGGACTTAAAACTACCCAGATACCGGAAAGAGGGAAAACACTCCATTAAAGTGAACTCATCCAGTGAAATGTCTCATAACTATGCATTAGGCCCAGTAACAAAGTTATAATTACCCCTTTTAACTTTCTAAAATTGATGTTACGGTTAAAATTCTGCATCTTCATTCAGCTGGTGAACCCTAATATAATAAATACACTAATAGAAGAATTCGGTTTATCAAATCGAATGAATGAAAATTATTTCTCTACACGAGATACTAATCGTTGTTAACATCAATCAAATTCTTCGATCAATCTACTTACACCAATTTTCAACAGGTTCACCGATGGCATGAGCCGAGTAAGTAAAGAAAATACCGTATCGTTGTCCTTGAATTCTATCTTAGGAAGTTGATATGACCCACCCTTTCCTCGTGGTGCTGATTATTACCCTTAATTGATAACAACTGGACATTTTGTGACATTGATATACGATAGCGGATTGGATGAATGGAAATTGACATTTCGACTCGGTTTGGAGTGAGTGATGATCAATTAACCCATCATCAAGCGGCGACAGGTTCAATCGTCGTCATGGTGAGCCCCCGGGGCTTCACCGATCAACCCGAATAAATATTTTATTCAATCAATTTACTTCATTTCAGCGTCAATGGCCCATTAACCTTCTGGATATCGATAATTTCGGGAGCGAGAACCGGATAACTCTGTTTTTTTTTTTTACAGCTGAAGCCAATAATTTCAGAGAAGTCTAGAGGATTCAATGTAATTGCTAACCAAACCTATTGCATTTCGCTAATTATTGATAACGTTTCTTATTTTCATTAAATTCACGTCGAAAGTGCAACGAACAAAAAATTTTTTAAATAAAATAAAGTGGATAATATAAACATTTGGAAAATTTGGGAAAACAATTCAGAGGTGATATGAGTGGAATATTTCAAGAAATCGTTTCTTATACCGCGGGCCCTTTGATATCACCAGCGGATAAATAATTATTTCCGTATTTGAGATTAGATATTAGAAACGTGTGAAGTATTTTAAGGCTTTTCAGATGTATTATTATTATAAATATTGAGAAAACACGAATTAACCTCAGCTTTTGATTCATCCGAATTCCCAGTGATAAAGACGTTGTTATCGAAGCGTAAGAAAAAATTCTCTTTCTGTGACCTAATTACCTTTGAATCCCCCGACAAAATTAATTTCAATCGTAGTCATACCCTCGCCACAATTCCTCTCCACATTTTTATCATTGGAAGACGATATTATCAGTGAGGGTAAGCGATGCGCATTCACTAGACTCGATTATTTTTGTGTTTACAAATTATCTCTTCCCATTTGTCCGCCAGTATTTACCCTCACTCTGGGCTTTATGGGTGACAACATACATATTGAGCTGTGACGTTGCCAGCCTTTCAGAGGAAGATCAATGGACCACAAATAAGCACATCCCATTTCTTTGCCAAAAGTGGTACACTTGGGCAACAATGTTCAAAATGATCGGGCATTCTGCATGAACGAATAAAACCAACGAATGAGAGACGAGAGAGTGGGATGAATTGTCGAATTTATTGGTTTGGAAACATAATTCGGAAGAAGAGGACGTGTGAGTGGACGCTTCAGGGACAGTTCAATATCAGCCAAATGTAAATATTTTGATGCTAAAATATTCAAATGGAAAAAGTTGAAATAAAGAGAGTGCGTTTACATTAAATAACCTGTGCTGAGAAAATCTGTAAAGAAAGAGTTCTTCGAAAATAGTACACGAAGGGAAAAATTTGACGAATTCTTGTTGTGTGATCCCGATAAAAATTACTGTGCTGCCTTATAAGCAAACTGGAGGTCTGAGGAAAATTACTATGCCGCATAATAAAATTTCTTTATCGGCTTAGGAAAACTTCAATGTCGGTCTCGTAAAAATTCAAAGTCTATACAACATTTCCCATGACTAAATCCAACATCGGCAATGATCGGCACTCATCGTTAACCAGTCACAATGAGTTACAGAAAAATCGCTGCGTGGTGCAGTAAAAAATGAAGGAAGGCCCACTAAGATAAACTGACCCAGATAGGAATTTTTCAAAGATATCGATCAATTTTTCATTTTCCCTCAAATAAAAAATTATAGACATTCAAATTTTATAGTACTGTTCAGTAAATTTTACGAAGCCACATATAATTAATAGCAAAATTTACGATATTGACGGAATTTTTATGTGCGAGTAAAACACATTCTAGTGTTCTAACACGTTACCCCTCGATTCTAGTGCCCGTCATAGTAATTTTTCACTGACTTTTCTCTCCGTGTAAAAACGAAATCGTCTTCCTGATGTCGAAAGCAGTATATCTAGATGAAATTCCTCAAGAAAATATAAATGGAATTCCTCTATCGAGCAAGAATATCCTTGACATTCGACCGTAATTTAGATTCTCCAGAAGTTTCCGCTATTTTTTCATAAGGTTTTGATTACTATTATCCTGACTGGACTTTCCGGAGACAATTCGAATTCTCCCCAGTTGACTGGGTTTTTATTGTCACAGTAAAACACAGGGGAAGCATAGGGGATCATTTGATGTGTTATTTTATACCCCCATTCGAATGAATCTCCCGGATTTCATATGACAACAGAGTAGTGTATCAACATTCTCACGTTTATAATTGTACAATGAGGTTCTAAAAATAATGATCCTATGAATTATGTACATAGTATATAGTATAGTATTTCCAAAATAATATACAACCGGGAAATCCATCACGTTTCGACAAAAAGATGAGCCAAAAAGATTTTCAGGCCACAAATTCTTCCCGAAATTTCCAAACATTTCGAAAATTTTTGAAAGACATTTCAAAATCAGATATTTTGACCTATTTTAATTTATTTTGACATAATGACCAATTTACAATATTGTCGAGAAATTGACAATTTAAATGAACAAATTGCCAGACCATGATTAATTGGTGGGAATGTTTTGATAACTAATTGAATTCGAAAGTCTCGTTACCTGGTGTATGTTGATACGCAACATAATATTGTAAAGCCCAGATATTTATCCTGTGGCCAATCAATTCACGGATTCACGAACTGGGCGGGATTTTTCCCCCAGGAAAATTGGAAAATACGATTGTCAGAAGGGCAGTGGGCGGTGTAATATCGAAAAATTTACTGGAGTCATTCGTCATACTTTTGGATGTACCAAACATTTTGGAATAAAAGAGTTTTACGCGAGTTAATTAATAGCTGTTTCGATTGCCATCGTAAAGTAATAATAGAGGAGGAGAATTTAGAGGAAAAAAGATAGACGAAAGTTTGATCAATGATTCTATTCATTGGCGATGAGCGAAACGAATTTGACAATTACTTCCATATTTTTGAAAACATTTTCTATTCAATTTACTTAAAGAAAAATTTGTTGTAACGAAAATCATTCAATATTATTTTCACAAAATTTTTTCTGTGGAATAAATGTGAATATTAATTTTTTCCATTGACCAATTGTCTCGCAGATGTTTAGACTTTTCTTTCACAACCCAACCAATTTTTACAATAAATAAAAGGAAATTCGCTGCATAGGATCGACCTTAGGGACTCACATTTGAATAGAATCGTCTTGGGATATACCTTAAATTGCTGCATTTACCTCGCAACAGCTGAATCGGTATAGCTCAAAATAAGAAAACAAAGGATTTGAAATTCTCAAACTCCACCCAGGGCTGACCCAGATTCCAGGTTCGTTAAAATTCAATGAGTTTTTTTTATACACCCCCTAACTGAAATGCGAGACTATTTTGGTGAATGGGCGCTGGAAAAGGACTCCCAAAAATTAAAATAAATATTTTTCGCTTCCACAGAAGAAAGACAAATGCGTTAACCGCTTTAATTCCAAGAATTACCAAATGAAAATTAATTAAGCGAGTGGAAAAAGGCTCTTGTCACGACACGAGATGCTTTCGTCGCAGATTTCCATGGACACTTATTAACCGGTATCTCACCATCTAAGGTAGATAGCCCAATTTTTCTGATAACCTTTTTTATGGCACTCAAGTCGCCCTACAAAAAAGGTCATGATAAAATTTTTCTTATCACCCTTAGATCCGACGCTATTTGCTGAAAACTACTATTGAATTTTGGTTTCTCCTGACAGAAAATCCAAGTAGAACCGTGTGGATTCCTCTTGACAATTATCGTAATTATCGTTCAACAGAAATCCATGTCACTGCGTAATACGAATTAATAAAATCATAAACCTCGGACAATTGATCTGAAATACTTCAGTGTCAGGGGATTGAATCGGTGCAGTGGTACGAAAGCAATAAATCCCAGTCATGCAGGATCCAACGGATCACTGGCTTCGACATATATTACGATCACACAATGTCTTTTTTCCATTTTTCTCGTGAGGGGATAGAGATTTTATTTTTCACGGCGTAAGAAACTGAATCGAAGGGTCAAAAATTTTCATCATATTTTTGGGCACTTCGAGCACGACCTTTATAAAAACCCAGAGGGTTTTCGCTCGTTATCCGGGCGTTTATATGACACACGAGGCACTCCCAATAGACTCGCAATTTCGACCGGAAAGATGTACTGAAATATAAATCTAAAAATAAAAATAAATACGAAAAAAATATCGTGGAAATGGAGGGGGATTAACTGAATTTACTTGAATTGAGTATCACGAGTTGGGCATTGAATCAGTCAAATAAACATATCTATAAATGTGTCTGTGAAACAAAAAAAAAATTGTTCCGTGATCTTCTGAATAAAATATTAGGAAGAAAAAAAATAATTGAAATGACATGGAAATTGCAGAAGCATCCCACTGGTTTGATAATTTATTTCGTCGTTTCTTCACACATTACTTGTCGCCCAGAACAATCGAGCTGAGACTGGGAATAAAGTTATGTATTAAAAAAAATACTACAAGCCACTCGATATTTCCTGAGTTTGACAGACTAACGAGCAATTGAGCATAAAATTTACATGTTTTAGTTTATTTAAGACGACGGATTATTTATACCCTTTGTTCTTAAAAATTATTGTGTAACTGGGTATTTTGGAGATTATTCCGTGAAAATTCTATAAAAATCACATGTCAATGAATAAATGAGATTAAATTGGTGGAGTCTCTTCATTATTAACTCATGAAATTCAATCAATCAATTAAATTCCCCGATCATTCCCCACATTGAGTTGAGCATTGAAAATTTATTTTCAGGCGAATATCAATAAAGAGCTAAAAAAATTTAATTTTAATTAAGAATTAATTTCCCGGTAAAAAATCCCTTCCACTTCATTCAATCATTTAACCTATTTTTTTTTTCATTCATTTCCACATTTTCTCGTACTTTCTCCGGTAAAAGCTTTTTTGAAAATATTTTGGAACGCACTTGATCATTGATAACGTACTTCACTGGGAAATTTTTTGAGTGAAGGGATTTTCAGATCACCTGAAGTGAAAGTTCCTCCGGGTTTCATCGAGAAAATAATAAAAAAGAGAGATAATACTCTTTTCACATAGTATATATCTGTATTTATCGAGATACCCAACAGTCCGCTGGAGTCCAGCGCTGGCGCGAGACTCCCACCCCATATCGGTATCACTTTTTTCCCTCCTGGCATCACCACGCGACCAGTTCGAATCCGCGAACCACCGATATATCCTCCCCGACGAGGACCCATCCAGTATCGTGCGTCACTGTCACCAGTGTTTAGTCGTATAAAAATAAAATAGAGAAAAATATTGCGACTCTTTGGTTCCTTGTTCAAGTGTATAACGAGTGGAGGGGATAGAAGTGTTAATTAGCTTTTTCGCATCCATTTTCCGCGAGTTTATCGAACCGGTTTCGATTCGATTCTGAAGAAGGAGTGGAACACTGATGAAGCGCCGGTTAAAGTTTCTCCAAATTTCACGTAAGTCGATCAATATAATAATATTTTCCAAAATCAAAACATTTGAAGAGAAAATATTGTCTTTGGAAAATCTTCCAAAGAATCATTTTTGATCATCAGGAAATTCCTCTGAATAATTCTACAAGATCTTTGGCAGATAATAATTTTAATTGGCAGGTTTCTGCGTCTTTTTAATGTAGTTTTCATTATATTGTAATGTTAGAGAGTTAGGAGTATTTTCATAAAGACTGTCTTTCTAAGAAATTTCAAAGATTACAAACATTGTTACAATGGATGTTGTTACTGGGTTATTGATCGCCATAGTAAAAAAAAATCCTGAAGCTTCTGAAAACCGAAATTTACTGCCGGCCTATTATACCCACGTTTACTTTACCTCGCGTTCCGTTTTCCCCCATTTTCCCCTTTTTTCCGCCCTATAATATAATTTTCTCTCTAATCTGGAAAATGTAATTTCCAGGACTTCCGCTTAGAATTAAGTTCAGATTTTCGTTGTCAGAATTCGCGTTGACTTCGCACTTTTAAAAACGATGGAGACCGGCGACTTTAGTCGGTCATGGACGATGGTCCAGGATTAAAAAAAATTATCAAAGTAACATGCGACTCACCGGTGCTGCATAAGAAAGGCCTCACCTCGATCGTCATCTTCAGGCGCTTTGCATCAGCAGAGGCATCACACGTGCAACAGGTAAGACACTTTAAACGAATTATATCACTTTGCGTGTCGACACTGGTCACTATGTCCACTCAAGCGTTCAATCGTCACGGCAACAGGTGCCCAAAAATATCAGTGATTGATTAATTATGAGGGGTGGAGTATTTTCCCACACGTTATCACTTCGGAAACTAATTGACCAGAGGCACCCCATGTCGAGAGAAATTAAGGAGAATTGAATGAAATTAAATTTTCATGTCAATGACTTGGACGATCCGTAAATAATTCTCATAACAATTTAGAAAAAATAAATTTTTCGGTTCAAGTGAAGATTTAACCCGATTAAATTAATTACGTGATTTCCACCCAAATTCTCGCAATCGCCAAAAATATCGAAATAGAATATTTTCCTGATCTTTATCAACGGTAAATAGACTTGTGCCTAATTGACTTTCTCCAGCAACTCGTGCATATTTGAGATCTCAAATCCCTTGAATTTCATCTCTAACAAACCAAAATTTCTTGAAAAACCCCAAATAAATTTAATAAATTTCACAAATCTAAATTCAAGAAAATTCTAACTATCAAATAATCCATCTCGTTCTCCAGAAAATATGAGCCTTAATACCAGGAGAAAAAAAAGCTAAACTTCTTGGACATCTCCGAATATTCACTATCGAATGTTTTATCATCACCTTATCACTGCACCTTTTGCCCTTACAAACACTTCAATCTCGATAGAAAAAACCTAGATTACTCGACACCATCACAACACATCACATAATTCATTTCACTCCACAATTTCCGGGAATGCCTCACACTCACTCAATCCATTATCCACAAGTGAAGCTCGATGCAAATGCCGACAAAATCCGTTCGTTCACGGCGTCCCACTGGAGAAGAGGGCTTTTGCGTGGATTAATGTTTGGGTTAAAGCGGCACTCTTTTTTACTCTTTCAGGACGTAAACAAAGTAATATATTATATGATAAGGCAAGTGCTGATATAAATCGTTGATCGTTGCCTGAGACTGGCTTAATTAAAATGTTCACACGCGTACGTACGTAGCGTTGTTTTCGGCGTACTGTCCTTGCCGGTCCATTCGGGACTTGGCAACCAGCGCCATTAGTTCCTGAAGTGGCCGTCACGCTCACCAGTGACCGCCATCCAGACGCCATTACCCCTTGGAGTCCGCCATGTTCACTGCTCCATCTCCCAAGTATTTCCCTGTGATTATGCATCAGAGACAATTCAATGTGTCATTGTCAATAACTGAAGGGATCAAATATTCGGTTGGCGAGATGACTATTGACATTTTTCCTCTATTAATCCAAAAATTATGTGGATTTTTCCAAACACTGATTTTAGAATAATATTTTACGTCACATGTGTAAAGAGGGTGACTGTTACATTCGTGTTAATATTTGTGGGAGCAGTGGTAGGACGATTGGCAACCTCTCGTTGAACTCGAGGAGACGATCGCCCTGCTGCGAGTCGTCCTAGGACTGTTTCCCAACGGCGCTACACTGTTATTAACATTCCCCCTTTCACACTCGTAACATAATATACTATTTGAGGGTCGGTAAATCATGAAGAAATTCATCAATCGCCATCATTCTCAACGACAAGGGGGAGAGTTTATTTGGTATAGAAAAAAATGCCCCCTCCCCTCCCCGTCATCAAAAAAAGGTCATTAATCATTTAACTTCAAAATTAAATTCATTTAAAAACGATTAATTCCCTCCGTGACACTAATTACTGGAAAATTATGACCGATTAATCCATCGCAAAAATTTTAAGGTTAAAAAAATAATTATGGATTTACAGGAAAATGTAGGAAACAAAAAAATTAATAAAATCGATGAGAAAATAGATATCATTAAACGAAAAATGCTTTCAAAAAGATAAATGAAAAACGAGTGAATAAGTAGATAAAAATAAACTGAACTTACAGCACACCAAAACAACTTCCTCCCTCCCTCAATTACCTCATAAACTCCAACATTTGTTGTTCATCAGTCTCGACATCTGTCAACAATATCCACAAGCTTCTCCATAAAAAAATTTCCCAACGTCGAACGGTCGATTAAATCCAATAAAATCTCAATAATTTTCAGTGGCACATCATCGGGCGATCAATCAATACAAAATCAAATCGAACTGAGTGTTTGTACACGCTGTTGACTCCCACTTGATCCAGCCGGCGAATACGGTGGCCAAGACGTTGAGGAATCGTGTCATCAACGCCACAAGCCTTCTCTAGTCGTTTGTACACGTTCACACGAGCGGGAGCACAACGAGAAACCCGTGGGGATTGCGACAAAATCCGTGAAATCTCCCGCAAGCACCGACTCTTCATCCAGACTTGTGGATTCATTGGGAATTACCCCCGACAGTGTATCATGTTCGCACATTTTTATGGAGAGAATTAAGCGTTTCAACGTCAAGTGGAGGGCAAACAGGTGCATCAGTGTCGTTAATCTTGTCGTATACATCGAACATTCACTTTCGAGAATATCGGGTTTGTGGGACAATAGTGAAAAACAGTGAAAATACACCTCATCTGCCGGAATATTTATTTCCAATTGTTGAAAAATATAAATAGAAAGGCAAGTCACTGTGCGGCAATTAAAATTGTACAATTGGAAACAATGATGAAATGCCGATGAAATAAAATAGTTCAACGATGCATCAGGGGATGCGAGAGGATCGTTCGACGATCGATACATTTCCCTTTGGAATTAATAACTTTGTCCACACATCCGTCACCGAGATATCACGTTTCATCGATAACAACACCAACAACAACCCAGAATTAATAACAAGTGACAGTTTCAATCAGACAGCCCCCAGACGCGATAGTCTCTACATTGTTATTCCCATAACAATTATTTATGCCGCTATATTCTTCGTTGGGGTTGTGGGAAATGTCTCCACGTGTGTGGTTATCGCTCGAAATCGATCAATGCATACGGCAACCAATTACTATTTGTTCAGTCTGGCTGTCTCCGATTTACTGTTACTCGTGTCTGGTTTACCACCTGAGATATACTACATTTGGTCACATTATCCTTATGTCTTTGGCGAGGGCTTCTGCATCACTCAGAGCTTTGCTGCTGAAATCTCCGCCAATGCAACGGTGCTCACTATTACCGCTTTCACTGTTGAAAGGTATGTTCGATAAATTTCATTTGATTTTTCGAAAACATCTCGTTTGCGAATGAGATTTTACGATGGGGGCAAATCGTCAATAAAAATTGCTCATCATTTCCATAATTCCAAAGGCAAATGGGAATAAAAAAGATTTTTTACCTTTTTTTTTGTAATCAGGATTTTTTTTCAGAGCGTTCTATAGTTTTTACTAAAATTATACTGTAAGAATTATCTCTTCGAAAAAATCCGCTTGAATAATTTTTCCACTTGGCTTCTCAATAAACGAAGGACGGGTGTTGTTTGAATGAACAAAAATACCCCGAAATTAAGGGATTTAATAGAAAAAATTCTCTCAGTTTATTCATTCAACCAAAATCCATCCATTCATTAAGAAAAAATTATTCTTTGGCTATACAGTAGGTAGTATTTTGTCGTCAAGCATCAATATCGAAGAAGAGTCCAATTAAATTTGATGTTGCAGGTACGTCGCCATTTGTCATCCGTTTTTTAGCCACAAGATATCGAAGCCATCGCGTGCAGTAAAGTACGTTATCCTAATATGGCTACTAGCACTGTGTCTGGCCATACCGCAGGCTATTCAATTTGGTATCACCTTTTCTCTCACACCGAATGGCAGTATCATACCAGAAACAGCATCCTGCTCGGTCAAACGGCAGATTATCGAGCATGCTTTTGAAATATCAACAATATTATTGTTCGTACTGCCGATGACCATCATTACCGTACTTTATGTACTCATTGGCATTAGATTGAGACGATCGAAGATGTTGATGGTTCTTAAACCTCATCCAGTTTCGATCAGGTTGAATTGCAATGACAGCGCGAGATCGAAGACTAAGTCGCAGAGGAATGTTATAAGGATGCTGGGTGAGTTATAGTATTTTATTAATTTACCACTGTTTGGGGCTATTCTTCAAAGATTCCTCAAGATTATATAATTACGTAAGGATAGAATAAATTATGTTTTATAGTGTAGTATTTTTTATAGCGAATTTTCAAAACTGTAAAGGCGTCTTAGACCTCAACACCTGCCCCGTAATTTAGTTTGCGCGTAAAAAAAAATTCTCAACAACATTTTATTATTTTCCCTCAGATATCGCGATTCCTCGAAAAAAAAATAGCGGTCCTGCTACTGAATTAATTCCCTCTCATCTCTGATTTACTGTACACAATCCCAAAGACATGTCTCAGCCACTTGAATAACCCAATCATCTCAAATTAAATCAACGAATCTATCCAGTCATAACAAGCAATTACCTCGATTCACCTCGGGAAACCCCCCGCACTCTTCTTTTACTTATTTTTTTTTTCGTTAAAATTCCTTGAGAATAAGAAAAGGTCATCGAGAAAGAGTCAGGTCCATTCAACATTCCCGACGGGTTTTCGGACACCTCTTATCCATAAATATGTTTTTTTTATCCACCAGTAACTCAATTTTATTTATTTCCACCCTGCAAACTACGACTGACTTGTGTGGGAGTAATGAACCGTGTTCTCTCGATTTTTATTATTTCCCATTGCGGGCTCAACGATAAATAGTTTACCGCTCTATCAGAATGTTGATGGAGTCGATTCGATGAGGCACTTGAAGAATTATTATTGTTAATGGCAGTGACCCCTCGAGCTTTGCTTCCTTCTGAGACATTAATTGAGCTTTTATCGATCATTCCACCGCAAATCAGGGAAGATCCAGTTTGAGTAGTAGAAACCGGTTATTTTGCCGCAACCGAATTTCGTGACTCGAGTGGTAATTTATGTTGATGGGTACCGATTTTCGAGCATCTTAAAGTTTCTCCCCGGTCGTAATTCCCTCAATTTCCCTCTTTTTTAAACCTAAAAGAGATGAATGCTCTACTTTTCTCTTATTCAAAGCTTTCGGATCCTATCTTAGGCCCAGTCAGCTATAAAACAAGTGCAACCATTTTTACATGTTGCTACTATGAAATAGAGCCTAACATTTCGATTACTAAACTCTTCTTCATGTTGGTTTTTCAGAAATATTTCGAAAAGTAAAGGACATCTGAAAAAAATATTACCACACTTTTTGTAGATCTGGTTCTGGTCAACGTAAAATGTTCAAACCAATTTTTTCGTGTCTGCCGTAAATTTCAAGATATTCTGCAAAAAGTGATGGTCTTATTAATTTTCCTCACAAGTCAGGATAGAATAAATCACACTCTCTGAAGTAGTGAATAGTTCGAAAACAGTAGAGTGGGTTCCTCGTTTTTTTCCATTCTCAAGGTATTTATTAAGCCGCAAAATGAACCTTGACTCATCCAGATCGTTCCATTTGATCGGGTGATGTTGACGACGAAAAGAGAATAAATGAAATTGGAAATTTTTTATGAATAAAACTGCTGAGATAACACTCGAGCTTCCGTATGAAGGGGACTCGATGGAAGATATATCGGAGAGTTGATCCATAATTCAGCGATACTCCGGCCAGTTCTACAAGCTGCATTTGGTGAACTGGTGAGCGATGCATGGCAGAAACGTCTCCCATTAATCCCTTATGGCTAGGCAGGTGAGATGAGGCCGTGTCAGCACCAGACATCGATCAAATTGTTGTTACACCAGGAGATCAGATGGAATGCCAGTTTCCTTCGTGTGATTATTTTATTTCCGAAATCTGGCATTTCCTAGATACAATATTTGTGCTGTATTTCCGGGAAGGACTGCTAGACGACGACTGTCAGTTTGTTTATGCACTAGTTGCTCGAGTGTGAGGAAATCGAGGTTAAATAATCGGAATTTCATTTTTATTCTCGTTCAAGGAGAGATTTAGACTGATTCCCGATCAATTCCTTGTATTTAAAAATATTTATATCATTCCGTGTAAATAAATATTTTTTACAAGGTCTTTAAAACATTTTTTTGTGCGCATTGTCGATCTCTCAATATATTTCTCGAAAAAAACTGAAACCTGTGCTCCAGGTCCCATAACACTATTTTCCGTTTTTAAATCCGACATGATCTAGGCACAAACCTTGAACCCTCAATTTTTTTTTCAGGCAGTACATGTCAAGAGTAATGAATCCCGACATTAGTAACTCGAATGAACCGTCAGGAAGCACCCGGTGCGTGTAAATTACACTCGCGTTCTGGCGAAGGGCCAGAGTTACCAGGGGGGTTGAGCCACTGGATCAATGAATGAAAATCCATTTCCGGGTGTCTTTCATACCGTTCGTAATCCTGGGTTATGGATGTTGACACTCACTCTGTTTGACTTTCTTCTAATTCCACTTGACTTCTTCACGCAAAGCTCAATTCTTCGAGTCCCACGCACTTTGTCACAACAAATATCGAAGTTTCGGGTCGTGACCTCAGGTGTCTGACGTCAGACTGGAGATTTAGGGATGAAGGGTAGCAGTTTATCACAGACAAAGAGATAGTGGTAATTCATCCCTTGAAGGGGGAAGGGCTAATATTCCCCTAAAATGGAAACAATTATTCTTGTTTGGCGCGTCATCTTTTCTCGATTAATAGGAAAATAATGTACACTTTCGTAACTTTTATCGCTTTACCCCATCAATCACGCCCGGATTTCTATTCAATTATGCAAATGATCTTGGAGGAATTATAAAAGTATTATAGAGTGACTCTGGACGCTCTAGTTTCCTCCGCACAGACTAAAAAAATTATATTCGTAATTTTATTTGCTGGACTCCAGAACATCAGATTTATAACCCGTGTAAAAACATTTTTATTTTTCCAAGTTTCTTCAGAAATCCCCGAAGAATCATCGAAAGATCTTCGGAAGATCTTCCTCGTGACGAAAAGAGATTCTACGGAGGATTTTCGAGAGACTATTTTTGTTCAGATCTGGGTTGGAAAGAGAACTCTTTGAGAATATTTTCCAAAATAAAATTCCTAGCATCTTCTAACAAAAAAACATTATCTTTTAAAAATCTTTTACGAAATCTTTCGACAATTCACCTGAAGATCTCCAATAAAAAAGGAGAGCCCACAGTGAGAGTCGCTCCAAGCGACGAAATAATTTTTATGGAACTCAGGAAGAATTAATTAAATATGATAAGTTAATACTCCCTATGCTGGACTGGATGATGAAAATGCGAAGGGAAAATAGCGGTAATAACCCCATCGTGGTAAGGAAATTTCATCGATCTAGGTGATAGATACAGTTGAGCCTGAAACTTGGAAAGTCCTTTTCCCCCATCTTTGCGGTGTTTTCATTCCAGTTTCATGCTTTCTTACAGTCATACAGAAGATATTCCCTCCAGATAAAGCGAGTTTTCCACAAGAAGACACAATGAATGGATCAAATCACCCTCGGTTTTCCCTCCGGCTCTGCTGTACCGGAGAAAAACGAATATTTCATTCGATTTGTTTACTCCAATTCGTTTCCCGATCCCTACGAAATACCAGATATCAAATTCGTACGCGAGGTATTTTTGAACCAATCAGATTGGGATCATTCAAGGCTGAGGTACCATGAGTGGATGGGAATGCGATGAATAGGTGGGATGACGATATATGGCGCCAGCTGGGACTATTTAATACTCGATTTTTATGATAATTGATGAATGTTTCGACGAAATCACGTTCAAGGATTTTATTTATTATCGAAAAATAGAAAAATATCTGGTGTTGGAATATCTTCATGGAAGACCCAAAAAGGGATTCAGAAGATAATTTTTGAAAACATAGAAAAATTATCATAACAATCAAATCAAAGGTCATAGCTGCCATAAGAATTTTTTTATTCTATCAGAGTAGAATTAGTATTCGATTGTTTGAAATTAGAAAGATAAAAATTGTCCATGAATTAACAATTCTTTACTCATTTTCGGATTTTTCAAATCATAATGGGGTGATATAACGCAAAAAACCGAAACATGATTTGGGTCAGTTGTCAGCCTTCCAATCCGAAGGCAGAAATAATTAAAAAAATTCTCGAATCTTCTTAGTTATTCGATACACTCCCGCGAATGTCGCACGATCGAAATTAAAATTAATTACTGAATTAATTAAACCTCTTCCTGAATTCGAGTGAGAGCGGAATAGAGGGCAGAGAATAAAGAACCGATAAATTTTATAATAAGACCCTCGGGGGTGGATTGCAGCGGCAATAAAAGATAATGCTGCGAGACGTTTGCAAGGGCCGAAAAGGTAAATGAAGGTAAATGGCTGGTGGACGATTACTTGCTCCGGTGGTCTCGTTATTGGCCCGTTGTGAATCAATGTGACAAAATAACTCTTCGTTGGATTCATTCACTACGATATTTTAATTAAATAGCTGCACAATTTTTGTTTAGCTCAGGAAATGATAAAAATTGCACATTTGTCTTCTAAATAATATTTTTGAACTCCTGGGGAAATCTGGAGATCTTTGGATGATTGCTCTGATTTTTTAAAGATCTTCGTTAGGCAATACCGCCTCCACGTGAAAATCTATCGTTAATCTTTGTAAATAATTATTCCTCACAAACGTAATAAATTCTTCATCCAGTTGCAGTGGTAGCGGCGTTCTTCATCTGCTGGGCGCCATTCCACGCCCAAAGATTGCTGGCCGTTTATGCAAAAAGTGTAGGCGATGCCAGTGCCGAGTCCCTAGTGACCCCCTACACCATCCTAACGTACGTCTCCGGAATATTTTATTACCTATCGACGACAGTCAATCCCCTCTTGTACAACATCATGTCGCACAAGTTCCGTGCGGCATTCAAGGTGATTAATCATCGAGAACGAATAAATAACGATCACACGAATAATAAGCCAATAATCGCAAATATGTTTTAGACAATGATAGCTGAAGGATGTGGTGCCAGGAGATCAATTGAACGTGCAAGCCCCCGGAGACAGACGTACACCAGCCTCTCACCCTATCAGAAATCAATGTCGAGAAGACCGGAGCAACATTCGTGCTCGTACTCAGCTGGTGATGACACACGACGCTTGACTCCGATGACCCGGAAGGCGGAAATGGAGCAGCGGTCTCCTCAGAACCCTGTCATCACGATTGGGGCGATTGAAACTGCCCCGGGGGTCGTACCCGAAGCCACTGCCGAAGCGAATTTCGGAGGGGGAAATGACTCGGACACTAGTCAAGCCAAAATTCTGACGTCACTTGGGAAAAGTCCTGATGGAGGGGCTCAGCGTAACGATGAAATTGCCCAGAATGCTGTTAATAAATGTCTCATTGTTCAGAAACCTCTCAAGGCTGTCACCATAGGCAAGTGCCGTTTGTCATAGATGAAATTCATATCAGTAAAGAATTACTGAAAGAGAATCTCCAAAATTATCTTATCGGATCGATCTTTCGTCATGCGATAGATCGTTTTTTGTTCTATTGACCCATATTACTATAGGAGAATGTTTACAATTATCGTATGGTATTGAGGTTGAATTATTTTACGCAGCACAGAACAAAGAGGTGAAACAAAATTACAATTTTTTAATATGACGAGTAATGATGTGAAAAAATAGTAAATATTAATTTTTATTTTTAAATTTATTTCACGCAACTAACTATCAAAAATTGGCACTACAAAATACTAGAATGTTGTTAAATTCTTATGCTATTTGGGTTTTTTACAGGATTGCTTGCCGAACGCCTGAGATCCAGTACAAAAGAGTTGTTCGCCCACCAGCAGAGACAATCTAAACTAAGAACACGAGCCGATCCCAGCCAAAAACCCCAAAGTAAAATAAAAAGTCGTCCGAGCCTCGAAAGTGAGAATACCATAAGCAACTCCAGCCTCCAAGACTTGGACGATACTGAATTCACGGGATGTGAACTGGCCGAGTACATGGGTGAGATAAACACCGAGCTCGTCACCTGACGCGGTCATTACCTAGAGGATGTCGAGAGTGAAGATGAACTCTGAAAATTATTACCGATGAAATGAAAGCTTATCCGTGTAGAAGTTAATTTTCTACTGCACATCTTCCACGGGTCTTCGCAAGTATTATCAAAAAATATTGGAAGGACCTCTCTGATGGCCGAAAAAAATCTCCGAATACTTTCGGAGAACAATCTTTTTCTAGATGTTCTGAATATTACTTTGAAAAAATTTCTTGAAAAACTCTTCCCAATGGGTAGTCAAAGGTAATTGTCTTTGAAGAGCTTTCACAGATTCTTTAATAGTCACCGGGAAGCTATTCTCAAAATCTCACATGTATTCTTGTGAAGAATTGCGAAAGATCTTCGGCTGCCAAAAATTTTTTCTACGCGGAGTAGTGCAGCGATTCATTCCGAGTGTCGTACAAAAATTTTCAGATTAATTTCTATGAACGTAATTAGTGAAAATTGCTGAGGGAGATTATCGTACGATTACAATAGGGCTCCTTCGTCCAAAATCAATTTCAATATCTACAAGCTACCTGTGATTAATTTAAAGCTGACGCAGAAATATCGAAGAGTAGATAATATTCTCTTGTACATAATTAAGAGTAGAACACTGAAGTTTGATATTTGTGTACCATCGATTCATCAATAATGACTTTGAATATCAGTAGTTTTGTGATTTAAGTAAGAAGATGCATGTAATGATTGTTGTATTCACCGATTAAGCAATTTCTGCATGATAAAGTCAATCAATACAACGAAATTTTGGTGGATATATTGATTATTATGGAGTCAATCCGAACTTGGAGGAACTTGAGTACCACTAGACCGGTTTTTCCACACTTTAATCAACGCAGAGTTGCACGATGATTTGCTTGCGTGCTGCAAGTGCTTAATCCCTTCATCCCTCTACAAGAAATCATTGAGCAAAATTTCTGATATTCTATTGCACACAATTAAGAACGCAACATTGAAGTTGAACACTCGTGTACTGTCGACTCATCGACAATGACTTTCCAGATCAGTAACTCCGTGATGTAAGCAAGAACTTGCTCGTAATGATGACGAAGTTTATGAAATAAGCAGCTTCTGGATCGTAAAGCCCATCAGACAACGAAATCTCATGCAAATCATTAATTATTATCGAATAAACAGGAACAATTCAAGTACAATATTAAATGAAAAATTTTTCAATCTAAGAGAACAATCATCTTCTTTAAATCATAGTTTTCGGACGCTTGTCCAAGTACGCCTTGATTTTTGGGAGCTGGGTGACTGTTTCAACGAGTTTCTTCAGTAATGGATGATCCTTATTGAGGTCGTGTCCCAGTGTTCCAGAGATATAATCCGTGTATGCCGTGTAGAGTATATCCGCGCAAGATATCTGCGAAAATATCAGTTTTCATGAAATATGAGGCGAATGGAAATTCACCTGAGGTGACTCGCTTTTCCACTTACTTTGCCATTCACGAAGTAGCCGTTATTCTTCCCAAGTTGTTCCTCGAATTTACCGAGAGTAAAGGACATCTTATTCATCGCATTTTCCTTGAGCTTTGCTTTAGCCGCTTCGTCTTTCTCCCAGTACCAGGTGGATACGGCTGGGAAAGAGGAAAATCGTCAGGATATAAAATCCATGAGTTGAAAAAATTACATATTTTCTAGACTTTTCTAGTTTTTCTGCAGAAAAACGCCCAATAGAAACTCAGCAGAATCTGCCAATCAATGATAGAGTGTTCTATGATTTATTTTTGTTTGTGTTATTCACCTGTAGCCCTCAATAGTATCAATAATTACTTTGAAAACAATCGTATGGAAAATTTTACGGAAACTATTATATTTCACTCAGAGAGGGTGCGTTATCTTCTCGTTATCAATCCTAAAGAATGATTTCTTATCGTCATGATTTCCCGTTTCACTCTGCATTGAGGGCAAACATTACTGAAGACGAGTATTAACACTGCGCTTTATGGTGTTATTACATAGCGTTCACTGTTTACTGCACGTACGGCCTGATGTTAATTAATTTAATAGCTAGACGTCAATCGAGAGCACATTTTCTTGAGTGTCCGTATGCGAATACTGTCCTGCAGTCAAATATTTCTCTTTGGAATATCTTTCGAAAATCTGTGTAAATGGGTTTACGTAAATTCGAGTCATTAAAATTTTCATTTCACGCACCAACTCGCATATCATCCATGTCGTCCATGGCAGCGTCGATCTGATAGGCCTCTTCGTCGTTCGATCCATAAAGGCCAAATTTCTTACTGAGATAACGCAGAATCGATTTCGACTGGTGATATTTTTTCTCGCCAATTTCCAGCAGCGGCATCTGGCCCATTGGCATCTCTGAAAAATTCAAGTGGTAGGAGGAGCATGGGTGATTTTTTCGGCGATTTATGGGATTACCCACCGGGCTTGTACTTCGGCCAATCTTCGAAGCTCAATCGTCGGTCCTCGAACTTAATTCCACCGTAATTCAACAGGAGTCTGATGGGTTCGGCCAACCCCGTGATGTTGAAGTATGTCAGCTTGTAAGTCATTTTCCTGTTTTGAAATATTTTATTATTTAATTTTTTAATAGAATAAATTATATGGAGACCTCGAATTCATCGGAATTTCTCTGAAACGTGGAAAAAGTTCGGTGGAAATTCATTAGAATAATCTAACGACTTGACTCCGTACTACGAAGACAAACAAAAGGACTATTTTTTATTTGGCCAACTTTTCTTACATTACGTAATTAACGAGCAACAGTCCGTGTCGTTAATTCGTGGAAACGAATAAAATCGATTATTACCGAAACAACCTTCTAAATCTCGTTCTAAACAGTAATAAATAGAAAAAAAATCCTCAAGGCATTCGGAATCCTGCAAATTGATACTAAATTGCGGCATCTACTGTCACGGCCGTCATGACGGATGCCGCAGTCATTTGTAATTAACGTTGCGAGGAACAATTACTCCTAATCACTGTCGAGCGCACCGAGAATAGGTCAGGGTATACTCAAAGATTATATGAAACCCCTTTATCCATAGAATTCCAATAACGTCATGCAATATTCACATCGCGAAGACAATTGTAAAATCAATCAATGGCCATTCTAAGTCGAAAAATAGGCGGCCATGAGAATTTTGAAGAGAAAAATTAAATAATTAAATTTTTATCACTTCACAAATGTGCAAAAGAAAGGGAAAGTTTAACAAAATATATTCTCGGTTATACCTGAGTGTCGTTCCAACACTGTTGAAGAGTGAAAAATAGAATGGAAGCACCGGCTTGTCGACGAGAGAAGGCACTCCTTCCACTTGAAATAACCAGCAACGACTGGATATGAGTTAGAACTCACTCGACTGGTTTGCCCGGCACTGTGGTTTATCGCTGTCATTGAATCCCCCTGACAATAACATCCATTGAAACTAGCCTAGTCGGTGTTTAGTCCGGTAAATTGTTATTGCGATGATCCTTGTTGCTGAGGGGAACGCATTGTTCGTTGTGATTCATCATTACATGTTCAGTTATGATGGCAAATACTGAGTCTTCAATTCCAGGGGCTCATGATGAGAACAATGGGGCATTTTCTAATTTATTACGGCATTTGTGTTCACAACGGTGTCTTGTGAGAATATTATAATAGCTTCATTATTAATCGGGACGTTCGTCTTTAGTAAGATCGATCAACACGATCCAAAGACAACTAATTTTCGATTCTGCATGCCATTTTCCATTAATCGGTTTCAGAGATTATAGTTTTTAAATTTTATTTTCTTATTAATCGATAAATAAAAATGAATTTTATATCACCAAGATAGATTCCGCGATTAGATTTTTTAGTATTGATATTTTTCTGTGACTAATACGCTTACTTAGTCGATTGTTTTCCTGTTAATTTCGTCTTTGTATAAAAAGAAATTATTTATATAAAATAAGCAATACTCAAATATGTGAAAAAACTTTATTAGAATAATCATTCAGCGGAGCTAGCGCTCGTGATCTAAAATACATTTATAGGTGGAAAATTTTCAACATTATATCAGCACTGCGCATTATATGCGATAAAATAGATCAAGTATGTCCACCCTAGCACTCTGTGACTGGGCGTTTGTCCACCCACGCTTTGATCTGCGGAACCGCGAGCACTTTTTCATTGAGGGCCTTGAGGTTTTCGTACTTCTCGATGAGATTGAATTTAGCCATGAAGTTCAGGTAATCGAGAAGACCAGCGAAGACGATGTCTGCCAATGTGAGCTTGCCATTGACAAAGTAGCCACCGTTTTTCTTAACTTGGGCGTCCAGACGCTCGAGGTAGAACGGAACAACTTCATCGAAGAGGGGTCCACGTTTCTGCTCCTTAGCTGCCTCATTGGTCTCGTAAGAGTATGCACCGATTTCTGTAAATGTAAATATGACCTTGAATCATGTTAAGAGATAACGACTCAGGTTTGGCATTATTCAAGAGATGTTTCGACTTTAATGAGCTTTTTGTCGAATCCTCAAAATATTTCGACCCATAATTTGGGATGTTTTGCCTTTTTAGCTCGTCCATAAGTAATTATGGCTTAAGGAACGTGTTTATTATACATTTCTATACTTCAAATGTATTTCTACTGTTTTCTAATTTCTTAATTAATCAATATCTTTCATTCTCATCAAATTCATCTTCCATTGAAGATTATTTTTCTAATATCCGTGAATATCTACACCTACAATAATGATGGAAAGTAAAATGTTGAAATCTCTAATGTTTATGTTGAATGATTTTCTTTAAAAGGCACTCACTGAGACGTAAATCGTGAATGGTATCGACTGCGGCGTCAATTTCAAGGTTTTCCCAGTCGTCTTTCCCCGCTAGACCAAATTGTTTGGCCAAGTAACGACAGATCGCGGTGGACTGGTGGATTTTCTTTCCATCAACCTCCAGTACTGGTGTTTGACCGAAAGGCATCGCTAGAATTTTATTCAATTCATCATTAATTCGACGTGTCGTAGCGTAATGTATCCGCTCAATTGTTTTTTATTTATGACTTACTGGGCTTGATGGTGGGCCAGTTAGCCCTGTCAAATCGTTCATCCTGGAAGTCAACGCCACCGTAGCTGAGGAGGAAGCGGATTGGCTCGGCTAGGGCCTTCACCGGAAAGTAAATCACCTTGTAGGTCGGCATGTTCCTGGAATGTGCGAGGTGTGAGCATATGCGGATAAAATACTGGTTCCAATTGTCTGATTATGTGACTGAAGGGTGGGATGGAATTAATTTCGAGGAAAATCACATCGATTTTTGCAGTCGAACGTCGAGAGGCGATCGGGCGAAAAAAAAATGTTTTCCTTTAATATTAAAATGTAACATTGACGATATTAGGTAGATGTAAATATACGCTACTCATCAATATTCACGTGATAAACTGAAAGGTGGTAAAAGAGTGCCCGTTCTGTCACGATGAATTTAGTCATTTTATCAGGAGCAAATTGATTTTGCATGTAGGTCAATACCTATTTAGTTCCGTCAAACATTTATTCATCAATAGTTAATGAATATATTTGATAAAACTTGGTGGACTTGACTTTCGCCATTAGACTAGCAAGCAATGATTGCAATTCTTTTCAAGTTTTTTCATTATTGAGATACATTCAAATGCGATAAACACATCGAACCGAACCCAATTCTTCTTCATTAGTTGGAATTGCATCATCGCGAGAATTCAATGGAGACGATAACGAATTGCAGAGGGGAACATTTTCGACTGCTCCGTAGAATAATCGAGTTGTTTATTGAGGCGAAAAAAAATCATATTAGTTCCAACCAGTCAATTTTTACTTTTTATTTAGTATTGTTCGAATAATAAAATGGGCAAATAAAATGAATACTTTTTCATTTTCTCGTTTCCTCGAAATTAGATATCGATTTATTATATTTTCATTCCAGAAAAACAAATCATTGAATAAAGAGAATGAAAAATAAATGAGTAAATAAACCGATTTATCGAAACCATCAACTGAAATAACATTTTAACCAAAATTTGTTTTCCCTTGAGAAAATTGAAGAATCAACAAGTTGACAATGGAAACCATAGAAACTAGATACCTGAAGCTAAAGTTATACAAGAATAGAGCATTTGATTGAACTATATTTTCTGAAAAGTCAACGTCCACTCGAGAGATAAATATCCCTTATCACTACTACCAAATCATACGATTTTCTTCGATATCGATACCAGGACAAATACAACAACGCCCCAGGAATATCATCGCCACGCCAATTAATCCTCCCAATTGATCCATCAAATTAATCCCGAATTATTTGACGTGAAAATTGAGACGCCCGTTGCACAATAAAAAAATTATGCAGATAAGGTATGTTCACTGAGATTTAGGGGCTTCGGTACAGGTCAATGATCCGTCGGGCCGTCGACATTTTAGCAGTTTAATGGAAAATCATTCTGTAATGGTTCGGTACAAATGTTGAAAAATTAATTTGTGATCGTACGGAGAGAAGCTATGCCTTTTCAGGCAGAAGAATGCCGATTGTGTAACGTTTTCCAAGAGGAAAATACTCACGATTTAATGCTGCGCAAAAAAGTACCAATTGAAGTGAATCGTTCGTTCAAGGGACTGAATACATTCTGGGAACAAATTCTCAGGAGCCGGTACTTATGAGCTGGAGCCGGTAGGTGACTCGACCATCTGTCTGGTGCTGCCCTCTGTTATTCAATTCAGCGGGCGGTACTCATCCTGCACTTACTGCATTTTTTATGAAATACTTGTTTATTAATCTCAAGATAAAGTGTATTTTTTTTCCATGATACACTTTCTGATTTGTGTGAACGGATAAGACGAAGATAATAACGATTGTTCAACAATCAGAGTTAAAAATAATTAATACTGAAATCTTACAACTGCAGAAAATTACTAAAAGCTACATTTAAAACATCAATTATTGAATAATTTTACGAATAATTTTTTCAACTGGCAATCAGACTTTTCTTTCAAGGTTTATATGGACAATTGTGAGTATTTATTACATATTTACATATTTAAAAAACTAATGTAAGATATAGATAAAATACTAAAAACACTACCAGATAATATTGTTTTGTTATTGACTCGATTTTGTTTTGCCTATTGGTTTTCTGATACAGTAAAATATTTTGCTTCTTAATTTATTTTGGTCGCAAAAAAAATAATTTTCTTCTCCTAAAACTTTTTTGTTTTTACTGAATAAAAAATGGCGCTTCCACACCCGCCTAAAAAATGGCGGACGATATTAATTAACACCGTATCGCAGATATTCAACACCAACTCGCTATAATATTTTATTTATTTTATTAACTTCAGAGCCGCAGAAAGTTGTCGATCATCCGTCCGACTGTATCCGCAGTACTCCCCCAGTGTCGGGTGCTCACGTCACATCGAGGTCGCTTTGGTATGCCGGCCAAAATGCACGCCAGGATTAATCCCACCTATTCCCTATTTTTTACCTTTACCCTTAGATATAGACGACTTTCACGCGGCATCTGCTTGTCCCAGTCCGTAAATGCGAATTTCTCCGTCAAATACAGGTACTCAATTCTTTAAAATCCGACGTTCGAGAAATCGAATCGAAGCGACTCTTGATTTTGCTGGAGGTCCTGTCCTTTGAGCAAAAACCAATCATCTTAACCCCGAACGATTCCGGGCCGGAAGTTACTGGGCCATTGTTCAATTCTATTGTTTATTTCATCAGATTATTTTGTTGCTAATGATCGGGAACTAGTGCCAACGCGTGCGCGTATTTATACGCAAAATCTCGCTGTTGCAGCGCCATCACACGAGAACCTCCACATCATCGACACCTTCATTACACACATTGACTCCGAATTGCAACTATTAATTTGTTACAAATTTCCGACGTCATCAAGTAACCTTGAACTTATCTAGGCAATAAATAGCGTCTGAAAAGAATTATGGGATCGGAAGTAGGAGTTAAAATGGCCGCTGGAGTAATCGATGACGACCGAATCGTTGAAAAAATACATAATTAACAATTGAAAAATGATAAATAATGAGAATTGTTTGGAAAAATCGTTTTTATCCTGCCATTCAATAAAATGTAGGGGGGATAAATGCACTGCGCATGAGCGAGGGAAATCGGATATCCAGGAAAACGATCACTCAGATTTTCTCAGCAATAACCGAATTATTAAATAGTAAATATTTATAAATCACGGGGACAAAATCGACATTTATCCCATACGTGCGACGAAAGTCGAATTTTTTTGTTTAGTACCTGAAAAAAGGTCGAATGCATCCTCGACTCGATCATCGACTCCCCCTTCGCTTGCCCCTCACTCGTAACGCAGGAGCGAAACGTGGCAACATCGCTCGGGCGCTTTGTTCAGCTGTGCGGTGTTGTCGACTAGGCGTACAACAGTGCTGGCATTCATCCTGAACATTTCGTATCAAATACCCGTTAATTGTTCAGTACTCAATCAAGTTTTTTTTTGTACAATCAACAACAACGAAAGGTCAACGTCCTGGTGATAACTGGTGAGTAAGAATTATCAGTTTTTATTAAGGAATGAGCATGTGCGTTAAATTTAGGACAATTGTATCAGTGGCGAAGGTCCCAGTCACCAGTTTTCCACATTCTCGTTTCGAGTCCTAGGGTTTAAATAGGACTTTAAATTTTAGCCTATACAGAGGTGGCGATCTGGAGTTTGGGAAAATGGCTCTGACAAAAAACGAAATTTGGGGGGAATGTTTTTAAGGGTAATTTTTCCATTTTGAGGTTAGGCTCTGCAGACCTTTTAGGTTATGGCTCGTATAAGGCTCGCATGACGAAGCTTGAGAAATTATCGGATTGCGATGATGGAAACAATTGCCAACGGTCATGAAGATTCCGAAGGTCTAGACTGGTTTATATTTAGTAAATTTTTATTAGTCCCCTAGATAATTTTGGATAATTGCGGACGATCAGTGGTTCGAGCCCTCTGATGGAGAACGAAAAACATTCGGAATGAAGTTGATGTTCTGTTATCAGTCAACTGGGAAGTTTACGGGTAAAACCAGCATTTTCCAAAGCTTATCGATTACTCATAGCCTCGCTAAACCACACAGGTTCGGTGGGCCTGGTGGTAGTTCTCCATACCACGTGACTCGAAACAACTCGAGTATGGAGACCTTTAACAATGTTGCGAGTGATGATCCTCGGTTGTATCTGTCAACGGACAAGAAAAAAATACTTTTTCCCTCGTTGAAGTAGTTGAACGGAGCCGGGAGCTGTTAGCACGCAGAATCCATCCGTCCGGATGTTGGATGAGGATGTGACTTAGAAATACTCAATCGAAGCCTTTAAAAAATAAGAACAAATATTTTGACGTAATGACGATTGCGCATACGTGGACGAGCGATAAATCAATAAATCAATGGTCTCGAGTAGAGCGCCTCCTGGTGCGGGGCTCGATTATTGTCTCGTCATTTGTCTTTTGACATTCGTCCTTCCGGTCATTTTTCGGCTTTCCAATGGGCAATGAAAGTTTTTTTTCATCAATAATTTGACAGCAGTTATTGTTGATAAGAACTTGTGACACTCGGTGAGGATGGGGAGAGATTGCCTATTAATAGACACTTAACATTCGTGAATTTCGGGCGATGGTCAAACGGATCAATGTGACCCGTTGGAAAAGGGGAGAATACTTGTACTTTCGGGGCGACCTTGATTCCCATTATTCGCACACAACGAGATGGAAATCATGCACGCGTTATCGCGGCTGACATGTCATTGATGTGTAACAATGAATCAGTGATTATGTCATTGTTCTCAAATGAATTTGATTTTTGGTCAAAGTTGGATCGAAATGGATCCCTTTTAGAGTACATTATGCCGCCATGTTCGTGACTTCGTGATACTTCGGCAATGTCCGGCGCTCGTAACCCGGGGCCTGGGTTCACTGTTCTACGTCGGTCGTGTTAAATATCGTCGATAAAACTGACTTACTAACATTGGTCGTGACCGCCATTGCTCATTACTCTGGGGGCATATCATCGAACAATTAATGGAATTGTTGATAAGGTAATGTTTGGGGCGGCGGGGTGCATGTTTATTGTTAGATAATTAAGGCATTATGTAGTTTGGTAAATCGAGGGCTGTTTCGGTTAGAAGCTAACACGATTGGAAGGCACTACCGAGGCAGCTTTTACTTTCAGCTGCTATCCCAGGGGCGGAGTATGTGTAGCGGTTTGCGGGGGGTCGGGATTTTTTTCCTTTGAAACAATGGGAATTTTCTTTGTTCGTGTCATTGTTCGGGGAATCGTAACTGTGGGTTTGCGAAATCGGGGGATTTTTCTTCGGATTCGGAATGGGCTTTAGATTTTTAGACGATTTTCGCGGAACAGGAAGTGGGCTAGACATACACGTGTGATCCCCAAAAGCCATTGATTCTGGTTTTTTTTTGGAGGTCGTGATGGGGTTAGAGACTATCTCACATGATTTTCGGTGAATTTCAATTTCAGTTGGTTGGTTTACAATTTAGAAGAATTCCTTTGAGCCATCCTAACCTCAATCTTCGATAGGATATTGCTGCGTAAATTGTTTCGCCATGGGAAGATATAGTAACACGAGAATGAAATCCGGTTATTATGACGTATTGAATTTTGACTTTTGCCACGTGCTCGCCTGTTTTTGGGCCTAGTTCAATGCTATAAGATATATTTATTCAATTGGGCGTCATTATGAGATTATTGTTAGTTTGGGAATTAAACTCCTTTAATCAGATCTTTTCGTTTTAGGACTGATCTTTGAATTATTATGGGGTCTTCCATTGAGTCAATGGGATGTTTAATTGATAACGAGAGCAATTGCTAGGGGGTTGATGAAAAAGACTTTTTCTTAGAGATTAGGAAAAGTTGTGGCGGCTCATTACTTGATAAATCAGTTACATTAGAAGATTCAGATGAAAACAATGACAATTTCACTTGAGATCATTAAAGAACCGTTTACTACTGCGCATTTAGGATTACCGTAAAGATTACTTGTCCTGCTGATTTTTAGTACAAAAATAGTGAAGGGGGAATTTGATGTATCAACGTCTTTCAAATCCAAAACGAGAAACCAAAGCATGAACCTTCCATTAATTAAATCTATAGTTAATGATATTATTAAACAAATATTTAGTAAATATTGAGATTCTCTTGGCACTTGCCTCTTTACTCTAATGAGATTATAGTTATAAAAATCGCAAAATATATTCCCCACTAAGTAGGTATTATTAACTTGTAGAGTTCTTCCAACGGTACGTTGGCCATTAGCTAAGAAATTGTGTGTATTGAGCCGATGATGGAATCAGTGCAGGCACAACCAATACATCTTACTGAAACAAAGCCACATGCTGAACATGGGCTTGAAGAAATATCAAAGCAACTGGAGAATGAACTTTTGTACGGCGAAGGGGATGATGGTGAAACACTCTCTGATGATGCACTGTCCGAAGACAGCTATCGTTTGAGGGTTTCGGATGATGAGAATGGAGATGACAAGATTGAGGCTTCCAAACATGTAGAGAATCATGATAATAATGTCGAAAAGACTAAACTCCCGGGTAAGTAAGTCATCATTTATTTGAGACAATCAATAGTTTTAGTGGCTAAAGCTAGATAAAGAAAGAGTATACTGGATGCCATTTTGTGAAGTGTCGTAGCGGCCATTTTGACAAAGTGGAGATCCGAAAAACCTCGACTAGTTTTTTTTTCATTGGCGTTAATGACTGATGCTTCGTCATGCATTGTTGTATTTTATTTACAAAATACAATACACAATTGTGAAAATTCAACACAGGTCCGTACTGGACAAAATCCCCGGGGTCTTGTGATATTTCCGATCCAGACTGCAACCAATATACTTCATAGCATACGTTGTCATCCAATCATTGACAGATCTCGAGTGATCGAGAGATGGAGTTCATCAGCATTAAAATTATCATATTCACAGCACGAATAGGATTAAAAATCAGTAAAGATAGATAAGTTAAGTAAATATAAGATTTAGAATACAAGAGGAAACCTTAGACGTGAATTTGTTGATTGCAGAATCGACCCCCGACGTTCGTGGTACGAACAGTAAAACATTGCAACTAAGTAAACTAACGAATAGTGAAAAAGATGGTGGAGAGTGTGGAAATGATGATGATATTACTGAAAATTTTCAAGTAGAAAAAAATAATTATCGCGAAAGCCGAAACAATTTTAGTCCGAAAAGAAATTCGAAATTGAATAGTCCGGAGGTACCGGAGTTGTCCTCCAATCAGGGGAAGAAAAAAATATTTACAAAGTGTTTCTCAGACCTGAGTGATATTAGTTCTGATAGTATCGATCTTGATGATCATGAAAGCACACCGAATGATGTGGGACTAGTAGAAGATAGTGTCAGAGCCTCACCACCATCACGAGCATCGTCTCCAATCCAGGGGAGGACTGAGCTGAAGTCCCGTGAAGATTCTTCCAAAAGCAAAAGCTCCATTCTTAATCTAGAAACTAAAAAAAAGAGTGATAATTCTACACCAGTTTCTGCATTCCCAACTGCCGATAGTAATCACATAATCTCAGAAGATGATTCGGAACCAGAAAAAGGAATCAATGAGCAAGTGAAAGACACTTCGAAATTGGTAACTGATGAGGATAATAGTCCGCCATTGAATACTAATGAAGAATCCCCGACGGAAAAGTCAGCAGACGTGGGAAGCACGTCAGCTGAACGGACAGAAATTGTCAATGAAAATTCCAAAGACGAATCTGTCACCAGTGACAGTTCCATGGCATTAAAGAACAAAGTTAGTGAAGGAGAGAATTCTTCACCGTCTTTGGAGTGTGGAGAGACAATATCAGATGTAGATAGTGAAACAATTGCTGAGCCGAATGAGTCCGCTGACGCGACGACCAATGATGAGGCCAGTGTCAAGCGCAGATTGAGTTTATCACAGAATGACACAGCTGTTCCCAGCAAAATTACCTGTTTAGAATCTCAGGAGACGCCTAAAGCCACTGATGATGCTATTGAAATTTTGGAGGAAACTGATGGAACAACTGAAAAATCAGCCCCACCAAATGCAATTCTGAAGTCACTGTTGGCGGTATCTAGGAACCAAGATGAGATCATCGATCTTGATGATGACAATACCGCTGACTCGGTGAACAGCAATGTCTCACATAGTGCCAATGATAGTTTGACAACAGACAGGACGGCTGACAAATCCAAGCCGACCAGTGGAGTCCTTGAGACTAACAGCGAAAATTTGGAGGAAACGAAAACACGTAGAACTAGAAGATCCCGTGGTGATGCCGAGATCGTAGCAGGTAGGAAGAGAATTCAATTTATAAATGTCATGTCAGAATGATTATTGACTCTTGGCATTGGTTTCCTTTGAATGCGATTATGTAATTTTGGTTTTTCCTATTTTCTTTTGTGGATAATTATTTCTATATTCTATCAGTTTCTACTTTGTTTATGATTTGTTATCGCTGCAGTCTGGATACGAAATCCTCTTCTTATTTGGTTCTTCTTAGTTATGTTTATTTCCAATGGATCTGTTAGTTTGGTTTGCTTGATGGTAATCAGTCCTTTCTGAATGCCTGATTTCACCCGGAAAATCATTACAGGAAAAGAGATTGTGACGCGAGCAAAGCGTGAAGCAGCCCAGAAAGCGGAGGTCACAGTGAGAAAGAATATGGTAACATTGAACAATGACACTGATTCAGATTCAACGGATTCAATGATACCTTACACTCCAAAACAAAAGGCCCAATCGCCGGCCTCCCTGAAGCGTAACATGGAATGTGATGAGCGATTGGATCTGGCAACATCTAAAAAATTCAAGACTGATATTGAAAAGGAAAATGCTCAAACTAAACCAGAATCCGTTAAAACAGAATCAAAGAAGACATTTGAAACTGTACGGAGATTTTTCCTGAGAGACAACAAGGAGAAGCTGAAAAAACTTACACAAGAGGTAAGTGAATGTTTTTTTCATATTTTCTAAGAAAAATTAAGATTTATCGTTGAACGATTTCTCCAGCAACTCGAGGAGCTGTTTATCCAAAAAATTGTCGAGACGATAACAATGCGCGAGGAAATCGGAAAACTCCGCGAGAAGGCCAAGATATCTGAGCGCAATCAGGAAGCGACGCGAGTCAAGTGTCAACAGTTGTCCAAACAGATCAATGATTTTGAAATGGTGTTAAATCGTTTCAGTGCAGATCGCAGAAATAGTCCGATCAGCAATGTAACACCTATTAAGATCAATCGATCTGTTGGGCTTCAAGTCAACTTCTTGACGGTAAGTATCAACGATACCATCGTCTCGAGGATGAGCCTGATCTCATTAATATCCACAGGATCATGGGGTTCAGAATTTAAGGCAGCTGCAAGCGGCTGGAAAGGGAGTGCAAACCAAGATACTTCCGAAATCACCAGTGAACGGTATGCCTCCAGTTCCGCCCGAAGATCCCACTGCTCGGAGAGGAATTAAAGTTCGATCCCCGAGGAGAATAGATATCCCTGCCCTAGCCCCTGTGAGTGCAGCTGCCCAGAACACCCTCCAAGGGCAGCCACTCATCTCCACAGTCACTCCATCCTCACTTTCCTTGACGAAACCCGGAGAAACACGCACCACCACTGCCAACACTACTCAGCCAATCCACCACGTTGTCATCAATGGTGCTACCAATTCAATTACCAGAACCAAGGTTCTCACTCCCAATAATAAGACCAATACCAATCTCATTGATTTGACGGACGAGCCGGAGAGAAAACATTCTATACCACCACCTCTGACAGCCATCATACCGTCCTCTACTGGCCCGACTCATGTCTCTAAAGTATCGGGCAGGTACCAGAGGGTCATACCAGCTACTACCAGTGTTACTATTCCTCAGTCGGCTCTCAGGGTTGTGCAACCTGCGGGACAGCCAACTCCCACTGCTTTAGTTGTTAGTATTTCTGTGGTTAATTTGAGGAAATTTCTCGTCAGCGAGGTCTTCATTTTTTTCATTATTTCAGAACAACATGAGCTCTATTGGAGGTATTCCTAGGTTTGTTGTCATGCAACCTGGTCGGCAGCTCGTTGTTTCCAATAACAACAATCAGGTCAGGGCGGCCAACGCCACAAGACCCTCACTGTCCAACATCACCTATGCTTGTGAGTAAACATCCTAGTATAGATATACAACAGTGTTGTTGTTCTGAGGATTTATTCAGGCAATAATGAATTAGAACAGCTGATTACTTTGTTTCCAAAACTAGTAGATAATGGTATCATTGTCAATGCTTCTCAATGATTAAAACATCAGTCTAGTGGAACAAAGGGAGGGTTTCATGAGAATATCATGAGGAAATGCTTTTTATGACAGGAACCCATAACATATGAAGTTAGAAGAGAAAGACAAAATCCTGCTGGCCATTCTTGAACATAGTTCCGCTTGTATATTCGAAATGAAAGGGCATATTCGCAATATTGTTTAAAAGTTCAATGGGAATTCTTCAATTGTGCTAACAATTATGGCGTGAATAATTATCCTATCAATTTGGAATTTATATTCAGAAATATATATATGGGATTTTCATATGGATTTCTTGTAGCTGTTCCGGCAATGGCGAATGGCACTGTGAGAGTCGTGCCAACGTCGGGCACAACAGTGCAACTTTACAAGGTATCTGTAAGTCTCTTCTTCGTTCCATTTTTTAAAATCATCAAAAATGTAGAATTGTCAGGGCTCATTGCTCAATATCCTTTCAGCATCCTGCCCCTCTTCCGGACTGTGTATCTTATAAACCCGATCCCTCGTTGAAGTTACCACCCCCGGCGCCATCACTGAAGATCTCCAAAGTACAACATGGTGAGAGCCTCGTAGATATAAATTTATTGGAAATCAAGTTCGTCAAAGCATATCTGATATTTTTGCTACTAAATTAGGAGCGTACTTTCGAATGGATCTGGTGTGATGTTTTGTAAATTGAGTTTTCTCCCGGGGATAAACGTCTTTCTTCTCACACGAAGACTGGGAAATTTCGGATTTAACGATTACAATACTTCCATTCAAAACACCTGAGTTTTCAATTATAGAAGCAAATGAGAAGGCGCTGTTGTCTCGATGTAATTAAAATTCTTTGCTCATAAGTTGGAAAACTACTTTGCAATGGTATTTCTAAGTCAATGGTTCAATGTTATTTGACGAGTGAACGATATCAATGGAATTAATAGATTACGAAGTAACAGTAGTGATTTACAATTAAATTTTTAAATACAATGACTTGATGAAAATGAAAAAACACGCAGACGATCGACTCCATTTGACAGAAATAATACGACCGTTACATTTTTGAAATTAGTTTATTATTTTTCCGTATTGAGTTATTGACACATCGTTAGTTTCACGTTTCACAATATGATGAACCATTTGGTATTAAAATTCGAGAGAGCAAGAAGACTTTAACTAATGAAAATTATTCTCAGGTATCGTGCTGTCCTGGAACATGGCACTGAATGAAAAATACGCTGAGATAGCGAGCTACCAGCTTTACGCATACCAGGAGATAACAGGAATGGCCCCAAATACATCAAACTGGAAGAAAGTTGGTGATGTCAGGGCTCTACCCCTTCCCATGGCCTGTACGCTGACCCAGGTATGTATGAAATTGCAACGAATGTCAATAATGTTGTCTTACTCAATGATATCTGATAACTTGAGCCCTGGAAATATGATTACAGTTCTCGGAAGGCAATAACTACTACTTCGCTGTGAGAGCTGTGGATACACATTCCAGATATGGACAGTACAGCCAGCCAGGCAACATTTCCCTGTAATTAAATAACAAGAGATTGAGATAAAATATTCTTGTTTTTATATGTAAATGAATTTGTTTTTTTGAGCGGTAAGAGTGATCATGTGGTCGAATGACTAACGGCCTTGAGAAAATGGTTTATCGAATTTTAGAAGAGACTCTCTGTGGAGATGGAAATTTCACATTTTAAGAATTATCTCGTTCTGATCAAGTGATTATGGTTGAGATTAATCTGTGTTCAAATGTAATGTTTTATATTTCAATTGTACTCAATATCGAGCTTTCAATTCTTTCAAAAACTTTGTGATAAAGATTTTTTTTTTCATTCTTATACTTAATTCTTGCTAAGTCGTAATTTATTTGTCGGTATATTTTTTAAGATACGGCCTCTCGAGAGAACGGAATGGATAAGTTGGAAAAATAATTTATAGTTTTTAGTGATTGCTAAATATAAGATGTTTGATACAATTTCTTTATTTTATTTTATTGCCAGTCGGTCTAAAGTTATTTTTAATTACGGAGAATACAGGGGTGGGGTGAACCAATGACTGACCAATCAATTTGCTTTTTATGTTCTTTGTACTATACAAAATGATTGGGTACGTTGAGAATAAAATCTTTTAGGACTTGAATGTAGTCAACAGTAAACTATCGTCCACTTGAAACAAAGTTTGGTAGAAAATTTTGTTTTTATTCTAAATACATAGAAAATTTCTTGATAAGTAGAATTCATCTTAAGATGGACTTGTCAAAAAATTATTTGTTTCTGGAGTCTTGAGGGCTTGAATTAACGGCTAGTCATGGGATTACCCCACCATTTTTAGATTAATTACAATAACTGACACTCAATACGTCAGGTCAGCGTGTCCATCATTGCTCTAAATTCTATTTCTTCCTGAGAACATCTTTAGAACGATTCGAAAGGCCTTACTGTAACAATCGAACTCCACAAAATGGCCGCCATGCGACAATGTAGAATTTATTAACTTACATTAACATTGGACTACGAAAAGCTATTTTTAAAAATCTTTCTGACTCTCGGCTTTAATACTCACCCGAGCAGTTCTAATTCCCCGCGTCATCATTTTTTTTAGTGAAAACGCGAATGTTCGGGCAAATCACCTCCAGCCCCGAGGCGTCCCGAGGTACTAATCTACCATTTTAGTAAAGAGGATAAACTAATGTCGAGGCTCACACGAATGTTAGTATGGACCCCGGCGGTGGGAGGTGCCACCGTCGATTCTGGCAGCTGTTGTGGCGACAAAGAGGGAACCGTATGTAGATAGCAGACAGGTGATATTGTTTCACAAAACAAACCAGTTCTGTCGTTTGTACTAGGTTTGTACATGTATGTACAGAGGTTAAAATGTTTCATTAGATTTTCATTTATTTTATAATAAATAATTAAACATCCAACATATGTGGTGACCTCTGTGTACCGCAGGCGATACCCCATGCCCACACGGTATCTACATTATGGGCATACTACATCATGGGAAAAATTAAAATGATGATTGTTAATCATCCACAAGGCTACAAACAAAATCCATACATGTACAATGATGTACTAACCCCGTACAATCATGTACATTAGTTAATTTTTTCGTTTGCAACCCACCGCCGGTTAAGTACATTGTGGTGCAAATCAGCGCATGGTTTGCCATCTCTCCCTTCCCCTCAAGTTTTCACCATCGCCAGCTCTATTCTTGCGCGAACAAAATGAGTCAGACGGGCATTATGTCGAATCTAAACAAAAACAATACCCACCCGAGTGAAAAAAATCCCCAAAAGGCCACGAGATTCAATAATCCCGAGTAAAATTCACCAGTAAACTGAAAAAAAACATCAACAACAACAGAACAGTTCAAGTGCGTGGTAAATCATCTTTATTTTCATTTTTCTGACAATATTTTTTCCACTTTTTTCTCCCACCGAGTTTTACTCAAGTCGCAAATACCAGCATTTCTGCATTATTTAATCCCCAAGTGTTGAACCATCAGAATGACGTTTCTACACCAGCCCAAAGCAACATCTGTGTGACCCAAAGGCTTGACAGTGAAAGTACCAGTGACTTTATCCAGCTCGGATAAAAAAGCAAAATACAGTGATAATAAGTTGATAAGAGAAAAAAAAATTAATTCGCCACGATACTGACGAAAAAAAAAATCGCCGCAGTTATGTGTGCGCGTTGCCAACTATGTCAAGAACTTTTGGTGATGGAGATTGACGAATTCAATGATTCCATAATTATGGAAATAAATATCCACAACAGTTACCAAACAAGAGAGTCCAATTATTCGCACATAGTGACTTGATAAAATCGTGAAAGCCCTCCCTCCTCCGCTGCCAAAAATCCGAGTCTCGAGGATTCCATTGTTCCCGGGGGAAACGTCGAAATCTAAAAATATCCCAGTATCGTCCATATTTCCGCAGTAAAATTAAACCTGAAATTATCAATTTTGTTGACAAAACATTGACCAAGTGCTCTTATGAAGGAAGAAAAAATAACGTCGAAGACATGTCGAGTGTTATCTCTCGTGATCACGAGTGTTTGCCTTTCCACCTGGAATCAGCGACATTTGGACGGAATACCACGGAGACATCGTCACCTTGACCAGTGAGAGAAAAAAAATAATCATAATGAACATTGATGAAGTGTTGATGAAATAATAACGCGAATACAGGGGATGCCTAGCCTACACTCGCTCGTCGTACGACGAGCTAATCCACTGATGGATATGGGTACAGCAACGAGTTCAGTAACATCAGTAAATCCAGCCTCACAGAAGGCTGATCTTGCCAACAAACTGAGTGGCATTAAAATACCGCTGGTGCGGAAGGAGACGAGTGTTAATAATTTGTCAGTGAACGAGAGAAACACTGGCACTAACAGGGGAGCTGATACACCACTACTCAGACCTGAGAGCAGTGCCAGTCTCGAGGCACGTGGGGGCAGTTGGATGAATATTGGGCCAAAGACAAATTTGAGAAAATGCGAGACCTCCGTGGGTCTCAGTACACTGGCACTTGATCATAATAGGCCGATTAACAGAAGCAGAGTGTGCTCGAGGTGCTCGAGTTTATTGTCATTGGCCTCGAGCTCACGGTACAGCCTCGCTGCAGGAAGCTTTGTACCTGCTGCACCTTCACAGGGGGCTGTCAATCAATTTTTATGCAAAATATGCCTCCTCGATGTGTCCTTGTCCAAGATATTCAGGATCGATGGCTGTGGCTGTTATTACTGTAAAGACGTAAGTGGAGACTCAGTAGATAATGTCAGATTAAGGGGTAACAGACGCTCTGGGTCTGGCAGTTCTGGAATTTTATCGTTGCTGATGGAACTAGCTGAGGGATACAATGATGCGATGATTGAGTCTGTAAAGAAGTGAGGTTAAAAATTGATAAACGAAGGAGTAATTTCGGTTTTATTGAGTGAAAATGGAAATATTTAGGTTATGTTGATACAACTTGCTGATGGTATAAATAAATTACACAGATCGAAGTACTCAAGGGAATGAAAAAAGCGTAATATTTTCACTATTTATTGAAAACAAAATTATATTGCGTGAGGAAACATATTAGATCTATATACACAACGCAATTAGTATGATGAGGTCTTGAATTAAGGCCATTCCACCTCCCGTGGGTCACCTGATGACGATTTTCCCAACGATGTGACATGAAAAGTTTCGACATCTTGAGGGGAAATGGAACCTCTGTCACGTGCTCAGCATGAAATTGGAAATTATTTTCTCCTGTAGTTATTTTTTTTCTCGTGAAATGAAATTATTGTCGCTACGAAGCACCTATTGAATCGATAACGTAGTTACGGGGCTATGAAATAATAATTCTAGGGGGAAACACAATTATAAAAATTCGTGCAGACGCAGGTGTTCCGTTTTCACTTAAGTGGAAACGGAACGTCGCGTCTGACAATTTTTATCGCCGCGTTTCTCCAGTATAATTATTATGTCTAAATAATTTATAAACCTGCTGCGTTGATTTAACAAGTAATGATGGAAGCGATAGGGTAATTTCAAGGGCAATTAATAATTATAGGAAAAAAGAATAAAGAATAAACTCTTGCAGACACAGCGCTTCCGTTTCCCCTTAAAAGATATTTTTACAAATTTTTACTGTTTGGGACTTTACACTATTTACTTAGTTTGAGGGGGAGGGGCAATTTTTCGGAAATCTCCAAAAGTTTTCACATCCTTTTGACATTGTTTCTAGTTTTTGTACTACAATTTTTCTCAAAAATTATTCTCTGTCCGTGTCTCCCTTTGAATCGCATCATTTTTTTCACGGATTCATTTTATTTCAGTGTATGAAGGGCTACATTGAATATGAAATCGAAGCCGGTGCCTACGATATCAGTTGTCCAGATGCACAATGTGACTGGGCATCAGTGCTCACCCTCACCGAGATGTCGGCCCTGGTGGCCCCAGAACTCATGGAGAAGCACCGTAAATTTCGTCTCAACAGAGGTAAAAATTAATCCGTATTTTGTTTTTATAAAATACTAGAAAACATTTTCAATTTGGTTGTTAATTAAAAGCCGTCTCGGAAATCTTCAACTTGAACTTCTGCCGAGATAAACAAATAAGAGTTATAAAATAGAATAGAATTATATAATTATAAAATGGATAGAACTTTGCAACGCAATTGTTGCTGAAAAATAACATTTGTGTCAATCTCTCCTTTTAGATGTTTCCATGGACAAAGAGCGTGCGTGGTGTCCGCGTGCTGGTTGTGAGACTATTTGCTCGGTTAACAGCACTGGAAGCGGTGCATCACCGGGCCCAGTCCACTGTCCAAACTGCTCAACCGATTTCTGCTCTGTTTGCCGTGAGCCATGGCACAACGGAATTTGCACGAATCTACCCCTGGGCATTCCCTTCGACAATGACCACATCAAGTGTTGTCCCATGTGTTCTGTACCAATCGAGAAAGACGAGGGCTGTGCGCAGATGATGTGCAAACGATGTAAACACGTTTTTTGTTGGTACTGCTTAGCTTCTTTAGATGTGAGTCAACTTTTCAATCTTAATTTACTCGAGATGATTCATTCATAGATATTCAAGTACTTTGACTATTTCTTATTTAGTGAAATACTTGTACAAAATGTCGCGGTGATTTTATTATTTCAAAATTGGATGCCGAAATTTTAATGTCGATATTGAACGATTAAAGATTTTTTTAACCTGACGGGAGAATTTTTATAAATAATTAGGAAAATACATTTTTTGCTCTCAAAATAGTTTATTTATTTATACGTAACACCATTCCGGATTCATAATTCATAAATTTGAAGGTGGAAAATAGTTGCAAATGGTACTTGGATATTCCTAATGAAATCATATCATCACATTCATGATAAAATACTGATGAAACATCTCCGTAAACTCCAGGACGACTTTCTTCTACGACATTATGACAAGGGCCCCTGCAAGAACAAACTGGGCCACTCCAGGGCCTCTGTAATTTGGCATCGAACCCAAGTAATTGGAATATTTGCTGGTTTTGGGCTTCTTCTTCTAGTTGCTTCGCCCCTTCTGCTGCTGGCCGCTCCCTGCATCGTGTGCTGCAAATGCCGGACATGCGGCTCATCTAGACTTGATCACGAGGCTGGTAATCCTGAGGACACGTCTACGTAAGCTTAACAAAAACAAACACCTGGAGATGTGAGAGATAGTGTAATAGTTTTCTCAATCACCCAAAATTTTCTTCGTGGACATTCTCACAACAGCCAGTCTTTGTTCACTCTTTTCATTAATTTTTTTATTCCAAGACTTACGTCATACTGATATGTAAATTTTGCTCCAAGTGATTACGCTTGTTGATTCATTCAGCGTTTTCTTTTTTTTTCTTATCACTCAAGACAGATATTTGCCATGAAGAATTAACTCGATGATACGAGGGGAATAACAATCGTTATGAATTATTCTTTGTCTCGTGGGAGAAAATGTTTTTCTGGTTTAATATTTATTGATGAATTCAATATTTATCTAGGGGCGGATAGTGTTCGATTTATCTAGAATAAAACATTCCTGATAATTGAAGAAAAAAATCAATAATTTCACAGTTTTTTACATTTATCTCAGCTTAAAGTACAGGTAGATTCACCAGAAATTTGTCGATATACTAAATATATTATGAATTATGAATAAAAATGTTTCATATTTTTGAATAATGATAGAGTCTACGTAAACAATCATTTTCGACGTAAGATATTTATTTGTTGCATTTGACGATCGAAGTATCGATTTATTTTGGATAATTTATGTTGTAAAAATTTGTATGGATCAGAGATAGCCTGTTCAAGTGTATATTTGGATCTTGTGAATTTAATAAGTCGATCGATTGTTCAAATTTCCTTTTAACTAATGACTAATGTGATAATTACTTGAAAATTTATGTATTTCGTAAGGAATCAGTCAATGTAATTTAAAAAATATCATCTCTCATTACTGATAATCATGATGAGAACGGCATAGTTACCATTGGGGTTTATCATACGTTGATAGAGAGGTGATTACAAATAAAATATAAATGCAATAATTATAACGTACGTATTGTTCGTGTGTGTCTCGGGAGAGAGGGGAGAGAGGTGATTTATGAACAAAAATTATGGGTAAATTGGACCAGAAATCATTGTGAAGTTTTATGTGTGTCAAAGTCATTGAAAATATTGGCTCAGTAGCTATTGAATGACTAAGGGATAGTAATATATTTCGATTTATCGCGTCAACATTAATGAAACTCATTCGTACTGGTGTTTTAACCATTAATTAAGATTAATTCCAGAGACCTGCATTTTACTATTTTTTAAAAATCTGTGTGCGTGCTTATTTTCATTATTAATTGATTTTATTTTGTACTGCCCTCAAATCTTCCTTCTGTTTTTTTTACATTAATCATGCCAAAGAGGTTGTTCTATCTGGTAATTATGACAGCGGCACGTTTGTCTATTTAATAGTAATGAGGTCTAACACATTTCGAACTAATCCCGAAACTCAGTTTCCCTCATTGACTAATCGATTACAGTAGAGAGTTGTTTTGTGCAAGGCATTTTTTTCTTTATTCGATATTATTGAAAATACAAGAGGTCTGTGACGACATTCCACCGACAGGGGAATATGTAGCGGATATCTAATGCTCTGCGTTAAACGTAAACATTGTTGTACATAATAAAAAATACTTAGAGAAAAAATTGCTGAACCTTTTTTCTGAAAAGATAGTCGTTCGCAGAAATCTACAATAGTCCATCAGTAATAATCCCGCCATCCTCCGGTCCCCCCAATTTTTCTACAGCAGATCAGCTCGTTTTTAGTCGAGAAAAAAGTTGTACACGTGTTCCTATCTTTTTTTTTTTGAAGACTTTTTTTGAAGTTTTATATATTGTCTTAATAATGCCAAATAAGGCGTGATCTATTCGAATATGGACCGGCACTTTTGTTTATTTAATAGTATCGATATTTACCGTAAAATGGGTGTTTGGGGAAAAATCCAATAGACATTTCGCTGGATTAAATGTCATTTCCTTCGACTATCCGTCAAAATTTTTCTAAAAATCCCAAGAAATTTTTCCTTTTTTTCAATTTTATTTTCTCTTATAACATCATTAGTCCTTTCCCCAACGAGTGATTGTGATTTTTCCCAATACTCCTCCACAGAGATTTTTACTGAAAATTTCTCTGCGTGTAATTTTCCAACCGCCCCCTCAATTTTCCATCGCAGATTGATATTCACTCCTGAAAGAGCCCGCGAGGTCGTTAATATTTTTTTTGGCGGGAGTAAAAAAAAGCCCCTTACGCGTGTGTCTCTGCCTGTACGTTGACGTTGGAGCGATAGAGGAATTGCTGTTGCCCAGAGGCAGTGCAACCCCCTGCCACCTCCGGCTCCCGAATAGGTGCAGGTGTATAATACTGGGCGGAAAAAAAACGACCAACATCTCCAGCGCTCTAGAGAACGAGCGAGAGGGCGAGGGGGAGTGCGCGTTATACGAGATTGCAAAAAGTAGAAAAATCTCCGGCAGGGGGAGGGGGGTTGCTTCGGCCGAGGAAAAAGTGGTAGCTGAGAGAGAAAGAAGAAGCGATAACGCCAGGGTGGTTAGGAGGTCCGGCCTCTGGGTCGATATATCAGGGCTCGGGGTGCAGCTGTCTGTCAGGCACGCGGACTCCACGCTAGACGACGTCGGGGAGCGTTGAGAAAAAACTGCTCACCAGTGCTTCTGGGTAATTTTTCATCGTTGCAGCGGACGACAGAAGCGCCTGCGATGGGGGAGGACTGGGGGAGGCGTTGCCACAGATCCAACTACTCCCAAACACCCAGTGCATGATGAAAAAAATATTCCACGTGTATGTATGTGTGTGTGCGTGTGTGTGGGTGTGAGGGGGGCTGCGAATGTATGTGTGTGATGCCTCCCGATGGCCCACCCCCTGCACCGCTAGGTCTCTGTGCTCACGAAATCCCGACCACTCCATCCTTTTTTATCCCCTCACACCCCCCCCCCCTGCTCCTCCCCCTCCTCACCCTCCACCCACGGGTAGAAAAATTTCGTATGTGCCAGTGATATCAGTGTGCACTCTTCCCCTGCACACACACACCCACACACATACACACATTCGCGAAAAAAAAAAAAAACTCTGCACCAGACGTCGAACAGAACAAGGCGTCCCGACGCTCTACGAACTCTGCAGGGCCCTCTTCCCCCACCAATTTCTCTCACCCCCTCATCGTAACATTGTGCTTTGCAGGGGTAAAAGTATACGAAAAGAGTGGGGAGGATCGATTTTTACTGGGGCAATCCCCCTCGTACCCCCTCATGCACCCTGCAATTCCTCCCACCTCAGCTCTTTTTTTTTTTCCCTAAACCCCACCCCCGATCCCCCTTTTCGTCTCGCCTTCTCTGCGCCTCATCCTCCCGTTGTTTTTTTTCCCTCCTCTTTATTCTTTTTGCACCAACACACACGTGCACACCATTCCCCATCTTTTTCCCACGTACTTGCCCCCCGAACTCACCCCCTTCCCCCACGTCCTTCTCCTCCTCCCCCCCGGGGGGTCCTAATGCACCGTCTCTTCGTGAACCCTTCGAGACACTCTTTTTCCACCCTCCCGCCCCCTGTTACAGCCCTCTCATGCACTCTCTCCATCTCTTGTACACCCGCACTTTCGTTATTCCCTTCCACCCCTGCTTCCATTCCAACCCACCCTACGATTTTTCTTGATAATCCAGCACGAAGCTTTGTCGAAAGAAAATAACCCACGATGTCATTATTTTTTATTTAGTTTTACTCTTTTTTTCGCGACAACATTTCCGGAATTTTCAGTATTTCGTTGCAATTATGGGTTGAGTTTGATATTCGACTGCTAGGGGTGGTGGTGGGTTACGATGAAGGAAATGCAATTGGCGATTGTGGAGTCACTTGAGGGGTCAAGGACGAAGATTGGTCTGCGCGATTTCATATATTTTTATTAGTGAAGTGAGCTGCGTGCAAATGAATAAATAATAAATGAACATTTCCTCCATTTTCATGTCATGGCAACGATATCGCATGTTTGATCTTTACCTGCAGCCCTAAAGATATAAAATTGAGTATTACAGTTGCACCTCAGGGCGTGAGGGATGAAGGCTGGTCTTCACAATTTTTTTTATTGGCGAAGGGAATTGCGTACAAATGTCAATAAAAAATAAGCGAGCTTTGCCACAATTTTGACCTCATTACATCGATATCAGGTGTCCGATGTCTAGCTGGACTCCTGGAGAAATAAAATTCAGTATTGTAGTCACACCTGAAGGGGTCAAGGACGAAGATGGGTCTTCGCGATTTTGTTTCTTTTATTAGCGAAGCGAATCGAGTGCCAAGAAGTGGCTCCTCGATTTTCCACAAAAAAAAAAAACAATGGACAAAAGTGCTGGGAAGAATGAAGGGAGGAAGAAAGGAACAGTGTACTGAAGAAATAAAACAGGAGGAAATAATAAAAGTGAATAGAGATCTCTGGCGGGGGAGGAAAATGGACAGTTGTTCCGAGCGGCAAACGGGGGAGGGATGGGTGTGGGGTTATGGAATTCAGGGGCGCCAAGTTGTTTTGGTTTTCTTTCATTCGAAGTAAGAATCGCGACGTACACCAGACGGGGGCAACTGGTCTGAATGGACCCTCACAACGGTAGTCGGTTTGCCCCACTAGTGCCCTACTACTCCTCTTCCTTTTCCTCGTCGTCTTATTCTCTATCTTCCTTCGTCTTTTTAACGTTTTATTTTCACTCTTTGCCGTATATTTCTTTTTTTTTTTTCATTGTTTTTTATCTTTTGTGGTTTGCCCCGCGCTTCGGTCACTTGTTCCCCAGCTCCTCTTTATTTTTCATTTTTTCTCCAACTCTATCTTGAGATTTTTTTAAGTCTTTTTCCAAACAAACGCGCTTCCTTGTGTCACTGGCATTATTGTTGTGGCTTTTTTTTATCATTCTTCTCACTTGGCACACGCCATTCAGTCGTTGGCGATGACACTTCTTTCTGAATTGCTTCATCAAGGCCAGTCGAGGGGCGTTGGAATTCTTCGGGGCGCGTCGTAATGACTGGATTTTATATTCAAATGGGGACAAATTAGGTGTGAAGGATCCATCGCGATGGCGGAAAAATTGTATTTTTATTTCCCTAACTTTTGTCACCGAGAACGCAACCAATGCGTCATTCATGTCCTGGTGTTTCACAGAGACCGGCCATTTTGTCTTCATGTCATTCAAAATGGTCTGTCAGCTCCTACTGAAATGTCACATGGCGACGTCGCCCTCCCCCCCCAACAATAACTTTATGATTTATAATTAAAATAAATAATCATCCCAGGTGGCGTCAGTCCCAAAAACCACTGCCGTGACACTCAGTCCAACAACTACTTCACTGCAATCCTCCATTTTATCTTCGCAAAAAGAAAATGGCCGCTTATAAGACCATCAGTCTAACGAGAATAACCAACTACCAACGGAATACCCTGACACACTGTGTTCATTCCCCGATTATATACGGTCCTATCGTCAAATGAACAACTTGTAAACATATATAGCCAATTGGTAATCCGTTATAACAAAGGGTTGGAGTTGTACGGAGCAATGGGGAGGCATTCATCCGTAATCGTTTTAAGATTATTCCACCTGGCCGAAAGTTTTCCAGTTTGACACACAATCGAGTGTTGAAGCGATCATTCATAATAATAACGATTATAACATATAAACACGATAGACTAAGTACGACCTAAAGCAATCAGCTCTGACTGCTGTGGACTCTAGGCTGTGCTACGGGTGCGGTGGAAGTGGGAGGGAGGGGGAGGAAAATTTGTTATGATAGATAACTGGGGGGGGCAAATGCTCGGCTCATTACTCATCTCACGGGGGATTTTTTTGTCATTGCTCCATTAGACTATTGTTAATCCAACTATTAATAAATCACCCGTGATTTTTTTTACCCCACTCCCTCTCTCGCTCATCATGTAACTCATTTACAGCCAATTAAACAGTTTAAACGGTATTTTACGGGGGTTTATCGGCACTCGGGGGAGAGGGGATGTAGTTAGCGAGTGGTATGAAACGTATTTAATAATCGGGGAAGATGAGTGAGGATATTTTTGGGGTTTATGGGGTGGGTTAGAGGCACGTGGAGGACCGAGAGGGTCTCGTCTTGGTGCGACTCGAGGGTCGAAATGACCGAAAATTATTCGACTCGGGGGAAATAAAATCAATTTGGGGAGGAATTGTTTCGCGATTATTTTGCGATCCGGACTGTCGCCGGTCTTGTGATCTTCACCGGTAGATGGCGACGGCCAGGGTATCACTCAATCCGGTGGGAAATTCGCGGATTGACGGGATGAATGTGACTTGAAGGGCAGAAACATTTTCTAGAAAAAATTTACAATTTTACGGTGGTTTTAGGGTTTCGGATTTAACGCGAGCGCTTATTCGAGATTTCAAGATATTTCGATGTCTCGTTTCCCGTCTTCTTTTTATGATCCGATTGAATTAACTTGTTATGCTGCATTGGACATTTGCGGAGTTTTGAACGTGTGGATATATAGCATTGTCAGCGTAACTGGATTATACTGATAAAGTCATGAAATATAAATATTCAAAGTCTTGTTTGAGAGACGGTTAAGGCGTCATGAATTAGATCTGAATCGGACTCCGACGCGTACGAAAGTCGTAAACTAACTGGAATGAGTCAAATGACTGAGTTAATATGAGCAAGTAATAAAGTTTATAATTCAAAAGCCGATAAATTACTGGTGGGATCAATCCCTTGAATCGAAATCTAAAATCATACCAAGTACCCCCCACGTTACATACCCCAAACTTTCAGTCATTCAGTTTCCCCGATAATTCCCTATTTAATAGTCTTAATTCAAACTACAAACTTGCAAACAATTACAAAACATTCGAGGAAATAGCGCGATATTCTGCGATTTCAGATAAAAATTCCTCATAATTCCGTGTCCTGTATCCGTGTTTCACTCCCCAATCATTACTGAACTTTTCTCACCGCATTTATCGCAATTTCGGCACAAGTTTCCCATAAATCTCTCTCTCTCTCTCTCTCCCTCCACCTCGTGCAAATGAACGACCATTTTGTCAAGCAAAACGGATGCATCAAGATTGTCCCTTCGATCGAAAGGACGAGGGAACAACAGTTGCGTCTTTTTTTTTTCACCCGCTCAACGAAACAAAAAGTGAACCGAGAGAGGAAAAAAGTTTTGGCGAGATTGTGGTAACTTTTAGAGGGACCCAGTCTCTCGAGTCGAACAAGTTGATCCTGAGAAGGCGGTCTGCATGTGTGGCTATGGTCCACCTCGGGAGTGTCTCGCCCCCTCCCCCTTGGCCCCTCAGCAATGAAGAAGTCGACGAACAGGAGAGCGAGGGAGAAATTGCAAAAGAGAGAGGGCCAACAGAATCGAGTGTTCACGGTGCACCGCGTCATCGGAGCCTGCAGCCGCCACTCCGCAGGAGCAGATACGCGTCCTCTCATTTTACCTTTTTTTTTCTCTCCCCCCCCCCCAGTCCTCTCCACCCCTCCCCTATTCCCTCACCCTCTCTCCATCCTCATTGCTCACCTCCTCCCCTCAAAGCTCCCCTAACCCCACCAAACCCACGGTAAACAAAAACTCGGCTGCAACGTTGTCGGATCTTCCCGCTCCACCAGTCCAACCTCCCATTGGCTACTGGATTTTTCTTTCTATTTTCTTTTCCCTCCACTCTTTCTCACCTCTCCCCCCCCCTCCCCTCCACTCCCCACCCGCCAGCAGCTCATCAATGCGCGCCTTCTCCCTCGCACGCGGCACTTTTAAAAAACTCTCTCCTCGTTCTGACGATCTAAAACGAGGAGTCGCGAGACAGGAGGGAGAAAAGAGGAAGAGAGAGTGCTTTCGAGAAGGGGTAGAGGTGCATAGGAATTCCCTCGGCCTCGCGACAGCTAGGTAACTATACTTCTACCGTAACACACCCGCCATTCCGTGTTCTCCAGCACACCTATTCGCGATTCACTCGCCCCTCTCTCTCTCTCTCTCTCTCTCAGTCTCCCCCCGACGCGATATTTCTTTTTCATTTCCCTCCGGCTCCACTTGCTCCCCTCAGCACGACTTTTTTTCCCTCTCGGTTCTCTTACCATCAATGTTGGCGGAGTGGGGGGAGGGTGAGGGGGTCTCTCTCGTTCTATCTTGCTCTCTGTCTCTCTCTCTCGTACCTCTTGCAGTGACTTTGCCACTCCTGTCCATTCGTCCACCCCCTTCTTGGTTTTTTTTTCTCTTGGGGAGCCTCACCCTCACTCCCTCTTTCTGAATTTTCCACATGCAACCCTCTCACTCTACACGCCTTACACTTTTGTATGTTTAAATTGGGTTGCGTTCTACAATCGGCGAGCGTTAACTGAATCCTTAATTACTATTCTGATTGCATTTCGTCGGTCCCTGTTTGCCGTTTCTCATTGCGACTGTCCCGGAATTTTTGTGGTCTTCGTTTGGAGGGAATTTTTTTTTATGGGCTGGGTAGAGACTCTAGGATGCGAGCCCGAGAGGAATTTTGGGATTGCGGAGGGCTCTTGAGATTGAAAAGTCTTGCGGTTGAGGATTGTTTGGGGGTGATTGTTGGGAGAGTCAGTTGATGACTGTCAGGGTCACTGTGGGACTCCTGTCTGGGCAAGTTTTCGGCACTCCCAGACAGGTACTCATCCCGGGGAGTGAGGAAAGGAGGGGCTGTGTGCGTCATGAGGTATAAACAGGCCCCGAATGACTCGGAACCGACCGCTTTTTACCGCTTTTTTTTTCGTGGTTTACGTTGTCTGGGATACGAAAAACAGCGAGAGTGGAAATTATGTACCGTAATGTTGTCTTGGAGTGTTTGTTTTGGCGAAATATTCCATTGTGATTTTCGGAGAATCGGAATTTTTCAAGATTATTTGTGAAGATAATTGATTTTGAGGATAATTGATTGACTTTTTTGCGTGAATTGTTTCCCGAAGAGTATTTTAAAAAAGTGGAAAATTATTGACGACTTACGGCCAGACGTTTTCTAGACGCGAGCTCTGGGATTAAAGTAGAAGATCAGAATAAGTACACGAAAGGGTTTTTTCGCCCTTGAAAAAATATTATTTCTGCGTGGAAAAAATTCCTCTCAACTGGTAAAAAAAACTAGTTTAATGAGATGAAAATGAGAGGGAAGAAAAATAACAAAGAAGTAAGGGTACATAATATTCTTTTCGTACATACTTTCTACCCCAATCATCCTTGAAAAATTACAACACCATCGCTCACATTTTCCCCATTCAACTCCCCCCATCACAACTCAATATTTTTCCCCATGTGTCCATTCAAATTACCACCATCATTCACACCCCCACCAATAAAAAACGATCACAAAATCTCACACCAGACGCGCCAATAATTTAACCCCTTCCGCCGAATTCCCGAAAATTATCCACAACATATACAAAACATCGAAACTCCAAACAATCTCCATCCCCCTCACCGGGATTCTGGAGCGATGGGGCCGGGGGTGGTGGGGGGGACTGAAGTAGGAAGGTGCACAACTTTGAAATTGGTTTACCCCTCTTGTTTTACCTATTCTGTTTGCGAAGCTATGACCCGAAATTCTCATTGCCTTTTGCCCTCTCTCTCCTTCACCGAGCCAAAGCACTAACCTTGTATCTCGCAAAAGCCTTCTCGTTGCACCTCCACCCCCTTCCCCTATCCCCCTTCACCCCTCGACACCCCCCCTTGCCCATGTGCCATAAGCTGACTCCATGCAACTATTGCGTCGACCTGTTGCGCTTCATTCATTTTAGTACTGATTCACTACCTGACCCTCTACAATCTCCCCTTCGCCCTCCCTTTTACTTCGTCCCTTTGGATGACGCGTTTAAACCGCCCGGAAACTGCGAAACTTTTCGATACTAACGGCTCAACGTGACTGTTTCCCCTCCGACATTTCCCCTATTTCACGTCGTAAAGTGAGAAAACCCCCCTGAACGACTCTTTCATGACTGTCCCAAAGTCACTCGGTGGTTTTTTTTTTTTTTTTTTTTTGAAGAGGGGAATAATGGAAATAAAAAAAATGATGAGGTGGCCGGTGGAAATACCGGTGACCTTTTTTTTTTGCTTTCATTTGATGACGCGTGAACGTGGACTGGGGTGAACGGGCGAGGGGCGGAAGAGAGGGGGGAATGTTTCCAACTCCAGTGATTTTCAGGGAAGGGGGCAACAGGTGTACACGATATATGCATAATGCAAACACACGCGTTCAACTGCGTTTGTATTTACCCTTTTTGGTATTTCTACACCTCGTTTTATCACTATCTCGCTTGGTCGTGCATTTTAATTTCATTCGCACGGGGATTGAGAGATTTTGGGGGATAATTTTAGAGGTGCAATGATTTTTTTATTTATGCGATTTTTTTTAGTTCACTTTGTGGTGAGTAATTGACGATGGGATGGAGCCACTGTCAAATGTTTCAATTTCGAAAAGTGAATGGAATTTTTTATCGATTGTCCGAATTTAAATGAGATTTTTCATCTTTATAAAACTCGAAAATTAATTACTCAATGAATTTTTCCAATTGTTTCTAGTTTTGGCAAAATTTTAATAATAATTATGTAAATAATTGCTCAATGGTTCTTTAATTTTGAGTGACAAGATAATCGCAAAAAAAATTAAATTAAATGAAAGCATAAGGCAAGCTAAAGATAAAAGAGTTATAGATCGAATTTGCCTGATGATAATTGTGCGCTAAATAACTAATTCCCCTAAATAGAAAATATTCGCCGGCACTATTTATAGCCCTCGAAAACCGTGTTTCCCTTGGAGAGGAGTGCGAATAACCTTCGGACGCGTGCCGCAAGAAGCAAGACGCCAGGATAATTAAAACTTTTCTGTGGTAAAGATAGTTTGGCCCAGAGCCATCACGATTCATGGGTCATGTTTCTTTTCCCACCTTGTCTGCCATTTTCCCTCCCCATTTTTTTCTGCCGTTACACTTGCAGGACTCACATGCGCCTCTGCCAAAACGCGTCCTCCAGTCCTGACACTGTGCCACACTATTGCCCGAATTTTCTACTGCAGTAGAAAAAGTACCACACATTTTCCCAAGGAGCGTCGCCTTTTTCTGTCAAACTGCAGTTTGCGAAAGAATATTATCTCCTTAGACATCTTTCTGTATAAATGATTGAGCGGAAAGTTTCCATCCTTGGAAATCTTATTTTTTCCTATTTCGATAATTTTAAACATTAATCAAAGGTGGAAAATCCAGATGGACAGGTCATTAAGATCTTCTAAAGAAGTTTAAATCGGGTCTCTCTTTCAATTTAGACTGGTCAAAAAATTAGAAGAAAACCCAATGCGTTAATCTTCTTATAAACATATTAATAAATTAACGAAATAAAAAAACAGAATATAAAAAAAAATCATTTCTCGCCAATATATTATTTCTATAATATCAGTATATTTCTTCTCCAATGTTTACAACATAAATCAGATCAAATAATTCTGGAATAATAAATGATTTAATTTTCTAGCTCCGATTGCGACTAAAATTTAATTTCCATGAAAAACATAAACTTTCTTTCCACCAACCGATTCAACTTTCCTCCAGTAAATCGCCAAATATTCTCTCCCACCCTCCACCTAACTAACTCTCCAACTGATCTAATTTTTCAATCTTACCCCATCTCACCAAGATCTCCCAAATTTTCTCCTCCACGACATACCCCCCCCCCCTCCCCTCCCAACAAATCCATCAAATCCACTCGAATGCCCCTCACCAACTTTCTTCCTAAACGTGTACGGCAAAAAGCTTCAGATTTTTCCCTCCCGGAGAGAGTTTATAATTAACCTCCATAGGAAATTTATGAAAGTGGTCAGTAACATCCTCCACACAGACACCAACGCGTCATGTTCCCTGTCGTTATCCTGAATTAATGATCACCATTTTTCCCATTAATTTTCATAAATCGAGGGGAGAAAAATCTGGTGATTGAGGCATGACGACGGGGCGATTCTCGCGTGCGATGAATTCGCCAGGTGATTGGAATAAAAAAAACATTGAAAAATCAAGAACATGGACATGAGACGCTAGGCGATGGACGATGGCAGTGAGCTTGACCGAGTGGCGCTTGGCGAGGCCGGCCGACGCCCTTCCTCACCCTCCCCCCCTTTCTTTTCATCTCTTTGCACTCCCCCTCCCCCTTGTGCGCGCTCCAACTCTCCCCTACCCCCCTAGTTTGCCTTTTTTACGCAAGTTGCTGCTGCTGCTGCTGCTGCTGTTGTGTACCCTCTCCTCTCGTTTATTTTTCTTCTCCATTTTTTACCCTTTACTCTGGCCATTCTTTTTGTTTCACTCCTGAGCGAAAACCAGGATCTCTTTTTACCTCTCTGTCTCGCTCTATCAGCAGTACTATCTCCGTTGGCTGCGCGCGGTACCCACCACACCTGCATAGATTTTTCTATTCGCGATCGCCGAGAGTATCCAGGCAGCTGTGCCCGCCCCAACTCTTCTCTTCCCTCCGCATTGCCGTGCGGGACGCGCCGGCAGGGGGTTGACGAAAGAGGGGCAGGAGGTGGTGAGGGGGGTTGGAGAACAGGGGGCTCTCGCTCTCGTGTAGCCGTGCATCCCGATGCTAATACTTGCCCGAGGCGGGCTCGCCTCTCCTCCTCGTTCGCTGATTTTTCTCTCCCTCTTTCCGCTCACTGTGCACTATTCAACTGCCCGCTGCTTCGTTTTCGTTGGATAAAAAAAAAAATTGGAGAAAAAATGCGAGAACTGATGGGGAAAAAATTGTGACACGATAATCGAATGCAGAGGGTGCTGGAGAAAAGTTGAATACATCGGGGTAGCAGGTTTTTTTAGAGATTATTTCTTTAAGGATTTTTTTGGGGGGGAATTCATTGGATTTAAAATATTGATTGGATTATTTGTCGTTTGTGCAATTATGTCGTTTTTTAGGGGAAGAGTAATTCGCGGATAATATAGGCGCGTTTGATTGTGGTATTTTTAGAGATTTTAGGGAGCATTCGGGATTTTTTTAGAATTTTGGGGTAAAAAATCGTAGTCTCGAAGCTTTTTTTTCGTTCTCTGTTTTTAAAGGAAAAATACGGAATCAATGAATAGCAGAGTTTTCACAACGAATATTTTATTTCGGAAATAATGAGAAAAACTCAGGGAGACTTCGCGTATCCGCTATTTTCCTCGATTCCATCCAAAATATTTACAAATGTCGAAGGTAAATAAAAAATTTTTCTGATCGACATTGGATGGATGGATGTTGAACGGGAATTTTTATGGGAATAAACATCCACTTGAGGTTTGATCGATGTCCGCCGAGTATTGATTGAGAAACCCGTGCTTGTATTCACCCGGAGGTGCAGGGGGTTGGGATGCTTCACGTTTTATATATTTTTTTAAGACTGCTGTTGCCAAGGGTCAAGGATTCTATCGCGGATCAACAGGCGTCAGCTTGTCGCCTTCGCACTCGTCCTGTTTCTCTCATTACCAAGGGTTTATGGTTGTCATGAAGTTTGTTACCTTCTAAGTTCCGACGCTAACTTGAGGAAAATAAAAAATACGGGGGCGGGGGGGGGGTAGATTTTCTCTAAAACGTTTCATATTTTTTAGTGAGCATTCCTTTAAGAATTTAAATGTCCAAATGCTGTCAATTTTTGCAAACCTTTCCTAGGCATTTTCGAGAAGCTAAAAAATATCCAAAGAGAATTAAAAATAATAAACTCATTTTTACCATGTAAATAAAAGCTTTAAGCACCTGATTATATAAAATTCATACTCTCGTTTTTTCTAAAAAAAAAAACGTGAACAATATTTTTTATTTCAAACGGGGGGCGATCCTCTCCACGTGAAATTTCCCCCATCCATCCCCCACATTCATTCACAAAATATTCAACTTTCGCAAAGTTCATTTCACCTGAACAAAAGCCTGGCATTTCCTTTTATCTATTCAACTTCATAAATCCCTCTCGGCCCATAAAAACCAAAAAAATGTTAAGTGACGAGTGAAAACTGCACGTGTGTCTCAACTAAAATTTTCACGCATCTGAAGTCATTAGAGCGGGGAGAGGGGAGTTCCGGTCATTACGGTCCCATATGAAATGGGAAAATACCAGAATTACTATTTCGTTTAACTCCCGGCCATGAACGAGGGCATACGCCGCGAGAAAGAGAGAGAGGCCCCGCAGCATCCGTACATTATATCTGTATATACATATATAGCGTTAGATGACGGATGGGGACAGTTGTTGCATCTTGCACTGCTCCCCAGAATATCTTTTCCTCTCGCGAGATGCCCCCGCGGCTCTTGACCGTCTCGACACTCCCCTCGCACCTCTCGCCCTTCCACGACGTTTTATTTCGTCCTCGCCTCCGTCTTCTTCTCCCCTTGGCTTATCTACCATCGTACACGAGAGGGTGGGAGGGATGGGGGGAGGCTTCCTTGCCAGTAGTGGATATCTACTTTGACTTTGGACGGTAATTAAGGGTTCAGAGATGTTACTTTGAATGAACAATAAATATTCAAAAACTGTAAATGAATAAATAGATAAATTTATTATTAGAATTTTTTTCTATTGAAATAATGAAACAAAACTCCGTTATACCCCATTTGTTATAGAAACACTTTGTTCTAACTTTTGGTAAAACGAGTTGGGAAATTGAATCCCGTTACATCCCACCCTAGCTTTATTTACAAAATTTGCCCTCATTAAAAGAAGGAATTTTTTCCATCAACTTTTTATTCGAAAAAAAAATTATTAAAACACAATCATTTTTTCTAAAAAATATACAACTAAAAAATAGCAGACAAAATGGCTCTTTTTCGAATTGAACATGTGGGATATTTTAGTCCGATCGTTCTATATTTATCCAACAGATAATTTTCCTTATTAAATAAATAATAACCTTTTCTTTATAATTCCCCATTTTGTTCACTATTTAACCCACCAAAATTTTCGATAAAAAAATAAAACAACCGGAATTTTCGATTTCGAATGAAACAATATGGAAAATTCAACCCAATCATTCGCTCCTCACCCAGAAAATCGTCTCTCTCAATATCCAATCCATACCTAACCCGAGATTGCCACTCATCATAACCGAAGTAATATGACTGATCCAGCTTTCCAGTTGCAAACGAAGCCTCCGACTTTCACAAACGCTTGAAAAAAACCCAATTGAACTGAATAACCAAAAAAAAGGTAAAAAAAACACCGGCCCCAGGAATATCTGATGGATTCGACTCATCAGACGGTGCCCAGTTGATAGATTTATCTTCACGATTAATAATCAAGCGTAGAGCCGCACCCCAGCTTCCCCTCTCCATTGCCCCCTCATCCTCGTCCCAGGAAAAATGTCATGAAAAATAATCTGGGTGAGATGAAAACAAGCGAGGAGCAGTGGATGGGTAAAAGTGAGTCGATGTACTTCCGAGTTTTGCTCTGGCGCTCCTAAATCTAACGGCTTTGTCGTTTTTATCGGATTTATCCGCGGGGGAATGCCGTGCCAATGAACGGCCGAGCCTCCCCCTCCCCCTCCTCACCCTCCCAACGCCTAGATCACCATTAGCATGATAGAAAAAAAGCCAAAGGGGCGCGTGAGAGAGGGGAGGAGGGGAGGGGGGTTTGGAGGGAATTTTCAATGTAGCAATTAGGAGATAAAAAAGTCGAATGATAAAAATAAAAATTCTCGAGAATGCAGGAGCAGTGGCTTGAGATGTTCACGGGCCTGGGCTTCCGTTAGACTGTGTTTTCAACTCGTTGGTATACGGGTGGAGTCTCTCATTGGCCAGAAGGGATAGGGTACAAGTTGAGAGTGCCAAGTCTAACCGGTTCTTCTCAGTTTCTTCACAACAAAAAATTATCTGCAACATTTTTTTCCAGCGCCCTCACTGCATCTTGCCTACACCCAGATCAAGGAGGGATTCTAATGGAGTCCATTCAGGAGATACAAGTGAGTGGCGGGGGATGGTATGAGAGGAGGGGAGGGTGATGTACACGAGTGGAGGTAGCAATTGATGAAAAAGGAGGAATAAAACTAGAAGAAATAATCGATCGGATGAGGGCGGATGAAATACATCAGGAGGTTTGCTAAAGTCTCTCCTGAGTTCCTGAAAATCTCGTAATCTCAGTTAGATGACTCTTTTCCGTTCTCAATATTATAGTTTTGCCCGTAGGAAGTGTCTCGTAATCGAACTACAGGTTATAATCCCGTGTAACTAGACGTGGTGGAGTATTAAAACCAGTTTAACGGAAAATAACGCCCAGTACCGCAGTTCAATGACTATTAGAATTGCAAGAAATTGCGAAAAGACGAGGACATTCTGATCAGAATTTACGAAACCCCGTATTCTTTAATGTAACGGATTATCGAGCTATTTTTACGGGTCTTGTAGGTTTGTGGGCCTCAGGACCTCATGGAGTCCTTCAGGATCCTCTCTATGACCGTATGATCCTTGCAACACGACCTTCCTAGAACCTCCCCCCAGCCTTATCCTAATCCTTTCCGTCAGGTTTCGAAATTCATATCATCGAAGCGTCGAAATCAATTATAGAAACAGCCCCCTTCCACCAATAACTGTCCTCGCATGCTGAAGTCTTCAATCATGAAGCGAAGAAATTCCCGCCACTGCCTCAACAATAATTAATCCCCGCAATAATGAAAATCATTCTTCCCAATCGATTGAAGATATTTACCTGCGCCTCCGTGCGTGCCAGTTGCATCTCACATTGGACCCCAACTGTACTCCACGCCCATACACATCGCCAATTATGTGCACGAAGAGCCGGAGTAATACACACCCCATCTCCGAAGGAAAAACCTTCCATACCAATTTTAATTATCCAACCTCTCTCAGTACCCATCAAACCGCAATAAAAATAACTTTTTGTTTTCATTCAATTTCCTTCTTATTTTTCCACAGTTGTTTGAAAAACTCAGCAACCCGCTATCTTTGTTTTCTTGCTTTTCTACCGGTCTTTTCACGAATTTTTCCATTTAACATTTTTTTTTCTTTTCTTTTTCCATAGTATTTCGCTTTCTCTACCTCTCATCGGTCTTCCACGTTTTTTCTTTCTCTCCCCCTATCCTCTATTTTTCGGTTTTTGCGAGAACGATATAACGGAGCCACTGGTGCCATTCCCTGTTTTCTTTTCCACGAGAGTCAATTGCCTTGGGTCCAATAGCGCGTCGCTCCAACGATCATCCGCGCAGCTTTTTGCTACTCGCCCCGGCTAGCCTAACACTCTTTCCTCTTTCTCTTTCTATCTATAACCAAAGTCCCCTTTCCTCTTTGTGTGTCCGTGGTCAAGGCTGATGGAATGAGCCGGCGGTGGGAGGTGGAGGTACTCCCGGAGGAGCGACGAGAGCAATAACTGGTCAAGCACAAAGGCGTCAAATTAATCGTATTTTTTTTTCTCGATTCTCTGTAACTTCTTTTTTTTCTGGACTGATCACCCTCTCCTCCCCTCCCTCCCGCCCTCCTCTACAACCCCTGCATTAATATATTCAGAGAAATGCAACGTGAATGTGTGCCCGTGCAAATCGCGTGATACTGGGATTTCGTGTCAGGGACCAGTTACCCATGGGCCTAGTCGTGAGCTTTTCAATCTCTGGTGAGTCCAACCCCCATCCCCATCAGCCAAAAGGAGAGATAATGCGGGAGACGAGAGCGTATCAGTCTCGGGTGAATTAAAAATAAAGAAGTTGATGGAAAAAAATTGATGGAGGGACATGCGGTGACGACTGTCCGGATGCAAATGATGGGGTTGACAGGGCTTTCCGGAAGTGATGGGGGAGGTGGGGGTTTAGCGGTATTTAGTAAGGAAGCAGAAATTTTTTGAGACGAAAAATGAAAAAGTTGATGGGACGATGCAGTAGAAATAGTTTCCCCGATGAAAATGGAGGGGATCGGTATTTTTTGGTTTTAAGAAGGGAGACTTTTGGATGGCGAAAAAATTGATAAACATTAGCAATGTCTAGGTCAGACGAGATGTCTCTTGACATATCCCCCTGGGACAATGAACATTTAGTGTTAAATTTGGGTGAACAGTCAGGGAATAATTAAACTTCGATTTCTAGCGCTCAGGGATTTTCTTAGTGATAGAAAAAGTGGAATAATTGAGGTGCATCAGACAAGGCTCTTAAGTATTACCATAATTCACTAACTATTAACGAATCGAGGTGATAGTTAAGAGAGTAGATATGGAGCAACTAAAGGTCCTGAATTAGTAGAGACGACGTCTGGGGAAAAAAAGTGGAACGAAAAAAATTTTCAAGCGTAGAAAAAACCATATTATGCCGGTCATTCAATTTGTATTTTGACCAGATTTTGTTATTGTTATTTTTAATTTTGTCCGCTGTTTATGTGAAGAAAAACTTGGTCGGCGAGACCGGGGTTTCGGTGGGAAGGAACTACACTTGAAACTGAGGCGAATGTGAGAGAGGGATTTGGGTTTGGGGAGGGCTCTTAATTTTAGGCATACCATTCCCGAGGACTAGAATGACCCACAAAAGAGACTGGGAAACGTGCATGCCAACGAATCTAAATCTTAAACGATTCTACTGGCTGCGAATGAAATTTTGCAGAATTATTTTTTTTTATTGTCATGGGACTGTTAATTGTCATTCCAAGATCAGTGACGTTTAGGGAAATAAGAATTGTTATCGATGGGGCAATATTGGCTTGTATTGGGGCAATTTCGCGGCCATATTGGCTGACAACCTGACTAAAAAAAAAAAATCTAAGAGAATTAGAATTAGAAAGAAAAAAAAGTTGAAACAATTCTGACGGTCAACGTTGAGACAACGCGGCAGCTATATTACCTCTCAATAATTTGGAAATGTGAGTACAATCGACCGCGACTGATACATTTCGCATCGTTAATAGAACTTTACATCGTTATTATGAAAAAAAAAAAACGAGTGTTTGCGTTAATAAATTTCGAAAAAGTTTGCAGTATGTCTTGATCGATCTCTCAGTATTCTCATGTTTCCGCGTTTTCCATTTTTACTATTTCATTTGCTACAATTTTTTGTTCTCCCTCAATCCCTTTTTTTTATCGTAGCGAAGTTTGTTGACCTTGCGAGCGCGCGAAACGCCAAGAATACAGCGAAAGAGAGCGTCAGGGGTGGGGGAGAATGGGAAGTAGTGCTGATGTATATAGGAGACGGCGGCGGGTGAGGGCTATGAAACGACGTAGACGACGGGGTTTTAGGCGGGGATTGGGGGTGGCTCGGTGGTGTATGTTGGCTTGGCACGAACCAGGGCGAAACACCACTTTGTCCTTCTCTCTTCTCTTCTCCTTCTTCTTCCTTCTCCTTTTCCTCCTCCTCCTCTACTTCTTCTGCGTCTTCGGGCTTATTCGCGTCCTCTTTTTTCGGACGGCGAGGAGGAGGACGGAGTAATGGCAGACTGGGCTGGGTACGTGGGGGTTGGTACCCATATACTTGTGACGGTGAGAGTGGGATGAATCGTACCAGGGCGACGAACCTTCGCGAGAGACCGAGAGCGCGAAAACGCGACGCGCATCGACCGAATTACACGAACTGTTTTTTTTTTTCAATATTATTTTTCGCACATGTGTTTTGGGGAGTTTATTCGCATCGGGCGAATTAAACGGCGAATTTCAAACTGTCCTGGACTTTTGGAATAGAGACTCTGCATCTGAACTTTGATCCGCACTTTCGCTTTTGGGGGGTCTAGTGAATTGTTTATGACATGTAGGAAATACAAGAAAAGAATATGAATTTATGATGATATCGCATAGTTGCTGGACAACTAGGATGGAAATAATTTGTTTAATTGATGATTGGGTGACAAACAAAGTCATTGATGTTCAGATTTTTTCCAGGAATTAATTCCATGTTAAATTAAATGAGAATTATTTTTCCATCCATTACCGATATAAACAATTCAACAACTTAATTTCCGAAATTCAAAAAAATTCTGTCTTTAATCTTCAATTTATTCTACAATTTCCCCAACCAAGTGGACCTCACAATTATAATTCCCCTCGATACCCCCTCTCAACCGATGCTTTAGCCCCATAACCACATAAATTCCCTGTGAATCCTCAAAAAACTCGAAAATTTCGAAATTTATAAAAAGCACTTGCCCACCAGGACTCCTGCCACTCCATTCCTCTCTCCCCCTAAATAAAACACCCCAATAAAAATACCATAATGCCACCAATATAACATTACTTTTCACACCCAAATCAAATCCCCGAGGATACGATTTTTCATTTCAACATTGAAAAAAATTTTCTAACTGTATTTTTTTACAATCCGTTTTATTCGCTTTACATGCCCCTAGAATTGATACGATTTCAACATACCATTTTATCCATTTCATTCCGGCAATTATTCATCGTCCAAAAACATGATTATTGAATCGTTCACGGAGTATTCTAGTTTTAAAAACTGGGTTCATCTCTCTGAATGATTTTTTTTTTAACCAGTGATTCAGGGGTGGTCTGCGCGGTGGAGTGCGGGGGGTTGGGGTGGGGGAGGGGGTGTAGGGGCTCAAAAGGCAATGTTTGACTGATCGAAAAATGAAATTTCCAACCACACATCAGAGGAAATGGAGAGAAGCACCAGTGGAATATAGTGAGGAAGTGAGACAGATGATCAGGTCACCGCACCGTCATCACTCGATCCACTTTAACCTCGCGCAACAAGTGTCATTTTTGATATTTTCGCAGGCGCAGAGGAGTGATGCGGGGGGTGTCGGGGTGGCGTGGGGTGAGGGGGCAACAGGGGGGGGGGAGGGGGTTGAGAGAGAGAGGGTGAGACTAGCGGGGATTTAACGTTGGCGTTTTATAACACACCAGGTGATGTGTGCTGAGGGTGGATGATGTGAAAAGTGAGATCGAGCACGCGCAAGTGCGCATCGCGCCATCCGTTCATCGTCATTTACACGCGCTTCGGCTTTTAAATACGGCTGGTCGAGCAATGAGCATCAGTGGTCCCTTCCCCACATTTGTCGTTTGTCCCCCAAAAAAAAAGGAAAATAAAAATGGGGGGGGAAAGGTGGGAATTAAAATTGAATCAACAGAGGGATTTAAATGACTTCATCAGACGATTTCTTTGTATCAACCGGTTATCAGGAGTCTCCCCTTCGATAATTACTCGAATGATAAATCGAGTAATTGGGTCACATCGTCAGTGCATTTACCCGCGGATGGTTGACGATGGCACAATGGGTCTATTAATGTCATTGAATTATCGTAAAGAGTCAATGGATGGGCGGTGTGGAGGAGGCGATGCTGTTTAGATGACTATAAAGTTGTAATTTCAACTGTAATTTGTTACTCTTCGATGATTTACGTCAGGGGATATTAGCAGTCGTAATAAAGTGGATTGAAAACTTAGGAAGGATAATAATAAATTATTCAATCTTATTCAGGGTTAGTATTGGTTGTTATTGTTATTTTTTTTAATTTTTTGGGAGGCATTTGAGTTCAATGAAATAACATTTATTTGGAATGAACTAGAGAAAATTTTCTTGCATCATTTATTTTCAAATTGTATGGAGTTAATTTTAAACAAATTATCACTGAAGATGAATTGTTCAATTATCTTGATACTTCCAAATGAATTATTATTAACAATTTTAAATTATCAAGTGACGACGAGCTCAATCGAAATATTTTATTCATGCCAGCGGCCACTTGGGTTTTACTACTGATTTTGATCTTGACAATTACATTTCGGACTAATCTTTCATTTAAAAAACCGTATTTTTTCGGAGACATTCTCGACTCATTCACAATTCTCATAAATAATACGAGAAGATCACAAGATTTTTTAGTTCACTTTTTTTTTTATTTACGCTTTTCGTTACTCCCAACGAATTTCTCCAGTTGAAAATTTTCCAGCCGTGCGAATTACCACCGGAGATGTGTGAAAATGAAAATAAAAATGAGAGTCAAAAAAAAAATGTGGCTACACATATATGAAAGAATTCAGCATGTTCAGCGATGCGAAAAGCCCGGTATATGAAGAGCAGAGAGGGTCTGGAAATGTGGCGGGCGCAGATCTGCGGGATGCAAGAGGGAACGGTCCGGCAAACGAGTCCGCGTGCGATGCACATTCGTTCGCGCTGCGCTGCTCGTTAGATATAAATACGTCGCGACAGAGGGCAAGGAACCACGCCTGTCCGCAACGAGCTCCATGTCTCAGTCGTATTCCCGCTGCCCCGCACCACCCGGGACTCTTCATGTTGCGTGTATGTATACATAAATACATAAGCCGTACGAGTCGCATTGTAAGTAGATACAGACCGAGTCAGACCAGATTTTCAAACGCTAATACGTCGATGGGAATATGCGACCTGAGCATTTCTTCATTTCGTCAGGGCTTTTCCGTACAAAGGAAATTGCTTTGGAATACATGCCGGACATCTTTGGGAGAATATTCCAAAAATTAGTTTTCAAACACGTGGATTTTGGAGGGGTGAATTGGTCTTCAGATGAAAACATTCCAGAGACAGCTTTAGAAGCTCCCGGGAAGATATCGCTTGAGAAGATCTTCGGAAGACAATTTTTTATTTTATAATCTTCAGAAGAGAAAATCTGTCAGCTTTAGAAGCTGTGAGGAGGGCGTGGGATCTTCAGGAGACAATTTTGTTCCCGAAATCTTCGGAGGGCATATTTTTGTTTTTTTTTTTAATATTTTCGAAGGATTATTTTTTGAATATCTTCAGATGTTTTTTGTTGAACACGATTTTTTTCAACAATGTGAAGTTTGCGTCTAACAGTTTAATTCCCACTATCATCAGCGCTATATGCAAATTAACGTACGAGAGAAAATTGTTGTCTCCTCGGCCCTCAGCCGAATCTACGATGTCATTTCTCTTGGGGACTTGGCGACTCCGGCCAAATATTGCATTCGGGGGGATAAATATAGAAAAGACAACTTCTTGTCTCAACTTCGTACATCTCTTTCCTCGCGCTCTGTAATACATTGTAAGACGAAGCTCACTCGTGATAAAAGTCATTGCACTTACATTTAAATTCTGAATGAATCCATCATACCATATCTTTCCTATAAATTACAATTAAAATAAACATTCCGACATTTTTATTTTCATTCCCCTGCAATAAAGAGAGATAAATATTAAGAAGTGAGAATAAGGAAAATGAGAATGAGTTTTCGGAAAACTCCCAACGATCTGAAAATGCAAACTAACAACAACAAAAGAATTGTCAAAGTTCGGTAAAATTAGTGTCGCACAGATCGCAAAGAAAAACCCCCCCTCCTTCGTCTACAGAACTGCAAAACTACTTCGCCGAAGAAAAGCCCACAGTACTTGGACATCTGTAAGTAGACCAATTTCTCGTCCCCCACCGATCTCACAATTCCAAGTACAAGTGCTTCAAACTCCTCAAAAGTACCTCAGCCATCGTATCCCAATAGAACAACAAATCCACCCTTAGCTCTTGAGCCACAACTTTCATCCCCAAAACCACTATTTTCCATTTCTCATTTATTTTTTCTACCTCTCCCATGTTACTTTTCCAGGCGTCGCCGTTCGACGAACCAGTTGCCCGGTCCAGCGAATTGAACGCGAAAAAAAAAAAAAAAGATGGTGGACCATTGGGTGACGCGGAGTGAGAGGCGAGGTAAAGCAAAAAAATTGGGAGGTAGGAAAAAAAACGAGAGAGAAAAGAAAAAAAAAATGTAAAGCCGCGGACGGGACTCGAGCGCATAGTCCAGGCAGGTCTGGATAAAGGTTTGGGGGGAAAGGGGGAGGGGGGTGGGATAGAGAAGGGGGAGGGGGCTTAGTCGCGGTGGTGCGAGAGTCTCTCGCGCTCACGGATACGACGGCGGGGGGGGGGGGAGGGGGTAGTGACGGTGGAGAAAAAGAGTGAAGAGAGAGGGGGGTAGGGAGGGGGAGGGGGTGAGGCAGAAGGGTTTCCAATGAGCGGCCATTTATCTCCCGGGGCATCCGCCGACGTTTTTCTTCGCTAGTGTATCGATTTTAGGTTTAGGCCATTACACCCTGGGTTGCAGGCGTCCATCCTATCAGTGCCCAGCACTTGCAGCTGCGCTGTGAAAAATTTTCTACAAAAAATAACTGGTACAAAAGGAGAAGAAAAAACAACGAGCGATTTGCAAGAGGTTGTCTTGAATTTTTGGCTGGATATTTTTTTTTTTTTCTTTGTAGGGGTTGTTGGTAGAGATGTGAAGGGTGGAAGGTTAGGGGGATGTGACACGGATGCTGATGATGTGATGAATGAAATTTATGAAGTTGTTTTTTTGTAACAAAAGGCTGGTGAAAGAGAGAAAAAAAATTTGCAAAAGTTTCAAAGAAAGTTTGATTTTTTTTTCCTGAGTCGTTGGAAGAGTTTTGATGTTATGGGGTGCATTAACATTTGTAAAATTAAGTTTAGGATGAATAATTGGTGCAGAGGAGAATATGGATGCGATTTGCAGGAGATTATCTTGAATTTTTGATTGAATTTTTTTTTGCTGGCGGTCGTTGGGAGGAATCAGAGGAGGAGAAGATTTGGGGGATGTTATGAGGATGCTGGTGATGGGGGAGTGAAATTCATAAAGTTAAATTTCCTTCTGGCCAAATGCTATAAATTGTAGCATAGAAGTTTGTAATTCAGGGCAGTGGTAGAGGTTGAAAACTCATCGTTGTATCGTATCAACGGTTGGGGTATAGCGGCACTATAACACCGTAGAAACGGCCAGTTGAGCCTCTCACTTTGCTCACGACCTCACTTAGATTTTACTCCCCCTCTTTCTCTTGTTGGCCGAGGTCTAGGCGACACTTTGCCGCCGCGTTCCCCCAAGTTCATTCGCCAATAACTTGTCAAGGTTATTGGCGCCTTTTATACGACTAAACATAATGTTACGGGCGGGGGAGGGAGGGGTATTTCGGTGTGAAAGAATTCTTGTAAAGTTGATTAATCCGGCAATTAATGGGATTTCAATGGAGCAATGCCACGGGAGAAATTGCGGCAATTATTCAGTGATTTCTGCACGTCTTAAGACGTTCTAAAAGACGTCTTTTCTTCCCTCATACAATATTTTTAACGCTTCCAAAGGGGAGTGCAACCCTGCAAAGGACCAAAGAATCCTTCCAATCATTCTTTATCTCGACGCGTGCGTAAAATGTCATTTTCCGACCGAATAATGAAATAATTTTTTCGACAAACGTTACGTTACGTTCTGCAGATAATTCCACTAAAAAAATAATCATCGCAACAGTAACGAAAAATGACATTTCCGCACTCGTACAAAAAAGCCCTATTTTACCCGAAATAACCCGAAAAAAGGTTCACCATCGTCAAAACCAAACGTTCCATCAGAATGCAGCTACAACCAGGGTGAAATTGAATATCCAAAAGTGCATCCCCCCCACTGGTGTGCAAGAGGGTGATAGAGTCATCGAAAAAAAAAAAGAAAAAAAAAGTCATATCCACCTTGCCGCAAGGTCGCAGCAAAACAGCGCCATTCACGCAATGTGTATACACTGGGCTTGCTGTACAACAGTATATTCTCAGTGATCTCAGGGGCCTTGATGCGAGCGAGAAAGAGAGAGGGAGCGAAGTGGACGGATAAACCGGCGATAGAGTGAAATAAACTCATGGCACAAAGTACACCGACAACCGAGACAGAGTGGCCCTCTTATGTGCTTGACATAGCTACTCGTGCGTGTGGGGGAGAATCTATCAGTGTATTGGCACGAGTGCTGATGAGAATGATTCGTGAACGTACTTGAACGTGCGCGCACAGTGTGGCAGCGTGCGTTTTACACTGTTTTACCGTGGATAGGAGTGAATGTGTTGGAAGTTGTCCGAGGGAAACTGGCGGGAAACATTGGTGAGCAACCTTCCTTGATCCTTTTGCCTCGGGCAGGGGGGGGGGGAGGAGGAGGGTGCGATGAGAAAGGGGAGGGGGGTGGAGGACGAGGGAGGGAAAAAGATGAAGTAGTTTTGTGCCTAACCTTCCCCAAGTCGTGGAATTAAATCTCATAAATTTTATCAACTTGATTCCATAAACTTCGAATCACAAACGACAATTCTAACCGGACTCATTGACCAAAAATAAAAAAATGCCAAAGTACTTTGAAAATTGTAGATAAAAATCTTTTGATGTGCGACATCACTTTGATACACAATGTTAAAAGCCTTGCCCTCACCGAGGAGACAGTGCAATAAGTTTTTCGACGGGGCCATCGGGGTTACGAACGATTACAGGTACGTTATTTTACCTATCCACCCCCCCCTCCCCCTCTTCCACCATTTTTCTCCCTTTCTACTCTTTTATCTCTCTTTTTTTTTATACGAGTGATATTGATTTGGGAGAGGCTTCGTACTCGTGGCACGAGCGTACCATGTGACTACCTCCGTAGAGGTATAGAATCGGGCCGCATAGTGAAAAAAGCCCCCAGTGTAAGACAGAGAGGGCAAGATATAACTGGCGATGCATCAGCGCAGAGCGCATTGAGAGAGAGGGGGTGGCGGGGGGGATCAGCGTCGTTGGGAAATCCCTCCCCGTGCCTCTCTTTCTCGTCCGCGTGTCGTTGCAAAAATTCCCTCCTCACTCGCACCCTCGCCCGCGAGACAGAGAGAGAGAGTGAGAGAGAGGGCGAGGGAGTGCGAGACTGATTGGGAGAGTGGCGCACCGCTCTCTCCTCGACTGCTTCAGGCCACTTCGCCTCCCGCGTCTCCTCGCAATGCGCTGTGGGTCCTTTTGCGACTCACACATCCCCTCCTCCCCCCTTCCCATGGCCACCTCATCCCCTTGAAAAAAAATTTCGCCGCTCTCCCCCGTCAGCCCTTGCCGACGATGCGGTGGTGGCATCGAATCCCTTCCATCGGTCCAACGAACATAACTCGACTTGCCTCTCCTCCTCGCTCTATTCGTTGATTCCCTCCTCTTTTCCACTTTTTTTTACCAGCATTTCTTTCCCCTTCATCCCACCTACTATCGAACCTCTTTCTCCATCGTTGAGCGACTGGACGAGCCGCGCGGCGGAGGGAGGCACTGTGAGTGAGGAGGGATGAAGAGGGGGGGGGGGTCAGGAGGGGGTTCAGGCCCTAGACCCGCGACGCATCGCCCGAGCCCTCTCGCACTTGTACAAAGTCCCTCATTTCTTCTTTGAGATTTTTTTTTTCTCCATCAAACTCCTGTACTCACTCGCACTCGCGCTTTAACTCTCTCCCCCCTCCCTCCCCCTCGCCCTTGCATAAATGTACTCGGAATGGCGGCTGAAGGCAGGCAGCAGCCAGTACCACTGGGCAAAAGCATCGACGAGACGAGACGGTTGCAGTAGCGTCGATAACGCTACGGGGCCACAGTGAAAACCAAAGGCAGAAACACGAATCTCGCGTATTGCCTTGTACCCGCGTCGCGCCATATCCCCTAGACCCTCTCTCGACCCCTCCTCACCCCACCCCCTTCCAACCAACTGCCCTCCCCGATCCTCTCCGCCGCTGATCGGTCGCCCAACCCCTTCCCGCGATTCAGTTTCCCCCACTCTGGGGGCGCAAATGCCGGCGACGGAAGTGCGGCAACGCCGCCCCGTCGAGCGTCTCGGTCTTGGCAAGTTACTCGGGGGGCCAGCCGAGTCTACCGAGTTTGTCTACCGGCGCGGATACCCAAAAGACCTGGAGAAATAGTCGCGAAGTTTGTTTGATATTAAAAAAAAACACACACACACACGCAACGCGCGCGGCATGCCGTGTCAACGTATTTAGTGGGTATAATAGTAAAATTGTTTTGAACTCTGTGGAGTATAGTATTTTTGAATTTTGACTATTTGAAAATTTGAATGAATAGTTGAAACGGTGATAAAAAACCGTTGCCGTCGTTGGCCGACGTCGTACGTCGGTAACCAACGTCGTCTTTATACTCTCCCGCCTGCCACCTTCGTTCCTCCGTACAACCTCCCCCCTGTTCCCCCCCTTTCGGCCCCCCCCATCCCCCCACAACCCCCCTCCACCACCTTTTAAAAACACCCGTCCGTCTTTTGAGGAATAAACCGCGCGCGCGTGAGACGTGTGAACACGCAAGTGTATATTCAAACGATTTATCAATGGTTTTTTTAATATTTGAACAGTTAAGTTCAGTGGGTGCGACGAATTGAATATTAATGATTATCGGTGGTGAAGGAACAACGTGCTATCGACAATTGAACGCATTGTTTAATGTCTGTTTGTGTTCAGTTATTGAATACAACTTCGTTATCATCAATAAATAGTCAAAATAACGGCGTAAATGGCGCTCTCCGCACAGAATCAGTCAACGTCGTACGTCAACCTGTATTATTCTATTGTGCAGCGCGCTGCGACACGCTATTTTAAGGAATATTACAATTCCGGTGAGTATATTAATGTAAACAATGCGGAAATCAGTTAAACTATTCAATTCGCCTCGACACTCGTCGAGGTTTTCAGCCAATTACGCAAAATTCGCGGGAGATACCGAAATTTTCGTAATTACGTTTATGCAGCTCTATATTCACTGCGCATAAAAGATGTTGGCAAAAATTCTCGTATCACCCCCGAAGGGCAAAACCTTTGCTGAAAACCGCGAGAACAAAATCGAGGGCTTGGTAGACCAAATGCATTGGCAATTGCTGGTTCATCACGCGTGCGAGAAAGTGACTTTTTAGGCGCTCCAAGTGGAAAGTCTCGTTCTCGGTCATTGGAATGAAATAATCTTTTATAGAGTTGAGAAAAGTAAGTTTACAACATCAGTCGAATACTAAAGGTACAATGCAGCGAGGAAAATTCAGTTTCCGCACTCGTTACAAAATAGACACTCTTGCCCATGCATTTGGTGAATCGGCCCTTTCACGGATCCTAAAAAAAAAGAAACAACAGTCAAGCCAGTTGTCGTGATCACTCGTGACTTGAGTATACGCGCGTAAGCTAATTCGAATTGTCCCGCCAAGTGAATCGCTCCCCCGTCGTTTTGGCCCAAGCACGCCACCTCGCCGATTCCCCGCTGATCTCGGCGAACGATAGGCCCGCCTTATTGCCACCGATGGGGAACGTTAGTAACGCGTGCCACTCTTAGTGTTTCACGAAAAAAAACCCGATAATCGGTGGTGAAATATCGCACTGAGAATTCTCACTGTCTCGCACTCGGACCGTCGCAAATTCATTCCAATAACAAATGAAAAACAAGTGACAATAGTTCGGCAAATGACTGATAAGTGGTGAATGAGACTCAGCGAATTGTCCAAATAATGAGGTGTACATGTACTTGGGCTTTTATGCGTGTTTGTGGTGTAGACACGCACGTGGCCATGGCGTTTCGCACAATCGAACGGGCGTCAGTGCAACAAGACTAAAGGGTTTTTTTTTCTCTCTCTCTCTCTCTCTCTCTCTCTCACTCTCTCCTCTCACTCTCCTTTCGGCAAATTTTTTTTTCGGGTGCATCGCGTGATGCTCGCGATCAACCCGACATGGGCACGACCCGACTATCGACTGCTTTGCCAACTGTCGGCTAATCATCCGACGGATTAATTTTTCATCGTTAATTATTCTTTTATTTTTTTCGCAACTTCCATTCGGATACCCTGTGACTGTGAGATTGTGGGTCAACGGTCAGTCAAGATCAGGAGCGTACGTACTTTTTTTTTTACTCATTTTTTGTCAACGCGATGCCATTTTTCGGCTTCTCGCGTGTGTGTGTCTGTGATTATTCGTGAATTTTACGTGAAATATTTGACGCTGTGTTTAACGTGCTCATTTGCCAGACTTTTGACCGGCACGTGAGGATGGAACTGTTAACACCGGTTTTTGGATTTCCGATGTGTCCTGTGGTCGACGACAATTGGATTTGACAATGCCAAAAAAATGTACGACTTTCATTCTTTATTTTTTTTTTTATCACTGCCTTCATTTCCGGCTGATTGATTGGCGAGTTCACTGGGAGGGGTGGGGGGGAGGGGAGGGGGCTGATGATACTCGCGTTGTGACGGAGAGAGTTGAACAAAGGGACTCGTTGTGCGAGAGATTTTCGTGCGTCTTCTACAAAAGTTCGCCTTGTTAATTCGCCATGTGGCATCGTTGAATATCGCCTCTAAGTTATATATTTAGATCTGAGATGCGTGATAGAAAGCCAGCGACGGGACCATATGGGAGGGGGAGGGGGTCGCATAAACGGGTGAGGGGTCCGGGGGGAGGGGCGAGTGAGGACGGGGAGACGAAGAAAAATGATTACGTTCGTTGAACTTTGTCGCTGGTACTTGCATCCCTGGGTTTGTAATTTTTCATCTATCGGGTGCGAAGCTGGATTGACGGATGATTAATTCTTCAATGGTGGGGGGAGGGGCGCGGGGTGGCGGGTATTCCGTACAATACGGCTTCATTCGAAATTAAATATTTCCGAAATAATGGCGGAATTTGCGATTTGATGAACACTGCTGGAAATGGCAATAATGGAATTGCAACTGAGTTTTTTTTTTGTAATTTTCTATTCATCAGAGGATACCGTGAACAGATGGCGTGGGGGGGGGTGGACGTGGGGGCTGGAGGGGCCGAGCCCCTCCACCCACACTTGTTCAGCCAGCGGAGAGTTGTGTTTCAATTTCAGGTCATATTGTGGAAAATATGTGATTTGTAATAGTTATTGGTGTTGGGGGGAGACGAGGATTCATAGTTTTTATTTGAATTGAACAGTTTGATTTTGAGAGACTTTAGGATGTGTTCAGGTTTGAAGGGAGGGGGAGGGAGAGGGAGGTGGCAGTTTTTGTAGAGCAACTGCGGAGCTGAGGGACCGGCGGAGCTTCGGTGATGAGCTTTTTAGGGGAATGTATTGAGGGATATGCAGAAGGGTTTGAGGATCTTTCGAGGTTCTGAAATATTTTGAAGAATGTAATTATGTTCAATTATCGACTCGTCCCACTGAACTGGTGAATTTGTTGGTCGGAAATGATGGAGACCTTGTATGTACTGACCTGTAAAAAATATTTAAACATTCGCAAACCGTTTGACCTTTTCGCTCCTGAAATGGTATCATTTGTTCGGGAGGTTTTAACAATGGGAAAATCTCTCACCTGTGCTATAATTTCCCGGCAGTTTTTCCGAATTAAGATTCGGAATAACTAATTGGAGATACTTATTTTGGTTGACCTTCTCTCCCTAGCGAAGATGAACTGACCTTTTTGGTGCATTCGAGGGGTAAAAATAAGGGGATGAATTCGTCGATCGGAGAAATGTCAGTGGCCCGTCGGCACCCGCATACCTCTCTCATGAATCCAAGAAGGTGCTCCGCATTAATAATCATGAACTCCCACCGATAAATCAGCGAGACATTATCGCAGAACGATAACCAAAACAAGCTTTTAATGATCCGTACAGACGAGTATTTTGAAAAAAAAAATCGAGCCTATGAATAATTTTCATATTTTACAAAAGCTCTCCGGCAAATCATGGGTCGCAGTAATCAGTTCACAGCATGTAATTTATTAAGTTAATTGTCAAGTTCTCAAATTTTCTTAATTTTTCTTCATTGAAAGTATTGACACAGATAAGTGTCTTTAAGTAAGCTGAAAAGATTAACATTCGGTTTGTATTAGCCTTGAAAATCAAATTCATAGATTCAGTAATCAATAATGAAGAACATTTAGATTTTTAGATTAGGAAAATTTATAAATTCATTCAGGACAAATACTTCTGCACACGGGTCATAAAGATACGCTCACGTATCGCTCAATTGACGCCTCCTGGTGAAGACGTCACCCAGGAATGCCAACTTCGAACGGCTAAAATGGTAGAAGATAACCGTAGTCCGAATATTAATGAATAAAGTGCACAGACAAAACTAAAAAGGCCGTATGCGATATATCCCAGAGCTAATTCTCATCTTCTAATCGAATTAATCTCATCCGAAAGTAGTGGATAGATTGGTGTGTTCCGTGTGTATAAATACGTTATCTCTCGGTCCGATTGTCGTCGTCTAATAGATTATAAAATTAACTTGGCGGTTACACTACCGCGTATCTCAACGATTAATACAAGATCTCAATTAACTTCTCAACAATCACGCTCGACTTCACGAAATTCTTTGCCCTCTGCATTACAGATACTGGCGCGCCGTACGTACTGTACAAGGACAATATGGAGAGACCCCAGGGCCAGTGGGCACCGGGGCCGGGTTCTCTCCAAGACGGTGGATTGTACGGGCAACAACAGCCCCAGAATCAGCAGCCACAGGCACCGCAGCCACAGCAGCAGGCGTCCTCCTCATCAGGTAGTCCACAGCAGGCCTGTGGTCCTCCAGTTGAGGGAGGTGAAACGGGCCCACCACCAATGGCATCACCAGTTCCATCGCCCTACCCATCAGGCCCAACAGATCAGCAAGCTCTGACACCCCCCGAGGACGACATAAACACCGGTCAAACAACAGCCCAACAGCAAGCCGCAGCCCAACAACAGGCGGCCCAACAGCAGGCAGCTCAGCAGCAGGCAGCACATCAACAAGTAGCAGCACAACAGCAGCAGCAACAACAACAGCAGCAACAACAACAACAACAGCAGCAGCAGCAACAACAAGCGAGTCAGCAGCAAAGTGGCCAACAGTCACAGCAACAAGCCAGTGGTCAGCAGGATCACTCACCCCAGCAGCAGCTGACACCCCACGAAGTTGAGAGAGGTGACTGTTTTCCTGGTACTGGTGATCTTCAGCAATATCCACAGCACTATTTCAAGGATGCAAGACCACACGCATCCCCTTCAGTGCCACCGCACATGCTGACACCTGGTGGTTTCTCAGCTCTTCATTATTTGAAACAACCCGGTGTTATGTTGACATCACTTGGCCAGGGTGATGGGGGTGCTAGTCTCGAGGCACATCAATACGCAAGCCCCGGTGCTGCCAATATGGCAAATGTACTACCCGATATTGTACAACAAAATGGCAAATCATCTAAAGGTGCTAACAGTGATCTAAGATTATTCAAGTGTTTGACATGTGGTAAAGACTTTAAACAAAAATCAACGTTACTACAACACGAGAGAATTCATACTGACAGCAGGCCTTATGGTTGCCCAGAGTGTGGAAAGAGATTCAGGCAACAGTCACATCTTACACAACATCTACGTATACACGCTAATGAGAAGCCCTTCGCTTGTGTTTACTGCGAACGTACCTTCCGGCAGCGCGCCATCCTCAATCAGCATCTGCGCATCCACTCGGGTGAGAAGCCATACCAATGTCCGGAGTGCGGAAAACACTTCCGTCAGAAGGCGATCCTGAATCAGCACGTCCGCACACACCAAGGCGAGCATTTCTCTCTGCCTCCCGACAATCCCACGAGGGCGAGATACCAATCAGCCACACTGACAACCCTATCCAATCCTATCATCACCCAGATCCAACCCTAGCCTCAGTTCAGAATACGAGTAGCTCACTTTTTACGCTTGGGAGATCAATCCTATTGTCCAGGCTTTTTGTCAAGTGGCTAGAGGCATTTCACGGGCTTTCAGATATCCATTGCTTTCGATAGATTTTTAGGGGAAGTGATAGATTTGTCCCGGGTAGAGAGGGAATGCTTCTTGCAGTGAGAAGAATTTTTAATAAAGTAAATCTATGTATATACATATATATTCCCGGAGAGTATGTTAATGACAACTAAATTGTTTCATAGTTGGTCAGTCTTTTTGGCGAGGGTTTTTTTCTCAGTAAGAATTAGGATGAATATCTCTGAATCCAAGGGAGACGACAACAATCTCTCTATCTCCCTTAGATTTCAAAATTTCGATTTAAAAAATTGGTAGAGTGAATTTAAAAGATTTTCCCACTGCTATCGTTGATTTTTCGTGTCAAAGGGGCCCATTTCCATCGCGCAAGATCTGTAATTACAATTTTGCGGAGCAATTTCGTCGAAAAACGAACCGGACTTGAAACTGATTACATTAATATTCATTTTAGTTCCTCAGAAGGCATATGAAAATTCGGAATTTTAATACATAAAAGGGACAAACAAATCTAAACCTTAGAAAGCCGCTCGGGAGACTTGATTTAGGCGGTACCCAAGGTGCGAGAACATTAAAGATCCGTGGAAAAGTTCACCCGTGAAAAATATTCCAAAGCACGATTCATTTATCCTCTCACTCTCGAAAATCTCCTAATTTGAATTTCCCGGTGACAACGAATTCCACCAGTTTTAACCCTCTGTATATACGCCCTTCCGATCATGAGGTTTTTTTCCTTCTGTCCTTGAGCTTGATATAAGTGACTTGAAAAACTCCAACGACCAGTATACGCTCACCAATAAAACCAATGAGAATTCCAATGCACTATGAAATTTTACGATTTCGCCTACGTTTCGAATGCCGTATGTATTCTCCGGCTGTTGATTTCCTTTTTTCAATACAAAAGCAAAAACGAGCGCAAACAACATCGCCAGGGCTGACCGGCGGAAAATGGACACTGAATTTCTCTTTAAACGTTGACGATTCTCTGAATTTCAAGTGGAATGGGGATTGAATTTATTTATTTATTTTTTTATGCGAAGTTGAGTCCTAAAGCGACACAAGTAAATGGATGGATGAACCAGGGGCTAGGTAGATCGGGAAGAATTCCTCGTGTCCATTGGGTCCCGTCTGCCATTTAGGAAATTTGTAACTAAATAATTTACCTATTAAGCTGCCACCGATTTTTCGAAGTCGATCAGTACCGGTCGGATTGGGACTTTGCATGGGATTTCTTTGGTGTTGGGAATCGAAAATTGCTTGGGGGAATGGGAATGTGCGAGTCCTCGAGTAAAAAATGTGGAATAATATTGAATACATTTTTAAAAAATTATCATTCTGAGAATTCCTCAACGTTTCAGATTTTTCCCATCAATTCTTATAAAAATCGAAAGGAAATAATTTCTTACTGCCTTCCGTACTATTTAATGGCCGGAGTTTTTCAAGACGCTTAAGATAAACGGTTGCAAAATGTGCAGAAAAAAAAATTTCACTCAATGAAAATCACCACCCTACGCCCTTTTAACTCCACAGCGGCGAAAACCCCAAAGCAATAACCAGTATTCCGTAATATGCCTGTTAGCAATACCACTCACCCATATAATTCATCTTCACCATCAGCTTGACTCCCTCGCCGAGGTCGGGCCAACGTATAGCCTCAAGGTCTCGTACTGTAAACAACCACATACTGTAAATATCTGTAAAAAGGATTATAATTCGAGAAATTATAATTACATGGAAAATACCACCCTAAAATCACATGTAACAGCCCACCCTCGTAAGGTTCTGTGCTCGCGCTAATATGGGAAGTGTTTTCTTTACTTTTGTTACTTTTTACCTGAAAAAAAAAATTATTTATTTGTACACACAAACAATAAACAATTTTTTAATATTTTTTTTGTACCACCGTCTGCTGGAGGCACGTGACCCGACGCGCTGATACTGCTTGTGTATTTCACTCTAAAACGAAGGAACTTTAAAAAAAAAAAAAGAACAAGAAGAAAAAAAAACATCTACTAATCACGAATATCACAAAAATAAAACAGATACACAAACTTCCTGACCCAGGCGGTGCGTAATTCCGGTAATGCCTAAAATGTATGATAATTGTCATTGCAGATGTGAGTCCGCATCTGATCTTCAAGAATGGCATGACACCGACCCTATGGCCTCAGGACGTGCCATTTCCCCCTGAGGATGGTAAGGAGGAGGTTGCCTCGACATTCGGTGACAATGATACCCAGTCCGGTGCATTCAGTCCCTCACCCGATGGCAATTCAATTCAATATCCAGCTTATTTCAAGGACCCCAAGGGGGGTAATCACGCGGTTTTTGGTGCTGGTGGTCCAAGCAGTTTTGGTGCACTCCAGTACATCAAACAACAGCAGGGTAGCGGTGGGGGTAGTGGTGGTAATGGTGGTAATGGTGGTAAATCATGTTTACCCGATGTCATACAGCATGGCAGATCAGCGGGTATGCCATTGTACGTTCGCTGTCCAATATGCCAAAAGGAATTCAAACAGAAGAGTACACTGTTGCAGCACGGCTGCATACACATAGAGTCACGTCCTTATCCATGTCCAGAGTGTGGCAAAAGATTTCGTCAACAATCACACTTGACCCAACATTTGCGCATACATACGAATGAAAAACCATACGGTTGTGTTTACTGTGGACGTAATTTTAGACAGAGGACCATACTTAATCAACATTTGCGTATACATACCGGTGAAAAGCCTTACAAGTGTCAACAGTGTGGTAAAGATTTTAGGCAAAAAGCAATACTCGATCAGCATACGCGTACACATCAGGGTGATAGACCATTTTGCTGTCCAATGCCCAATTGCCGTAGGCGCTTTGCCACTGAGCCAGAAGTTAAAAAACATATTGATAATCATATGAATCCACATGCCAGCAAAGTCAGGAGAAATTCAAGTAGCGATGTCAAGACAACAGCATCAACTGCTATTGGGCCTGTACCTGTGCCAAGGGGTCTTACACCCACTGTTGTTAAACCTGAACTTTATTTTCCCCAGTGTTATGCACCGGCATTCAATCATCAACCACCAGTATCATCGTCACAATTTCCCGGTCAGACAAATGGTGTTACGGTTACGGGGGAATTTAAAACACCATCGGCATTACCACCCCAGTGACTAACCGTCCATCCTGCCGCCTATTAGCAAGCAGGAATACCGCTCAAGTTTCAGCGTTGCTTTGGTAATAATGCCATCGGTACTGGGGGAAATTCTGCCCACATGTGCCAGCCACTCCAGCAACATTACCCGTGACATGGACTTTTTTTTTCTGCATTTATACGGCATTTTGGTTATCGTTGGGGGGTGGGGAGGGAGGGGAGGTACATTATTTTGGAAGTTCGTATCATTGTTGGTGGTCATTTTTACGCTGTTTCGCGATATTTCGCCGGCGACGCGGATCGACTGGGAAGGTTTTACTTGACTGATACACGGAGGGAAGTATTCCGCAACAATTGCGAAGCTCATGGTCATTTACGGATTGCAAAAGTGGGTGGGTAAATGGAAGGGTTGACATCGGAGTTTTTCAGTGGAAATTCAGGTCAAAATTTTAATATTGATCTCTGGGGATTTTCCGGGTGATATAAGTTTTCAATTGTTGGGAAATACTTGAAATTCACGGCAACTTGCGAGACGTTTTTCGTCGCTGACGGATTAACGTTTTTGAATTCTCGATTTATGGGAAATGCTTATGAATTTTCAAGATAAATGGACGGAGAGAAATTTTTTCGACATCGGAAATTTTATTGGGGAGAATGGAATTTTTTTCCATATCTGTAGAAATTTTATTTTAACCTGACTTGAATTTTTTATATCCGGTGAATTGGGACTTTTTTCAGCCCTCGTACTAGAATTATTCGAAAAAATTCCTCTTCGTTCGATAAAGTTGAGAACATTTTCCCTTTATGGTGGAAAATATTCAATAAAAAATACGTAATTTAAGTTGTTCCTTAATCCCAACGTAAATGGAAAAATTTACGTGATTTTTAGAGTCAATACAGATAAAAATTAGGAAAAGCCTGAAAGAAAAATTTTGAAAAATTACCCGTGGGGCATCGTAATTTTGCTCAAATGATACATTAACTCCTATTGAATATTTATTTCTCTCCGATATTTCACTCCGCAATTACGTATGGGACGTAGTTTTTATTGAATATTTATCTTCGTGAAAGAAGATTGAGAATTCAGGCGATTCTTGGGCCGAAATTTCAAGAAATTTCTGATCGTTTTCACTACCGATTTGAGTATCAGTCAATGTTACAACCATTCGCGCTTCCCTAATATTCTTTTTCGTAAGGGAGAGCTGTTGCCTCGTCGAAGGGGGCGATTAATTTCGAAATGGTTTTACCTGTATACTAATTTTTTCAAAACGCGTTTCTTTCTCTATATAAAGATATATTATATATAATAACGGGTTGAAAATGTTCGATTTCGACCAGACTGAAACGATTGTGATACAATATTTAACTTGCCTATGTTTAAAAGAGCAAAAAATTCGAGAAACTAAAAAATAATTGGAGAAAAAAAAAAGAAAATTTTAAAATTGAGTCAAGTTGAGTATGTGAAGAAATCATGTGCAAGAGGATGATGAAGATGCCGATGAGGACGTCTGTAAATAATGTAAAACGCGAATATAAAATTAAATCACTGAGAGTCAGAAGAGAGAGAACAATACAAAGGATAAATAACAAAAACGTTGCGGGATATGTGGATGCGAGAGTGGTAGAAAGAAAAAAAAGTTGGAAAAAGCAAAAAAATGGCCGCGAGTGTGTGCGAATGAGGGGGGGGGGGGGCGATAGGCAAACGAAAAAAGGGGGAAATGTCGAAAAAAAAAACAAAAAAAAATGAAGTAACGAGACGGACGGACACCCACTGTGCTACGAAGATTAAAATGAAAGAAAAAAAATAGTACGAAACGTCACAGCATATTTGACGATGATACGATGTACGAAGAAAGGTATGATTCTTGTATACTATTAATAATATTTGAATGTATATTTATACAACAGGTAATTCCAATCTATACGATATTTTGATTGGTTTGTTTTTTTTAATGAATCAGATTGGTGCTGATAAACAAGTAGGTAAGGGATAAAAGATTAGATGAAACAATACGATTAAAACATGAAATGAGGAGGGAACGTGGAAGAAGGCTGAGAACAATGTAGTGTAGTAGGGGCTGTAAGTTTAATAGTTTATAGTTGATGGCGTGGCTCAAATCGAGGACCCTTGCTGATTCGCTCATCAGATTTATATATTATCATTCGTACATTTCGTGGCAATACTTAAAAAAAAAATCATTGGAGCTCGAGGATTACGTCTGCTGGATAATGAAAGAAATTTAAGAGATACATAAAAACAAAAATTTTACGTACTAGATATAGTCTTTTAAATTTCTATATTAAGCCGTGTGATCTCTCTAATTATTGTGTAAATTACATTATTGATCTATCTAGTAGATGATGTAAGTACGTTGAAAAAAAAAATTAATGATGTATTAGGGTCATTCTATATAGTCTTATTATTTAGGGATGATGTGGGAGGAGGAGGGAGGGGGGGGTGGGAGATATTGTGCGGCCATATTCGTTGTGGCCTGTTCGTAGTGCCTCGGAATTGCTGCTCGCGGCAGTGATTTGATCATATTTTAGGAATGGTATATTATAATGAAAATGAAAAAAAAAACTGCAATTATTAGTATCGGTATCTGTCGTAAGATAATTGATAACAAAAAGTACTAGGAAATGTGAAAAACGTGTCTGCGCACGCTAAACAAAATTTAATATTTCATTCATTAAATTATTATTATCGTTCTATTATACAAATATATATCATTATTATTATCGTCATATTATATATGCCAAGGGCCAAAAAAACAGAGTGCGTCAAAGTGCTTTGACGATGTGATCGTGGCAATTGGTGAAGATTTACTAAATTTGTTTAATTCGAGTTTTTTTTTCTAAAAATATTAATAAACGTATTTTTTTTTGTTTTGCATTTGGCTTTATTATTTCCATTTTCAATTGGATTTGGATGAAGGGGGGGGGGGAAGGGTGATTATCTGTGCTGGGACACGGAACGTGTAAAATCTCTGATATATACGAGCTCGAACAAAATACTGAAATACGTAAAAATGGGGACAAATTTTTAAATGAAGATAACTTATGATAAATGATTCAACAGATTTTAATATTAAAAAAAATGTAAAAACGCGTCGTGTTGGTAATAACGAGTGTTTTTAATGTAATATTTTCTTCGTGGTGTAAAATGTCCTTTCAACTCCCTCATTCACTATAATTTTCACTCCGAATTTTTTTTTTAAAGACGAGAGTTGTAAACCGGTGATGAAAGACTCGTAAATAAAATTCGCAATTGTTGGAGAATGCAACAGGGGCTGATGCGGTTATTTTCCGCGAACTGATACACAAATGAGCCTTTTAACACACTGAATTAACCGGCAATACTGTTAATGAATAATCCATCAACATTAGATGTAATAGAATTTGTTTCTTGTTGTTGTTACGTTATTATTCTTTCACCAGAAACATCAAAGAAATAGTATTTTATTCCGCGATTTAACGAGTCACTGCGTACAGATGCTACAATGCCACGTTGAACATTTTTACATACCCATATGTATACATGAATTTATATATTAAATATAGAGATAGATATATATTTCATTCGATGCAATAATGCCATTACCTTGTTTTGCAACTCGAGTGATACGTGAACATAGATTTTTTTTTTCATTACCAACTCAGACGTATACTTTTGAATAGGTACAAAGAGAAAACCGTAAATACGTATATGAAGTTTGATATATATTGATTACTCACTTTCGTTAATATATCGCTACAATTTCAAATCTAAATATACAGGAAAACCTGAATATTAATAGCGTTTCGCTGAGCGGAATTTTTGTTTAATAACGATGTGACGTCTGGTGGTTTTTTCCGTATCATTAAAATCGAAATTTAGGTTGCGAAAATGGTCACTTCGTGATAAAAATGAACAGCCATAACATTTCATCCCAAACGGAAACTTTATGTTTTAAAAATTTATTTACAATATCTCGAATATAAAGTATATGTTCTATATATTTTTTTATGTACTCTTTATAGACGGAAAAATACGTGGAATATCTGACTGTATATTTTTCATGCAAATTCTTCCTCGGAAAAGAATCTCAAGTGTAAATGTAATTTTTTATAAATAAAAAGAATACTTTTATTGAACTTTCAAAATGATTTCAGAATTCTATCAGATTACTGGCCATTCAAAAATTTGAATTCAGATTTTTTTTCAATATTCTCTTCCTCATTTCGATTAAACACTTTTGATGATTACAAGAAAATTTAGAAACCTGTAAAAGTCACTTGGATATCCTTAATAGAAACGTATTGTCTACTTGAATAAACTTTTTCGCACTCGTTTCACCTTTTCGCGATTTTTATGGAGTTTTTACACTTGGGGGGTTGGCAGGCTTTGCCTGTGGCTATCCAGAAGTGAAAAACCCCATAACGATAACCGGAAATACCCTATTTTTTATTCGCCCTTAATTACGGATGAATAAACGTAAACTACGAAATAAATTATCGTAATTTACAAACACGAAACCGTAAATTGAATTTATATAATCATAATTTCCGGCGACTGAGGGTAATTTACGTATATAGAGCCACAACCGACGTTTCTACAATCGTAATTTACAGTAGTTTTGACTGAAATTTATTTGTTAGATAAAATTAAAAAATTCATAAAACCGCTTCGGCAACCGTTAAATATGCCCTTGTGATCGTCATTAACGTTCAGGTTATTCTGTGTCCACAATTAATGTTACTGAACTGCCACTGTTTATCTTAGAACATCAGGGATTTATATAAGTGTGCAATAATCATAATTCAAGCACAATAGACTTTTTATTTACCGAGATTGTTTAATTATTCTTCTTTTACATACTGAAAGAATGGCCAAGGAAGTCTTCTCGCCCAAGCACGAACCACTGACACCAAATAGAGTACTTATTCTTCCGAGTTGATTTGTTGAAACTGCTTCCCTGTAATTGCCATTTTTGAGAGAAAAAAAAAGAAAAAAAAAAAATGATTTTTCATTTTTTTTCTGAAGACGTCCTCGTGTGCGATTCATGACTCTTGCCAATAAGTCAGTTTGTAAGACTTGAAACTATATCGGTTGACATGGCCTACGTCAGGAGAACACTGAGAAAACACTGTAGATAAAAACATTTTTCTTTTCATCATGTTTTATTAGAGAATAGTGACTACGTACGTTTCTTTCAAGTAATATTATATTATTATTAAGTTTTGGAGAGATTTTTTCATTCGAGAGAGACTAGTGTGCATTGGTTAGTTTTGTACTGAAGTTTTCTTTCTCATTATTTTTCATTATTATATTATATTATATTCTATAATGATTACTCATGGAAAACAATTATTTTGTATTTTTGGAGAAGAAACAAATATTGTAGATGAGTTCATTTGTTCATCCTCCCTCATTGCATTTATTAAATAATTGAAGTTAGTTATGTTCTTATTATTTACCAGTTGATTCGAGTATTGCCGTTGTTCAATGGATTTTGTTATTATTTACCTGGATACGTCTATGGTTTCAATTTGGTCCTGAAAAAGATCCTTATGCAGCTGCGTTATCTATTGGAGTTAGAGAGAATTCGTGGATATTTATGAGAATTGAAGGACTTTCTGAGAAATTCGGAAGGATAGAAAGAGTTTCTAGGAAATTAGAATGAATTCAGGGAGTTTTTAAAAATTTCAAGGGAATTTAAAGAGGTCGCAAGAGGGGAGGACTTTTCACATTTCAGAGAATTAAGCAAATTTGCTGAAAATTCAAGGGAATTCGAGGAATTCCTAGGAAATTGAAGATGGGAATAAAGGCCATAGACGTCTCCATTTACAATTACAGCTGTATCAAAGATACGGCCATTTGTTTTTTTTAGGTTTTAATTTGTAGTGGGTGCGAGGTGCGAGGTGATGATGATTTTTATTTGATTTTAGGGAATTTATTGTTTGCGCGGATGACGAGAGGATGTAAGAGGAAACTGACGTTTTTTCCACTCAATTGGCGTACGAAATGTCGGACGCAGCTGAATAATGCTCAACAAATACTAGATTAAGTTAACGATATTGAAGAATGTAGATTATTTCCTCTAAGAATTTTTTTTATGACGAGGGGCCATCAATTACAGCTCTCGGAGCGACGGAATGCTGCGTCCGGTGGGAGTTTTTCATGTTTATCTCGTTTTTTACATTTACATTTGTCGTGATTGATGGGAGCTGTTGGTTTTTTTTTACAGTTTTCAGGATATAATTACTGCTTACCGTGAAAATTATCACTTCGTGCGCTTCGAAATTGAGCTTCAATTCATTTAAAAAATTGAATGAAATTGTGCGCGACACAGGTGCAATACATGTTAATAAATGAGGGCTCGTTTCATGCAGACTCATTTTATGCAGTCGTTAAACTCAAACGGACCGTTAAATAAATCAGGCAAAATCGGTAAAAGAAACTTGACTGTGATTTTTGTTCAACAACACTCCATCGGGCGAATTAAAATCGTGACTTTTGCGTTGGCATTTTCCAAAACGTGTCACTGGAATTTTATTGGTGATTTTAGTTGATCGAGAATAGGGTACAGACGTTATTTTGCTGACTAAAGACACCGGATGGCCTCCAGTTGTCTCTCAGAATCAATAAAGTTTTTAAATTGATAAGTAATGGAGGAAAATAATATTGATAACATTTATGGAATTCATTAATTAATGATCTGCTGTCGATTGATAGTCGCGGGAAGTCAATAACTGATGTCCAAACACTTTTTAAATGTTTTTGTTACTATCGAATCGTATTTCTTGACAGATTAATTTTTTTATTTTTAAATGATAATTCATGCGAATTTAACATTTAATTTCGTTAACGAAAATGAATTGAGCCCTAGTTCGTCCCCAGGGCAACACAGAAACGGCGTTGTTGAGTGGCCGTCGCCGAGAGTTGTGTTGCCCTCACGAATCCAGTCAGACCGGTTAGACTGGCGGCAATACATGTTAGATTTTCGCGTGATCGCACTTTCGGTTTCTCAACCAACACAAACCGGGCCCATATCACATGCACGAGACATTCTCCACAGGATCTGCCAACCACCTGGGTTTAAAAAACAACTGCAAAATCAGGGGCAAATGAATCAATTTTAAATTATGCACATCGATCGGTCATTTTTACCGCGAGGGGGGAAATTGAGCGAAATTGGGCCTTTTCAAGCGGCTGTAACTTGAGATCGGTTCAATGAAGTTTGATTTTTTGGTCCTTTAGGGGGATTTCATACGCTTCAAAATAAGCCTCGAATCGGCTCAAACGCTTCATTCGATCAGGAATTAATCGTCATTAAAGAGTAATGGAATTTGTAATCACAAACATTAACTTCAAAATTTTATCATTATCAAGCCAATTTTGTCCATGAGCCCCAAGACTAATGAATAAAAAGGGGTGATGAAGGAGGGATGGTAGTACTTTTAATGATTGACCTTTAAAAATCTATGGAATTGAGAAAGAAATACAAAAAAATATAAATAATATAAATAATATCATATAAATTTCCATATTGTTAAGGCATCTTTCGAGGCTGCAAAATGATCCCCAATTCATCTGAATCGTCCAGTTCGGCGCCGAACTATCGACGATTCAACTTTATGGAAAAAAAAATTAACGCCTCCAGTTGAAACAGCATCTGCGGATCGCATCGGAGAAAATTAAAAATAGAACACAAAAAAAAAACTGTGTGCACACATAATTTGACGGTTATTCATGATCGAATGAGCATGAGGAATGTGGTTTAGCGGTTGAGCGTCCCCATCTTCATCTTCTTCAGGGAATGAACTGAGTGATTTAGTTCAATTGGCGAGAGCTGAATAAATAGCAGAATCGATAAATGACGGAAATGAAAGTCCGACGGTTGGGGAGGGGCGGGGAGGGGAAAAATTTTAATCTACGGTATGGAGATTTTAAAAGTGCACAGTTCTGGAGAGAAGGATATTCTCGGGGTCCCACGCGGGGCCCGTCGCTGCGATTTTTTTTTTTTTTCACGAAGAGTGGGGGCACCGAGACGGGACTCGCTGTGTACGGGGTAGGGAGAACGCCCTTGATTCCGGCTCTTGCGGTTGGCGGGGGAGTGGGTCCGCGTGGCCTTGAGCCGGCATGTCTCGGTTTCGTACAGAGTCTCTCAATTCCCCCATCAGCTGCGGCTGAATGCCCGAATAAAACGATATTTCGGGGATTTATCGGACGACCGGAGATGCGTGGGCAGATGAATTAATTTTATTTCGATTTGAGTCATGAACTTTTTGAGATTAATTTTTTTCGTGAGTCACTGTGGCCGAGAATGGAGTAATATAATCAGCGATTTAAATTAATTTATTTTAGAACATTCAATTTTTTTTTAAATCGTCTGGTGGTGATGGCGATCATTTTTTCAATCGAATGTTTTCAAATAGTTTTTATTACGTTCGTTCTGGGACCTTTTTCAATGTAATCAGCAGTTTTCGCATTACTTAAACAATATGAGATGATTTTTCTTCAATTGTACTATATGCAAGCAAAATTGTAAATAATTTAATTTTAGTACAATCTTGACTTATCAGAAGACCGACCGAAAATCTAACAGAATTATTAATTACTTATATCCGAATTTAATCGACCGGCTTTTATTATCCTTCAGAATTTAATTACAATCAAATTTTCATTCACTTCAATCACTGCAGATTTAGCAAAACTAAATTTTATGTAAAATCTCCAAAATTTCAACGCAAACGATCAAGAAATATATTGTAACAAGTGAAAATAGTGGATTTTCGGGTGACCCGTAAGTAGTAAATTCTATACAGAGTGTGGCAAGTTACGTTTCCTCACAGCGTAATCCAAAAGGTTCTGCCCAACCTCATTCTCTCTCCGTAAAATTGAAATTCAAATTAAGTCCTATAATTTTTCTTTTATCTATCCTCTCATAGTTTTTAATGACAATTATTGTTTTCAATGCGTGCGCACGTCTGCGCTATCCAGACACTTGCCATCCCACCATCATTCATATCCCCGGTAGAGCCGAAATATTTTTTTCCACTAACATTGATAATTATCGCGACGAATATTTGCAGCTGGATGAAGTCAGGTGGTTGAGAACCGATTTTCTCCCGTGGAGTTGTGTCTGTATGCAGTAGAAACGCGCGAGATCGGGCGGAGAGAAAAGAGAGAGAGAGAGAGAAGCAAATGGAGAAAATAAAAATTACAAAACGAATATCCAAGACGCTGGGCTGGAGAGTTGAGTCGGGTTATAAACCAAGTGAACCCCTCGTTCGTGCACTCGGATTGTACCCACTGGATTTTTTTGTTCCCTTCTGCATATTTTTTTTAAACTCCTCAATTTTATTTTCCACGGACTGGCGCACGGAGAAATGCGTCAGGAGAAAATGAAATATAAGAGCAAAATGAATAAATAAGAAAAAATAAGACCGGTGGGGGGGAGGAAGGGTAAAAGAGGTGGGGGAGTTTAGTCGTCGAGTCTGAAAGAAATAAAAGATTCCACGGAAGTTCCTTCCACTTGGCCTACTACTCCACTCCCAGGGTTCAAGGCGGCCGAGGGTGTGGGGAGCTTTTCTTTTTAGGTGTCCAGGTACACTTCCTTCTTCAGAACTTTGTTTTTCTTTATCGTCGGAGTACTACCGCTCGATTCAATTGGCTCGATCGAGGAAAAACTATTTTCTCCCCTTGTATCGACTCCAGTTTAGATTCAATTATTCAACTGTCCGCGGGGAGGAGGAGGGGGAGGGTATATAATTGCGTTAGGGGGAGATGGATTTTTTAAATTTATTCAACTATTTTAAACAGCTCCCTTTGTCACGATTTCTCGGTGCATACAACGCCCAGACGAAATAAATCTACGCCAATGTTTAGCGCGACCTTCGAATCTGAGTCCGACCGTTTTTGCGTCCCATGGGCTCTCGCGATGCGTCTCACCAAGTGGTGGAGGAACGCAAAAGGCAGACAGATGGAGGAATGTAATTCTCAGATACTGCACGCATAATGCAGATATTTTTGGCGAAATTTTAGTTCAATGAGTTGATCTTGTTTTTATATATTATATTTGTTTTCGTCAGGGGTAATGAGCATTGTACTTACCTTCTGCATCGTTCACTCTTCGATATGGTTGACGTTTTTTCAGTGCGTGAAGGAAAAAATTGGGAGAAATTGAGGCGAGAGTTGAGGATTGATAAGAATTATTAGAAATATCAGGGGAAAAATGGTTTTTCGAAAGCTTCTGGCCCGATGCAAAAGAGCTGTTCGATCGGTAATGGGTATTCCATGTTAATGAGTGCGGTTTGTTCGCTATCTAAATGCTAACTGGATCTAAATACCGTTTAGATAGTGAATTCGGTTAAATCGAAGAAACGATTGAGTTGCCAAGCGGATATCCAAGGACTTGGGGACTTTTATAATTTGGCGGGCGAACTCCTGGAATTTATTTACCACTCCGTACGTCTACGGTTTAACTATGATTTTATCAATCGATTATTTATTCATGAAAATCATTTAATCGATAAATTTGATAATCACAAATAAGTTAATCTTGAATATTCTCTGTGCTGAATTCTGAAAGATTATTGGATATCCTGAAACCATTTTACCGATGATTACCATGCGTCGACTGAGAATAATTTTATAATTTTTGTCGTCCTAATTTCTCTACAATTTTTTCCGTGACATGTGAATTGCGTCTGGACTCACTTGTGGCTCTAGTGTCTGTCCTGTGTCGCTAATGAACAGGACGTATCACATCCCGATAAAACTAAATCAATTAATATGGTGACAAAGAGGAAGAAAAAATTGCACGCCTCTGCATCGTCCACATTTGCGAATCTCTCTCCCATTCGAGCAGCGGAAAAATGAATAAATGACTAATAGGTAATTAATGCAGACAATTAAACAATAGTTTTATTTGCAGGACAATGTTTTCCACCAGCCCTGATGCACCGGGTGAACGGAATTAAAACTTAAAGAAATACAAAATAAAAATAATTGAAATAGAAGTGATCAAAGATATACCGTAATATCCAAATAGAGCGATGACAGTATATTGAAATAATAACAGAATGTTTTATATTTTTACACCGAACAAAAGCAGTATATTAAACGTACAATAAAAAAAAATGAGAAAGCAAAAAAAATTTAATGAACAAAATAAAACCATGTCCTTCCAATCTCAACCTCAGATAAACAGATGTTACATTTATTATTTTTTCATCGATACCCACTTTCACTTCCGATACAAACAAAACTGGACTATACGGTATACTTAATGATTAAATAAATATTAAAAATAGAGATTTAACAGAATAAAAATAAAAATCACGTGACGAAGAACAGAAATTTCTGCATAATTGAATTTAAAAACCGATAATTGGCAGAGATGGCATTCAAATAAATACTTTTAATGTACTTAGATAATTCAAGTTATATTGTATGTTTATCAATTGATAATGAGGAAATGAAACACGTTTTTATACTATTAATTAATTGAAAATGAACAAAATGTATTATCAATGTTTTAATTAATGAAAAAAAAGGAAAAAAATTGACAATTACTGTCGTTTATTTGTCCATACCATGGCAATATCTGTAAGCGCAGTACCGTAAGACGATTCATCGAATTTCCATTATAAATAACATCATCATTCTAGTTAACATTATTGTAAGCTAAGGTGTCGAATCAAAAGAGCAACAGGAGATGGTGAAAATAGTACATAAATGAGTATAAATAATATAAATACAAATATGAACATAAATATTATTGTAATTAACTAGGTAAAATTAGTTCAAGTAGTGGAAGTGATATTTGTACGTAACGGACGGGGGGGTAATGAATTTGAAATCGATAAATTCTAACTGGGCTGATGGATTTTTGACGTCATTCGACAATTTAGAGAATTATTCGACTCGTCAGTGGACTTTTATCTCTTTCTCACTCCCTCTCTCTCTCTCTTTCCCTCTGATGTCTGAGATGCTGCGATGAAGAGCTTGCAGTTCGTGCACGAAGAGAACTATTCAATAAAAATGAGGTAACTTTTTCGTAATTCGGGAGCGAAGTGCGATTAGAAAAACAGAAAATTTTACGGAACTGTTCTGGGATTTTTTCTGAACATTCTGTAATTCTTATCTGAATCGTCTGAGAAAAATAACGAGACTGGCCTGTAAAATGTACCAGTCGATTCTGTAATCGATGAACGAATTGCGAGTTCTGTCATATTTTACTGAAATATTTCTCTCCGTGTGTCGTCCACTGATAGAAAAACGCGGTTAATATTACCGAAGGACTTCAGCTGATTTTTTTTGTCCACTGGAATAAAATACTTATGCCCTGGAGTTGACTATAAATATTGTTAATCCAATAAATATATTTTCGGAAGGTAAGAATCGACGTGCCACGTGACTAAAAATCTCTTTGGCACTCGACTTGAAATATACTATTTCCAATTGCAGCCAAAATAATTTATTAATTTTGATGAAAGCCAATTTCGGACATATGGGCATCATAACCGTATGTCGGAATTTGGATTTGATCGATATCAATAGATTATCTTGTCTGTGAACTCCAATTGTCAATCGAATTTTTCTATCAGTGCGTGGACTGAATTACCCGGTTGATAAAAAAATCACTTGTAAAAATTTATGGAGTGAGGGTTATCAGCGATATTCAAAATTCATTCGATCGTCTCTTGACGTCGATTGTCGAATTACATATGTAAATACAATTTATATACGTTTATGGCCACGTGAGGGGGACCCACTCTGGCGGACATACTCATAAAAAATTTAATCGTAAAAAATTGTATTTCACGAGCGATAGAAGTGGAGATGGATTAGTTCGACAGAGTGGGCCCTTTTTATAGGGACATCAATATATATTATATATCTAGACCAAATAACGATATATTTATCGCTGTACATAAAAAAAGAGAGTTTTTATGACGTCAACGGTCAGTCCATGTAATAAAAAAAACCTCACTGTCATGGGACAAATTGTTTCTTATTCTTGCGTTTATTGGGAGGAAAATTTTTCCATTTTTTTTATGATGAGAACTTTGATTATGAGGAATGAGGCAATGATTATCAGAGAGAAGAGTCATCCGCAGAACATTTAGCCCCCTCTCTCGCTCTTAAGGTAAGTAAACGTGATTTAAAAATACTGTGATAACAGAAATTAATTTTATTGTCGAATTACATATGTAAATACACTTTATATACGTTTATGTTCACGTGAGGAAGATCTATTCTAACGAGAGTACTCAATTTGATGGCAAAAAAATGAATTTGACGATCTGAGGTGAATGGAGATGAATTAAAACGATAGAGTCGACCCTCTTTACGTGAACATCACATAAATCTGTACATAAAAAAGTTTTTATGGCGTCAATAATCAGTCTATGGAATTAAAAAAACCTCGATCTTGAGGGATGATTTTATTCACTTTTTCCACTCATTGAAGATTTTTATCTACAAAATTTCACTTCACTATTTTTCATCTTCCCATATATATATAAATATGATTTTATGATTATCGGAAAAACAAATTATGGACAATAATTTTTAATCATCTATTTCATTCCCGAAAAATCTCAGGTAACCGTGATTAATTCATATTAATGGGATAAGTAAACATGGCTCTGAAATATTTATTAATAACGAATTAATATTGCTACATTGAATATTATTCGAGAGACTTTTAATGAACGATGTTATGAAATTCCCTAGGATCTCTCAAAAACATCGGGTAACTAGGATTAATTCATATTACAGAGGTAAACATGGCTTTGAGATATTTATTATAAATTTTTTAAAACAATGACAATAGATATCAACAGTCCGTTGCAATAGAATGTTCAACAAGAAATAAAATTGTTTAAAAATAAATTGAACGTTGATACCGTGCGTCGCTCAACAACGCCACCCATCATAGAGCAGTATTCCGACCTGTGACATTACATTTACAATTCAATAACAATGAATAATCTGACAAATAAATAGGACAACAGCAACGAGAATATATACACTGCACAGGCAATAACGCATCAAACAAACTATCACTAATCGCAGTCTCGTAACATCGTCTGCTGATAAAAAAGGGATCAATAGTCATTTGATAAATATAAAACAGTCTTATTTCACATTGCAACTATAATTGCTATTAGCAGTGTTAGACACAGGGACCACAAGGCGATGGTGTACGCTGTCAAGCAGTTAGTAACGAAGCAAACATTCATTATTGATTTCAGCAAATGTCCGTTCAGCTCGACATTGCAGTCATTACCTTCAATCATCGATGCTATATCGATCCTCCCACTGTCCAACCCATTATCTTTGGAAGCTATATGAATTTTATCATCATCAATTTTCCCCGAGTCATTTGAATGCTCGTTGATTTCGAATTTATCAATCGCTGCATCGCTCTCAGAGCCGCCATCTGACGCTTCCGCCCCAGGACTAGCTGCTGGTGGCTCACAATGAGCTGTCGTGCTCACAGACACGTGCGGCACCTCCTCAAACGTCGGTAAATCAGCCTCTTTACCAACCTCGCCATCGACCGTCTCCCCGATGACTCCTGGGGCATCACCCTCTATACCCTCAGGTCCTTCCGACCCTCCTGATCCTCTGTCCCCGTCTTTCGAGGTTACGGTCTCGCTCAAGAGCGCTTCCCACTCGACAAACTCTGTGAGCGAGTTTCTGGAGGCAGTCCTCTCCTCCAGCTTCACCTTCTCCGAAGTTTTTTTTATCAGATTCTCGAGCTCTCGACACAACTCTGTATATTCTGATGTTTCGTCATCTACCTTTCGATCCTCGTTAAGCTCTGGCCCCAGGGATCGTCCGTTAGTGACAGTCTCCTTATGCGGAATATGCACCTGCACCTAGGGACGTAACGGCAAGGTTCATCGGTCAGGGTACCGTCATTTTACATATTATTCGGTGGAGAATAGTTAGAGGGAAAGAGATGTTCAGGAAAACATACGAAAATGACAGTCCGGTCATTTTTACTCTATATTTCTCTGAATGTGTTGATCACCTCGGCCAGGATAAAGATTGACGTAATGATACAATAAATTCTTGACAGTGGTGTTAATTAAACGATAATTTTGGACCACGACATGACTTGAGGCCTCTAAAAAATAATAATATGCAATTCCTACCTTCCCCTCGCAACTCTCCGTCGGTTTATTCCCATTGATATCCACATCGCGTCTGGCCCCAGCCTCCAGCATCCCTGAGACCCTCAGTGGACGATTCAACCTCACGTACTTCCTGTACCAAGAGCTCTGCTTGCTGTCCTTATTGATAATCCCATACAAATCCGCTGACAGCGACCTCACCGCCCTTTTCCCCTCGACTTCTGATGCAAATGAGTTCCGCGGTAGGAAATGGTCTCCAGCCGGTGACTGGGAAATCTTTTTTCCATCTTTCCGTAGACTCCTGAAGGCCAAATCGTCCGTCACGACGTCTGGCTCTCTCTTCGGAATATAGAGTGATCTGTAAGGGTCCCTCTGGGGTACCACGTGAAGGTAATCACTGTCGGCAGCCGCCGTCACCGGCCCCAGAGGAATGCCAAACGGCGGCTGAGGATCGGCTATTCTCAGAGTATTATTCGCATGACTTATGCTCCGGAAGACAACGTCATCGCGAGTCAAGTCTGGCGTGCCACGACGGCTGCGGGGCGTCTCCTCACGCCAAGACAGGCACGGTGAACTCGCCAAATAACTCATTTGCGTCATGGAGCCGAAGTTATCGACCGAGGCGGGTCGCTCGTGCTGGTGCATTCGTCTGTAGGCCATATCATCGCGTAGACGAGAGTCGGTGTCGGCCGCATCGCGCCAAGCCACTTCCTGCGTTATTTCTACGGAGGAGGAGGTGTCCGAGGCTGCAATCGATCCGTTGATAGCCGTTATCGCCACCTTGTCCCGGTACTCTTCCATACTCCGCTGTTCGGCCCTGTCCAGTAGGTCTTCATCGCTAAGACGAAGACTGTTGTAAATCGTCTCGAGCTCTTCCAGCGCTTCCTCGAGATTCTTCGAGTGCCGCCGTCGCTCGTCCTCCGCGTTCCGCGCATTCTTCGAGAGAATGTGGCGCGGCTGAAGCTGCGGAACAATCGGCTCTTCGATTCTCCGCGGCCGGACGAATTGCTCCATTGCGTCTTTTATTGGTAATGGGGAACGATTTTTCACGTTGAAATTCGTCCGTCGATCGAGGGAGTTGCTCCGGAAGTCTGGAGGGGTGTCCAGATCGGAGTGCTGGAGGGAGTATCTCATCGTTGATGGATAGAGCCGGAGTTTGAAGGCCCGCGGGGGCGGCTCCGGTGGCGTCGTATTATTAGTGGACTCGTACTTGTAATCATGGCACGTGTTGTCGATAATTCTTGGGTGGTAACTTGGAATGCGGCTGTCGCTACCGAATGGTGAGTGACCGTTGGCGTACGATCGAGATCTCTCGGGTGCGCCCGGGGAGCCGCACGACGGCAGAATGTCCGACGGATATTTCAGCTGATTCTTCAGCGGATTTTGATCGGCTGTCGTTAGAATTCGTTTCATGTAGCGCTCGGTTCGTGCGCCACGTGTTCGCTTCTGATTTAAGGAGTCGCATTTGGAGCCAGAGAGGCTGTCCTCACTGTGGATGCGAAGGAGGGATACGTTCGAGGGGAACTCCTCGTCGGAACTGCTCGCGCTTTTGTATTTTTCACGTTTCGCCTGGATGCGGAGCTTCAGGCGATTCTTCCTTCCGTTTCTGCCTGCGGACTCGGTTCCTGGTGCGGGACTCAGTGGGATGACGATGTCGCGGTAGCCCGGCGACTCCTGAGAACTAGTTATCGTTGTTCCAGAGGGTTTTTCCACGTGGTGGGGGTAGCAGTAGATCGCACTGTCCACAGTCTCCATTGAATCTGTTGTTTGCGTCGAGGTGTTCGCTATTTGGGACGCGTCCTTCGTTTTTCTTCGTAGAAAATTTCCAAACGACCACTTTCGGGTCTTCTTACGGCCAACAGGTGACGCCGGACGCGCATTCTTCAGGTGATTCTTTGGAAAGTCCACGTCCGCCTTAAGGGGACACCTTCCTTTACTTCTCCACTTTTCCATTTTATCTCGGCGTCGCTTGTCTGCAATAACAATCTCAATTAGCGATTATGAGATAATGACCCCTGGGCGATACCACTTCGTGAGCGGTTGGTAATTTCTGGGCTTTCGGTCACTCCTGAATTCTCCAGAGTTAAATATTCAATGAAGATGACGTAGCTTTTCTGTCATTCGGGTGGAGAAAATTGTGTGGAATTGTCGTGGAATTTTTACTGGAAGTTTTACTGAGAGGATGAAGTTAGTTTAGAGTGAAAATGTTATTCTGAAATTCGCAAAAATTTGATCTTTTAAGATCTGACGTTCAGCAATTGACGGCCTTTTTTATTAATTTTGAAATCGACTGATTCATCAATAAAAAAATATTCAGGAGATTCATGTAACGTTATTGTTATTAATATTTTCAAGCTTTATTACCTGAAACTCCACAATCAATTCGACAACAATGGCTTATGACGGGTTTTTACTTATCTCTATATATCAGAGGGCTTTTGTTATAAAATGACGATAACGATCGGTACTCAGGGAATTTTTTTCAAATTTTAGTTGAAAAAATGTTCAAATTTTAGAAAATTTGATTTCCCCTGCTGCAATCATCAATTTTCCTTTCCTCTTTTTTGATAGATTGAAAATGGAGCAAAATCAGTGTCATGTGGATCTGGAAATCGTTAATCACTTGCTTATTTAGATCAATAAAGTCATCAATAACACAGATACTGGAAAATATATTGATGATTTCTAGCTTCTTTCATCGGAAATTTCGGGAATAAGTTCTCAACAGTGAGGCACGACGGCTCCTTAATTTTCTAGTACATACCCGAGGTTTTTTATTTTAAAATGGCCTTTACGTCTCGTGTGTTTCTGTCGGCACACCGCGACCTCGAGAGTGATATTTTTTTTAATGCGCTCCAGACTGTGCTCATTTTTTTATCCATTCGCTGTTGAGATTTTTTTTTTGGGGGAAAACTTTCTCACTGATTTTTCAGACGATCGAGGCAGGCCGGAGGCGTCCGAAATGTGTCACACCTGGGGATGCAATTTCAAAAATAATTCAGTCGTTAGTTAATTCCATATTATTTGCATTATTAGGATTATTTCCATATGATGTGACTAACAGTTACTAACGTACTATAGCAATTCACCAGTTGATGTTTGTTCATTCGGGAGTATAGTGTACACGAAAATACACGAGTAGTGCTCGGCTTTTCCTCAAGACGATAAAACGTACCGCAACGCAAGCCTTCAAGCCACTGAACTGCACTGTGGGGAGATCTTGAACGTTTTCACTTCTATTTCCTTCTTGAAAAGAACAGTGGGTGGGTCTCTGACGTGAACGCCTTGGGAGGGGGAAATGGTCATTATTTTTGAATTTTTTTCGGCGGATATAGGAGGGGGGGGGAGAGGAGAGAGGATCGAATATTCATGTGCAGATATCATTCCGTTTATTCCCGGCGGTCTTAAAATAAACATTTAATAATGGAGATTTCGAAGATTCAAAAAACCTTTTGTTGCAAATCAAATTTATTCTTACATGTTTATTACAATTTTTCCATAATTAAAATAAACATTCAACTCATTCGTATGTAAACGATAGAAATTGCTGAGCTGCCGTGAAATACAATATTATTGTAAATAAAAAATTTCTCTTTCAAGTTTATCGATAAATAATGGAATTGACATACTAGACTAGACTAGACGATATTCCAATTGTCGTTGAATAAAATAGTTTCAAGGTACTCGTAATACTGCGATAATACAAAAATGTGCCCTTGCGCTTCTCTTAATTGCTTAAGTCGTACAGTATGACAAAATACGAAATTTGTTAACATTCTCATGTTATTTTCTCGGCTAGAAGTGTGTCAGTCAAATACGCAATTTTCAGGGTTTTTGAGAAATGTAGTTTCTCAGATGGTAAATTTACACTCCAAGCTATTACACGAATCCCTCGTCGTCGCCATTCTGCGATTATTTTTCTGCGAAAAAAATTTTATTTAATTTATCTCTCTATATAATAAAGGAGTGGTGCTCCCCAAGGCCAAAAGCTTTTTCAGTTGATAAGAATCATGGGATTGCCAAGGGTCATAAATGTCGTGGAAATATTGGGTGCTAGAGAATTGAAAAATAATAGAATAAAAATAAGCACTAAACAATTTTCAGGGTTCACCAGTAATTAATACTCACGGACTTATGATGTCTTTATGCAACAGGATGACAGATATACCGATGACGTAATAGGTGAATCTAGTCAATGCCCAGTCGTGCAATGTGTCTAAGAGTCGAGCAATGGTGTGTTGAATTGGATTCGAGTATCTCGCTGGGCCTGAATCCTTGAGACCTGAGTATGAAACAGTGGAGAATATTCTCGGTCTGTAGGAGAGGCACCCTACAATGTTCGAGTCTTTTCTTCTTATCTGTAAATTTTGTTTCTTCAAATTAACTTTAATTTTTCTAGAAAATGCAATTCAAAAGATTAACACATTTGTTCTTCAGCTCTTCATAAAAATTCTTTGGATGTTTCCTCAAATAAGATTCTTCGAATTCATTTGGATTTACAAAAGAATTTCTGACATTATCTTCACACTAAAAATCTTTTCTCAATTATTTTTCATAGAATAGTCCATCCTACCATATAAACAATAAACGGATAAAAGCTGGTGATGACAGCCTTTCTATACAACTCCGGATGTTTTTTGTAAGCCTCCAAGATCACCGAAACAATATCAAGGCTCGTTTCCTTGATATCAATGAACACTCTCAGGTCATGCTGCAGACACTGCTCGATTGTGTCGCTGAATAGAGCTATCCTTTCCCCCCCGTTGAATTTTTCCCTGAAATCAGAACAAGAATCATCAATCAACGGATGTCCCATTGATGGAAATTATTCCAATGAAGTAATTGAGTTCTTATTTACTTTAATGGATGATTGAACGTGATATCGAGTTGCTTCAACTCTTCCCACGTCATCTCTTTAACAACTCCTGGCCTCCCAGTGAGTCTCTCCACGGTTTCATCGTGAAAGATTATTGGAATGTGGTCTTTGGTGAATGTCAGGTCGAATTCTACAGCGCTGCAGCCCTTTTCTTTGCTCTGAGGGTGAGATTAAGAGGTTATACAGCTGGAGAGATTAATTAGAGTGTTCGTTAGTGATTTTTTCAGGATTTAATTGTTCTGCATTTTGGAGTTGACATGAGCATTTGTGAGTTATTCTCAAAGAATTTTCCGATCAATTGAAATTAATCTGAAGTCTCATGTGTCACGTTCCTTGTAAATCTCTCCCGAGTCAAGTCTTTATCGTATTTCTATATGATCCATTTTTATAGTCTGAACAAATGCTCCAAACATTCCAAATTGCAGAGACCAAAGTTCGAATAAATCCCTAAAAATCTGACATATAACCTCACAAATTACTACGTTATTTTTGATTAATCTACGTGGATTAATAAATTACATTACGAAAAGCTGAGAGGCTGTTCTCCGGATAATCGTATCCTCCACCCCGATGTGCGACTACCCTCATGCAATACTCTCCCCCATGACCATTACCATCCTCAATGTTATACGGATCAACTCCCAATACTTGGTGAACAGTTCTCTCATCCACAGGGACATTCTTGATGAACCAGAGTGCAACGAGAATTGCTAACGTACCCCAGAATATCCAGGGCAACGATAAATAGAATAATGTGGATATGAGAACGAACCAAATGGTTTCGGTATAAATCCATACTAGAGCACTGTCCAAAATCAATTTGAGAAAGGACATGATTGTCGGTTATTTGTTACTTCATTACTGACATTATCACAGCACCTGGGGCATCAACTATCACGAGAGTCTATCCTCATAATTGAGCAACGTCACTGCCGGAGGATGACGTTGAGGTTATGTCAGTTGTAATCAGTATTCCTCTGGACAAGGTCAATGTTGAGCAAAGATACTGGTATATATGAGCTAGTGGAAGGGCGGAATGTTTGGTCGATGAAGTATTGAGCGAAAAGCGGCGGAAGCTCTGTTATTTGGTAGTTGTTAACCGGGGGAACGGGTAAATAACAAAATCTACTGACAGCTACTGATGAACTGGTGGAGGTTGGCAGCTGTGGGATTACACCCCGTTTCGATTTGTCACCGTCGACAGACAAAATCGACCGTAGCAGCTCTTACCACCGGGGTGAGTACTAACTAATTGGCGTGCGCCTCTTTATTAGTCTAACCCATGAGGAATAGAGACCTCTATTCTTCATGGTTTTGTAATAATAACCCCGGCAGTGAGAGGCGTTACTGTCAATTTTGGCAGCTGACGACGATAGAAAGAAACTTCTACCTTAGCCATCCTTTTTGGTTTTATCCTAGTAATTCTGGTTACCCCAATGTGACAGATAAAATCTCTAGAGTTTGTGTTTGTGGAGCAATGAGAGGCTGTCAATGAAATAACAATTGGAGTTTAGGTGACAATTAGACGTTTAGAATGGGTGATTTTTTAGCAATTAATAACGCATGTGGCCAAAATTTATTACGCCTCGTGTCGAGGGGTAATGCTATCATCGCTGAATTGATGAGACTGAAAGAATACGTTCCTCCCATTTTCAGGTTAGGTGACTTTATGAAATCATGTACCTCAACAGTGATTACATACATTTTTTAATATAAACAATTGTCAAAGAAGTGGATGGGTATTTTATTTGTCACACTCTTGTCCCTCTTGCATTACAGATTGGCATCCAGAGCTCACGCTAATAAATATGGATCAATTATCATGGATTTTGCTTACTTCAAAGCAGCAAACGTCCACGAGCAGAGGATCGAGAACGATTCGGTCATTAATTAACTCAAGTTCTTGATCCTAATTAATTAACCTTGCGTTATGATAGTTTTTTATCACTCCTCAGACTCTCCAAGAGCTCGACGAACACCTCAGGGAGAATTACTCTGACGTTCTCACACGATTCTACCTAGCCTTCGAGAGTATTCATAAATATGTTACAGATTTGAATACTTACCTCGACGAATTGGAGGATGGGACCTATATTCAACAGTCGATGGAGAGCGTTCTCCTAAATGACGAAGGAAAACAGCTGATGGTAATCGCTTAATCCTCAAAATCCTGACTGACACTTGAGACAACTGATTTCATTAGGAGTATTCTTGACTTTCTTTATTCAAAGATGATATCTCCAGAGAATATTCAATTGTATTAGAAAAATAATACTGACGAATGTCGAAATCATTTTAAACAGGACAATTCTCAAAAAAATTCCAAAATGTATGATATCTATTTGTTTAATCTTTTTTTCTCTACTAAAATACTTTTCTTACTTTTGGAATTCTTCAACTCTTGCACCTCTCAAGAATAATATCTTCAATCACCAGCATTTCTGTGCCATTTACCATCCCTCAAATTGTCGGTCGCATTTTTCGATCCCCTCCTAAAAATCCCCAATCCTTGAACCGATCACTGACGCATTTCAGTGCGAGTCGGTGTACCTCTATGGGGTGATGCTGCTGTTGGTGGACCACCAGTTCGAGGGTCACATTCGTGAGAAACTTCTGGTTTCATACTACCGCTACCACGTGCAGCGTTCATCATCCACAGGAGTGGATGACGTCTGCATGTTATTGCGTTCAACCGGTTTCACGAAGTCTTCCCTGAAGCGTCCCTCCAACTATCCAGAGGACTACTTCAAACGAGTTCCCATCCGCACCTCGTTCATCGACCTGTTGCTAGGTCGCCTGCGTTCCGACGACTTGTACAGTCAGACCCTCGCATTCCCCAGTCCCGAGCACAGGAGCATAGCCTCGTCGAATCAAGCCTCGATGTTGGTGATAATCCTTCTCTTCCAGCCGTCAGTCCTGCACTCGGGCTCGGCAATAATGCGAGAAATCGTGGACCATTTTTTCCCGGACAACTGGGTCATCAGTATCAACATGGGGATCGTAATAAACTTGTGCGACTGGTGGCTGCCGTACAAGGCAGCTCGAGCGGCTCTGAACAACACCCTGGAGACATCGAACCTCAAGACTCTCTCCCAAAGTTACGGGAGAAGAATGAAAAAAGCGATCGCCGAGACCGAGAAGCTCCAGCTGGCAGTCTCCGTCGAGGAGAACGAGATAGAATCCGTAGTGAAGCTGATCCGAGAGGCCAACGTGTCTCTCCACTGGCTGCTGCTTCACACCACAACGCCCACGCTGCTCCTAGAAGAGTCCAAAAGAGCCAGAACTCTCAGGCAACAGGTGATCAACGAGAGCAAGTATACGCCTGAAGAGGCTTTGCGACTTCTGCTGAGTGCAGCCCAAATAGAGCAGGACTTGAAACAGATGTACAAGCAACTCCTCCAAGACAAGGAGTCCAAGTGGCTGGAGAACAAGCTGTCCTGCGTGGAGAAGATAAAGGATCTGGGGGAGGTGTTCGGTGGTAAACGACGTCTGGAGGGAATCGAGACGAACGACTGCTTGGAGAAGTGGTTCAGGGAGATAAGTGGGCACGTGAACTCCCTGGAGCAAGAGGACCTCCGGAAGATAGCTCAGCTGCTGCAGGCCCTTGAGGAAGTACAGGAGTTTCACCAGCTGGAGAATAATCTTCAGGTCTCGCAGTACCTCACGTCCACCAGGGAGTTTCTCCACAGCATGATCAGGACTGGAAGCATCACTGAAGACAATCTCATCGCTCTCAACATTATGACTGACTGCTGTTACGCATGGAACATTATGGAGAGCTTTGTAGAGATCATGCAGTTGAGCATTAAGAAAAATCCTCCAACGGTGATTAAGCTCAAGGCGTTGTTTTTGAAGATGGCGTCTGCCCTGGAGACACCGCTGCTTCGAGTTAATCAAGCGAGAAGTGCCGATCTGGCGTCTGTTTCCCAGTATTACAGCAGAGAGCTGGAGAGCTACGCCAGGAGGGTTCTCCAGATTATTCCGGAGACTGTGTTTGGCCTGCTGGCGCAGATTGTCCACCTGGAAACGAACATCTTCAAGGAGATCCCGACGAAACTTTATAAAGATAAGCTGAAGGAGTACGCCCAGCTCGAGGAGAGGCTGCAAATGGCAAAGCTGACGTATGCGGTCTCGGTATTCACCAATGGTGTCTTGTCCCTCAGGAGTGTTTCCCTGGGGGTTCTTCGTGTCGACTCCCATCGACTGCTGGAGGACGGCATTCGTCAGGAGTTGATAAAAAAAGTCACTCTGGCACTTCACAACGGTCTCACCTTTGATCAGAAAAACAAGAACTCCCTCGTGGCTAAACTTAATGACTTGGCCAACGTCATGGAGGGCTACAGAAAATCCTTTCAGTACATCCAGGACTACATTAACATCAACAGCCTCAAGATCTGGCATGAAGAGATCACTTACATCATTCATGTAGCTCTGGAGGACGAGTGCAAGGACTCTAGGTGGACACCTGGCAGGAGCTGGAAACTTTTGCATCATGATGATAAAACTGATAACTCCAGTGGTGAAGGAAATGGCTCTGGGTCATTTATGGGGAGACTCGCCAAAGAGCTCATCAGGATAACAGATCCCAAGACAACGGTTTACGTCGAGCATAGTCTCGCCTGGTACGAGCTGAAGACGCAGCTAGAGGTTCTGGATCACAGGGTCTTCTCCATGATCCTAAAGGCCATTGGGACCCCTGGACTCTTTGGGCTCGACAAGCTCTTAGCTTACTACACTTACGTGGAGCTGGGAAATCTCTACAAGATCGTGGGCACCCTCAGGAGGGACAAGACCTGGGGGAATGTCATGGAGGAGGTCAGGGGAATCGTCAGTAATTCTGAATTATGGAGGAGTAATCCTGGGAGGATTTACTCCGTTGGAGCTGGCAATGGTAGCAGGGCCATGTCACAGATTGTCGAGGGCCTTCTGAAGATCGGACATTTTCAACTCCTCAGGAGCAAAATCGCTTATGAATTGAATACTGCCTGCAAGTTTGAGGCGAAACACATGGAAGCTGCTCTCAGGACTCTCAATGCAGCTCTGCTTCTTGAATTGAGGAGGAAGGGCGATGAGGAGGTCACCAGGGCCGAGGAGAACAAACTCATCAGCGAGCTCAGTGTCAGGCTCGACTGGGCTGGTATCAGCGATCATCTCAATAAGACTTACATGAATTTCCCGGAGGGATTGGAAATCGATCTCATCGCATTTCTCGTCACTGTTTGCTATCTGCATAAATTGTACTACTGTAAAAATACAGGTGAGATTACTTTGCGGGGGAGGAATTCATGCAATCGATAGAGGCAGCTATTTTCGTTGACGTTTGCGTCAATCTAGTCTGGGAGAGATTCAATATCCCGATAGTTAGTTTTTGCTTGAATTCTTGTAGATTTTTTTCTCTTTACAGCGAGTTTACTCAGCAAAAAAATTCAAGACCCTGTGGATGCTGTTGTTTTTACCATTGGGGCTCACACTTTGTTGAGGCAATTTGGCGAGGAAGTTATGGAGAACTATGTTGCCCTTTTGTGTAAATATGTCATGGCGTTCGTCGCGACTGAAGGGTAATTTTATTTTTCATTTCACGGATTGGGATACTGAAGGAAAATTCCATAAATCGTTACATGTTTATATTTTTAGGGGAAAAGTTGGGAGTGAATGGGAGGCTGAGGGGACCACGATCTTCCAATATATTCAGTTGCTCGCGAAATACGCGAATCTTCCGAAATCCAAGATTCTCGATCACATTCCAGTGATGATAATCGATCATTATAAGAAAGTCAAATGATTTGTAAATAATTGAAATAAAATTTTATGATTACATGTTAAGTTATTATAATCTCGAAGATCTCCAAGTTCTTATTTTCAAGGAATCAGTTCCCTTATTATTTTATTATTATTTTATGCTTTTAAAATTCTCATTTCCATTCCATTGAAAATAATCAATCCCAATAAGAAATTTAAATGATGTGTAAATATCTCCAATAAAACTCCAATCAACCGTATTGCTGCTCTGCCCCCATCCGCATGGAGGAACCCAATTTGCAGATTGGTTCCATTACTGAAGTCCCTGGGAATGTCATCTAGGGACGGATGTGGGTTTTTAATAACAACATGTTATGTTCAGTGCAGTGTGAAGAGGGCATCTCAGAATCATTCCCAATTGATGAGATACCATGCGGTAAGCGGCGATACGGCGTCTCAAGGCGGCAAGCCTGCGGTACGCCGGTAGCGGCTTCACCATACAAAAAGGAACGACTCATCGAATTTTCCATTCAGTTTCAATATTTCCCAAAGGAATATTGCACCCTTGAAGGAAATTTTTCAGTTCCATTTCAACAACGTAACATTTTTGTGACATTTTAATTTTTTTTTAATTCGTGGCGTTTCTTGGAGAATGGAGACTAGGAACAAGTCCAATTGTTTCATGAAAGTGAGATTATTGGGATATTAACAGGCGTGAAGCCTACAGTTCTTGCACTAATCGAGTATTAGTCTAGTTTCAATACTGACAGGCGTTTAAATATTGTTGCCCGCATTTATTATTTTTAATGCATCTTTAAAAATTATATTGTTGCAGTGTTTTTACAAAATTTAACCGCAATTATTTTCGTTGCACAGAACATCGCCCTTCTGATGATTCTTGTAATATACCTGAGGCCCATAAACGGACTGACTTCCGACGAAAAATACAACCGAGAGAATTCGCAAATATCGAGAGCATATGCCCGTGCTCGTGAAGTCAGAGGGATTCGGCCTGGAAATCTTCAGACTGCCCGGGACTTCGGCAAAAGGAATCAGCGGTTCCAGGAGATAAACCCGCAGCCTGGTCGCGAACCAAAGAGGTCTGTTACGATTTCAATAGTTAAGTGGCAACGATGTTTTAATTTAATAATTAAGGAGGCTCTGAATGGTCATCAAGTATCAATGTGAGATTATAAAAAATCAATCGAAACATCATCCAACGAAAGACGAAAAGGGTCAGGAGATATGTTGTCTAGGGAAAAGTTTCCCAGCGCACTCTTCGTCTCGGAAAAAATGTTTTCTAGGAGATTCCGTTCAGGGTAGAACCATTACTGTTTAAAAATTTATTTGAATGGTTTTGCCGCTTCGCGACTGACTTTACTCAATAATATGAACGTGAAATGCATTGATTAGGAAAATTACTGGATTTTTAGATATCCTAGCCAATGGTTTCTGGAACGATTGCGAAGGGATCCCGAAGAAACGAGAGAATATGAGCGAGTTCTACTGAAGGCCGGCCACCACAGTGATTTGACGACCAAAATCATGCTCGAGTTCATAAAAATTCTTTGATCACTTCACCGATGAATTTCCATCTCATTATAATTTGGGTTGAGGATAAGAATGGCTGTTCTACTTTAAAAAAATTTAAAATCATTTGTCTTTCGTGAGAAGGAGGAAGGAATGGACCTCTTGTACTTTTTAAAATCTATAGTTTCGGCTTTACTTTTTACTATTCACATATTTTGTGCTATTAACACTGTGCTGAATCGTTGAATTCAATTTTTACAACAACTGCTGGGTACAGTACACAATAAATCAGATGACACTGCAAATTATATGAAAATGCAAAAGCAAACTAAGGAGCATTATCTGCATCACAGAAATTTGTATTGTTTCTGCAATAAACGTCGCTTGCATACGTAAAACATCAAGGCACGTATGGGAAACATAATCTCGAAAATATCTTTAATTTATAATCGAATATCTACGAAGAATTCCCTTCGATTATTGATATCCGGAGCACCGCGAATAAAATTACAAAACTCGATGTCATTTTAAAGAAGTCTTTCTCAGACGAGAAAATTAGTTTTTTCATATCGTGTGCCTGAAAAGTGACTTTTCCCCCAGCGTGATGAAGAGTATATAGTGCCCCAAAGGATTAAAAATATTTTTCGACAAATGTAACGTTACAACTCCAGTTGAAGACCGTAAGAAACGTCGGCCAAAAAATACCTTTACGTCCGTGTTGCATACGATATTTTGTGTCCCCAGGCCAGAAAACCAGTTTTCATGCCCTAGGGACATAATTAATATTTGTCTCCAGTATTTCCATCTAGTCCCAAGAGGCCATTTCAATATTTCTTCTTCGACGCGAGCGAAGCCCGCATGTGCGTTTCCTGGGGAACGCAAGTAGCTGCGGAGTCGACGGAGCCGTCATCGCTAGTCCCCGAGGACTTTTTCCTCTCCTGAGCCAGAATTTTCTTCGCAAGTTTTCTCGAGGGCTTTGGAGGTCTCGCAAGCATAGGCTCCGTATCCCTCTCCGACTGGCTCTGAGTTCGTCTGCTTCTCCTTCCGGTCTCCTCCAGCATCTCATTATTTCGATAATCACTTATCGATTTCGACAGCCTCTTCGTGCTGTCCCTCTCCGGTGAATCGAGAGATTCAACATTGTTGTTGCTTCTGAGCAGCGCTCCGATCATCTGACTCGAGAAAAAAGGTGCCTGCCGGATGCGGATGGTATTCATGTTGGGGCTTGCGTTGTCGATAAGCTGCTCGGTGTCATCGTCAACATCATCAGTACTGCAAGCACGTCGGGTGTCTTTTTTCTTCGATCGACTGTTTCGATCCCCGATGTATGACTCACTGTCGATGGAGTCTACGGACTGGGATTTATTCCCAGTTGCTCCTGCAATGTCAGAACAACACAGCAACAATAGAGTAACTAATCCCGTGCAATCGACAGTTTGTTAAAGAACAAGGGTATTTAATTTGTATTTTTTGAAGACAGGGTTCTTAGAAATTTTTAAGGGATGTACGGCCTTCCTGACAGAGAAATGGAAATTCCTCAAATTGATTAAAATTTTTATTGAAACATTAATCCAGAATTGCAGGCGTTAGTAAGAAAATTCTTTCGAAACTTTTGTTTATTGAGAACGTTTGAAATACTGCTGTATTAAAAATAAAAACGGAATACCCTCGTTCTGTCAAGATCTATAAAAATAAGGAGAGGAGGAATGATGCAGTGCACTACTGGATAAAAATAATTTCATTCATCGTTTATTAATCAATCTCTTCGTTGCAAATCTGATCCTGATGTGTGCAAAAATGACTAAGATCAGCGGTCGAATGGAGAACAAAATGAATATCACTGTTGAAAATAAATAAAATTCAGTCGTACAATGTCACTCTTACGCATTAAACTTACAACTAAATCTAGATTTACCGAGTTACATTAACGTCTGATGTTAACAATTGCTGATAAAAAAATAAAATTTATTGTACCGTTGCTGAATTATCAATAATCAACATCAGCCATTAACTATATAACATGGGTTTCTCACTCATGGACATTATAAGTTACATTTAATGAAAATAATGAGCAGAATCACTTTGTCATTGAGCGAAAATTATACCAACATTGATAAATGATAATGTTGCATACAAATTGTTTAATATCTCGTGATCGCGTGCACAACTAGAGCTACTGCTTTCATTAAAGTAATCGATGAATTGGAGACATTTCAATTCTCGTGTTACTTAGCAATAGTGATAACAATTTCTCCTTAATATATTCATGTATTCGTTCGTCTACCACTCAATTGGTCGTGAAATTTACATATATACATGAATTGGTATGATGATTGAAACAGTTTTTGCGGAAAAAATGTGAGTATTTATTATCTAGTAACAAAGCACGGCCTATTTGCCAAAACGCGTGCCCATTCATCAACGCAACTAGTATCAATAGTGCCTACGAGCAATAAAATCTATCAGTGTTACAAAAGATTTCATCATAATCCCTGTTATTGTATGACAACAGCTGTGAGGAACAGTGCGTGCGTGAGTATCACTATCACTTAAAATTAATACTAATTTATGATAAAATTTTTTTTTCACTCTAATAATAAACATCCCTCTGGCATCTACCTCATAACTCTCATATCACTAAATCTTTTGTGGAAATAACAAGTGAAATAATCAACTATCGTTCACCTACGACGTAAAAAGCAGGGAATGATATGTCTTCAACATTATTAATAGTAAATTTCATCGTGTATCAATAATATTACAGTTATCATCTATTTACATTAATGAATAATTTGTGATACTGAGCGATGTGACAATTTGAATAAAGCGTGTTGTTGCAATTGCTGATTGATATCAGAAATTATGGAAAAGTAATTATCATTTGGTACTAATCAATCTAACTGGAATAATTCACTAGGCTGGGAAAATTCTTAGTTCTTTTAAAATCATTTACCGGTATATTGCTTAGTACCACTAAGATTGCCAAAGAGCTGCTGGTTTATGAGACGCGTTGCTGATGCTAAACTCGTCAACGATGTGTTTGTTGTTGTCGATGTAGGCCGGCCACTTCGCAAATCTGCGTAGAGATTATTGTTGTCTTCGAGGGTGGATGTTATGTCGCGCGGTGTATTTGTTGGAGTTGCTTCGGGATCTGTTGGCGACTGCTGACGGCGTCCTGCACTCTGGAATTGCCAAGGAATGGGGGCATCAGTGACGATGTCTTTCAGTACTTTTTGTTTTCCCCTTTTTCTCTCCATGTTACCCCCATATGAACCTTTTGCGGCCTATGTATGACCCGTATATGCCCTCTCCCCATCGTGAATCCCTCGAGCAACCCTTAGAACGATCGATAACCCTTATTTTGCTCTTTGCGACCACCCCAGAAGGTTCGCAGAACCTTTCTACGACTCCCTATGACCTTTACAAGACAATTCGTTAATTCTGAACCCTCGAATTGAGGAATGACAATATTGTCCAGTCCAGGCTGAGAATAGACCCTAGAACCTTCTCAGTATCACATCGGGTGCCCTTCGAGACAAGCTATCGAGAATCAGTAACTTACCTTAGCTACCCTGGTCTTCTTGTGCTTTGGCAAGGTGTCAGTTGTCTTTCCTCCTTCACTCTTGGAGAATTCACCCGTGAATAACGACGAATCGACAGATTTATTAACTCCTATGTCTCGACACTTGTTGTCAGCACTTTCTAATGGATTTATGTAGAGGTTACTGTCACCCTCGTCAATTCCATCACCATCGCCAAGCATCTCCTGCGAGTGAAATGGATGAGTCTGACAGCTTGCGTAAGTACCGGAACTATCGACACTACCGCGATCGTTGTAGGCTGTCTTTGTTGGTTGATAATTCGTTGATGGGGATGTGTTACTCGTTGTCTCTTGGGGTAATGCTGCAAAACGCAGAGGTGATGACATGTGATCGGTGTAGCCACTTGTTTCGATACTACTGTCACGCAGCGAACGAAGTTCCTGGCGAATTGTTTTATTGAAGTCACTGGTGGCGAGGGGCATTATGTCTTCGGCATCCCGGTGATCTTTGTACTCCTAGAAATTTATTCAGATGGTGAAAGGGGTTGCAGGGAGACTGAAAAATTTATCATTCAGTTTCCAGGGATTTCTTCGACTTGTTTTGCAATATTTATGTAAAAAATTAGTTTTCCAAGTGCTAGAAATATTTGATGGTTCGATTCGGCTATTTCTTCGACATTTAATTGGTACTTCAAACGAGTCTTCTTGAATCATCACTATCTCCAAATCAAAGGATCCGATTTTAATAAATCAATACTCATTTTGAAGTAAAAACAAATATCTCCAAAATGAAAAAAAAACATGCCTTATCAGTTTCTCATGTCTTTTTATCTGTAGTTGGTCTTTTTATTTGGGGATTTGAAAAACGTGATGTGCGCATCATCGTGACATCTAGGTTCGTGACTCCTGGATATACCTGTCAAAGTGTGCCTTATTGTGACACTTACCCGTCATACATATTCTTCAAAGTCTTTTGTGTTCAAATGTGTAGGAACGGACTTAAACTCACCTCCGAGTGTCCATCAGTCGAGGCATCAACTAATTTTTGGAAATTTGTCGAAGAGGGTGAATGCACACCGCTGGACACGGAGTGAGGACATTTCTAAATCGATTTCGATTTTTAAGATAAAATCATTTCTCATCTAAGTTGATAACAATTCACGTGGAGAGAATTTTTTAGGGAAATTCTAGTTCCTTTGGAACTTGAGTTAACATTTCACATCAATTTTTGTGAATTTGAAAGCATTAGAATTATTTAAGAGCGATGGAGTGGATTTTTTTGGTCCTTGTGGTAGAATTTATCTAGAAAATTTCTCTCCGTATGAAGGGATGACTTTGTTACTGGGAATTGGGGTCTTAATTGGATGCATTGTTACTCAACTAACGAAAATAATGTTAATATTTGTAAATACCTTGGTGGTACAAAAGCAACACTCGAATTCACTAGGAAATTCATCGATTTTGTCGATTTTTCTTCCGTCTCTCTTATCTTCATCCTATAATATCAGTTCATCATGTAATTTCGGTGCTGATGATACTTTTATATTTTCCTTCTCCCTCCCCATTGATAACTGTGCCAACATAATTTTCTACAAGCGTGGATTAATGAAATGACGATGACAATTGGTTTTTTCAATCGCTGGGGAGCCAGAGAGACAATTCATCACTCGCTATGTCAATTGTTAATCATTCGTGAATTTTTTAAATAAGAAGGTGCCACTTTGTGTACTGTCTACTTACCGCTGCCAATAAAAAGGACATGGTCGAGACAAAAATTTTCTAATAGACCGCAGTACGAGGACATTGTTAACCTTCGGTTGATCACCCCTTGAGCTTTTTCGTTAATGCAGCAGGTGAAAAATTATTTACAAAAAAATGCACTTGGTTCAGTGACGCGTCTCACATTAGTGTATTCTTCTAAATCAAATTTCCGCATTTGGTGACCAGCCAAGGGTTCAAGGGTGAATAATACAGAAATAATACAACACAAAAATGAAAAAAAAATCTTGATCAATGAAAAAAGAATCGTTTATTGAGTGTTTTACAAAGAGTCCCCTGTTCTCATTCTATTCGATTATCATTAAACTTTTGAAAACGTTTGTGGATATTATGCAATATCAACGTAATATCGTCTAACTCAAATAATCCCCTCGGTATTGTGGAATGTTGATCGTATATTTTAGTTGTTTTCGTGTGACACCGGAATGCTCTTCTGCCCACCATCACAATCACCGTTTATCCAATCTCAAGTTTGTACATTGCGATTATCAGGCGCCATTGTCTGAAAAATAGCGACAAACACTGATAATATATTTTTCTCCTCAAGTCCTCAGTCTGATTTGTGTCGGTTTTTCTTTTAAATAAAATATCACTTGAAATTACTTTTCATGGCGTCATTTACAATTTCTAACTAAATTTATTTTATACAACGTAGTGTACTCATTAACAATAAAATGGAGTGGATACTAGTTCAAATGATATTTCATTAAATTCTTGCTGTCTGTTAATTCATCTCCTAATTATGGCAATAGCAGTGTACACTTGTCAACGTGAGAATTTTTGCACTAGTTCAACCGGTCGATCGGAATAATTTAGTTTCAACGAAATATCCTTAATGGACTTCGGCGAAACGTATCGATGGTTGTGTTCCAATTTTCCAACGGTAATGACAGCAATTCATCCGTTTCAAACTCGGTGAAAAAAGTTAAATAAAAATTATCTTGAAAATCGTGACTGATCTTATTGCACAAAGAATAATCGTAGAGTGGAATGTAACTCAATGAAAAAATATTTCTTTGTGGCGAAGATTTTATGGCTCTCGGTAGAAATTACCTTCAAGTTCGACAATTTTTTTCGGCTCAGCGAAAAAAATTTTATCATTGAAATTTATTTTAAAAATAGGCGATTGAGGCTATTCCACATATTTTCATTTTTTAGAGAATAGAGAAATTAAGTTTAAGAGCTTCAATTAAGAGCTCTTAATTTCAATGTTTTTATTTGAATATTAAAAAGTTTCCAGAAAATCGAGTTCATTCCAGGATCACTCGACTTCTCCGATAATTTTTCTTCATATGTTGTCGTAAAAAATTATTTTTACTTGTTAAAAAAAATAAGGGAGTCTGTTGACAATTGTTCTCCCAATATTTGTCTACTGTGAATCGTTTATCTGAAGCTATTATGAACATAATAGTCTTGCAATGCGAATGCATTTGTCATTGACTCACTTTGCGGAAGCCTCTGACTTATAGCACTGAAAATAACTGGGCATTAAGCCCGTGAAAATGGCAAACTGTTTCACTTTAGTGTTGTATAATCGATGGAAAATTGTTGATTCATGGGTTTAAACATAGACAGTGATTGTAAAAATGTATCTCAACTTCGAGCTCTATCGATTTGATCCACAAACTTTCCACCGAAAAACTTATATTAAACTCCGGCCGCACTGATCCTAATCGTAGTTAATCATAGCTGATATTACCAGTCACGTGAGGATATCGATTGTTAAGTCCTTGAAATAAAAAAAAATATAACATTTTGTCTGGAGTTACGTCCAAGAGTTTAACACTTGTTCTTGGGGTTTATTTGTGAGTTAGCAAACGTCAATTTAACTTTAAACTATTCGCTGCTTTTGATGAAAATAAAAAAAAGCACAAGTTTCGCTGCAAAGTGGCACATTCTTGAGACTTTTTAGGGACATGATAATCTGAGGCTGATTATGTTGCTAACAAGCGCTTGAATGACGTCTGGCAGTTTTTTTAGAAAGAGAACAGGTTGACATCCACAGCTGAAGAATATTTTGCGAAAATTATTCATTTCTTTCAACTACTTTTCTATTCCGTAGTTTAATTTCCCATCCAATTGTTTCTCAATTAACTGGAAAAACAAAAAGCGAATAGGAAAATTTTCGATTTATTTAAACTTTTCTTTTTCTATTTTTTAAATCAAAATAAAGCTTCAATGGAATTGTTAGAAATTATTTGGATAATTCACATTGTTTTGTATGACTAAAAGAATCAATTATCCATATTCACTATTTTATCCAGCTCTGGAGGCTTTCTATGCATCCGATGGCCACGATTCGCGTGATCATGCCATGAAACACTTTATCGTGGTGAATAATAGAATCTCGTGTCACGGTGAGGGTCGACGATTCCTTTGAATATTCAGAGGATGGACAGCTGTTCTTCTTCCAAACTATACCATACGTACGTTGCGAGATTATTTTCTCGCACTAGTTTATTTACCGACATGTTGGTCTATTCTCGTTGATTCGATTTTTGACGAGTCTGTCGGGCTCCTCGGTTTAATGATTTTTTTATTAATATGAGGTGAAATGATTTTAGCGCAAGCAAAATGTATTAGTTGTTGCACATCAGCTGAATATCCTAATGATATTCTTTTTTGAGTGATTCATTATTTTCCATTGGTTGCGTTCAATTTATGTCTTCCAACTATGTTAAATGAACTTTCAAAAATTTCTGAACGATCTATTTTTATATAAACATTTGTACTATGTTTATAAGAAGTCTGGAAAAAAGTTCCTTGAAAATTCGTTTATATAAATTATATTTTGAGGGTATAGCACAAGTTTGAAAATCTCCAAATTCAAGGGATAAATTAAAAAATTAGCCAAAACATTTTTTTGTATTCAGAAGGAAAAAAATATTTTAAAAATTCAGTTGGCTGTTCAGGATAATTTTCATGCATTCATATATACAGATCGCAGCCAATGAAAATATTTTGCTCCCCCAAATGACTCCCGACGAAGCAGCAAAAAAATCATTCAAATTTCGCAAAAATAAAAATAAAAACTGAAAGAGAAACTTCAGAACAAAATAAATGTTTAATATAAAAAACACTTACACTGGGCGTTGTGTTCCCGTGATTGGAGTGTTGGGCTGGCAAATCATCCTGATAATAATCATCATCATTCTGACTCCCAGGTATATTCTGGGCGAAATCAAGTAATCGGCGACTGGGACTGTCCGGCGTTGTTGGCAGATCATTCGGTATCGCTGGAAAACACGATGAGGCACTTCTACGTGTACGTGACATACTGTAATGCTCGTAGTTACGATAACATCCAGCACCTGTTTGTGCTGGACCCCTTTCACATGCTGATTCGCCCTCTGTACTGTTGCCATCGGCACCAGACATGTTGTGACCTTAAAAATGTCAGTTAAAGAAAGGAAAATAACGAAAGAAAATGATAAAGTTACAATGAAGTTTCTGAAAATAATAGCCGTAAGTGAATGAAAATGATTAACACAGAGGTACGAACGTATGGAATTAATAAACAAAAATAAAGGGGAGAGAAGAATGTTTGATGAATTTTGTGGAGTGGATGATTACGTGAATTAATATTTTCAATGTTGAATGTTTCTCGACGGCGATGGGGTGATGGTTTCATTATGAAAATTATTTTAGGAAAAATCCTTATGCCGCGTCGCCATCTGAGTATTCAAAATTATTCAAAATTTTTCTATAAGATTCTGGAAAAAATTGACGGTTCTATCGGCCCTCTATGCTCACTTTTCAATTACAGAACTTGCACATAATCATTATCGAAGGATTTTTCGGATGGATTGTTTCATTAGCTACATCCTTACCAGTGTCCACGATGACATCGATGAGATCCATACTCTTGGCAAATGCATCCCTCAGATTGATATGATGAAATGAAACAATGCTTCCCTCCCTCTTAGCCCTCTCAAGTGCCTCCCGCCTCTTGAGTGCTTTCTCCCGTCTCATCTGATTCTTGTAGAACTCGGCAAAATTATTGACGATAATGGGAATAGGCAACGCAATTACCAGGACACCACAAATACAACAAACACTTCCAATCACTTTTCCAAGAGGTGTCGTAGGATAAATGTCTCCGTAACCTACTGTCGTCATGGTGATTCCAGCCCACCAAAACGTCTCCGGAATGCTTATAAATTTGGTCCCGGGCTCCTCTTTTTCCGCAAAGTATGCAAGGCTAGAGAATATAAGTACTCCCATTGCCAGAAAGAGCATCAATAGCCCGAGCTCTTTGTATGAATTTCTCAGTGTAAATCCAAGGCTCTGGAGCCCAGTTGAGTGACGAGCTAATTTCAATATTCTCAGTATTCGCATTATACGAAATATCTGTACAACCCGTCGTACATCTTGAAATTGATCGGTTGCATTTTTATTTGTTTCAACGAGAAACAGTGATACATAGTACGGCAATATTGCTAATAAATCAATGACATTTAAACTCCCCTTGAAGAACTTCCATTTGTCCGGTGATGCACTGAATCTAAGTACATACTCGAGGGTAAACCACGTTATGCATATCGCCTCCACCATGGCTAGTTGTGGATTATCTTGGAAATTTCCTCGCTCATCGTTCACTTGCATACTAGGAATGGTGTTGAGTGTTAGTGCAATCGTCGATAGCACAATAAAGAGAATCGATATCACAGCGATCACCTGGAATTTTACATCAACACTCATTATGCCCGTCTCTGTCGTATCCTCTTCCCGTTGGTTTTTAAAATTTTTTTTTTTTGATTTCCCGCCTCGAATGCGAACATCTCGGGGCTTGTATTGACCAATGAGGAATCAGTCTTAGTTATGAAGTTGGCACATGTTAAATGACTAAATTTTATCACGCCCCAAGCGACTAAAAGTATTTTCTGACGAATATGTTTATGTGCTCGTCCTTTTTTGCATAGGACCACACTGATTGCGTCGTCTCTGTGACGGATTTCAATTTCACGCGTCAAATTTGACCACTTGGCAATGATATCGAACAATGACGAATTAGTCCTACACATTAAGTTAGTAGACATTTTAAGTGAACAAATGATTTTATCTGCATATGCTTTCTTGACTAGGATATAACGATACACCATCTCTTTTCCCACTACCTCGATGAGGCTTCAGTATTTATTGTCGCCTGGCATACTTTGGTGGACCAAATTTCTTTCGCCTTCTCCTCGGGATATTTCGTCCCTCTAGAACGTAGTATTTTTTCTACGATCACCTCCTCCTTTCTTAGAGACTAAATCTGCACTTCGGGAGAGCGTTACGTTTCTGTATATTACCATAACGCCTCAAGCTCGATACTCAACCAGCTAGTATCGTTGTCTTGAAATTTTTTTTAGGGGATAATTTTTATTTCTTGCTGCATAACAGAAATTATGCGTGACCTTAGCAGACATAGAAGCGTTATAAGCAATACACAGCCCATCCATAATTATTCATGTTCATAAAAATTTTTTTTCTGTTTTTTTTAAAACGGGGGATCAAGCATATTTATGTACAGTTAATCGTCAAGCGAATAGTCAGACAAAAATGAGAAACTTAATTTTATGGAAATAAATTGTAAGCGAAATATCGTGAAGTCTTGTTCATCGTCAATGAATAAAAGTGGAGGTACGGAACAACTCTTACCGAAGCCCTATAAACAATTTAATGTCTCCGATCAGACGCTCCCAGACTCATCAGGCATTCTCATTCGTTAAACGTTCTGAATGTTCAGCTGATGATATTTTTTACACCGGGGTGATAACCTTTGCGACTGAGGGGTTAACTACCCCAGACATAAATATATCGTTTGTGTGAACGTCAGAACGGCACTCGTACGATCTTTTCTCGGGCTCTTCTCAAATTTACATCATTTAATTTTTGATAGTTTGAAGGAGTGGTGGATAATCAATGATTTTATGGTTTTAATCTTTACACAGAACGGTCGGCGTGCGAAATCGGTATTAAAATCAAATTTATTCGAAAGAAAATTCCTTCCTGATATTTTTAATAAAAAAAATTAATTTAAAACGAGAAACAAAACAAATTAAAATGAAGTTTGTATCAATGGATAAGGCTGTGAGATGTCGATTCTTAAATAAAAGATAAGAAAAATGTATTATCGATCTTGTTTCTCAAGTTAAGCCTTCCGCTCCATGCAAAGGTTAATGAACAAATCCTTAATAAATTTAAGTTAATATGTTCTTAATTAAACAGCGAAGCGGTAAAACGGATTAAATGGATTTTGACTGTTCGCCAGTTTCCAGTTGATATCTCGAGATCTGAGAGAGATAGCAAAATTTTTGTTAAAACATCGTTTGTAGCCTTGAATTGCTTTCCCAAGAAAGCTTATGACGAAAATTAAATTATCCCTCGTAGATTCGAAGATACCTCGAGAACTTGGCCGACTCGAGTTTCAGAAGTTGAAGGAAGTTAATAGCACAACTACGGCAATATTTAGTTTTCAATCTAACGATTGTTGACTGTACATGAAGAATAAATTAACGAGCCGAGACAAACACACCGATAATGTCCCCTCAAGACCCCGTTCCGGAGTAATTCAAGCAATCGTGTGGCAATTGGAATGAGAATTAAAAAATTCCCGTGGTCAAGAGCAATCGTGAAAATCACGGAACAGAGATAATCATAATTAAATTACCTCCACGCGATTACTTGGACTTTAGGGTGTGGGAGCGGTGTCGAGAAAGGACGCACGTGATACCTGGTAATTGCATATGAACCCTCCCATTATCACCAATTACATGGAAACAACGACGACAATTTATTTTTGTCAAAACAATGAGAATTCCTTGTTCATTTACAATAAAGCTGTTGAATAAACAATTAATAAATCTGGTACTCGGCACCTAGAAATCAAATGACAACATTACATGGGACTACGATTAGAACAATATTGATCTGTGTAGCTTCCACACATTTACGTATTCCCCTGATTTTTTTTTTCCAAAGCACCATTGACACATGAATGACAGAAAAATAATTGATACATTATGCAGTGTGCATTGTGTGTAGCATATTTGGCGCGCAAGATCGATTAAAATGAAAATAAATAATCGTGAAAGCTGCGGAGAAAGTACATTGTCAAGCGATAATTAAAAAAAAAATTGACCATCGACAATTCAATCGTCAATATCTTTGGATCCAGCGATGGGATTTCGACGAGTGAAAATTCATTTTGAAGCATGGAACCAGATCTTGAAAATGGGAGGATATTTGGGAGAATCGACTCTGGAGATCTCGAGATATTGACGACTGAAGATGTCCATCGTTCTCTGGTGTTTCTTCTCGTACTGAGGTGGGAATTGGTGAACGTATTTTGCATTTTGCATCGTGTTTTCTCGTGTAAATATAGAATTTAACAACCTCTGTGTAATTAAACTACTGTAACTTGGGATGTCTGGTTTTCCAGCGTTACCCACTATCAACTATTTATCGAGTTGGTCAAAAAGTTTAATGCTCGTGTTTATAATTTCATGTAACGAGTGCGTGGGGTATTTTATATTCAATGAAATGAGGTAGATTGTTGTTTACATTTTGAGATGGTATATACTATCACTAGAAGCTAATAAATACGTACCGAGGTCTTTATTGTTTCAAGGAGATGGTGGGAGAAAATTCCTGGTCTTACGGTAAATTACAGACTGAGAATGAATGTCTTGATTGGAATATTTTTCAAATCCAAAAAACAGTTCAAAATAAAAAATTACGACTGAACAAGTATGTTCCTTTGCCCACAAAAATCCGACCATCTTCTTGAACATCCCTATCAATAAAAAATTGATTCATCGACTCACCCTTGCAGCGATAGATGTGGTTGGTTTTTCGAGCAAATCCCACAGCCACTTTTGATATTGCGCACACTTTCCGTCTCCGAATTCCTCCTCCTCTCTTTGCCGCAATGACTCAGCCTCCTTCCGCATCTCCTCATGTACATGCTCCTTTCTCTGGTGATACTTGTGCTGGCAACAACTCTCTAAGTACAATTCATCTACACCCCAGTATTCCAAATCATCGCTAAATGCCAATACACACATTTCATCTACCAAATGTAATTTACCAGTACGATAAAAATTAAGTATCGAGCTGAATGATTTTGGATGACGATCAAAAAAATATTCATTATCAATAAGTGAATAATCATCGCACAATTCAGTTATAGCTTCGTGTGTATTGCAATCGCGTAAACGTCCTAATCGCGTATGGGGTAATCTCTCGAGTGTACGCCATAATACTTCGTGTTTAACGCCACCAACATTTATTGATACACGCCTATTGAGTGCCTTTGATCGCATGATCATGAAAGGCTCGGGGGGTAGTGAGGTCATGGATCGGGAGTAAGTCCGTTGCTGCATCTGAAGAGGAAGAGGAAGTGGCGGTGCCGGTGGCGGTGGTAATGGCGGTGGTAATGCTGCATTGATACCCGTAAATTGTGCATAACGTACTTCCTTACTCCAGCCAACATTACCCCCTTGAGCACCTGATGAAATTTTATTATATTGTTGGATACTTTCATTGGTATCAATTTCATAGGGATCATTTGTTTGTACGCTGTAGGCACCTGAACACATTCCCGATACAAATCCATTGCCATTGCGATCCCCTTCCACTCCCGCTTCTTCCTCGTATCTTTTGTCGTTCAGCATCAGCTTCCTTTGACACTCTTTGGGCTAACGTGGCTTCTTGGAGGAGGAGGGAGCTGGAGAAAGTGCCTCACGATGACGTTGGGATAATATCTGTTTAATTTCTTAGTTTTTTTTATTCTTGTCGTTACATTTAACGACAGGTGGGTTTCTTTGCTCATCCGTCGGCGCAGCACCTCTCTGCCACCGTCATTGATGTGGCTCGGGGCCACCTCATAATCTGTGAACAATTGAACATTATTACTTTTTTTGCTAATGTGCGAATGGAGGAATCGCTGAGCGAGCCCCAGGTGATCTATTGTTGATTCCGAATGGAAGCATTGTATTTATCGGCATTTAAGATTCCTATTTCTAGTTATATGATATTTTTAGACTCGTTACGTGTGTTTGAATGGTTTCAAAAATTCTATCCAAGGTACGATGAATGTTGGCGCAATGTCGGTATGGGGTAGAACGTTGTGGACGTCTTGTAGGAGCCTTACGACAGTCGAATGAAAAGGATATGTTCATTCGGAAGAATATTGCTGATTCATTTACTAAAACAGCCACTACGATTGACACTGTCCAACGATATTGATCATTTCTATTATTATTATTTACTCGTTAATGGAATTAACGTTGGCATGGATGTCCTTCGTCATTCAGGACAGAAATGTTTACAGAATATATTGAAGGGATAATTTATTTAGTGGGCGTGTATTTAAAAATGTTTGTAGAATTGGAAGAAATTTGATTACATAAAAATCTTCAATGCCATGATGTCATTAATATTCCATTTAATGTACAAAAGGCATAATTGTTTATTTCCATTTTTATTTCTGCACGCACGAACAATAGGCCAGACAAACGTAATGAACGGTGGATAGATAATTGGTAGATCATTAAATATCTAGTCAGAAGGTCTTCGGGCTTTTTCGGTGCAGGTTTGTTCCGTTTTTGAGCTAAAATTAACGTCAATCGATTTTACTCAGAGGAAATAACGCCTGGAGCGATCGATTTTGCTGTAACGACTCGCTATTTTCTAATTTCACTCTACGACTTATTTTTCAATGTTTTTGTTTATGCTTCGAACGGTGGCTTCAATAACATTTAATGACGTTTGATCACGCATCCCCCTGCGTCATCAAGAGAGCTAATTTTTAAATTGTTCTTCGTGTATTTTTCACAACCTTGAGGCTCTCCGGGGCCTGCACTGCTAACTTGTTTGTGAATATCCCCAGGTGCATGGAGGGAAAAATTAAAAATTTTCGTTTTGTACATTTCAATTTTTTTCCATTCCGAGTCTAAAAAATTCTATGAAATGATTAGACAGCTCGGGATAGATAAAGTGTTTTGTAATTATATTGCATTGATTATCAACTATAATTTCCGTACTGTTCCTCCATATTTTTCACTATCATTCTAGCGAATGCCAACAATCGGAGAAATGGCTTGTCTCCATCACCGGACATAAGATATTCGTCACACGTGTTCACGATATTTTTTCCCGGTATTTATTAATAACGAAATACAACCTGACACAGATAGAAAAATCGTGAAAATTAATGGCTTTACCGTAGAGTTTTTGCCGGTCGAATCCCGAACATTCGAAATCCTTTATTTTTTTTATAGCATGTGATTTTGGCGTGGAATCAAGTGTCTGTAGATTTTGCGCTAGTAGAAAATCGTAAATTCTTTGAGTGATGTGACCCAATATTCGCCGAAACACTGAGAATCATTGATTGGCAAAAAATCGGACGGTGATGGGTGAATAACGGATACATGTCTGTAGTAAGGGTCATCGCAATCGTAACTTATCTGCGGCTACTGAAGGGCCTTGGCTCAAGGCCATTGCGGCCGTGGACCGGCCCCAGGGATAATTTTATCATTCGCGTTGACGACCACTACATGGGAGTTCTCACGGGTCTTTCGGCGACAATAGCTCACACGCGTGTCCCGTCTATCGATACTTTCCACGATTTTTTTTTATAAAATTAAATTTTCCGTTGTTGACGAAATGGAATTTTCAACAGTTGACATTAAATATATTAATAAGCGTGATATAAGTGGGCAGATATATCCGTACGTAAAGGACAATATAAAAAAAGTGAAGATATAATCGAAAAGTGAATATATGGGGCCACCATAATATATGTTGCGAATGTGCAAGACTTATGTGTGAGATATATATATGGACTTATATGAATATATGGACTTATATGAATATACGTGTCTTATATGGAATAGAGTGTGTGTGTGTCGTTTTTAGAATATATACTCTTCCGTATGGGAATTTTTGGCAACGGATATACCTTCAATACTGTTTTTTGCCAAAAACCAAATATTCCGTTGTTGGCGGAATTAAGCACTTTAAAATGCCGATATCACACTTGGTAATAACATATATCCACGGCCGACGAAAAATATTTATGCAAAGGACACTGATTTTCGTTATTCTAATATATTCGATTTCTATGTAATTATATTATTTTCTTTTACATTCATATCCATTTTTGAAAAAAATATATTCGCGATATGTATCTCCATAGACATTCCTCAAAATTGACACCTAATCACCAGTGATATATTTTCCCCGCGGAATACCAAGACCGAGTGTAATTGCCCGATTATTCCTCCCACCCCCGACGTATATTTGCGTACATTGAAATGGGACCTGACTCATCCAAATCGTATTGTTTGGTCAGGAGATATTGAGATTTCAAGAAGATCTATTTTACTTCACCTTCACCTATTAAGTTATGTTCTGGGGAATATAAATAAATGGCGCAATCCTGAAGAGGTGCTAACGATCTAGTGTTAACCTTCGATTGGAGATTTCGTGGCTCTTCCATAGATCACTTGCACATCACAACCAAGCAAAACGGGGAATTCCACGGGTGGCGCCGAGGGGAAGGGGGCTGCCAAGAGGTGGTGGGATCAAGGGAAATAGGAATAACGTTTGCGTGCGGCTGAGGGGTGGCGTTCTACTGGCCTAAATAAACTGGGTTCAACGATTCGACCCCCGCAAGGCCGCGCCACACGCCTAGGTGTCTCTATACTTTGGGGGCTTTTTCATTTTTTCCTGCCCCAGATACCGCCAATAACCATTAAAACTGAAAATTCACGGGAATCCGTCTGATTTATCATCGGCAAAACTACTGGCAATATTACCATTGGCACATCAAGTGCACAAGGACAATTTTATCGATCGCAATCGCTCAGCTCCTCGTGTTTAAACTCATCTGGGGTAATTTTATTTGACCTCCCATGGGAGTGTCAACTGTCAAGGACACGGGAAAACACCGCAAAAAGCAACCGATTCCCATCACAATGGGCACATCGATCAAACACTATTCAAAATAAATGCAAAAGCACTCGGTTAAATTGTCATAAACATTTCAGGCACATGCGGTCCCCACATCCAATCCAATTAATAATTCATTCGTGTCCTCCCTATTCCCCTAATACCATATCTGAAATCATAGAGATAGTCTCCCGTGCAGTGACACGGTTGCATTTCCAATGCATTGATCCATCAGTTAAATAAATTTCACTAGACTCAATGGTAAATCGCCTCTGCGCGAACCGTCAACGGTAAATAAATGCATGTGTATTAAAATTCAATACCATCGTCTCGCCAATAAAAAAAAAATTTCTGGATAAAAATAACTCGGGTGGAAAAATAGCATTATTTTTTTTCATTCGCGAAAAAAAAAAAAGTTTTTCTCTTCTTCCCTCAATTGTCACCGCTGCCCTCACCTTTTTAAGGAAGACCCCAGCTTTTCACTCGAAACACGTCACTCACTGGTATGATAAACATATTTCGTCACGATAACTCAACAATCCAACGCCTTCAGGTGCTTGCGAAACGTGCTTTGCCACTTGTTTCATGGGCGCTGCGAGCAAGCTCTACGAATTCTCTCCCCTATCGATTGCCATGTGTGCCCTCCCCCCCTCCCCCCAGCAGTAGCACGCTTATCTCTATCTACAAATTGTTCGTCTTTATCACTGAACAGCACGGGTAATCCATTGATGTGGTGACACGATCTTGGTAAATTTAGAAAAATTTTTCAAGCTTTTTTTTTTTTCAACAAGGTAACTCGAGCGCTCCGAGTTATCTGTATTTCTTTTGTATGATAGCCAGTATTACTTTGAGAAGACCAGTCACTACTGAGACGCTCAACTGACTCTGCTGGCTCTGGCTTCGTACGATTGTGACGGAGCATTGCTTGGACGGGAGCCAGCTGTGCGCCTGCCTGTCTTTTTACCCCTGGACGATAAACTCGGCTACCCTGTGCGAGTATCTGCCGTTGGGCTCAGGGTGAATGGGGGAAAATGGCTACTGGGGAATATTGACTGGTGATTCAAGCGTTGTAGCATGTGCCTAGACATGCCACTTGAACACATTCAGAATGTCTCGCCATGTCACGAGACAATTGTTTGGTGATGTCTCGTCTCGGGCTCGATATGCGCAGTATCGAGTCTTCCCGTTGACACCGAGTCAATTTATGTCAACACTGTCTCAAGCTTTTTGGGCTTTTCGTTGATAATCTCGAGTGTATGGGAAGCAGCTCCAGACTGGGAGACGATAATCCTTCCAGAAGGGTCTCGTTAAGTTTTTTGAAAATTCAAAGTGATCAAGATCGAGAGGGAAAAAATTGCCTTGAGTAATATTTCATTATCTCTTCACGCATTGACATAAACAAGTTCATCAAATTCCTGTAATGAATAATAATAGACGGTACCGAATAAATTATCAATCAGCAATTCTTGGAAAATTGATGTTCATCATTATATGCATTTAGAATATAATAAATAGCTCAATTTTCCTGAATTCTTGATGAAATGAATATTTTCTTAATTATTACTAGTTAACGAAAAATGGAAAAACTATTTTTCAATATTCACTGATAATATAATAACAAATACTGTTATTATACTTTTCACGTCTTTCTTGAAATTGTTATTTCCCTCCCAAATATGTCACGAGAATATCTACATATTTATTTACATGCAAACATTCATGAAAATCATATTTACCGGTCTATGGTCTGCCCACCCTGGAGGATTGACTGACCCATAATCTCCGAGAAAAACAGAATTTAAATTAATAAAGCTCTAATCAAAATATCGTTATCCCAAAGAGGTTCAGACATTAGTCATCTACTCAAGGCACTGGAGGGGACTGCATCCATTACGTTTAATCAAAAGCTCTCTCCATGATTTGTTTTCGAGGGAATTATCGAGGGGATTAACTGCCATTTATCTTGGACTACTCTAGGAAGCTCATCGGGGGTGGGATTGTCTACACTTTTCTACCGTCAACATCAAACTTGATACTGATGTCTTTTTATTGTCGCCAAGTGATTAATACATCGTCAGTTCTATATCTCTGGGAGCAGGTCGTCTCCCTCCAGGGGGTGGGCTTTCCGTGGTTGAACTGGAGAAGGCCAGCCACCGCTATCATTACTCCATTATCTATGCAGAACCTCTCGTCAGTGGCATAAAGTTTTGCCGAGCGCTCTTTGCACATTATTTCCATCATGGCTTGTAGGCGCTCGTTGCAGCCCACGCCACCGACTATCAGCACTTCGTTGGAGCCCACGTGAGCCATTGCTCTTTCTAGAATAGCACAGGACAATATTTATCATTGAATCGTCACGACAGAGAAGAGAATTCTGAAGACAAAATCAGGATGGAAATTTATTAAAATTTTTTGGAAAATGTGACTATAACTTTTTTGTAACTGAAAAAATTTTCCACAAAAAATTTTCAACAGATTCCCTCCTAGATCTACTCCCTCTAGTGGTGCATCGAATTGAATTTCATAGCTATCATCACCTGTGATTTCTATCAACATTGCAAAGAGAGTTTCCTGCAGGGAGAAGCACAAATCCTCCTTAGTATATTTCTCCGAGCTCAACCATTCCTTCAAACGCTCTTCAATGTGCGATAATATCCCAGAAAACGACACGTCCATTCCTTTGACAGTGTAAGGAAGAGGAGCTAGTTTTTTACCCCTAGAATCATCAAGTTTTTGTTTTATTGTTCGTCGAATCGTCAGAAGGGGATTTAATTATTATTTACATTTTCGCCATTTGTTCAATATTGTATCCAGGGCTGGGGTCGTTGGAGAGCATCAGAAGCCTAGCGAACCTATCCAAACAATTGCCAACAGCGATGTCAATCGTCTCTCCGAAAATTCTGTACCTCTGCTTGGCGTAAGCAATTATCTGTGTGTTACCTCCAGATACGTATAGAATCGTTGGGTTCTCGCTCTTAGTTATCGATCTTCCCATCTCAATGTGCCCCACACAGTGATTCACTCCTATTATTGGTTTATTGTATATCTGAGCAATTGTCCTAGCGACCAGAGCCAGCACTGAGAGAGGTCCACCCATTCCAGGGCCCTTTGTGTAACATATTACATCCACATCCTTCACTGTCAATTTTGCATCACTCAGGGCTTGTTTCAATACCTCGAGGACGTGGGTCCTGTGGTGAATGGCTGTTTCTTTTGGTAGAAACCCTGAGAACAGATAATTCATCATTTTTCTCTTGAATTATTCAATTAATTTTGATTTCAGATCTTGATAGCGGTTTTTTATAGGAGAGCTCAACGACTCTGGGGATATCTACGATTAATTAGTATGACATGCATCAATTGTAGGTCTTCATTTGACCAGCGTGGATATCCCCAAGTGAAATGGGATGATGTCCTGTAGTCGAGATTTCAGAGGAAATAATTTACCGTTGAAAAAAAAAATACGCTTCTCCCAAGGTGAGATAGACTCAAGTTTTTCATTTATTATATCTCTTGACTTGACGATGCGATTTCAACGAGTCAGGGCTCTTTGTAAAGCCCTCGCAAAGTCGTTCCAATTACCCAAAAATCGCTCAATTTTACTCTGCCAGTGTGAAACTATCAATATCTGAAACCATGGCGTTGTCACCCCTACCAAGCCTTTTTCGTATTACAATGACATAATTAATTAGACTCATCAAATGGACTTACCTTCACCGGGAGGTGTGACGTACGTCCTCCTGACATTCGACAGTACCTCATCATCCCGAATAATCCCAATCCCCAGTTTATTGGCACTTCCTTCAAATCCAATGGCCACAACCATCTCAACCTCCTATTTCCCAACAATTGTCGGAGAATTACAATTCAATTCAACAACACACGTGTGATTTATCAACAACAACACCGTCATCAACAAGCTCCTCGGTGCCGCGACGCCAGCGCCATTCTCCACTTATGGGCACGCCATCAACCTCGCTCGAGTGACTGTACCGACCGGCCGATATTTGCCATCATTTGTGACACCTTCGATCAGTAAACAATCCTCGGCCCAAAGTGGATGCACCAGCCCGGATTCTAGCGGTATCCACAACGTCACGCGAAGTTTTGGTAAAAACAAGTACAGAAAAAAAGATCAAACTCGTCAATAATTAAATCGATAATCCTCGGAGTGTTTCAATAAACGAAAACAAAAGAACAATAACAAGAACAGTTGAAACGTGAGTGTCCGTCATTAGATAAACTGTGGAACAAGTCGTTCACTTTCTCCTCTTCCCCCAGCGCAATGTACCTAGACCATATCGGGTTATTGAATTTCCGTGGGAACGATGTACGGGGTTATGTGCCGCGTAAATCCAAGGATTTTATCGAGATTTACATGCATGCCAAGTTTTACGATGGATAAATTTCCTGGGAATGTTGATAACTGCCCTGTCTGTCTCGTTCGATGTCTCAGGACGTCCGGACGTCCGAATACCTGAAGTAGTTCATTGAAAGCTATAATCCACCAGGCTTTTCGACACGGTGCACCGATCAAATGATCATTCCTTCGGCATTAAGACGTCTCTCGGGCGATTGTGACGTCTCGAGATGATGGGATCATCAGCGGTTGACCTTGCCTCCATTTTTGGTGATCAAAAATGGCGCGTCGAATCGGGACATTCAAATTGCCAGTCAAATTTACATTGTCGATCCCTTGTTTTCATTCACCATCATTTATCGATGGATTGTGGCAGGGTGAGCTGAACGGGATCGGTGCATTACTCGGGTAATGCCGAAAATTCGCTTTCGATTGATATCGGGTTCGTTGCCCCTGCCAATTATCGCAATTATTCAGGATTAATTGCCTTTTTGATAATGATGAAAATAACGAGTTACCGGAGACTCGCCGGTCACGCGATTACGACGGACAGGGTACAAGTATAATTCAGAAAGTATATAAGTGCATTGGTTGTTATTTGTGAATGTATGAAAATAATACGTTTATTGCAAAGAATAAATGGTACTCAGTGATATGAGAACTAACGTCTTACACTACTCTCGCAGGAGTTTTTTTTGGATTTGAAGAGGCTGGAGATAGTCGTCGACATACGTCTGAGGAATCCCGAATTTCAGTGAGTATTTTTGTTTATCAGTCCGTTCAACACACGGAATGTCAACACACAAATTTAACATATTTTTTAACTGTCTAGAATCAATAAATATGTTCGGTTGATGTGAGAATTCATGTGATGAAAAATATAAAAAACGTGAACAACAAAACTGTTAGCCACACTCAAGTCATCTACAAGAATTGAAAAAAAAAACAAATTATGACACTCCTAAACGCCTACACAAAAATGACATAAATCCCTCGTAAACACATTTACCAAGCAAATAACCCAATCCTAATCTGATGAATGGAATACAATTTTTCCTCACGAACTGAGTCCACCTTATGAGTGATGGGGGGCATCGTTTGCCAATTTTCGCATAAAAATATTCAAATTTCTATCAGGTAGTTATCAAGATATGCTATGAGTTCTTTACCTAAAATGTAACAATTTTGTCTTGGATTTTCCACCAGGAATATTCCCAAAATTCCAAAACAATGCCAACAACAAAAATGGAAAATGAAGGGTTTACAAACGTTAGGGATTTATAGTTTCACTTCTTTGAGTTCGAAGAAGGGCCAGTGCTATTCCCCGAACGAGGAAAAATGAAAAGCAGTACGGAAAACATATGATCCTGTCTCACGTGCTTGTCAGCCTCACTATCGGCACGACCGCAGATTGTGCACGTGGGAAAGGATGATGAGTTTTCCACGATTAAGCTCGAAATAACTCCTTCATTAAAGTTCTGTATTTCGTTGATTTCTTCGATAAAAAACGTTATGCAACAACCTATTCCCCAGATGTCGAGGGACTACGACAGCCGTCGTCGAACTGGGACAAGTTCCAGCAAGCTGCGAATGGACACAAGCATCTCCCAGACGCGTCCTCACGGCGAGTCATCCTCAAAACGCAAAGAGATTGATAATGTAATGCGTAAAGCGCGTGAATCACATCAGTCCTCCTACTGGAACAAGAAACTCCTGGAGGCAGAGGAACGTGATCCCAACAGATGGCGTCACAGTGGCTACAAAGAGCTCTACGTTGGCTCAAATAGTGGAGAGACCAGTAGGAATCATCCTCGAAGTCCGCGTAGCCCTCGGCCACGTTCGCCTTACAGTCCGCGTGCACGATCGCCACGCGAACGCTCCTACACTAGGGGTAGAGCGGCCCGGAGTCCCAGTACGGGATCCACCTGTTCGGACAGGTCGTGTTCGGTTTGTTCGCCGAGGGATCGTCGTCGCGTACAAGCCCAATCACGTTCACGCTCGCGATCACAATCACCTCATGCCCGCCAGAGGGGACACGGAAAGGAGCATATCGTTACTAGTTCTAGTTCGAGAACAGCTCCACCGCGTTCGAGGCCACGCTCACCTCCACCAATACCGCGTCCGCGTACACCACCCCCAGCACCACAGCCACAGTCACGTCATCAAAAGGAGTACAAGGCGATGAGGGAGAAAGAGGCGGCTAAAGCTAGAAGGAAGGAGAAGCATCACAGGGTATCCGAGGATCCCAGAGTTCCCGAGCCAATTCCTTTGGTAACAGATTTATTTTTTTGTTTGTGGTTTTTCTTGATAAGCTTTGTGCTTTTACTTATTCTGAAGAACATGTGATCTTCCTTAAATTAAAAATCAGAGATTGAAACCATTGAGAAAGGACCATTTTCATGAGTATGATCGCTTTGCGTCCTATTGTCATGAAAATTGTCAAGTCAATGCAAGATGTTTTATACGAGAGTCACGATATTATCTCACATATTGGGTTAACTATTCGTATGACAATATTTTTGTAAATTTGTAAGTCAGATAGATGTGCTATTTTGTCTAGATGAGAAAGCCTGTGAAGATTGAGAAGACTCACTCGAGTCAACCGCCGCCAACAGCTGCTATTCACGCACAAGCTGAGTCTTCCGGGAGTGAAGACAGCGATAGCTCTTCCAATGCCTCCAATGTGGGGCCACCGAAGATGACATTATCAGAACGGTTAGTCTGCGTCCATCTCTTCGGCCTCAATATCACACTCATCGATCTTGTGTGCACCATTTGATTGAAATAACTCCTCTAATGCATCCGAGCATTTGAAAATATTTACATTATTAAACTTACAGATTTGGAAAAATGGCACAATGGAGTGTAGACCGCCGAGACATGGAGAATATGCGCATCACCAAAGACGGTGAAAATGCAATGAAAGTGGTGATAGAGGGAGAGGAGAGAATCGCACGATTAGGTTACGATTCGCCACCCCCTGGCCATTATCCAGAATCTCTATTAGCCCAAGGCCCACGAGGACTCGATTGCTGGGATGATGTGAGAGTGAGATATGACTATTACAAAGCACGTGGCTACTTGCGAGATTTGACTCTTGATGACTATGTCAAGTGGGAGGAGTGGTGGTACAAGTATCAAGAATGGCTGGAGGCTGAACGCTTTTACGAGCAGTGGTCAGCCGCTGGAGCACGCGGAGGCGGTGGCAGGAAGAGACGTGGCAGACGCAATAATGCCAATCATTAATCATATTTTATCCTATTATTGTATGATGAACAATTGTTGAGCCATCAATCGAATCATTTGTCATTCATATTTAAGACATGAGCATGTGCTGTGACGTCCACGCCCTTACATTGTAATCGTTCAACTTTTATGCATTGGGCCCGGTGTATGCGTATAATAAATAACATGCTACCGATTTTGAATTTAATTATTTTTTACAGTAAAAATGATTATTTCATAAGTTATTTGATTCAAATGACTGAAAAGCATTTTTACGATTTGTTATCGTACCGCAATTGGATATTTTTCGAAATAAAAGCCATGTATTGATTATCTGCGGTAATGACAGAGAGAGAGATACAAATTTGGGTGATGCCAATCTGCACCTAAAACATTATGAATTTACTGCCTCGAAAACCCTGGCTCCTGCTTCGCGACACAACTTCATCGTTCATTAAAATCTTCTTTATCAACCGAGAAAAATAAGGGAATCTTCCGGAGGATATACGGGGAATTGCTGGTGCCTATTCAGGGGCTTCAACCGCAAAATTCCATAGCGGTGGCGCATGAACTATGATGGTGAACCTGCCTGACGATAAGGCATTACCGCAGAGATCGTAGCTAACAGGGCTGGGTGGCTTTTGGGTGCAGGACACCCAGGAACAAAGAAAATACGAAAGCCATCAAAACGGGGTTTAGAATATTCCCCGAGGCCTAGAAAAATCGCAAATAGGATATCCTCAATATCATGCCACGTACTCCGTGGTAATGCATTACCAACAGGCACATTCACCGTCGTAGTTCATGCGCTACCGCTACTAAATTTTGCGGTTGTAGCCGCTTCATAAGCGGCAGCCATCTTCCCTATAATCACTGCATCTTTTGTCCCATGGACTCTGCCGTCTTTCTCTGCCTCCAGACACATACATATCCATTTCGAGGCGAAAAAGGGAGAAAAGGGTGCTTGTGGCCAATAGTTGCGTCGGGTCCGCAGACCTGATGCTGCACAAAGGCGTTTACTTGAGCAATATCACTTACAGTAAATTAAACTCCCTCCAACAGTGGCATTTTCAACCTCAAAAGTTCACATAAACAGTACTCAGTGTTAGCAATACGTGTTAGTGCGACACGATTAATTGAGTGCACAATTTGTCAAAGAAAAACTTCAATTCCATGACATGACTCTCGACATATGCATTGATAAAACATCAGTGAGGCATTGAAAGTTATTCTTCCAAGCGATTCATGGATTTTTTACCCCTGAAATAACAGTTCTGTTATCACTGACAACAATCGGTCATTCGATTATTGAATATTAATGCGCCTGTGGGAATAAATCTCAGAAGGAAAACAGTGGTTAAAATGTCGGCTGATACTACAGTGATTTTTGCAAAGCTGGAAGCACTCAAGGATATAAGGTACATTTTTACTCCTGAATATATTCATCGTCTGATGCTTTGCCAGCCCCTCCCACCATCGCTCTTGCCTAGAAAAAACTCGAAATAGTTGCCCCCATCTGGCCGAGGATTTCCATAGGATTAACAGTCCATAAATTTGGATCACTCTCTGTGGGAATTTTATCCCCTATTGATTTTCCAGTCCTCAGCATCTCCCAACATTCAGATAAGATCAGCAATATCCGAAGTACTATATCCTCCCAGTTCTTCACGATTATGATCCGTCACTACATTATTTATTTACATTTTTCTCAGGTCAAAGACACTGCAATTGGAGAAGATGAAGCAGAGGATAATCCAGGAGGTTGAACAGACGGAGCATGAGGACAAGTGTCTCATGGATTATAAACAAGAAATGGAGTTACTTATGCAGGAGAAAATGGCACATGTTGAGGAATTGCGACAAATTCACGCTGATATTAATACCGTGAGTATTTTGGGAGTTGTGGAGGTTTCAGGAAATTTTCTCCTTTGAAATTTTTATTAGTGTTGGGATATCCAGGTATTTTATCGATTTTTTATGTTGTTGCAGAGAAATATTAGAGTTATAATTTAAATGAAAGTTTCCGAATATTTTACAATAACTAAATACTTAAAAAAAATTCTGAATTTTTCGAAAGTTTACTTTTGGGAGGATATTGATAGAATAATTAAACAATAAGAATTCTCCGCAGTTACCAGCAGTTTTTAGAAAGATCATAAATGATATATTTTTCAGTATAAAAATAATTTTTAGGATTCACTAAAAGACAAATATTTACCAAGATAATACACATAATTTAGTTGATACTGAATATTCAGGATTTTTAGAATTCTCCTTATCTCAATTAACAAAATGGATAATCAAAAATTATGGAATCTGTTGTGGGACCTGGCGCAATGTAAACAATGAAAAATACTTCGACATCTTGAAACCCTAACTCACTGAATTTTTATTTCACTGACCATAAAACGTATCTTCCTCAGATGGAGTCCGTCATAAAACAAGCGGAAGAAGCTAGAACTCGTGCCAGGGAGCACGCTAAAATACTCCACAACAATGAATATCAGCCACTAAAACATGACATTGACAGAATGCGTAGGGAATATTTGGGCCTTGAGAGACTGCCAGAACTTTATGAGACTGAGACTGATTTAATATCACCCGAGTAAGTCCACATTTCTCACCGAGAAACTTTTTTTATTCCCCTCTGACTAAAGTTATGGCTCACGTAATGACATTCGTCCACCGCAAAAATTCAGAATCAAAAGAGTTTTTGGGTGACAATCACCAATCCTAAAGCTCTTCCTGAACTTTGTGATTTTGCTTCCGGATGGAAGCTATGTAATAGGGAACGTTCAAGGCTTCAATTTTTTTTGTGGACATAATTAAATAGTACTAAAAAATTTTCAACATCCAATTTTTAGATGTTTGTGAATATTACTTGCAATTTTTTTTATAAATTCACGGGAATTTCACCATTTTATTCTTGAATGGAGTAAATGGTGATGGGTTGAATCCATTGATTCTAATTGATAAAGTCAATTAATTGAAAAAATTGAAAGTATATTATAAATATATGTTTCATTTATAAAAAAAATTACTGAAAATTTAATGTGAACTTTGCATGAATCCCAGCTACTTTGATAGACCAATGCAGAAAGCCGAGTGGAGGGTGGAAGTTCGAGGGGATGATTTAATGCAACCACTGGGGTTGCATGGACACCCGGGGCATCCCGGTGCGTCAACACCATTCTTGGCGCCCCAACCACTGCAGGGACCAAGTAAACCTGAGCCCAGGCCCTTACCACCCGCCACAGGTCCGCCTGCTCCAACATTCAGGTACCACTGGTATAACTCAATTTTATATCATTTTTATTAATGGACTATGTTCTGCTGACTGAGGCATTAGGCATTCGTATCTCGAGAAATAACCGTTTGATAGCTTTCAGGGGCCAACTATTTATTTACACCGTTGAAAAATACTTCATATTGTTTTAAAAAATTTTTTGCTGGAGGCAAGCGCACAAGAATAATAATATAGAAAAATATAAAAAAATAAATCGACAGTTTCTACGGTGTAAATAAATATGTTTATATTATGCAGGAAATCACTAGTGAAACGATCAAATAATTCAAGTTGAATTCGACGACTAGTCAGTTATCAGTGAATATCTCGGAACCTACGAGAGGTGGGAAATTTTTGTTAAAATATTTTTTGCAGCTTTCGAAGTGCTTTACGAAAAAAAGTTTCAGTATAATAAAACAATTTGAACGAGACTTGAATTTTCCCTCGTTTTACCGCTTCATCATAGAAATGATAATGTCTCATGGGCAGAAGTACACGATAGACACAAAATAATTTCAATAAATTTCTAGGCAACAACCGCCCCCCATGAAGTCCTGTCTATCCTGTCATCAGCAGATTCACAGAAATGCACCGATCTGTCCATTATGCAAAGCTAAATCTCGCTCACGTAATCCCAAGAAACCGAAGAAGAAGGACTGAGGGAGGGAGTGAATTTTTTCTATTGAGACTGCATAACGACAGAGTCCCTTTTATTATTACGACCTTTAGTTGCTGATTTCCGAGTATTAGTTTATAATTTCGCATGACATTATGAATAATCAATTGGTAGCAATTTACCCAACAGTATGAGTAATTAATCATGTCATGAGGACATGTATTTACTGCCACTACGTTAGCATTTACAGGTACATAATCATTTTTTTTATCGTCTGATTTGTATAATCCTTAGGCATGTAATCATTACATTTTTTAATAAAAAAAAATATCACCTGATTGGAGATATTCTGGTTTGAAAAATTATTCATTAATTGAGTTATTCCTGCAATTGATATATGACAGTGGGGAGATGTAAAATTATTTCTTCAACTCACCTGTAACGTACACTAACTTTGGAATATGTCCTGGGAGAACTTCCTCTTCGTGCACTAATTTTTGGACAACTGGGATTTTCATCACTCCTTCAACTTATGAACGAAGTAACAAATTACTTCTTCTTTTTAGAAGATAAAATTTCTGTTCCTCGGAGCACAATTGTTTTGTTTTCGTCTTCTTGAAAACATCAACAAACTAACAATAAACACCACGCAAGCGCGATATCGGAAATTAAGTCATCCTGGAACAGGATATTTCAGGACGCGATGCGACTAAGAATCCTTGGGACCTTCGTTCGGTTCTATGGACTCGGCACAGTCATCTAGCACCAATAGTTCCTAAAATGGCCGTAATGCTCTCCCATTTCCCGCCACTTTATCGCCACTAGCTTAGAAGTCCTCTGTTTTTTTCTGTAGCCAGATAGTTAAGTTTTTGCCGAACTGGATGTGTCCATTCCGTAATTGCACATAAGAGGAAATTCGCCAGAAAACTCGAGATTCGTTGAAAAGTTCAAGTGAAGTGTTTCTGTTAATTGGAATGATCGAAGGATTGGATGTTACACACATTTGGCCGGATTTGTCCTTCAGTACTCGAAGCATCATGAGGACTTATCCAAACACTGATTCCAAAAAATATATTTCGGGCAGTTGGGGCCCGTTAATTTCACTCTACCATGCATGTCACGCGATGCACATCGAGCACCAGGTACGTAACAATACGCCGATAGGGTTGCAAAAAGTAAAGAGTTGGGGGGGGATGGGATATGCCAAGAGTTCGATATCTCGTGTTGCTCGAACCCTCGTTTTGGATATGTTGGCTAAAGGCAGGAGTAATTAACGTTAACGTGGTAAATAAGTGGAAAGTGGGAGGTAAAGATCTACAAAACATGAATGTTTGACGTGGACGAATGATACGGGGGCTGAGAGGGGGAGGGGGGGGCAGGGGTCAAGGACGGTGTTATCCGATATTCCTGGGTGACTATTATCCTAATCGCTGGGTTAATTTGATGTTGGCGCTGGAGGATGGGAATGAAATGTGTCTCCAATCTTAGAAAAACACCAGCAGAACAACATTTCGCTGGGGATAAATTAGACTGAAAAAATGGGATATAGATATTGTCGTACGGGTACTAGAAAAAATCACAGTTCTCCTGCCGGGATAAAATCTGATGCAATTGAGGTAGAATTTCTCGGCAGTCTTGGTAAAACTCCCAGGAGGGGATTTTTGACGACGCTGTTTCGGTGTCACACTCGTAACTCATGCTATAAAAAATATCTAAACTTTATTCTGAAGTACATTAACATTATTTTTTATATATTCCCTGTGCGTCAGCGAATCCGGTGTGAACAAATCACTGAAAATTTGTGACGATTTCTGGGTCATTTTGACTGAAGGACAAAAATTTGGTCTGTGATTCCGTAAACTCCCTAATTTTTCTTGTTTTTTTTGGCCACTAATTGTTCCAAATAGTTTATTTTTATATAGTCCAAGTATTCTGATCACAGTACATCCTCAGATGAATTTTATTCCGATTTAAGCAGTTTCTCCCGATGCCGTATCAATCGATCACGAGACTGATTGCATCATTCGTCGTTGAGAAAATTCATTTTTAAACCAATATTGAAAAGGAGAAAAATATTCTCGTCGAAGCAATTCACTAACTCACAGAATTCCATAAAAAAATAGTCAATTTGTTGGAATAGAATTTATCGACTAGTAAAAACTGCTTTCAATTTGTTTACGTGAAAAAAAAAATTGTTCTCGAATTCCTTCTGGGAACATTTCCAATGATCACGACGAAGATTCCATTTTTAATAAAAATATTGAATAACAAATACACCAATTGATTAATTCAGCCTTAACAATAATAAATAATTCATTTCGTTCCGTTCAGAATTATCAACACTCCAAAAAATTGTTAAAAGTGTCACTCGGCCCCACCACGCTTCGGTAATAAAAAAATATTTACTACTTTTATATTATTATTATTTTTCAGTTGATATAGCCAAACATTCACGCTGCCCCGTGCTTTTGGGAGATCCTCGGGACAGTTTATCGTCGGCGCTCGCTCTCAACGGATCAATCTCGGCCTCGGCGTCGACGGTTTATGAGAGAATAAGGTAGTAGGCTTTCATTGATAAATACCTCGTGTTTACGCTCATTCGTGCCTCCACCGGTGGTCATTCTGCACAACATTCGTGCGACTGAAATTATATATTATTTTTTCTCTTGTCGGTGAGTAATGATAGAAATACTCCGGTTAATGACGCGCTTCAATCACGTCAGGCGAGTGTAACGCACATTTCAGCTGATTAAATGGCAAGTGACGGTGAACATTCGCGACGGGAATGGTGTGAAAAGTTACAAAGGGTGAGAGTATCGTCTCACACTTTCCGGAAGGCTGCGCGATCGCTCATTGATCTGTGAAAAGAGAAATTAAAGAAAAAAAAAAGTAAACAGTTTCTCCACTCATCGCTGCACTGATTTGACCCAACCCCCCCTGGACACTGAGGGTTAACTTCTTGGGAGTCACTCGGATGAGATTAAATTCTTGTTGACGAGGTGACACTGCCAAGAGCCAGTTTTTATCGTTTATTTATTTTTTTTCGATACGATTGCATAGACAGTTTTCCCTCCGCACGAGACATTCCAACGAAGAGAGACTTCGACGGTGAGTGATGAAATAAACAGATATTTGTATTTAATTCCGAGCTTCACAGATTTTCTTTTCACTTTTTGTGAAGTTTTGTTGCCTGAGACAGTCTGGAATTCCTGGAATTGTTCCTCAAACAGGCGGATTATCGTGTAAATTAGCTGTTGATTTTTCAAACGTCTTTGTTTTTTAATTCTTGTGATATTACTTACATTTTCTGTGTGGAGATCGATTTTTTGTAAAAAGTCTAGGCCATGAAAAAATTTAACGGGAATTTTATCGGCAAAGAGGGGTTTCTTATTGAATTGCTACGAGAATTTTACAGATTCTCCGGAATTTCACTAGAACTTTCGATAAACTCTGTGAGCCGGAAAGTTTTTCACAGCCGGTGAATTGTAAATCTCCAGTACTTTTATTAGAATTTTTACATGCTGTGAGTCTTTTTGTATTTTTTAATATTTTGAATTATCTTTTTGGGTCACCAAACAGCTCTTTGAAATAAATTCGGGAAGACATTACCACGACAGTCACTTTCCTGAGCGCATTCGGAACAAAGTCGTTAAATAAAAAATGCAAAGTCAGAGCCCCTTTGACTTCTCATTGCGGAAACAGAAGCCCAATCCCATTACCGCAGATCCAATTAAATTAATCAATGACCAATCATAAACACCCCCTCAGTTCATCAATCCCAAAGAGATATATAGCCCAATGAACGGCAAATGAATTAGAAATTTCGTTGATGCGATGAGGGTGGCCTAAGTGGGTGAATCACAGCCGTAGAAATTCCTCTCCTGTTCACGACTGAACGTCACTACAACGGCATTGATGTACAAAGGGCGAGGGGTGGGGGATTGCCCATTACGACATGAGTGACTTGATTACTCCCGGCGAAATATCAAAACGTAATTCGATAATACCGCTGTCATTTCTCTTTACCCGTAGCACCACGACTGTCGGTTAAAGTTCATGGGTTACGTCTCTCATTAAGTGTTCGGTTGATGTTACCAAATGAATCCGGTTGAATTTGTTCTCTGATCTACATCAATGAAATACATATGTGTTCGAGATGTTACAAATTTGTTACAAGAGTCACAAATTTACCTTCCTAATTACAGTGAAAATAATTTTTTTCAACTTGGAACCCCATTACCACCGGCATGTTGGCATCATAACTGTACGTCGGATGTTGGGATTCATTAAAATCAAAAAAATATTTTATCTGTAATTAAAAAAATCAATTTGGTTATGTAAACCCTCTGGAAGACTCCCCTCAACCTCGATTTTCACGCACACTCCCATCGATTTTCATTTCCACGTGTTATATCGCACGACTCATGATATTTGACCAGTAATTTCTTGTGGTGATTTCTCTCCGTTGTATAATCTCCCCAACCCCTTGTACAACCCCCTGTATAATCTCTTGTACAACCTTTTTTCTCTACAACTAACCCTTCAGTAACTATTAACCGAAGGGTTCATTTAGATGAACATGCAATAGCTCAACTTCCCTTCAAATTTCCTACAATCCAACTTTGCCCCCAAATTACGGAAAAAATACGTCATTTTTATTGAAATATTTCCCTCCCCGTAACAACAGAATTAACAAATGTTCATGTGCCATCTTCAATGTCTGTTTTCGCTGCATAAATTATATCAGTCGGTATCTGTATGCATGTTGATCTGCATCAGTGCGTGTGACATGCTCTGAGAAGTTACCGTTGGAGGGGGGTGCGGGAGGGTGGAGGAGGAGGAGATACACAGACCATATCAGATGGGCGATGCACAGCCCTGGCTGTTTGCCCATATTAAATCTACTCGCTTCATTCACGTGTAGCAACCTTCAAATTTCAATAATCGATTTCTGTCGCTTGATGTCGCGAAAACCACATGCAGGCCTCATGCATCAAAGGGTCATCGATGTGTCAATTCTCCCTCACCCCTCCCTCCCCTCTCTCCATGCCATAAGAGATTTTTTTTTTCATTAACAAAGATTTTAAAGTGAATTTTTTTCCCTCTCTCGTAAATTTTTTTTCTCCCCGAAGAGCAAAAAGAAAACAATTGTGTTCATCGTGGTTGGCATCGATTCGTCGTCAATGAATGCACATTTAGTGGCTGGCATGCACTCGAATGAATAAAACGGGCGGGGCGGGAGAGGGGGGGAGGGTAGGGAAGTAGGGGATAAATGGAGAAAAAATACAAATGAAACAGTAGTTGAAAAAAAAAAAACGGCAGTCATCGATCCGTCTCTTATTCAATCGTGCGAGACGTCGGGGCACGTGGGCTCGTGCCAAATATACTTTTTACAGGCATAAACATAAAAAAGGATGATCTCAGCGGGTTTCCTTGTTCTTCTTTTATTGCTAAAATGACATTGAAATGAATATTGTACATGTAACAGTGGATTTTATCGCGAATAACGGTGGCTAAAGGTTTTTGGAGTTGGTTTTGGGTCCTCTAATTGTCCGGGGAGGTTGAGAACCACTGCACTGCTATCGCAAAGGTTGGAATAAGCCAAAAAAAATTGTGACTCTTATTGGGAGGACTAATTGAGTAAATAAAATAATTCACTTGATATAGAGTTCATGGATTGACACACGTTCGTGGAAAAAACCTAATCTCTCTCAGTTATTATCTTTTTCATGTAAATTCAGGGCAAATTAGAGGTGGTAGTTTAATAATTGGTGGTTCCATGTCTGTATTGTTGTCACAGAACTGACTCAATGCGTCCGTTCAACATGTGACATTTAAATACACAACAATTTCAACCCATACAAAGCTGATGCAATCAATCTCATCACAATATGATGGAACGATAGCTAATACTCAACACAGATCAAACGAGAGTACCACTGCATGTACTCAGATTGTTAACAGAAACGAATACAGTGAAACATTTTAATATAAGGCACCCACAAAAAGACAATAGAACTCCATATACATGTGTGTATATTATTCAGCGCATATACATTGAAAATATCAACATATGGGGATGGATACAAATGTAGCAAACAAAATCTATTCAACCGTATACCTTCTGGCAATAAAAAAATAATCAGTATGGAGAAAACTCTGGCCGGATACACAAGCACTTATAATGTACTCGAATGTGCTTCCGTGTAAATCAAATAATATGTTCAAATAAATTCAAGTTAAACGAGTGAAAAAACAAATAATCAAGTGGTTGTAAGAAAAAAATAAAATGTTGAGCTGATGTTTTGTGTTTGTTAAGTACAGAAGTGTCACGATAGTTCATTATACTCGTGAAACTCTTCAAGCAATAATTGCTGGTGTCAAAATTATAAGTATTAACTGAACATGAACTTCGAACATTCATTACCACGGCCGAACTGAAGCTGCGAGATTAAATGAAAATTTTCAGAATTTCTTGGGAAAAACTCGGGTGAAAATGTCTCAAAATATAATTGGCAAACGCTCTACAATCAAATAATTATCCGCACCACTAACCACATATTGATTATTTAATGGTATTGTTGTAAAATGAGAAATGTCTAGAGCGATTTCGTGTTAGGAAAATTTTTCGTGAGGACATTTTATCTGGAAGAAATTTTTTCCCGGAAAATACCGTTCGGAAATTTCCTCCTGGGGATAAATTATGCCATTACCTTCTTGGATGAACCTCATCTTTATCTTCCGGGCTGGAATTGCATCTAATAGTCACGTTATTCACGCGGAAATATGCCTTGTCTTTGTCGTGACAATTATCATCTCGAGTCTCGTTTTGAAATTCCAATGAACGTGTAATTGAAAGTTTATTCGCAACAATGATATAATGATGAAAGTAAGTGAACTGGGAGGGGAGTTTATTCGTTTACCATTGGTACTCATCGTTAATTGTTTCTGGCAATATTCAACGAATTTTCGTAACTTCATCCACTTCCTTTGTAGCAACGAGCATCAACGGCAGTTGCACTTGGTTTCAAACGAAACAGCAGGTATTATACGTATTTCAAAATAATTAAATTGCTCCAGTATAAACTCTCGTAACCGACGTACCTCGAGTGTTTTATCAGGGCAATATTGCCGACTGGTGAATGAGGGAAGTAATTAAACGAGCGATTGCTAATTCAATATTTGCGGTGAAGAAAAATATAAATTTGAAATGTCTCTCTGGGTTATAAAGTTACGAGGGCCAGAATATATAAACATTTTTTCCGGTGTACTACATAAATACAAAATCAAATTTGAATATGAACTCAACTTCACGTCTTTTAAATCTATTTCTTCTAAGGAAATAAATTCTTAAAAATCGATGATTGTTTTCGAATTGTCAATTTGTAGAAAAGATCAGATACAATATTTTTTTTAATTAAAAAAAGTGTCACGATATCCGAACAAAAACAATCATCTGCTTCAAAAAAACCTCAGTCCAAAAATAAATTACAAAACTATAATGCCAATACGAAATGGAGTTGCCATATAGGGGCCATCGCCGGACTATTGCTTTTATCCACTCGACTGACTACTCTTTCAAGTTATATCTTTCCCCGTCTACTCCTTTCTCTGTATATCGTAATCGAAGTAAAGCGGAGCACTCAACTCCATCCATCCGCCATCTCCTCTGGTATTACGCTGACGAAAAAAAAAAAAAATCTATGTATCACGGTGGGTGGCTATATGATACAACCGGGCGCATCATTTCTCGTTGTAAGCAGTGAGAGCCGCACCCACGCAGAATAAACCAGACCTGGGGCACACGTCGCAGCCCTCGCGGGACCGGAGCACCCGCAGAATCTCCCTCTCCCACCCCCCACTAACTCTCATTCTGACTTCCGTCACCCCTCACCTTTTCACTCTTCACTTCCCACCCGATTTTATGTGCGGCAAGCACTCACTCGTGTCCGCTATTATTCCAATCGTCATCGGTATTTGGGCATTTGGTAATTGCGAGTCTCATTCAGCTACGGAAGTTCTCAATTTAGGAAATCGTTTCAACAGGTGGGATGATTTTTTTTATCTTGAGTGTTAAATTAATTTTTTTTTCGTGAATGAGTGTTGTGTTTCAGACGATTCATCTTCTTTGCAATTAAAGAAATTTATTGCAAAGTGAAATAATGAAATTAGACTAATTAGGTGTAAAAAGAAATTTATTTTTAATTCCTGTTGACTACAAACATTAATATCAAAATACTAATATTATTTATGTATCAAATTCACTGCATATAATATTTTCAATCAAGTCAAAGAAAATGAACCGTCTAAAGAACAAAAGAGACTAAATTCCCTTCAAATATTTCAACAACAAATCTCTCCATACCGATGGATAAAAAAAGTGAAAATTGCAAGTAGATAAATTTAAAGTAAACCGATTTTCCAAATGGAATGTCACTCAAAACCAAAAAAAACCCTTAAAAATTTCCATTACCAGTTTAAAAGCTACCCCCAACCTCCAAAAAACAAATACTTTTGATTTCGCGTAGTCCACTTAGTCCTAAAAACTGTTTGTTCATTTGCACTAGTCCACAGTAAACAAAACTCCACCGATAGTGGGAGGTAAATCCAAACGGTTGAAAAAACAAGTATCATGGATTCACCGGGTAATTTCAAACGAGCCCGTTGATACCCCAGGATGACTGGGAACCAGGCGAAACGGGGAAAGGGAAGGGATTGCATGGATTTTCCTATTCGCTGCTGCAGCAGCTTCCGCTGGCCTCATTGACATTCAGAAAGTGTACTCGTTCCTCTCTGCCATTTCTACAACTTGTCGTCGCGTCTCGATCGCCCAGGGCTCCTCTCTCGCTCCTCCTACGCCGCCCGGTTGTAACTCTTTATTTCTTCGGAGGCAATCACTAACTGAAATTCCCCATCTACCTCCCCCACACCCTCCTCCGAGGCTCCTTATGCCTCTCAGTTAATTCGAAGATACATAGAGGGGGGGGGGGAGTGATGGGAGACGACCTAATTGGGCGATTGTCGATGGCGCGTGCGCATTCAATTTGATTTTTTCATTATTTTTTCTTTCGCCTATTTTTTAGTCATCTTTTGTTTTCCCCTAGGCTTTTGAAAGCACAATGCATCATCCAACAGTGTGTACACTCGTGATATACGCGACTTATCGCTGAACAGTATCTCCTCTGTGCCCAGAGTGCTTCAAAGTACAAAAGCCCATGTGTTGTTTTTTTTCCTCTCTCTCTCTCTCACTCTTGAAAAAATCATGAGAAAATGAAATAAACAACTTTGCGGTGATGCAGGAGGGGAGGATGATAATGATAAACAATTCTCGTTCCAATTCAGGTAAATATGAAAATATGAATTTCCCCCGGGGATGCGCCGTGAAACGATGATAATAGACGCTGCGGGAGACAGACAGGAAATTTCCGATTCTACTGTGGAGAGGTTGACTACTTGTTTTTTTTTCATGTCTTCAGAGTGGAGAGGGGATTATTACGAGCGAAGGGAAAATAATAATTGATGTATTGAGAACAGGGGGTGGGACGGTACGATGAGATAAGGCTATTGTTAATTAGGTGAGGTTTTTTTGGGAGGGACTTGGCGGAAATGAATATCTCGTGGCTTTTCGATTGGAATTTGTTGGTCTGTTCAGTTGACTAATTCAATTCTTTCGTTTCTTTCTTTTCAATTTAACATTCTTTCAATCAACGTACGTAGTTTATTGAAAACTAATGTTTAAATTCTGAGGGATTAATTTTCAATCATTTCTCAAAATTATTTCCTGTCTCTCAATGACTCTGGGCTTTCCCCATTAGTTTTTTAAAAAATCAACAATTTTATTAAATCGTCTTCCAGATTTTTCCAGCTCCTTCTGGCTGAAAAATTCTGGTGCAAATTTCCCGCCGTTTTTTTCACTCTCGAGACGTCATTGACAATAGTAATTGTTAATTACTCCCGTTTTCCGCTCTCATAAATGTTCGGTTTGCTGACGTTGTAGAGGGGACTCAAGTCCACAACATCATTGACCTCCTTTATTTCGAAAATTAATTAAGAGGGGAAAAAATTGTAAATTGAAAGTAATGGAGTATTGGATGCAGAGATTGGAGGGAGCTGGTAACCCAGGATAATTGGTTATGGAAGTGGATGATACCGAGATTCAGGAAAGGTTGACTGGCTTTAATAAGGACTGCAGCGGGGTTTAGATCACGAAAGAGGACGTGATACAGGAGTATGCTATAATAGTGCGGTTGGAGGAGCCAACCAGGGGTATTGCGCCTCAACGATGGTCTCTATGGGGAGCTTGGGGGATGCACCAAGTGGGCCAAACCTCTGAATCTGCTACGTCATCAGCGGCACAACGTTGAGAGTATGGATATAGAACAACCAGAAGGGGGGGGGGTAAAATCGAGGGTGCTTAGCACGCGAGTTCGCGAGCCCCTGAGACGTTGGAAGGCCATTTCATAAGCTATTAATTTTATCCTACCACCTCCCCTCCTCTCTTTCACTCACCCACTCTCATCCCGTCACTTCTCGGCGACCTTGAATTTAATTCTGAGGAAGAACAATGCATGGAGATAATCATTTTTTTGCAGTCTAGTTAATTTTAATTGGCGGAACTGTTTGAAAAGACGAGAGCGACAGGCGGGGGAGGGGAGAAAAGTGGGACAGGTCGATTGAAGTGCCTCGGAAATTTGTGTTTTTACTACTTGGTCACTCAACCCGAGGGAATCGTAGAAATTGACGGAGTGAGGGAATTTATTTGTGTTATGCTCGTTGACTCGAGTGATTTCTCTTGAAATTTCAGGTTCGAGGTGTTTGACGAAATAACAGGAACACGGTAGGAATCTCGTAGGGTTTTTTTCGTACTGTTTAACAATGAAATTACAATTTAACGTACTGGATGAAATATGAAGTGAACAATGAATTTCACATTGCAAAGGTTCGGTTAAAATACATCAAATTTCAGGAATAATTTTTGGTTTTACATTTTCTCCTATGGGATGTGATTGAGGTAAAGGTCGGACAGGTTTATGGAAATTTGCCAATTTTATTTGTTATTGGAAATGTTTGGTTGAAGTAAATCGACTGCCCGCAGTAATTTGAGCATTTATATTCTCCGGTAGGAGCAGATTGATTTGAAAATGGAAGAGATCGACGGGAATGTCAAAAATGTCTATTTTCCCGAGTCGGTCACTCAATCCCGTGGATCTTCGAAATTGTTGGAGCAAGCGACTTTATTTCTATCATACTCTTCCACTCGAGTGATTTCCTCCGTAATCCCATACTCAAAGCATTTGACGAAATAACAGAGAATCGATAAGTATCCAATAGTGTTCCTGTAGTATTATTTAACAATGGAATTCACTCCGGGGAATGGGCTTTCATCCGTTGGACAAATAAAAAAGAGTTCGTTATCTCGGTTGCTGGCTTGGTTTTGTCGAGACGCACAATCCAATGAACGGGAGGGTCTGCTTATCGGAAAATTGAAGATAGGAGAGAGGAAATTCATGCCATTACCGGTGCATAGACAAGGATTTCACACGTCTCACCTCAGTTAGAGGTTTCTCTTTCTCTTTTTAGACGATTGATAAACGTCCTTCGGCCCATTCTCTCCCATCGCGAAGCTGGTGCAACTGTTCTATTTTACATTGCGTCATTCTCGGCTCTTCGGTCGCCATCTTCTCTCATTTTTTTCCCCTCGGTTTTACGGTTGCAGAGATTCACTTTTGAGAAAGACAGAATGAGCAAAAAAAAATTCAAAGGGGAAAAATTGGAGGAAAAAAAATAACTGAGGAGAATAGACGGTGCGACGATGCTGATAGTGGGTAGCGGTGTGCCCGGGGGGTGTTTGAATCGAATATACTGGGCGTATTGAGGTGGGCGTACGGAGGGTGCGGGTGAATGGTCGAATGGACAGCAGCGAACATTTTTTCCGAGTTCGGGTGTATCTGGTAGCTCGTCACCACGATGAATATCGGCGATTGGGTAGTGATAAAGAACAATTGAACATTGGTAACAATTGGAAATTGAATTTTCGAAACAGCTGAAGTGATAAACAAAAATGTAAAAATTACTGGGGTGTGTTTGGGGTTTACATCATTCGCTGTACCGAGCTCATCCGCAATGTAAATACCGCGAGTATTTCGTCGTGAAAGTTCTTTATTGAAAATATTTTTTAATATTTTTTCTCTGAAATGTATTCACGTAATTAGTGAAATGGAACGGATGTTTGACGTCATGAATTTCCAGATAAAAAGGGATGAAAACGAATTATAGACGGTTCGGAATCTTATTGTTCATTCGGTAGAAACCGGGTGATGTGAGTAGAGAAAAATACGGAAATAATGATTAATTTTTTTTTATGTTTGCAAATACGGAGTGGCGATACCGCCATTTTTAAATACCATCCTGGCATGAACCCCGTGAGAATCATTATCAAGCGCCAGCTGGAGAATTTTTTTTTCAATAAAATACCGAAGAGTTTCACTGAAAAATGCTGTGGACGTACAAAAATCTTAATTGATTATTAAAATTACTGCAGTATAAGAGGTATTTACATCATTTAGTCGTTCGTGTTCATCCGCGCAGTGAAATCCCCACCTATTCCCCCCTAGAATTTACTTTATCCGTCGAGATGGATCGCAGCGTTTTATTCACATTATTTATCAATATTTTCTCTTTAAAAAATATATATATTCCCGGGACCGTTGGATTGAGAAAATGCTTACATAAATCCGTGCTCCTCGATATTCAATCAGAACGATACCTCGAAATCCCCAGACATGTGAAAGATTTGGGTCGAGCTATCAATGCTACATTGAAATTCGTCCATTTGACGTTAGACCATGTGAGTGAGTGGTTTAAGGGTTGGAAATGGATGAGTGGAGGGTGATTGCCTACTCGTGTGGTCAGTGATAAATCTCAGCCAGATTGCCGACGAGGAGAAATTGGAGATCCCCGATCTCTAGTCCCATCTAGCACTGATGGTAGAACACCAACTCAACCTACTAAACCCCTCCCCAGCCCTGACTCCACGAGCTTTGCCAAGAATTCTCGGATTTCTCCACCCTCCCCCTACCACCGTGTTCCATCTTGTGCTATATAATAATAGTGTTATGTTGGATGGGCGACTGAGGCCACAATATGGAGGGGACGGTGTCGTTGTGGAATTCACGGTATCTCGGGGTACATCGGCAGACTGAGTCACGACACCGTAGCATGTCATTCATCTTGGGGATGCTTCTGCTGGATTGTAGATTTTGCATTCTTAGATATTACCCACCTGGCACTGTTTTCTTCATCCCCGTGCATTCTGTCCTCGGAGATAACTGATGTCTCTGTTTTTTAAGAAACAGAAACATTTCGCAGAATGTGAGAGGAAGCGGAATATTGGGATTATTTTTTGAATGAATGATGCGACACGAATGTGTAAGAGTTTATTTTAGCATTTGGAGATTTAAAAAGGAGGTTTTACTCATCCACTGGCAGGAAAACGTGAGCGAAGGGAGCGAGGGGCCTCACATGTATTCAGAGCTTCCATAGCGTCCCGCTGAATGGCAGCACAGCTGTGCCAAGAAAAAATAGTATCACTTGGTGAATTGAACATTGTTAATTGGACAAATATATTGTAAATGCCGTAGATGAGAAGGAAGGGGGAGGGATGCTGTGCGAAATGGCATTTCAATCAGACAATGAAATTACATCGATGAATCACTCAACAACGCCAGAGGGCTGACTGGAAAATCTAATATCCCATGGCAATTACCTTATTTGCCATTGGAACAAATCATTCCGCCATCATCCACTGACATTATTTTCCGAAAGCCTGAAAAGACTCACTCCACTATCGAAGTTCAATTACCAGAAGTAAAATACGAAAAACAAATAATTGAAACGAGATTGATACACGCACAGTTGGCATTAAATCATTTTGGGATTAACGTTAAATCACTGCAACGTCGGGGACAAAACACATTTCATTAATAATTCCAGCCAGATTCCAATAGACCTCGCAAATATTATCACGCACTAATCCTCCTGGGATCTACTGGACAATGTTGATTCCTTGTATTGGAATCGGTGAGCCGGTATTTTATATCGAAAATATCTGCCCTTTGAGAGTAATGTGAACTCGGTTACAGTGATTTCGCCCACGAGAACAGACGTAAAACAGTTAAAGGGAGCAGATAAACCTAGAGGAAATGACTCACACACACACACACTCCCGCCAAGAAAATTAAGAGACAGAACGGAAGGGAAAATGTTTTCTTTGCCGAGGGCTGGAGCGATGGAAATCTCTCCTCTTCTGTTGCGTCCCTTTGTGGTGGTGTTCAGACACCAGGGAGAGGAAAAAAAAAATTACACACGACTGCTCATACATCCGCTTGACGATTATTTTTGAATTTTCTCTGTCCACTCTTGTCTAGTACAAATGTCATAGAGCAGAGAGAAAAAGCAATTCGTCACGTCGTTGACGCTGGCTCACTCTCTCACTCTCATTCTCTTATTTTTCTTTCTATTCTTCGGCATCATTCGTCGACTCTGCACATAACTCCCACTCCCATTCCATCCGTAAAGTGCTACAGAATTCTCGAGTGGTACTCACCCGAGTGTTATATCAAAGGAAATCGATAGAGTCACCCATTGAATATCATACGAATGTTATATTGAAGACAATTGCTTTTGTGCAATACATTATAATGTCAATATGCACTTGGAGTGTGACAATGGACTCATTATTGCTGTACAATAGGGTGGGGACATTTTTTTTTATCCCGGAGGAATGCAGATGATGGGCTCTAGCTCCATTGGCTTTGAGGGGGGAAAGAGGTCTGCCTATATGGCTGAGTGTAACTACTGATTAGAGAGGTTATCCGCCTAATGAGAATAGCGACTGATTTTCTAGTCGCGCCGGGATCATTAATGAACTTTAATGCGCCTATCTCGCTAATTACTGACAATCCTTGATTATTCTCAAGGTCAGACCTGCCTGGTCACGTGGCCAATTTATTTTTTAGGGAGCGTGAGGATGGATTAACATTATCGGAGATTATTTTGCTTTAAATATATTTTACTGCACGAGCGGACTTCCGCTTGTTATAAATAATTTAAAAAGGGCAGCTCTAATTCTGAAAAAAGATCATTTCCGTGGGAATGGAGAGAAATACCATCTGAAGGTGCAGTTTAATTTTTACTATATTAATTATATAAATTTTTAATGCTCCATAGTGACTCAGAGATAATAAAATTCGTTCCCGAGACATTAGCACAGCTTTGCAGAATATTTTTCTTGATTTTTGCAAAATAAAATTGGTATAAAAGTGATTCGTGTGAATTTGTAGTCTAGTCATCTGAAGGGATGAATTATAAAATTGTCGCACACTCGCACCCACCTGAGGGGTGAAAATCTCCCTTCCGTCTCTTCCATCCCCCACGATAACTTCCGCTTCACCGCCTATGACTTGGACCATTTCAATTTCCTTGTGCCTTACCCCAGTCCATTCTTTCGCCCAACGACAAAAGCCATTCTCCTCATCTCCACCCCCTGCTCCCTCTTCTCCACGACTTTCCTTGACCTCGTTTTTTATTCTCTCTTTATATTTTTTCATAGATATTTTCTCTTCGTTTTATTCTGTTTATTGTATCTCGGCTCTTCCACTCGAATCATTTATCAATTCTCCAAGGGAGTTTTTTTTAGTTCAATTGTTTATTTATTTATCGTTGCTGTTCGATAACGATCATTTGTACGGGCGAGGAGAGGAGGGTAGAGTGATTTCACAGATGTTTACTTTAATTAGGTGATTTATTAATTGAAACGTTTTGACGTTACGCAATTGTTGTGTTTTTTTTTTTCATTAAAATTTTAGAGAGACTGATTTTTTGATACGATAACAAAGGACTCGAGCTGAATGGAATTGTGATTAATATTTTAAATAACAATAGGAGTGATGTAAACAGTGACTTCTGTTTATGTGTGTCTCGTGTACACATGGAAGTACATATGTACAGTTGGGCGGGGTTTAATATGGCGTGTTCGAGTTCCTCGGATCAAGATTAGCTACCCGGACAAAAAAAATGGAAATTTCAGATTTCGTGAATATAATGCATTTACTGGGAAGCCAAAACCAGTGAATAATGTGGTCTCGTCATCCGTCGATTTTCACGGAAAAAAAAATGATGGTGATTACTGACATCAGGGCGAGACAATGAATATGAAATTCAAGGGTGTGAGAGGGGGAAATGGAGAAGCAATTTACGAAAAAACGTGACTACTCAGGGGATACGAAAAAAAATGTGAAAAAAATTGGAACGTTGTCTTATCTCATGTTAAATTACAGGAAAAATCTGCAATGTAATTGGCGATGCATGAAGAAAAACTTTCTGGAGAAACTCTAACATTGAATGAAAATTCAAATGAAATTCTTCTTCATTTTTGTTAAATATTCAGAGTAATACAGGGGAAATGCACTAAACTAGTTCTTCAGCAAATTGTTTTCAATAGAAATGTTCAGGAAAAATGATCGTTTCACTTAATCCGTAATAGGAAATCATTTTCAGGGGGTTTTTGTCGGAGTGACAAAGAAGATGTCGGAAAAGTTGAGTCAATTCTTTGTTGATCAATCAACAAAATACGAAACAGTCGCGTAATTTTTTTTTTGTAATTGTGGGACCACCGGTGAAGTTGGGAGACGTAATTTTCACATTTCTTTTCTGGTGATTTTTATTGAATTTTAGTCTCGGTGTAATTTTGTCCGCTAGTCGTGCAATATCAGAGACCATCGCGTGTTGGAAGTTTCCTGTTGGTTTTTATATATATCTCATGGTATCCTTCAACCATCAGTGAAATCCCGATGGCAAAAATATACCTACAAATCAGGGGATTAGAGACACCTCATTCATGGTTAAAAATACATTTACTCTCGGTTGGATGGAGAACACCTCTTATCTGTCTTCTCGTACAAAAGCAGTGAGCGTTGAATAAATGACAGAATAAAATGTAAAAAAAATCTTCGGGGCGAATGAGAATGGAAGAGAAAATACTACACTCGTCGTAGCAGTGACAATTTTTTAACGAACATTGTACTTGAAAGTTTCAGCCAAGCTTATCTCTCCTCCTTGTGGATTTCATTTCCCTTCCTCTGTTCCTCGTTTGTGAAGATAAAAAATTGCGAAAAGAGGGGAGATTAACGAAAGTAGGAAAAAAGAGAGACCGCTTGAGAGGGAGTCTTGGCCCTGTACAACGGGGTGAATCTGAAAGCGTTAGTGTATCGATTTACCAAAGTAAGCGGTCACCGCTCGAGATGTATAAATAGATATGTCAGAGGAGAGTGAAAGAGAGAGAGAGAGAAGGGAAAATACTCAGCTGTGTGCTGACATTTATTTTTATTCTCTCTATCGGGTTTAATTAAATGAATATGAATCAGCTCAGCAGAAAAATTTGCTTTTCTTTGACATGTTTTTTTTTTTCATGTTTTAATACATTCACCGGAAATATCCCCGCCACTGTGGTGAGGGCAAATTTAACATTTCATTTTATTTGGTTTTAGGGGGTTCGTTACAAAGATAAATAGTTTGCAATTTTGATTTTTTATGCTGCCGTTCCCCTTTCATTTTAAACGAAATCAATTGACCGATTTGAAGTGAGTGCCGTTTACGTCTTATTTTTATTTTTAGTCAATGGTGGGATTTTTATGGATTTTTATGACAGCACTCACGGAAAATTTTATATCTTTATTCATTAGATTTCTAATTAATACCGTCAAAATATATATCATACGTATTTTTTGTAAATTTTTCCATGAGAGACCCGTTAAATCCGTAATGAATATGTTGAGCTGAATTTTTTTAAACTTTTTTTCTCTTCTGTTTTATTCCATTCACTGGAAACACCCGCGGTTCTTTGAATTCATGACGGCTTCAGTACAGTTTCGGGAAAGTTTAATATTCTATTTGAATTCCTCTAATTGGCATTTTTACATCACAGTAGCCGAGAGATGTTTTGTTCTCATTTGCACATTTGTCTAATTTTTTTAATTTAATATGTGGAATTTTATGAAGAAATTCAACTAAGTTTGAATATGCTCAGCTGGGAGATTTGTTTTTCTTTGAAATTTTCTTTTGTGTTTCACTCCATGCTTGGAAAATACCCACGCCTTTGTGAGTGAAAAGTTTACTACATTTTTGGGAAAATTTGAGATTTTATTTGACACCACGTTAAATGGGATTTTTAATGTGAATACATTATAGTAATTACGTGGACGGAGAACTTTATGAAGAAAGAATAAAACATTTAACGTTCAGCATTTTATGTAAAGTACTCTTGTCACTTTGGTGTCATAATATTCAGAGAAAAAATGGATTAACCGGGGAACCAAGCTTAAAAACTAACGAATTTGACAATTATTTTTAACAACTAATATTTTTAAAAATAATGCTGAATTCTCCTATCTTTTTTTTAAATGATACAGTATTCAGATTGAACCAAACAAGTGTGGATTAAGAACTCTCACCCGAAAAATTTGAGCTGATGAGTTTTTTAAAAAAATCTGCGAAATGAACGGCGTTAAAAAATTATATCGAAAATATTTTTACAATAAAGTCGCTTTAAACTTTTTTTGCCTTGAATTAATCCACTTTTTTCGGTGTATCGTCGACAGGACATGAAAATTTTCTACTGAAATAAAAAAAACAATTAAAAAATATGAAAACACTCGGTCCATTGCGTTCCACCAGTTTTAATTCCCTCTTTGAATCAAATGGATTATCTCCGAGCGCGTAAAGCGTTTCGTGAAAAAATTCCCCGCTGAACGGAATGCAAACAAATACATTTACCTCCGAAGAATGCGCTTCGAAAATTTCCAAGCATTTCACTACACTACACGGAGAGGAAAATTCGTGAAAAGTTACGTGCCTCTTCCGTAATTTGCCAGTGAAAACAATATCCAGTAAAAATCACGGAACAGTCAGACATTTGTTCACTGAACGTGCCATACGTTCTGGACTCTTTCCTGAACGTTCACTGAAAAAGTGTGTAATTGTTCCCTAATTTTTCCCGAACATTATTTTGACTGGGAGATTACGGATCAGGCACGTAATTTTCCAAGAACTTTTCCCTCCACGTCGAACTTGGCAAAAAATTTCAGTGAAATGTGGCGGCTCATTTGAAGGACCTTAATTGATGTACCTCACAGGGCACCCAGTGTAAATTATTCCCTCAGAATTCAAGAGCAAGTTGAGACTGACGGATTCGAAGTTGACGTGTCCAACACGACAGTCCGTGACAGTAACGCACAAGTCAAGGTCGCGAGAACGAGTTTTTAGTCTATTACGTTTTTTCCATCGTTTACCATTTGGGAGAGAATAGTTTGATTCTGCATGACACTGTGCGATATCCCGAGGCTCGAGTTTCAATCGAATTCCTTGGCCCGAGTAACCCCGGGATAAACAGCCAATTTCACAGTCAAAATAGAATTTTTACCATCTTGCGGGATAAAAGGAAAACATGTTTGTCTCGGCGATTTTTTTTTTTGTTCGGTTCTTTTTTTTTTCTCTCCCTCTCCGCTGAATTTTATTTCTCCTTATTTCATCACATAAATTGCTAGTTTGCATGAATGAGAGCCATAAAGTGGCAGCTTTATGCAAAAATGAATGTTGAGGGAGAGCGTAGATGTGCAGAACGCATAATAAATGCGCCCTTTGAAAGCACTCCTCGGGAAAGTTCGTTGAAAAATGAATGTTTCCATCAGTTGAATCAATTCAAGGAAAAACGGATTAATTTTTCACGTGAATTGGCCGATAGATCAGCCGAGAGTTGAGTCGAGAATACCAGTTATTGCATCAATGCGGCAACAGGCGTTTATAGAACTTGAAATGGAAAAATAAAATAAGTGATCGGAGAAAGGGAAGGGAAGGTTCAACTGAAAAAAAAATAATTTCCTCCTCTGCGAGGTTTTTGTGCCCTTTATCTGATCATGAGATGACCCTCATCTGCACATAATCCCCAGACCATAGACCTTCACAGGCCTTCTACAGCCTCCTTGCCCTAAGGCGGTCCTTGACCCTCACCTGACCTTATTTCAATCTTCTGACCTTTATATCTCTCCGACACATTCCTCATCCTCAGACGACCCTTACATAATAACATCCACGACCATAATTTAAGCTTCATAAACCCTCAAACGACCTTCCTCTCCCCCTCACACGACCCTCCTAAGGTCACACCCCTTGTCAACCCCTCCTCGAAAAAAACTCGTTGCAAAAATGAATGTCCCCATTACTTAAATCAATTCTCCGAAAAAAACGGATTAATTTCTCAAGAGAATTGTTCGATATATCAGGCCACAGTGGAGTCACCAGTATCAGTCACACTCGTAAATAGTGCAACAGGAGTTTATAAAACTCGAAATGAGAAAATAAAATAGATGATAGTAGAGACCAAGGAAACGTTGGAGTACTTTTTCACGCGTCACAGCATTAATTAGACTAATGCACCCGTCTCGCTTCCCAGTTGTACGTCGCCGGCAGACGCTAAGTTTCTACAGCCGCAGAAATACTTTTTTTTTTTTGTTCACCCTCTCTTTCATTTTTTCCCACCCCCACCCCCACCCTCCCTTCACTATTTCGGCATTTTCGTAGTTACTATCTCACTCAACTCCATTACTCCATAAATAACAATAAGAATGAACGTCTGCACCAATGGCTTTGGGCTTTTCCCATTTTGGGTTTTTCCATTTTTTATTTATTTTTTTATTTCAAACCCCCACCCGTTCGAACAATTCCCGCGCCAACTTTTCTCATCATTTCCCCATACCTCTTTCGAATATCCAAACGCTGTGGAGAAACAGCAAGAGGCAAGGGGGCGGGAGGGGGGGAATCTTAATGAGAAAAAGTGAAATAAAGTTCACAGGATTTATTATCAACGATATTTTGTCTCTGGTTAATGGTAATTCGAGTTATTCATTGGCTTTATTCGCAGACCTTGGGTGAAAATAGAATCCAATTAGCCACAGAATCCGACAAAAACGATATGAATCACCCAAAGGGAAAAACTTTTTTCCCTTTCAACTAAATAACTCAATGTCACATGTAACATATTACACCATTGTCCCTTTGTTCGTATTCATGTACAGGGGTGCGGACGGGGGGAAGGAAGTGTACGAGGGGTGAGTGTATGAAGTCAAAACAAAAATAGAGAGACAAATAATAATCTGCAAGTCAACGCTGGCACTGGGTTCGTGGAATAACGCGAGGGTTCCCACGGACATGTGGGCGATCCAGGAACTACGACAATAATCCGGAAAAAGTGATCCGCTGTGGGTGAATAGCACTGCCAAGTGGAAAATTGAATGATCCGGGAATTTGTTAATGCTGCATCGAAATGAGGTATATCAGTGATTAAAATGAATAGGACGATTTGTTTTTTATTTATTTATTTTTTTTTTTTCGAGGATAAATAGACGAAACGTGGGCACTCGTATATGACAGTTGTAATACAATAATTGAGGCGACAGTGGGTGGTATCAGTGGCAGGTTTTTTCCGAGATATCGTCACGCAAAGTTTCTTCATAACGGTATCACATGTGTGCCATGTGGTGAGTCCTCCATGTTGACCTGGAAGTGAAATAAGAAGGTTAGAAATATTCCGACTTTTATCCTCATTTCCATTGGAAATTTCAACTGTCCAATATATTGGGAGGACTTCCTGTTCCACTCGTCAAGTCCTGAAAACGGGTAGAAGACAGATGACACTTCCCTCATTTTGTCTGCGATTTTTTATGCAAATGGTTTTTAGATTTTTATGAGCTTTTTCGGTCTGACCATACGTACGTACTACTACTGATAATAATATTAATTTTGAAAATTTTGCAGCTTACTTTGGAACACCGGCAAAAGTTTCGTCGAGAGAGAAAAAAATCTGTTCAAACATACCTTATTTTCTCATTATGCAGAAAGAGATAAGGCGAGTCCTCTACATCAGATGCGAAAGTTAAATAATGGAATGCATACAGGGCGTGAGAAATAGGTGTGAATCCAACGTAAAAGCCACATGCAATTACCAACATTTCATTTCCGTACCAGTGACCAAGTCCCTGTGTGCACATATCCCCAGTAGTTGGTCATCCCCCAACTTCTCCATTACCCATAGCTTTGCCGTATATACATGAATAGTACATCATCCATCCCGTTGGGTAACACGAAACCTCCTAGTTTTCACGCCACCGACTACCTCTCCACAAAGACGGTAATCCACCTCTCTCACTTGTCTCAACCCCTCACGCTTCCGTCCCACTCTTCATCCCCTTTACTATTTTCTTTGGCGCTTCCTGATGATGACTGAAGTGCCGTTGAGTGTATCTTCTCATTACTTTTGACATGTCAATTGGAACCTCATGTCAATTCATGTAATGCATTATTTAACGAAACTTGTAATCATTCTTTTTTTTGCCTCGACATGAACTCGATCCATGAAACGAAATTATTTTCGACTCCCGTTCATTTATCTCATTACCTCCATTAAATTAATCGAATCGGCTGCCATAAATCTACATCATATCATTCATGTCAATCACGACTTTTCTGTCGTTTCAATTAAAAACTCTACACTATCTGTCACAAAAAACTCGTCACCAATCTTTTAGATGACAAATTGAGAAAAAAAAATCCCGACATTTATTGCTCATCGCCAAGTGCACTCGATTATGAAACCAATACAATGAGATATATATTTCTCTCCCCCATTCGAAATTCTCTGACAACATTGCAGAATTTCTTGAAGCAGTGGTGGAACAGACATAGAACTTGATTCGTTTCTTTTTAGTCTGACTAGAATATTTTCCGCGCTGGATGTGCTATAAATATACCTATTGGGTTTGGTATTTTTCCCCTATGAATAATTCATTTATCTCTCTGATAAATAAACTATTAAAACTAACAGAACAAAAAAGCGTCTTCAAAATGTTTTACTGCATATAGATAAAGAATAAATATACATACACAGTTACACTATTATATAATAATTATTATTATTATTACTATTAATTATTAATCCATAATAATTCATATTAATAGTAATAATAATTATTATTACAGAACACTTATCAATTATATAATTACACTTATGAAGTTATCCCCAAAGTTAGGAAAAACAATATCCTAAACTATAAAAGGATCTTCTTTTTTGTTAACGGACGAAAGAACTCGCGTCAAAGTAACTGTCGTCGATGTTCGTATGACGTCAGCATAATTGATTGGCATGTTTCATTTGTGAGAGACGTGTCAGCGTTAAATTCAGCGTTCAAACACCACTTTATCTCATACCCATTTCACCATGTAGCTCGTTGCTCCTTCACTGAACCTCGGAAATACCTAAAGAGGAAGGAAGTAAGAAAAAGAAAAGAAAAAACTACCCTCGGAGTCGGTATTCAGTCCAGTCGCGTTCAACGTTTCTCCACTGGCTCCTCTTCTCCCCTGATTCGGCGCTTGTAACATAGCTACCACTGCTGGCATGTGCTCAGAATGTCCCGAGTCATTCCCACCGATCACGTACCGCTTACTTCCCCTTCCTCATTCACCGCGGGGTGGCAGGGGGGGGGGATCGGGGGCACTCCTCATCACTTCTTTTCCTACTTTTGGGTAAACTTGCGTCTGTTTTCCCTTCACACAACGGATTACGCGCGCGCAGAGGTGGCCGTCACTCCTTGTTATTTTTTTTTTTTGCACTCCCCGGGATTTGCCCTTTTTCGGAGTGATCAGTCTGGGTACCGTAGCACCCACGCACTTCCTTCATTTTTTTTTTTATCTAGATTACCCCGCACGTTCTCTACATTACGTGCCTCAGGAATATGCGACTGGTTAGATTTTTATTCGGAGTAGTCATTCAAGGGAGAAGTGGTAAAACAATGAAAGTGGATTCAGCGCCTAATTCAGCTCTGGAGTAACATTCGGAATTCTAAGGGAGATAAATCAATGTTCGTCATGACTTTTTTATGGAGCCATTCGGGGGCTATGGAAAAGGTCACCAGGAAGGATTTTTTATGTCTCGTAGATGTCGAGATATTTATTGAAAACTGACTAATAGACAAAATCAAGCCCTGACGTAATCCTGGTGTGTGTTTCACCTATTCTTCAGCTTTACGTGATTCTTGGTGGATCTTGGAACCTTCATTTAGTCCTTGTGAGGCTTCATATGAGCTTGCATGGACCCTTACGTGACCACTGTGCCCATTTGACCTTTTAATCCTTGAAATAATTGTAGGCTTTAATTGACTTTATTTGATTCTCGTATCATTTTCATGTGATTTCAATTTTATTGAGCTTTCTGTGATCCTCTTAAGGTCCCTTTGACTCGCCGAAGTTCGAGGATAACTACAACACATTTTTTAGTCAATCCTGCAGTAGAATAATCATTCAAGGGAGAGCAAGCACACAATGCTGTAGAATAAGACCAAATAAATTCCCATGGGGATGAAATCAATGTCGACGGCGACGGAAATCGATGGTACATGGTTGCAATAATCAAGATAACCCAAAATAACTGTTATTACTGGTGAAAAAGTAATGGGGAAACGGGTGAGAGCCCGACCCTGCCCAACCGAGGGCCCCCTCTGTTCCAGTTTCGTGTCGATGAATGACTACCCCAACCTCGTGTGCTCTTTTTACCATTTCTCTTCATCTTTTCTTAACGCCGGGTCCATCTCAAGGTCGTCCCAACTGATATCGAGGCATCTGTGTCCCGAGATCGTCAAAGCAAAGCGCTCGTCAAAGTATCTCCTTCATTCTTATTCCTTTTCGTCGTTTTCGTCGTTTTCCGTATCAAAGGAATGACTCCATCGGTGGTGGTGTGGTTTTATTTATTGCTCGGGAGATATGGGTAATGGTTTCTGGATTTCTCATTTTAACTAGTCCGGATACCGTGTAGATAAATAACTGTTTTTGGAATGTTTCCAGAAATCTTTGGAACAAACTTTCAGAGATTATTCCGAAGAGCTTTTTTGTGACTCATAAAAATTTTCCGAAAACAATTTTCCAAAGACGATTTTTTTCATATCTTCTCTACATAACTTTTTTTTTTTTAACCGTTCTTTGTCTGAAGCGTTTTGATTGAGGCTCACCCGCAACAGTTCGAAAAGTTAAACTGAACTTGAATGTTGATGTTTACGAAGGTTTTTTTTTAATTCATGTGAAAAATAAAGCTGAACTTACAAATGAACGTTTTCAAAGTTTTGTATCCAGTCATGTGAACATTTTTACTGAGTTTGAAAGTTGAACTTTTTGAAGTTTTTCTCGATTCATGTGAATGAAACTTAAACTTCATTCAAGGAAATTGAAAAGAACTTCAAAAATCCTTCATGAAAAATTACTAGACAATTTTTCAAGATTTTTTCCCCACAAAATACGGTTAAGACATCGTGAATTCCAGATTTTTATTTAGCGAGAATGATCGTTTCACCAAAAATGTCAAGTCGAAGAGGTACTTTCATATTTTAATGAACTTGTTGATAGACTCGGCGCCACTGTTGACACACGACTTCCATATATTATTCGGTATTGGCATTTCGATATGATGAATGGTGAGACGTTATTTTTGCTGGTGGATGAGAGCACAGGATTTCTTGAATATATTTTTTCCTCAAAAGATTTATCGAGAATTGGGTGGCGTATTGAAAGTAGATGGAATGAGAAGGGATTGGTTTAAGGTCGATGCGATGATATTTGTGGCCTGGGACAGGCTAGATTCAACAACTGTGTACTGGAGAGATAGGAGAATACTCCTAGCTTCCCATATACTGAGTGAGTACACAGAAACCATTGCCACCGTATTTTAGAGTAAAGTCGGCTCTCTTTGGTCCGACGTTTGCGCGCATGCGAGGATATCTTGGCTCGCGCCTCTCTATGCCCGGATCTTGTCAGTGCGCTCAGCATCGCCGTTGTGACAACATCATTTTTTCGCCTTTTGTACATATTTTTACGCTGCAATTTGAGAATAATCTGATAAACATTGAGTTAAATTTCCGAAATTGACAATTTTTTCGGACAAAATGAATCTCTGAGACGGAAATTCTCCTCAATTCTTCGTGTTTTCCTTTTACTTTTTTTCCCCCATTTGTCTCCCCCTCCCTCCCCCCTCGATTTCATCCCCAATGTGTGCATTCACCATTAAATCCTGAGTGAATCGAGTGTCGTGTCTCACGGGAGAAGTTATATCAGTGATTGGAGAATACTAACATAATGAAATTTACTCAATGAAAGAGAATTAAAAGTTTCCTCAAAGTCACGGACACCCGGAGGAGAATGAAATGACAATTCCCGCGAGTTGTCGTGTGAATACTGATAAATGAAAGATAAAATAATTATTATTGCTGTTGCCCGGTGCATCAAGGACTCCAAAGAGATTACAGAAAAATGTTGAGAGTGGAAAATATTTTATGTAAACTAGTGGATAAAAATCCCGGGCGATAAGCACCGTTGGAAATAGTTTTGATCCATTTATTACATTCCGGACAGTTGAGGACATTCAGGATAATAATAAAAAATGCCACTACCAACGCTACCGGCGATAGACTAGTCAACATCATGAGAGATTATTGTAGTCATGGGCGCCAAGAGGTGCGTAAACAAATGCACTGGGGATTCATTGAGGAATTCAATGAATTTTCTTGATGATGATAGGAAGGAATGGAGGGAGGAGGTGGAGCAAGGGAAAGCCGTTTGTTTTTGTTTGTTTTTTAATAAGACAAATGAGTGCAGTTTTTTATTGGCGATGATGTACAGTATGTCGGGAGGGCCAGTGAGGAGAGATAAATTTCGCTGAAATTTTAAGCCTTAAAATGCCATTTATTTTCATAAATTAAATTGAGAAGTTTTAGATTTTACAAAAAATTCCTGTGAAAATAAATATTTATTATAAAATTTGACAGATATTTTCTGATTATTGTCAAGTCTCAGGAAATAATAAAATTAATGTTTGCATGATTCATTGATTTTCACATAAAAAAATTATTGTACACACAACAATAATAATTTAATAATTTTCGTGATTTTGAATTTTTAAATTGAGACATTTTTTGGAACCAAATTGTGATGAGAACTTCTGGAGAATGTACTGTAAATTTATAGCAAAAAAACCTCATCTTGTAATGAACTTTTAAAAATTCATAACTTCAACATAAAAAATCTACATGAGAGATGAAATATTATGATTGCAGTGAAAAATTCAAGATTGCTCATTTCGAAAAAAACACTGGACTCATTCGTCTGATTGAAAAAACCCTACAAACAGAAACGTCTCATTTTGCCCCGGAGTGTGATTTCGCCCCCGTCTCCCTGGAATAAATGTTTCCAATCCCGAGGGACAGGTAAATGGAAAAATCCAAATACTCTCTCTTCAGACACCGAGTCTTTTCTCTCGCTCATTAGTTGCTCATCTGTTTTCTGCCGGTTGAAGGAGAGAAGGAGAGAGAGAGAGAGAGAGAGAGAGAGAGAGAGAGAGAGAGAGAGAAATATATCAGAGCCAAGACAAACCGAAGGAAAAGCTCGCGTCCCACCGAGGGCGCCCTCGGGAATGGGAAACGGAGAAAACAATCCGGAAGTATCCCAGACTCATTTGACCTTTTGAAGATGGTACTAGTGTAGGTGGAGGGAGGCTCTAACTAATTAATAAAGTTACCCATGCCAACTTGATTAAAGTATACAATAAGTAACTAAAGTCCAAGTTTTCCTCGGTCAAAATTGCGTTAACGTCAATCAGATTAATCCAGACCTGGCTCCACCTGTTCTGGGCTGTTATCTGAGGTGGAGAAGACCGAAAAAGTTGGACATTCCACCGGGTTATAATGAACAGGCGCGATGAGCTTGTCCGGAATTTGCATTTGTCGGATTGTGGGATTTTTTAACTTGACGATTCATTTTTGGGTAATTCCCAGAGAGGAAGTTTCTTTAATTTTCCACGGAGAGGAAAATTGACCGTAAATTATTTTTAAAAAGTGCAAATTACGTCTCGAAACATCATTCGCGGAGTGAAATTCAATAAAAAATGTCAGTCGCAACGAAAATAGTACGAACGACCGCATAAATTCCACGATTTCTCCAGTAAAATTTAACCAACCGTCGGAGGATTTTCCTAATTTCTCCCAATTTCGTTTCTCCCTGTACCCGCAGTCCTATTAAACCAAAACTTGGCGAAAATTTTCAGAGAACTGGGGGGGGGGGGAAATCCATCTTTTCCCCAATAAAATTTCCAATACCAGCGCTGGAATATTTGATAAAATATTCACTCCGCAGTTAATAACAAACGGTTCTGCTGCACTGGCCAAGAATTTTCATTAATCGATGATAGTTTATCATTCCACGTGCATGGGTCTCACCGAAGGACGCGAGTAGACAATTGGCTCGTTAGTTGGGATTGTAAACTCAGTTTGTAAACTCCACGGACCACCGTCAACTTTATGCACAACTCAAAGACACAGGACGTTTAATGCTAGCTTGAACCACTAACTATCCACTCGCAAACACGAAAATACATCCCCCAGTCGGTTCAACAAGATGGAAAATTACTTTGCTAGGGGGGGGGAAGGGGGGGGGGAGACTGTCGGTTGACGCTTGAAGACGATGTTTGTCATATTGTGATGTTCCGAATGAGCGTGACAACCTGTGGAGTGCAGGGAAGGTAGAAAAGAAATAGCCGTCGTGGAAGGTACAGGATCCTTGAATTAATGCCCTCTCGGGCTTGTCTCGTATTATTATTTTAGCACAGCACCGCTGGATTCTTTATGAAGACCTGCGGTGGCTCTTCATATTTAAGGAAAAGATAATTGTCGGGGCTGGGTAGCTGGGTGCTACTGAAAGGAGCCTTTCAACAGTGTTGCTTTGAGAAAAATGTGGCTATGAAAATTCATGCCCTAACGCTCGCTCGTTTCATTTCGCTTTCTCCAGCACGAGGGAAAATATTCAGTAAAAATTACCGAAGGGTTCACCCAATCAGCTGTAGGAAATCGTTTTCCGGCCATTTTTATTCAAATAGAACGGAAGAAATCGATAATTTCGAGTGAATTATCAGGTCATCACCGAAAAAACTACAAAATTTATCACATCATTTATTCTAATGAATTTGTCGACTTATTGTTTTCAGAAGCGAAAAGTCTTGAACGTTCAATAACCGAACGTTCGAACTGTTGACAAAAATCATATGATTTTTTTTGTCAACAATTTAATTCATTTGAGCGGATGTAGAAGAACCTGGATGAACGGAAATAGTTGAAAAATTTTGAAACTGGAAAAACGATTGATTACATTTAACAAATGGTACGAGGCGTAATTGTCAGGTTCTTTTTGGTAATGTTTTGTATTAAATTTCACACTCCATGTGCGCTGGCTGGAAAGTCTCATTTCCAAGGTGCAGACATCGCTCTCACTTTATGTCTCGATGATTTTTATTTGGAGAGAGGGACCACGCGTCTGACTGAGATTTCGGGTGCGTCTGGATCTACTTGGTTCGATGATGAACGATAGAATCATTGAAACCAGAAGTGAAGAGTCGTGTGTGGGCATCAAAGGGAATTGCGATTTTAAAGAGCTGTTTCCACAGATTATTTTGCCTTATTCAATTATTTGTACATGCTTCAGTTTGAATGGGCTATTTTATTTTAGGTCCCGAGTGTTTTCCTCGGATTTTCACACACAATTTGTAAACATTTTTCAGACGCTAACAGACATGTGAATAAATTATAAATTTGTCTGAGTTTCGTAGGAAAAAATGTTTAAACATCTTGGAAAAATACTGGAACATTTGATTTTTTAGTGATACTAATCTCGAAAACACATCGTAAATGACTAATTCGAAATATCGCATTAGAAATAACTCAGGAACAATTGAATCGCACTTTCAAATAATCTCATTACAACTTATTAATGAACTTGAAATTTTCCCCGATTAGTCGGCAAGTGCTGAGACCCTCGGAGATTGGCAATTCCTCCCAATGATTGACCCTAGATTGGTTACCCTATAGAGTTCATGTGAGTCAAACGAGCAAAAATAGTTGATTAATAATAACGCAAAACTTGTGTAATTCCTCAATGAAAACAACGGTACGATAAAAATTCCCAAACGCTTGATTGGATCTCCCGTAATTTTTATCGGATCTATACTCTCGTTTGCGAATTAACGAAACTTCTGTCCCATCTTTCCTGACTCTCTCTTATCTCTCTCTGCGTAAACGACCTTGAATCCCGTAATTTTGACTGAATGTGTCTCACCGCGGATGTGGCCCCAAACTACCATTAAGACAAAATTAAAGAGCCGTTGAATAGCCATTAATGAGTCCTCATTATTCCAGATGTCGCTGTGCAAGGGCGCTTGGCAAAACATCCCCTTGACCAAGAGCATTGGCAACGTGAAGTGAAAGGTCTCCGAAAAATCTCAAAGTGATAATAAAAACGCTGGCGGATGAGGGAAATGCGATACACGCGATTTGGCCGGATATCCTAAAAGATTTGTGGGTGAAGAATCACAAAACGTTCGAGTGGAAAGGGCGGTTGCGTTGAGGAATAGGGCGGATGTATTGTTGTGGATTGACGGGGTAAAATAGAGATATAATGTTTAACAAAGAGCGCGATAAAAACGTCTTACGGAGCCTCGGTATGTTGACGAGGTATCGGCGATACCGCAAGTATCGAAAGATCCTCTGATTGAAAACATAAAAAAATCAATTTTTTATTGCTAAAAGACATTAATGATTATTGATTGATTTTTCTCTTCCACTGTCGACTGTGATTTTCCCATATACCATTGAAGCAAGTTCATGGACAATAGCTTGCAACGAATTAACTGATGAAAATTTGATAAGTCTAATTGACACAAAGGCTGATTAATCAAATATATTTACCTCGTTTTTACATTTTAAGGGAGTAACGATATCATTTCTATCGGTATTAACGTCTAAGTCTGTTGTTAGGTTGAAAAATATTAACGACAAAAGTGATTTAAGGCTGTTAATTGTTTAATTTAATGTGAAAGTGAATAGTCATTGTTTATATTAAATGTAAAGCAAATAATTAGTCAATGTTTAGAAAAATGAAAGTAATATGGGGAAGGGTGGGAACTCGGTGGCAGTTGTGCTCGGTTGTAAATGCAATGGTAAAAGGAAGAAAAGGAGAGAGCCGTAGATAAGACGGTTGTCTCTCCACCTACAACGGGCTTTTCACCCTAATGATGCGGGATTTAAACGCCAGTGCCTGCATCGACCCGTACAATGATGGAGCGGTCGATTGGTCGGGAGCTGGAATTGTTGGGACACTCGTTGTACTTGCCATTATCGATGTCATGGTTATACTTGGTAATGTTCTCGTTATACTTGCTGTCTATCGTACAAGCAAGCTGAGAAATGTCACCAATATGTTCATTGTGAGCCTCGCTGTTGCTGATCTACTTGTTGGACTTGCTGTACTACCTTTTAGCGCTACTTGGGAGGTTTACAAGGTGAGGAGAACAGTTGTCGATGAAATATATTTCTGCATGGAGAGAAATCTTTGGTAAAAATTGTCCTTTCGTTTGGTAAACGCGGAGTCTTTTTAGTTTTTTGTATATTAAAATCAAAGGGAATTTGCCGATTGAGGAATATTGCCTCGGTGAGGAGAAATAATGTCTCGGTTATGGCGAATCTTTCAATTAATAATTTTTGTGGAGATTTCAAAAAAAGTTCGGTGGAAAAGGGATAACATATGTAAAGTTACATTCTTGTTCTTCGAACTCATTTGAAGTGTCAAGTTTAAAAAATTCATCAAATTTTATGTGTCATGATAACGCATGAATTGTGTAACAGGTATGGATATTTGGGAGCATATGGTGTTCAGTGTGGTTGGCAGTTGATGTATGGATGTGCACTGCGTCAATCCTAAACCTCTGTGCAATCAGTCTCGATAGATATCTCGCGGTCACTCGGCCCGTCAGCTATCCTCAGGTAAAATTCAGTTCACACCGAATATTGCACCATAAAACGGCTGAATGAACGTCGTGTCATTGGGCGAAGTGTGCTTGACTTATCAATAATGATGACGTGAACTTTATTGTTTGCAGATAATGTCGCCGAAGAGAGCCAGATTACTGGTCGCTGCGGTCTGGGTTCTCAGCTTTGTCATATGTTTTCCACCGCTTGTAGGATGGAAGGATCAAATGGTAATCCACTAATCCCAGTCCAATCTTTTTTTACATTTTCTTTTCTAGTCAAGATTAGTCAAACCTGGGGGTTAATGCCACACTCGAAATCGTCTAAATATAAATCTATGAGGGAAGTTGTCGTAACATCTTTAGGAGATTTTTTACTTTTGTACAGTAAACTGTTCCTTCAATTCGAAATTTAATAACGAAGGGGTAAACTGAGATACATTGTTGGAAGACAGTTAAATTTCAGGTGTTACTAGAATTTCAGTAAAATGATAGAATTTTGAGGAAATATTGTCGATCTTCTAATTGTTCGTTTTTGGTAGTTTTTGGTAAATGATGGAGAAAATTGTTGTAAAAAAAATAAAATTTTTAGCTATTTTCATTAGTCAATAACTCATAAATTTTCATAATCGTGCGTCCTTTTTTCTAAATTCTCGATATCGTTCAAAAATTCAACCGAGAGATAAGTCAACTTATTTCGGTTCAACTCTTCACTACTGAAGTGAATTTTCAATTTTTTTTTCATGTACATTCAAATGTATATTTGTTACAATTTTTCCAAGGCAACGAATAAAGATAAAATATACTGAAATAACAATTCTTGAACTATTCAAGATTGATAATTTTTAACGGACAGAAGAGCATAAATTTCACCGACTAAAAAACAATATTATTATCACCGTGAATTTCGTTTTACCCCGTTCACTCGTATGAGTTGCCATGGACTCTGGGGAATTTAATTTTAACCACTGACGGGCAATAATTCCACTGAAATTAATCGATTCCCTATTATTGCCTGTACCGAAGTCCTATCCATCGTGGAGTGACGCAGTGCCCGAACGAAATGGCCCGTTCAACAGCACGACCATAGATCTACGGGAAAAAAAGTGCCCGTGGAAGTGCGAGCTCACCAATGACCCTGGTTACGTCGTGTACAGGTAATGCAATAGGATTATCATTGGGAATGTGATGTTTAAGTCTAGATTGGTCGCCCTGGGAGGAAACCGACGCAGCGTCCGGCTTTTCATTAATTGTTATGAATTCGTTAATCGGAAAAATTTGAAAAAAAAATGATTTTTCCAATTAAACTGTCTAGAAAATTATGACTGGCTTTAGAACACTATTGCTGTCAAATTAGAGACGAACAAACATTATTTCGAAGAGGGAACTTTTTTCCCCATGCTAAATGAACGGGTCTGAAATGCGATGTTGACGAAAGCTCACTAATTACATTTGGACTCTGTAGAATGCACTCGGTAACGTTCTGGTCGAAATCACACCGGCGGCCTTTTTCCACAGAGGTGACCGACTAGGGTTAAATATTCCATTGTTCCTGGCGATGCCCCTGGCATCCCAGAGAAATTTTTTTAAAGGATTCCACAACTGCCAATAAAATTGTTTTCATTTCTTTAATCTTTTGGATCAGTGCACTTGGGTCCTTCTACATACCAATGCTAGTCATGATGTTTTTCTACTGGAGAATCTACAAAGCCGCAGTGTCCACCACAAAGGCCATAAATCAGGGCTTTCGGACGACGAAAGGCTCCAAAATGTTTGGCACGAGGTGAGAAAATTCCTGCTGTCTAGAGTATTATTGATTCTGTTTGAAAGCCGTCATTCGAAAGCTATAAAAAAGGTCACGGGAAACATAATCGTATAAATAATCAAATAAATGTTTGGGAATGTTTGCCTACAAATAATGTGGAGTCACGTCCAAGACAGTTATCGCCCTGATTGAAACCTAATCAGACCCTCCTGAGAATGCCTCAATCGAAAAATATAATTTTGAAAAAAAAATACTTCTCTCAAGTAAATGGATACCCGGAAAAAATATTGTTTTCTCATCGTGCAACATCATTTCCTCAAATCTTTTCATAATCTTCGAAAGTTATTTCCACTTTGGGCGGGACCATTTCACCCCCTCGCTGAACTTTCCCCCATTGAATAATGAATTGATTTTCAGAACAGTCCAAATGAAATAGCCTTTCAAGCTGAATAAAAAAAAAAATTGAGTGGGGGCTCATTCAATGAACTATCACTCAGCGTCAATTCCAAGCACTCAGCATATGAATACTCAAATAGAGGTGATAAAACTCTTATCATTAAGTAGAGAATACGGCAAAGAACGTCGTAAACTTGAAAAAACTTCTCGCTATTTCAATGATCACGGAGTTATGGACTCTTTTACACAAGTACTCACTATCAACGCTTTTACTGCTTCGCAAGTTTGAAGAAGCGAATGCACACCGGAGCGAGGAGGGAAGGAAAGGGAAGAAAAATTATAGCAAATACGAAAAGGAGTTATTCTTGATAAGCGTGTGTGCCTACAGGGCACGAGTCAAACGCCCACATTTACTCCGGGGGTGTATCGCCGTGTGGTCGGGTGGGCAACGGTGGCCTGTGGGCGCCTCGTTACTCGAGTTATTTCTCCACAGCGATACGGACAATTTATGGTGCGAGTGTTTGCCTGCCCATTGAGGGACTTTAAATGCTTCCCCGTAATTGCTTTAGTAGGACGTAATTTGTCGTCAAGATGTCCCGCATTTTCACTGATACAATTTTCATCCTCTCGTTCTTTCATTACTTCGATCTTTGTTTTTTTTTTCAAGAAACAATGAGGAAGCTAAAGCCCAGCCCAGTTGAGTTGTCCTGATTTTAAAATTCAATTTTTCTTCGTGCAATTAATTTCTACGACTAATTCATTAATGAGAGTGAAGTGAAGTCGTTTGATTGGATATTTCTTGGATGATAATTCTACGGAGAAGTGACTCTCATTCCTTTGTTGTCTTCTGAAGTATTTTATAGCAGGAACGAGGGAAAAATAATTAACTACCCACCTGTAATTCTGTACTCGTTATCACAAGATTGAGGAAAAATTGATTATTCTGAATATTTTTAAATATTCTTTGACAGTCAGAAATTTTTGTACACAGGTGATACGATAATATATGAACTGACCAACAGATTCGACGAGCAACGACTGACCCTGAGGATCCATCGTGGACGTGGTAGTGTTCACAACGGTGCTAACAGCAGCAGTAGCCCACGCAGTCCTGAATCAAGTCGGAGTGCTTCAGTACGTCGAGACAAAATCAAGATATCAGTCTCGTATCCCAGCACCGAAACACTCAATACCAAGTGCAATACCCTCGAACGTACACCATCAAAGTGTTCCCAGATATCAGTGCATTACAGCAATGGCCAGACACTGAATCAACTCTGCACGACATCCAGAAATACTCATCTTAAGGTAATGTCCCTTCATTGAATTATTAACGTGTAAACGATCGATTGGCCGTATTTATTTTTCACCGTTCTTTTTGTCGAACTCGAAAGCCGAAATTGCCACCACAGAGCACGGCTAATTGACCCACTGAATATTGCACGTTAACAAGTTTGCGATATCGGTATAAAAGTGTTATTTCCCCCGTGCCAAATTGCTTAATAGCGGAGGGGAAAAAAAACGAATGGGAAAACGGCCCGCAGTCACAATGTACCTGACGCGTGCAGTTTTAATTAATGCTTCTATATCAATGACCACACAACCGCTCAATTAATATTCATTTCTGATGAAAAATCGCGGGGGATATTTATGTCGTGAGGGATATTCATGCCTAGGGGATTTGTTGGGAAAATTGAGGAGTCGATGAACTGTTACAAGAGAATCGAGGATTTTTTTTTTCAATTTTTGGGGGTGATGATTTCCTGCGAGAGCAGGAGGAGTAATGGAATGGAACTATAAATTAATTAGTGGCGGAAACTGAAGGCCATCGATGATGGTTGGGTATTTTAATTATAATTATAAATAATTTGTTTCGCGCCGGATTGGAAGCACTGTATTCGCTAAAATCCTTCCATAGTTTTAACACGTTTGCATTTTTCGAATTAGAGTTTCGGCAAGTCTTTTGGGATTATTCGAAATACTGAAAAATGTTATTAAAAACATAGTGATTGTGTGCCAAATTTCCAAGTTTATTCATTACGGTTTGCAAACATTTTTCATTTATTCTCTATTATTCGCTTGATCATTAGGTTAGTGGAATTAATCGCGTGGGAAGCACCAGGAGACCTAGTCGACGCAGTAGTTGCGAGAGTCAAGTAACTGGTGATGAAGTTTCACTTCGTGAACTAACAAGTACTAGTGAAGAGAAGCCACGTGTAATGAAGATGGGCAAGAGGAACATAAAAGCGCAGGTACAAGCAACCGTCGACAGTTTTGGAGTTGAGCCAGGCGTTCAACTTTTCATAACGTTACCTTTTTATTTGGCCCAGAGTTGATCGTATATTCGACGAGAGCTTGACAGAATCAATTGGTTCAGTTGTGGTTGAAGTAAAAATAAATAATGTATGCTCGGTGGATGGTCGGGATCATCCGCAATGTGTCATCATTTATTTTTGAGAGGGGACGAAGCGATTTCAGTTGAACGCCTGGCCGACTGAGTCTTATCCATCATGCAGGATGTCCAAGCACTTGGGGTTTTTTTTTCAATGCTCGTAGGGATAAATCGACATCTTTATCTTGCAAATACTTTATCAACAGGACATTAGTACTAATTCATGGAAATTTCTTAATTTCGGTGCTTTTGCGTTTGACAATATATTTTCACTAATAAATTTGCATTCCAGAATGCATTTGTTTGTCGACCTTCTCAGGTGACAAACAAATTTCACAACTACCATTTTTCAATCTGGTAACAAAAATTGAATGAATAATAGGGATTTTTTGGCCCAATGCGCTTGGATATTCGCCAAAAATATTTTTAATCCTAAAGAATGAAATGAATTTATCAATATACAGGTGAAGAGATTCCGCATGGAGACTAAAGCAGCAAAAACCCTGGGAATAATAGTCGGTGGTTTCATACTCTGCTGGTTACCATTCTTCACAATATATCTAGTACGTGCATTCTGTCCAAATTGTATAAATCCAACAGTCTTCAGTGTACTCTTCTGGCTTGGTTACTGCAATTCAGCGATAAATCCATGTATCTATGCCCTCTTCAGTAAGGACTTTAGATTTGCATTCAAGCGGATAATATGCAATTGTTTCTGCAAGAGAAACAGAAATTCATTGCGTCGTGGAAGTGACGGAAGCCAATTGGCAACGAGGTTGTTCGTTAATTCCATTATCAATCACTTTATATATTCCAATCCCGGAGTTATATGAATATCACACGCAACAACACGCTTTTAACTGAACATATGTTTGTTTTTTTTTATCAGTTGCCTGCACAACACGATGACTTTAAAAAAAGTCTTAACAATCTTTGGTGTCGCATTTGCTCATTGATTTTGCGCTGCTAAATCACGCTGTGGCACAGCACAAGAGAATTGCAAAAATTAATTGGTCCTTTTTTTTTGTTTGTAATGATTGATTTTCAGAAACGACAGAAGCCCAAGTTATTCGATACGTGTACCACAGCATGGTGTATCTGTCGAGGACTCTGATCCAGATCCAAACTCCGATCATAATGCGCACTCACAGAGTGACTCTAGGTGACTGTAGCGTAAGCGGAGCCGCGTCTGTAATCGCGTTCTCTTCGATCGAAAAACCACAGTCGCGATTGAGCTCTAGTGAAAGGTTCTAGAGAAATTTTCCCCAAAAGAATGTTGCCCTCCCCCCCTCCCCCAAACTGAAAATTATGAAAGTTGTCACTCTTCCACAAGAGTGGACACCTCGTGAGACGTTAATTGAATTTTTTTGTTTCGAGAATTCCCTGCTGTTTCACCCTTAAAATGTACATCTTCGGTGGGTGAATCTCTAGTCTACTATTCCCTCTATTGAATTATAAAAGGGTCTCCCTGAATTGAAAATATATATATATACACTGGCACGGAGAAGGACGTTCCGAGCGTGAATATCTCATGACGGAGGGAATCGAAATTCATTCCGAGGCCTGTAAAAATTGCCTCCAAAGTGAGAGAGCAAAGAAAAAAAAATTGAATTTCACTCTGACAACATAATATATCTCCGTGCAGAGTGGTATTTTCATCGCGCGCTGTGGATTTCTGAATAAATAATAAAGACAAGACGAGTGCTTCGTATCTAATTCTGTGTCTATCGAGGGATACGTCGCTGATGCCTATCCGCATTAATATGGAACGTGTTAAGTATCTTCCCCTTGTACATATGAATGTATATACTTCGTTTTAAAAATCTGTTTGTTTTTTATTACGCTCCGGTGTTTATTTGCACTGTAACATGAGTATAGAAAAACTGTTATCTAGGAGTGAGAGAGAAAGAGAGAGAAAAGCAGAGAGAGTGAGAGAGAAAGAGAGCTACGTGTTTCTATTACGAGAAAAAAGAAAATAACTGGACAAATGTATCCTGCTTTCGCGTACAATAATACTCAATACGTAAAGGAGAAGGGATGAATAAAGTATCACAAAGATGCGAAAATAAAAATACTAGTTTGTTTATCATGATCCCCGTCAGTTCTAATCCTGCTGCCAACTCCTTGTCGACTCGAGCCCATTTAATCAACACTTTGCCCCCTTGTTTACCACTGAATTATTTGCATTGGTCCTCTTTTAGGTGAAATAATACGTCCGCTGGGACGTCCCAGTGCGCGGGGCGACGTTTTCGATGCTCATGATGTAGTTTTCTAGAACAGTGGGGTGAGTTTTATGGTAAATTTCTCAGCATGTGCTTTTCCAAGTTCCCTCATAGATCAGCGCCACGAAATAAAGGACTAGGGAGGAAATTGATATTTTTATTCCACTTACAGGTACAAAAATAATAATTAAAAAAGGGCATTTTATTTTTTATGTCTTGTATTCGGTATAAATAGTGTACAAATGCTACGAATACGAGTCAAGTATCCATTCATATTTTCCTGTTATTGAGAAACTTGTTGAATCAACTCAAAACGCATTCTGAAAGCTTCATAATTCACAACTGAGAGCAAAAGTTCAATAGCAAAACGGACGACCGCTCCGTAAAAATGACAAAAGTGGATGCGTACTATTTACCAAGTTCACAGAGACCAATGGTCAGTAAAAATTACAGAACTTACATAATTTTTATTAAATATTTATATCTCGATCTCACCGTTCAAATTGTCCTAGTTCTTTTCGTAATCGATAAGTGAACTCCGTAATTTTTACTGAACACTTCTCTCCGGGGACCGATTACATTTGAAAACGTCATTTTCTTTTGGTACTTTTTTCTTAATATTTTTTTCCGCGTGTAAATTTCATTAAACCTTTTCTCTACGTGTGTGAATTGGGGTATTAATCGTGATAAATAGTGGTTTATTAAGCCTCAGGGAGATTGGTCGCCAGCACTCGAAATCCGTTGTGATCAGCAATGTAGTGTACCTGCTGTAGTAATCCATTAGCATCAATGTAGCTGTAGGCACCCCTGGTCGTACCATCAAGAGACCTACTTTCGGTTTTAGCACTCGTATCACCAGCATAACTGTAGTCATATTGTCCGAGGGAATCCTGCGTATGATGCAGTGCACTGTGCGTCAGTCTCCAGGGTACAATTGGCACATACACACTTGGTTGTGAACTACTCGGTGGATAATTAATCAACGATGCTGTCTCTTTGACGTTTGAACTGAGATAGGGGCGAGGCACTTTAACGCTCGATCCTTCAATCGTTGATAGTAAAAATGGATTAATCCTGCTCTCGGTGTTGCTCTGATTATCAACAATTGAATTGTCAAATTTATCGTAGTCCGCCAAGTGCTTCTGACGTACTGCCGGCACCTTTGATCCTTCCGATGAAATTAATGAATTTTCAACTGTTTGCGGTAAATTACTCGCTCGAATACGAAAACCGTTCGCATCGTCCGCTGTATAGGCCACCGTCTGGAGAATTCCATTCGCGTCGATGTAAGAGTAACCTGAGAACAATTTTCAATTAAATTTTTTTTATGTTATCGGCGGCTGTGGCCAACGTCAAGAGTTTATTTTTATTCAATTATTCTGCGGCTGGGGCAGGACGGGTGCACTGAGAAATATTTTAACATTAACACATAATCTTAATGACTTGCTACGTTCAATTGTGTTCGCCCGTAATTAGAAATAATTTTTAGCGACGAAGAAATGTAAATAATTGTTCTTTATATTTTGTTTTACAACGAAAAATAGATTTTAAACATTGTAGACATGTTTTATGTAACTTATCATGTCCTCGCTACCCCTATGTCATGTTAGAAAGCATTAATTAACGAATTGTTATCGAGAACTCGATCCCCTTGTCAACCCTTTGTATTTTATCACTGAAAGATTGAATCGAAACGGGTAACTCACCCCCTTGGGTAACTCCATTCACTTGGGACTCCGTTTTGGCATGATGTGGGGTTGAATAGCCGTATCGATAAGAACCAGACGGCTCCTGTGCGTGATACTGCGATGCGGGCCAAATCGCTGCAGGATAACCGCTCGCGGTGGCCAATAGACCGATTAAGATACTCAACTAGTGGGTGAAAAATTGAAGAGACAATTAGCATTAATGCGATGGCTCCCGATATCCTACACACAAATGTCATTCAGGATTTTTTTTTTCCACGCGACAATTCAGTTTGACTAGAATCCTTTCCATTCTCATGATCTTTATTCTGTTTCTCGTTCAATCGACTTCCCACCACTTGTGCGCAAAGCGAAATATTTCCCCCGGGGTAACTATACCCTGAAGAACTCGAACACCCTCAGGGGCGGTTGAATACTCACTTTGAACATCACAGTTGCGCTGAGAGACGGCGTTAATTGATGAAAAATGTATTTTCACGGGGAAAATCAACAAGATGTGATACAAGTACAGAAGGATTGGCAATAGCGCTTGGGCATCCTCTTATATAGCCATGGGATGCGCGCACACAAATAGGTATCCGCCAGCATCATACGGGTGGGGATCTCAACTGAATGTTCGACAAGCTTAAAGTACATTTACCCACACTTGTGAACAACACAGTGGGGCCCTACGGAAATAAAACCAGGTATTCTTCCACCTCCCTCACCTCAACCCTCGTCCTCGTTTCTCGTTCTCTATATGTACACCACAAATCAAGGGTTCGATTTCCACCTCGATAAATCATGGTTTATTGCTTTCAACGCGAGCTGCCGCAGTCGTCCTGATATTCTCGCAACTTCAGAATGGAGCGTTTGCATTTGGATTTATTTTTTTGATTTATTTGTAATTTTTACTTTTTTTTTGTCGGGTCACATCGACGAAGGGCCCTCACCGAGACGAATAAGAGCGCGAATTATCTCGCGACATCACACCCCCCGCCCCCTGCCCTAGCATTAGCGGTTATTATTGTTTATTGCTGTAATCGTTCGGGAAGATTGGGACGTACGTGGTTGGCGCGTAATTCCAGGTGAATTACTCACCTGTGGGGAAACAATCGCGCACGTGGGTGCGTCTTGATGATGCGTTGGATTTGACATTGGCGTGAGGAATGAGGGGAATTGGTGATTAATTGCGTGAAACGCGATTTTGTGATTAACGTATTGGCTTCTGTCAAGTAACTAAATATTTTTCAAAAGTTGTTTTTTTTCTTTTCTGTTCTAGCACGAGATTTTTTTTTATAAATTTGTATTTACGTCGGCCCAAAAAATCGTGTTATCAAACAATAAATTACACAATCCAGTACTATCACTGGCATCGCTTCATCTCCTCATACTTCTCCATAAATAATAACAATTTTTCCATCCATGAGATATTACAATTCGAATTGAAGTTAAGTGCGCTCTGGTATCCATGTACTTCCGTCGTTCAAAGCGCCGTAAAATCTCTCTTATTATTGGATCGCATTCTGCGGAGCCCTCAGTTGCATCTGTTACACCCACGCCTTCAGCCCAGCCACGTAACTTGCCGCAGAAAAAGGAAGAATATGAGGAGAATGGAGTGGAGATAGTGGTGAAAAAATGAAAAAATAAAAATAAATAAATAAATAAAAAAAAATATTAACGCTGCAAGGGAAACGAGTTTTCGCCCAAGTTGTTGTACAGAACTTGAACGAAACAGTACAGAATTCAGTGGAACAAGAGTGCACACGCTATGTCTTTTATGCTCGGACCATCCTGGTGTTGGATATTTATATGGAGCTGTGAAGATCCTTGCTGGTGCGTGCATTGGCTGAGAGCGGTTTTCTTGCATACCTAGTCCAATATATGCGACTTAGAGCCAACCAGGGAATGATCTAATCGCCTGGGGTTCATTGCCTCCTTCCACAACGGAATGTTCAATTTTTAGTCGACACTTGCAATATCTCACGCATCGGATTTATGTGGAGAGAAATTTTTTGGAAAAATTTCCATTTGAAAATTTCTATCGGAGAAAAAAATGATTACTTCATAATTTTTAATTTCATTTGTTGAAAGATAATTACGCCCGATGGTGAATAAATTTTCTGCGGGGTCAATGAAAATACATGAATATTATTGGTTTCAGTCCAAGTTTTCCACTCATCAAAACCACTCGAAGGGGGAAAAAAGAAGAATTGGCAGAGGGGGAGGAAAAAAACGTGTGATCGATTATCCAATGCACCGAAAGGCCGTTTGTACTTTCATGAGACGGTGGCCATATAAGAACCCCAGTTCGCTCAAGTACTTCGAGTAGGAAAAAACCTCGGCGTTCAAAACTCGGCGAATCCTCACTCCTTCCACTTTAACGCTCATGAAATATAAATTGAAGGAAAGGAATACTCTTTCTTTGGGCGAATATCTGGGGTTTACAGAGCTTGGACTTTATTTTGTCATTTGGGGAGAATATGAATTGAGTTTTTTGGTGTGCAAACACACGAAGAGATATATTAAATAAAAATAACGTATCGTTTTTGTAATTCGAAAGAGCAGTATAGTCCCAGGAAATGACTATCTATTTTTTTTCAGAGGGTCTACATCAGGTAAATCAGATCGAAAAAAAATTGGAGGTCGTTTATTTTAATGCACAACTCTAAAAAAATTGGCGATGGGTTGATTTCGCGTAGAATTTCCCCCAGGACGATCCTAGCAAAATATAAACATAAATTAACTTTTTGTGCGGGTGAATATCTGTCAATTACCGAGTTTAGCCTTCATTCCGCGGTTTCAGGAGGGAAAATATTTGCTGTCGGTCGACAGAAAATGCCTATGGTAAACACGCATACATACGACGATCGTGTAGGCGAAGGTGCAACCGACAAGAGGATACCACGCACTCGTGTAATAATGCATCTCCATTTTATCATTCCCACTTTTATTTTTTTTTTTGTATCCTCTCACCAGTTGTTATGGCACATGGATATTCATGGTGAGGATGAAGCATGAAATCTCTATTGAGGCCACACCCATGCGATAATATTTAATGTTTAGAATAAATTCAAGTGTACATAAATTATTTTCATTATTCTACTTAATGAGGGAATTTAAGGCTCCTCCGGCTCCACGCGCAGCTCCAGAACTTCGCTGCTTCGTACTACCTTCAGGATAAGTGCACCGGGATTCTCCAAAACTTTGTAAATACTCGATGCTGACACAACAGTCTCGCCATTTACGTGGGTTACGATGTCACCGGCTTTCAGGCCACTACTAAAAATTAAAACCCACTTTGGAGAATGTTTTTTCTTTCTCGAGTATCGGATACCACTTTTTTATGAGAACTATAAATGAGCGCGGAGTTCAGGTGTGGATACCACATTATAAGCCTTAGAAATTATAAATTTACAACTACATATTATACTAAATATATTAGATATATGTTATATGCATTTAATTCCGTCTAATTTCTAATTTCTAATGAGACAATAATTACTTTTCCTGAATGAAATGGAAATGTATAACAATCCACCCGCGTACCTTCGAAATTTTCAAACTAAGATATTCTCATTTTGGTGTATCGTATTACGAGAGTTGTTGGCCCTTTTTATCCCACAAATTGGCTTTCAAAATTCCCTTTTACAACTTACATGTACGCCGGCGACCCTAGCATGACTTTCCACACTAAAACACCGTGTCTGACACTCGGTGGTATGTTATTATTCCTCTGCTGGAGTTCAAAGAGAATATCCGGCGTCAGAGTCAGCATTGTTATACCCATGTACCGTCGCTTGGCCGATTCACTGGTATTTTTAATTCCTGTAATGCACGGTAAGTAATTGCAGTGTAATAAATTGTTGGGCTTTTTTAAATTGAAAATAAAAATAGATAAAAATAAACAAGCCAGTCAGTTTTATTACCAGTGTTGTTTCGCCTTGCTTCCGCTTTCTTCAGGAATTCTTTAGCATAATCGATTGGAATCGCGAAGGAGATACCAGCTGTGACCTTCATAGCATTTATTCCAATCGCCTCACCGCTCAAATTCACCAGAGGGCCACCAGAATTTCCAAACTAATTTGGGAAATAATTTAATCACAGGGGCTTTTACTCAATTTATTTTGTTATGGCTGTATTTTATGGGGGTTTCGTGTGCCAGTTTTTCCCTAGCAGATTGGTTATTGCTTTTTCAATTGATATTTTATTATTGTTATTACAAACATTGCGTTATTTAATGAAGCAAGCTTAATTGATCATTCATTCTACGTCAATTATATCAATTAGTTCCATTATTGGACGGACTTTAATCTCAGTTCTCATTTACGATTCAAAATATCCCCCCCCCCTCTCCCACCCATTTTCTTTCAGCGCAAATTTACAGCGAATTTATCGATCGAATTTGGTCATTAGAGCCCGCGGACTCTCTCATCAAACATTCATCCGTATTTACCAACTGTCAGCGAACGAAATCAGTGGACAATCATTGGCTTGATTATCTTTAATCAGACCGAGGAAATATTGGAATTAATTCGCAAGCGCAACTGTGTTAATTCACAAATTTTCATCCTCTTCTGATCGCGGAAAATGAACTTACCGTAATTGCAGCGTCTGTCTGGATGTAGCCCATTTGTTTATGATGTAAGCCCAATTCGGTGCTCTGTCTATTGACGCTGCTGACAACTCCACTGGTTATTGTGTTGCTCAGGGCCAAGGGAGATCCAATTGCAACCACAAATTCACCGGGGCGTATATTTGAAGAACTACCGAGTTTCATTACAGGTAAGTCTGTCTGCAGAAATACAAAAAAACACCCAGACGATTATTTAATTGTAAACGCTGGGTTTTTCGTAAATATGGAATTGGCATGCCATTTCAATCATTTGATATGATTTCGTTCTCAATCGTACGAGCCTTTTTTAAAGTGAATTGTAGGAAAAGTTTTTCAATCCGTGTCATTACAACAATTCTAACACGATCAACATCGTTACTTTTTGCATCACTGACATTTTTTTCTCTCCTGATTTCTAGCCATTTCATTGGTAATAAGCTTCCGAGAGGAAACAATTCCAAATTCCATTAATTTTGAAATTAAAAAATTAAAAAACAGTCATATCTCGGAAACTTTCTACGTCAGAGTACGGAAATCTTAATTGATCTTGATAGAAGATATCATGATAAATATTATGAAAAAAAGTAATTCATCCGAATACTTTAGAAAGTATTCAACATAATAGTTTTTAACAAAAAGGTGGATATCATCTGAATTACTCATCTGATTCAACCCTTCAATATTACGCTGCTGTAGAATCGTAGGGCATACAATCATACCCAATTCCCTGTTCATATTTTCCATTTTCTGGGACTTGTTGGCGTGTCCATACTTTTCAATAAAAAAGAAGTGTTGATGAATTGTCTTGGAAGATATTATCGTAATGAATACTGGGACAATTAATTACTGAGTCGATTGAGCTGAAATCGCGCTCACAAATGCTCCAATGAATACCAATGCATTCGTAAGTAAAAAACCTTGAGAGATATTTTTTAAAAACATCAAATTGAAACAATATATTTGCTACGACACAGACCTTATTTATTCGAACAGTAGCCAAATCGCTCTGCATATCGACGTCCTCCACAACTCCCGTGTAAGTCGACCCATCCTGCAATCTTACCTTTAAAAAAAATTCATGAAAATATAATGAATATGAGGATCAATGTAAAGGACACGAAGACACTGATCTCTATTTACTGAACGATTTGGAATAGGAAACGGAAAGGACTACCTGGGACAGGGGCAGGTGTTACTAGACTTACATTTACCTTAACTTGGATATTTGGCTTATTAACGACCACATGAGCATTTGTAAGGATTAATCCGTCTGCAGAGACGATGAAACCCGAGCCGTTGCTGGTGGTTGCCGGATGACCTGTGAAAAAGTCCATCCTATTCTCCAATTAATCATTAATCCTGAAAGATTTTCCCGTGGAATTCTATTCCCCTCATATAGGCCATGAGAGTCACGGTAATAAGGATCATGAGAATTGAGAATTCACTTCAACCTCTTCTGTTTCATTAGATTAATTAGGGTGCTCCCTAACTCATTAAAACAATTCAATGAATCAGTGCTTCAAGAAATAATCAAGAGGTAGCTGCTATGAGGTATATTAGTTAATTAATTAATTGTCTAGGATATCACCCAATTGACTCATCACCCACTGCATTCAAAACTCACCGTTTCTGGTCTTTGATCTCAATGTAGACCACAGATGGCGCTGTCACCTCAACAACATCTGCGATGAAATTATATTTTTTACGATTTTGGCTGATATCAGTGAGGAAAAAATTGTTGCTTGCGTGAACACTCGGTAACAGCATTGAGCCGATATTCGAAGAATTCATATAATCCGATAATTCTCTCCTCCATTTGTACAGTAAATAGCCAACGCCGAAAACACCCCCGGATGTCAGAACCCAGGTTAGATTAATGTTTTTCTCACTCCCTTCGTTTTCTCCACCGTCATCACATAATTTTGCATTTTTGTTGTTCAATAGTCGAGGTAATGTCGATACCACAAGCGATCTGTTGTAGAAAGTTTGATTTTTCCGGAGACTAGTGGATATAACACGGGATAAGGGCGCGGCCATTTTTCACTTCTCACTCGCCGCGGAATTGCGTCATTAATTTTGAATTTTAGAATTTTAAGACAGAAAAGTCAGTGAGAGAATTTTCTTATCCGCAGGGAATTTTCTGTATTTATTGTATATGAAAAAAAATAGTTATTTGCATTAAAAATTCAGCCTGGAAAATTAATATTCGTCCCTGAAATCAGTAGTAACAGCCCAAAAGCGGAAAAGGTCAGACCAAAAAAGGAACAGATCCGAAAGTAGAAAGGGAGCTTTCCACTCCAGAAGACACCCTCAGCACGTGACCCTTCGTCAGCGAATTAAGGGCTGTCTTCCAAAGGGGTCACGTAACCACATTGATTTTTCTAATTACAAGCGATATAATTTTTTGATCTTAATGAAACCAAATCTCTATCTTGGATTTCGTCATTCATCGTAACCAAGAAATGACTTTGTCCCTAATTAGAAAAGTCAATTTGGTTCCGTGAGGCCCCTGCATGACTTCCTTTAATTTCCAAACATTGAAATAAAAAAATATTCTCAAAATGTATTCTCCGTTTCTTCCAAGAGTCCAATAAAAATTCGAGGAAATAAATGAAAGCCAATGACAGCTCATCATCAATATTGCAGATTTATTTATAATGTAATAGTGATCCACCAATAGTAGCCCTTTTCAATGTAATCGAGATTCATTGTTCATTCTCCGGAGAAAGCCTTGGGTACTCCTGTCCAATTTTTCGATCGTTAAATTCATCACTGATTCTGCAGGAAGAATCCACGTGACAGTTCTCTGCAAGAAATAAATGAATAAAATTAAAAACAATAGAAAAATAAAATAAAAATAAAAATACAAAATAAAATAAAATAAACGTTCTTGGGGGTATTGGAACAATCTGTGGGATGTTTTACCTTGTGAACAGCAAATTCCATTAGCAGCACATCTGCCTGTATTGTCTCGGCACATGGCGAAGCCTGCGATGCACGGACGAGAGTACAGACTCTCGGTTCGACATTTATAGGTCTCCGGAGTACTTATAAAGCAGCCAATCGCTGTTCCGCAGCAGATATTAGGGCCAAAGCACTGGCCTTGATGTCCAGGGCCACAACTAGGGCACTTGAAGGATTAGGTATTACTTTTTATTCTGCAGGACAAGAGCCGGAGGCTATTTTCGGTAACCGGTTAGTGCTCTCTGGACAAAATTTCCCGTGACAGAATCTCCTGGGGGAATAGTTTCTCCCAGACTGAATGCACCCACGAAAAATTTCCTCCCAACAAAATCTCTTGAGAAAATTTTCTCATTTTCTTACTGAATTTAATTGAGGAAGAGAAAATAGCTGAGAGATTGTTGTTCGTTCGTTCAAGTATGTAGATCTGTGAATTTTACGTCAATCGACGTATTTTATTGAATCGTATAGTTCATTATCCTGAATTATTCTAACAGTCCGTGTTCTAGTGACATTTATTCAATTTTCCAAATTTTTTTTCCACTTCTCTGCCTAAGTGAACTATTTAATCCAAACGATATTGAGAAAAACTTAATATGCAAGAAAAATTTTTTATTCAACTCTTTGAAAGACTTTTTTATGAGGTGAAACCAGCCCTCTCGTCTTAACATTCTCTCTAAAGAAATAATAAACACTGTTCTTAAGATATATTCCTGTGTAATATTCCTAAGATGAGCACAGCGAAAAGCATTATTTTTGTACAACAAAATCTCAAGAGATCATGAAAATAAATACCTCTGCAGCCAGGCTGTGCAGTGAGAGCAATGGATTTTCACCCCTCTTGCCCCCTCTGGGACAATTTGTGATGAGACAAGCGAAACTAACACAAACTAGCGCGGAAATAATCAAAATTATTTTCGACATGTTTAAAACTTTGAAGGGATTCGTTGACTATTAGCGCTTGATGTTGACAGTGCTGAAGTTGAAATCCTACTGCTGTAGATACACTGGAGAATTCTATATTTATACAACTCGGGGAGATTTCACATTCCTTGAGGGGATTTCGCATGGGGGTGGCCACAATAGAACACTCTAAGGATTATGATAATTATTTTCTGATTCAATGAAAAATGCAGCTCTGTTGAATTTTAAAAAGATGGTTCATTCACTTCAGATTTTTCAATCGTCGTTTCTTCAATTTTTTCCCTCGTAAATCTCCATTCCCAGTTTTTTCCTCGGAATTTTTAGATTTAATTTTCTTCTGCTTGTTGCTCTTCACTTCTGAAATATCTGCCGCGATCTTTATTTTTTTCCTCTTCTCCATCGAGGGGTTTCCTTCGCCCTTACGTTTTTTGGAAGACTCATCGTTAGGGCAGTCCTTTGCAATGTGATCTACAACAATGAATATTGATATCAATTTTTTATTTGCACAATCAATTTCTTCATAAAATTGAAGAATTTTCAATAAGAATTTTCGACATTTTTATAAAAAAATTCATTCAGAATTAGAATGTTACGAAAGTCAATTTCGCTGGAAATTGATTTCATCCCCAGTTGAATCTAAGGAAGTCTAATAAAAACATAAATACCTGTTCCACGACATTTAAAGCACTCGCCGGTAATTTTCGGTTTGATTCCACAGACATGCTTCTCGAGAACGCATCGTTCACATTTATCACAGTGCTTCCAAGTGGGTTTAACACATCTGTTACAAATTTTACAATGTCTGTAACGTCTTCCATCCTTCGATGTACACGATTTACATAATTTACAGTGTTTATTCTCTCTCGCCACCCACTTATTACATCGCTTGCACCACTTGTACCCGTCCTCCGGTAATTTCAATAAATTTAACGATACATTTGTGAATATACGCACTGGGGAGCCGTACTTTCTACCACTCGAGCCTGTCACGAAGAGAGGGTGATTTTCATAATCAACTTTGTAGTCCGACATCTTCAGATCTTTGAGGCCACCATCGAGTCCCCGAGGATTTGATTTATTCTGCATTATGGATTCCATGAAATATGGAAATATGAAAAATATCTTCAGTATCTCGTCATTATCGAGTTTATTGAAAGTCCTGTGAGAATCTGTTATTGACTTTATCGTCTGGGACATGAACTCCACTCGACCACCGAATGGGGGGTCACAGACCAGAAACATATTCTTTCCATTGTCTTGGGTGAGAAAATCCTTAAATACTTGGTGGGATTCTTCGGTGAAGAAGTGGTGGTTGAAAAGATTGTACCAGCAGAAGCTCAGGGGTCCAAAAAAATTGTGCTGATGAGTAAAAAAAAAAGCTGATTTTACTATTACTTCATTTTTTTTATGAAGTGTTTAATGAATTCGGCTTGAAGAGGAGTTTTAGTAGTTGTTTAGATTTTCAACAATTTTTTTAAACTTCAAGACAAGAAGTAAAAGTCATCGGATAAAATAAAATTCATTTTAATTGGGTCCACAGAAAGAAATATTGTATTTAATCGAAATAAATATATATAAGAAAAATTAACTAAATTAAAGAATGAAATCATATTGTTAAGCATTTCACTCACATATCTGCCATCGAAATCGAGTAAAAGACTTGTCATCTCCTCGTGATTCTGGGTAATGTATTCATGTATTCGAGGGGCACCGATGCACAAGACATGTTTCGCTCCAGCCCCTATCAATAAATCAACGACGTCAGCTGTCGCTTTCTCCGAGAACATGTACTGGGCCTCTTTCTTCGGGTCAGACAGGGCTTTCAGGATTTTCGTGGGATTCTTTAACTGATCGTCGGTAACTCCAGTTATCAAGTCGTGATCCTTGTGTTTCGTGATCTCGTTGAGGAAGAACAGTCTGCCACAGGTGTGACAATAGCACCTGTTCTCCGGGCGTTCAGACATTATTTCATTCAGTCTTAAGAAATATTTCCTGTGATTGTACTGCTGAATGAACTTTTTCGATTCTTCTCGCCACCCATTCTTCTGGATTTTAGTTAGTTTGTCGGTTTTTTCTAGGTAAAAGCTGCAGAGTTTGCGGTCCCTGCAGGCTGAACAGGCGTAGTACTGCTTTATTTCCCCATTTACTCGCCTTCCGAACAATAATGTTGGACCTATAATTACATTAATGAAAAAATAAAAATCCCTTTCCTTAAGTCCAGAATGTTTTCTGAACAAATTGATACAGAAAAGGTTGCATGATTTACATAGATTTTATTCTACCAAGACTAGAAGAAATCAACGATGAAATGATGGATAAAAAATCATTTCTGACGATATTATTCTCTAGTACAATCTTTCAAGTAAATCCAGAGCAGATAGAACAATAATTAGCGCAGGGCATTGCTCACGAAACTGATAAGCTCCAATTGAAAATAATGTGAATTACCATGGACACACTGAGGATGATCCTTCAAATTTCCCCAAAAGCACTCAACACCAGAACCCGAACCTTCTGAACCCATCTTTCCTCGGCCTCCGAAATTCTCATTCAAAAAACCCACGTGCGCTCAGCACCACATAAACAACTATTGGAGGTTAGGAACAGTTTTGTGGTTGTTTGCTCATCGGATAAAACAGTCGATGAAAATGTAAAACAGGAATTGCTTACTGGAAAAAACAGAGATTCTAGGGAATTACGAATGCCTATGGATGCCGCTTCGGTAGCATTTGGCACCATTTTGTACATGAAAATTTCAGCCAATGAAAGACACGTTTCTTACATCCCATTGGTTTCTGCTGTTAACCAATCATTATTGAGTTTTTCTGTCGCCGCTCCATTTGCGCTGATTGTCCACCTAACCTCATCACAAGGAGAATAAAAATGACAGCTCTCAATCAAATTGTAACGCTGTACCAAAATTTGAAGCAGGAGTGGACAAAGACGCCTTGCAATCTTAAGAAATGTGGAGAATTACTCAATCAATTGAAGGTAAAAATTATCAGCCAGCAATCATTGGACTAAAATCCTAACCTCACTTGTTTGTATCAAATTTGTTTGTCATCATTCCATCATTACGAATAATTTGTTCATAACGGATGACAATCTGCCATGAGGAGTACACTAAAATGTTAAACAAATATTTATCCTTCATTTTTATCTTCATAGGTGGGCCTTACTCATTTAATGTTTCTACCAACATCAAACAATTTGGCATCACAAAAGGAACTTCTCATTGCAAGTAAGTTATTTTCATTTTGACTGAAGTACTAGATTAATTCCAATCGTTACTAAATCCAATCGTAAAATTTGTCGATTACTGAGTAAAGTTTATTTACCCATTGAAGAAAGATTTCCCAAAAGTTGGGTAATTTTTCTCGAACGAAGAGATAACTTGTACTGAACAGTCGATAAATTTTACTGATGGGTACATTAAACAAATATTTGACTATCCATTTCACCCCAAAGCCTCTTCTCTCGATATAAACATCAGTGGGTCTTTCCCCAGACGATAATCCCTAAAATTATTTTTAACATTATCCTAGGAGACATCCTGGAGATCGGAGCCCAATGGAGCATCGCAGCGGAAGACATTCCCTCCTTCGAGCGTTACATGGCCCAATTAAAATGCTACTACTTTGACTACAAATCATCCCTTCCTGAGTCGGCCTACAAGTATCAACTTTTGGGTTTGAACCTCTTGTTTCTACTCTCTCAGAATAGAGTAGCAGAGTTTCACACAGAATTGGAACTCCTACCCTCCGATCAGATCCAATCGAATGTCTACATCAGACATCCTCTGAGTCTGGAGCAGTGTCTCATGGAGGGATCCTACAATAAGATCTTCTTAGCTAAGGGCAACGTTCCGGCAGCGTCCTATACATTTTTCATAGATATTCTTCTCAATACTGTACGCGATGAAATTGGTGCTTGTATGGAAAGTGCTTACGACAAGGTCTCACTCAAGGATGCAGCAAGAATGCTTAATCTTAATTCAGAGCAGGACACTCTAGCGTTCGCCAATAAAAAACAGTGGAAGCTCGCCAAAGACGGGTACTTCTACTTTGGTCCAACTCATGAGAAGAAGACGGAGGATCCCATACCATCAGCCGATCTCGTCACCCTTGCAATTGATTATGCCAGGGAACTCGAGATGATTGTATAATTATTTTTTGACTCATGTCTTATCCTTTATTTCTACGGTTTCGTTTTTTCCTGTAAGCTCGTAACAGAATAAAATTTCTAATAACTCAAAATTATTTGTAATTCATTCTGAGATCTCAAAGTTGCAAAGCGCAGTATATTGGTCCAAATCGTTAGGAACGTGGTCTTACAAAAGCATTTTCTAAGTTTTTATTGTCAGAAGGTCAATTTCCAAGTCTATTAGCGGTGATAATTGTTTGAAAGAATTTCTAAGGAAATAAATGTGAATGGAACTATTCATTGAATTACCTAAGAAGGAATCGGAACTTACTAAGGAACTAGCTCCCTTGGGATAGTCTCAATAATATCGTAGTTTCAAACAATTATTCTAGTAAGAAAGATACAATTTAAAAATTTTTAGAGATTCGAGGACAGTTATCTTAAGAGCTTTGATGTCAAATTAAATGTTTAAAATACTGGAATCATTGGGAAATCACCAGGTCTAGCACCAGAGTGCAATGAAAAATGGCATGAACCTGAGTAAATTATGAAGAGACATGTTTTCGTATTCTGTCTACGAAATGAGTCCAGGCATGTTAACCCCCTTTTCCCCTATTTCATACTAGAGTTCAGATAATTCCATTCACGGTTCAAGTTATACCATTTGAAAGGCCGAGTTCGACTGAACATGACTGAGAATCACTTCCAAACCCCCAACAACACAAACATGATTACAATTACCAGCTAAGAATAATAAAACCTCGAATGACATTTACATAAGAACTGGACTTTACTGTATACACTCAATCCTCTATCTCTCCTTCTCCAAGGATTTCCAAAGCATATTCAACAAAGACAGGGCGAGAGGGGTGGCCTCTCGGTGTGGTGGGGTCCGTGTCAAATCTGGTGAAAATCAAACATGGCGTCAGCTAGGTTATCACCGTGAAGTGTTGAACAGTCAATAATCATTAGTTCTCTCAAGTTTATGCGAATTGTTTCATCAAGGATTGTTTGATAGAGACCATTGTGTTCTCGGAGAGACATCGTCGTCGCTCTGATAACCACTCATCCTAAAACACTCGCCCGTAACCCCCGGTGATCCGCGTGCAAACGGCATCGTAAACAGTGGTTTTACTCGGGTGTCCGCTAGTTCCTTTTTTTTTTTGTTCAACTCTTTTCCACATTAACTTTTTCTCGTGTAAAGAATATAACACACCCTGCTGGGAACACCGTTGCAATTCATTTATACAAGTTTATGTGGGCTTAATGGGGTTGATTGTTGATGTGTGGCGACAGAAGGAGGGCGGAGAACCTCGTGGAAGGATTCAAGAAATAATTGTCTTACCGGTTTGTCGATAATTGAGATTGGGAGATGTGCTCGAGTTATCAGAGGCTGTGAGTGAACTTTCATGGAGTTGTGAAAGCATTTTTAGTGCAAGAAACAAGTAAATTGTGCAATTATTGTATCCTCGATGATTTTATTGTTGACGTAAATTAGTCTTTAGTGTTGTGAGGAAATTTGACAACTCTTGAATCCTTGTGAGGCCCCTCGAGAGGATTTCTGACCCACTGGCAAGACTCATCAAGACTGGGGAATGAAAAACGAATCACTGAAAATTGTAATTATGTTATCGTGTTACAATTTTGATCTAGGCCTGTTCAATTTGATGGCGAATAATTAAATTGTTGTTAAAATGTTCCTGAAGATGATGGTGTTTTTGTAGTACGTCTTCTGGGTAGTTTCTCAGGAGAGACATGATAAAACAGAGTGGAGTGACAATTTTATTGATAAGGTGAAGATAGCAAGGAGGAATAGGGTCATAAGTTAGGCTGTTGGAGAAGTGTCAGACATATGCCGCCAGCCGGGCTATCGGCTAAAGGCTTGTCTACCTTGATGGACCACGGACAACCCGATGCTCGTCATCGGAGCGAGCGACTTCTCTTGCATCCCGAGAATGGGGGCTCGCAACCGAATACACCGAGTACAGCCGCCTCTTCACCGAGATATCATAACGCTCACAACAGGGAAGCCACGTGAGTAATTCCTTGAAAGTAAATGAATGTTGATAAAAAAAAAATAATAATCAGGTTGGATAATTCTGTAAGGAAATCCTGAATTATTGTGAGTCCGTAATGACCATTCAAGTTTGTAATTCTCTCGAGAGAAAGGAATCTCGAAGCTTAATGTCAGAACATATTTCTTGTGGAGAAACCTCACCGCAGAGAATGACTCGAATGACGTCTGTAAGTCTTCTCCATGTAAATGTTTTAATTATTCATAATAATGTGGTTAAATTTGAGTGATTGGATAACTGGGTGATGACCCAAACCACAAAGTTAACGTGACTTTTTTTTACTAATGGGGGATCATTCGCACTGACAATCGTACATATTTGATTTCAATATCATTTATTTTAGAGAAAAGATTATAATTATCATCTATGGAATGAAGCAGAGTAACCGAATCCAGATATCATTTTGAATCAATAGAGAGTTCAAGTGTCTTGTTAGGAAAATAGAGGATGTAAATAATGGTTGACGAGGCTGTATGTATTATTCGCCTATTTTGGCTACACAGAACCCTTTAAATTGATACCGATACTGGACTAAATACAAACAATGATAATTTTATTTTGATCACGCTCAGTAGTTGGATTGATGTAAAAGTCTATTGATTTATCGTTTCCCTCCTATTGAAATATTGAACATTCCAACATTACCTGAGTGGACATAAGCAAAAATTATTGATGGAGAATTTCAATAAAAGACTACAAAAAAAATTTCACGATTTATCGCGTCAAGCACGAGAGAATTCATTAGTTAATTAGTGAGAGATTGTGATGCTCATTTAGTTCACAGGAATGTGGATTTTTCCATCCTATTCATCGAAATATTAATCTTTTTTTATATTTGTTTTTTGAATTGTTATTTTTATCTCCTAATTTTTAAATGAAGTATGTGATAGCAATAATGGAACCGCTTGCTAAGTTCAGCCAAAAGATAAGGCAATTATCTCCAATATGGATTTTCGATGGATATCTCAGAATCCGCAGACGGACACCCCATTCGGTGGGAGCTTTTCTGAATAACAGAGGGGCAGATAAAAAATTGGTTCCTCGAAAAATTGCGATATCTCCTTTTCATGCTTTGGCCAAAATCAAAATAACTAATCACTACTTCATCGTCTTTTATCAATTTGATCTTGTCACTTTATACTTGAAAAGTCAGTCAATAAATTATTTAAGCATTTGTACAATTCAACTTTAAAAAAATCAATAAATTTGTTTCTGCCAGAAGTCTGTCTTATCCAACAAAAACAATATTTTTATTCAATTGTAATACAATGACTGATGTCCATAATTCCTTTGCTTTCAGCTACGGCTATTCGTATGATCGTGCATCATCAAACAACATGTCTGACAGCAGCATGTCAGATACACATAGTGGCGGTACAGCAAGGACTGTGTCTCAACAGACAAGTCCTTCACACGCGACCCACTCGTCATCCCACTCTAGACAAGAAAAATGTTCGGTGATTGTCACAGTAATGTGGAAATATATTGCACAGAGTGAGGATGAATTGACACTTGAACCTGGTGAACAAGTTGAAGTGCTATCAAAGGATTCAAAAATATCGGGTGATGAAGGCTGGTGGACTGGTAAAATTGGTGGAAAAGTTGGCATTTTTCCGGCAAATTTTGTTATTGAAACTGATCGAATATCAATATTTGATCATGTACAACCGACAGAGATTGATTTTCAAGAGTTGGAGCTGGAGGAAGTCATTGGAGTTGGCGGTTTTGGCAAAGTTTACAGGTAAAAATCATTTCTTCATGTCGTTGCATTATTATAAGGTCCCTTCATCACTCAATCGACAATAACAGTCCGGCTTAGAAATGTAGAGCGAGATAAGTACTACAACAAATGTGCTTGCGGAAATCCCGCTATGTCTCTCAGATTCGGAGTTATTTCTTAAAAATGTGATTGGGAGATAAGTCAACTTATCTCGTTCTGCCACTTCGTTACTAAATTTACTTCTTCTTCAAAAAAATTCCATCATTTGATCAACTGCTTCCTATTTATCACTCCTGTAAAATCATAGATTATCCAAGTTTTTGATTAATATCCCCATAATCGATCGACTTTCTAGGGGATATTGGAGAAAAAAAGAGGTAGCAGTAAAAGCAGCACGTCAAGACCCCGACGAAGAGCCGAGTGTCACTCTGGAGAATGTCCTTCAAGAAGCCAAACTCTTCTGGCTTTTGAAACACGAAAATATCGTCCAACTGGAAGGAGTCTCACTAAAAATTCCCAACATGTGCCTCGTCATGGAATACGCACGAGGTGGCAGTCTAAACAGAGTCCTCAGTGGTCGTAAAATTCCTCCCGACGTGTTAGTCGATTGGGCAATTCAGATCGCCCGAGGCATGAACTATCTCCACAATGAAGGACCCATTCGATTGATTCACAGGGATTTGAAAAGTTCAAATGTTTTATTGAGTGAGCCAATAGAGAATGAAGATCTTCAATGTAAAACCTTGAAAATCACGGATTTTGGGTTGGCGAGAGAAGTTGATAAGACCACAAGAATGTCAGCCGCGGGAACCTACGCTTGGATGGCCCCAGAAGTCATAAAACAAAGTACTTTTAGTACCGCAAGTGATGTTTGGAGGTAAAAATTCAAAATATGATAATACGAAATGCCTGAAAACTTTTTAAAAACCACTTGATGCTACTGACTATAATAACAAGAATAAGGATGGCCAAGTACTTCCACTATTTTTTGTCCAGCCAAAATCAATTTCATTGCTTTCATTGAACATCAGAACTTTGCATTGAATCTCATTTAAATATTTGCTTACGGGATTTCATAATTTCAACTGCGCCGATCTGAATTTCAGTCTAAATGCTGAAATATTTTGATGCACTGTAAAAATCTGAAGAAAATTTTTATAGTTTGATCGGGGAAGATTTATGAAGTAATTCAAACGATTCAGAGGCTAATTTGAATGTCAGATATTAATCACTGTGTAAATTACTGTGTATTCTAGCTACGGCGTTCTATTATGGGAGCTTTTGACTGGTGAAACGCCATACAAAGGCATCGATGCACTTGCCGTAGCCTACGGGGTTGCAGTCAACAAACTGACGCTGCCTATTCCTTCGACCTGCCCTCAACCTTGGAAATATTTAATGCAAGCATGCTGGTCTTGTGATAGCCACGGTCGGCCAGATTTCATCAAAATCCTGGAAGGACTTGATGATGTTAGGAGTGCTTTTGCTGCTACTCCCCATGAGTCCTTCCACACAATGCAGGAAGACTGGAGGCTGGAGATCGAAGAAGTTCTTCATGGATTGCGCATGAAAGAAAAGGTGATGATAAAAATTTATTCACTTGTTTATCGATTGATTAGTTATGTGACATCACAAACGAGAATAAGAATGAACTTCCATGAATTTTTTTCGATTTTCTACTTTCAATTTGCTTATCTGATTAATTAATTTTTCATTCCCAACTCTTCGGAATGACGCGCAACAAGTTAAACTTAACTGTTAAAAATCAAATATTTCAAATGTTTGGGAATGATGTGAATCAGACAATCAAGCGCGGGCCAACCACAAAATGGCTCGACCCGACCTAATCCAATATTGGGGCCCGTATTGCCCCCAATGAAGGACGACCATATTTATATCTCCAGATACGGTATAAAGTTATCTTTGAGCAGAATGGATATGTTCAATAATTATCACTTGACTGATACTACAAATTAGTAATTACAACTTCTCTGATTCCTAATGATTACATGCAATCGCCGAAAATTAAAATCTACCCGATTATCTTTTAACATAATAGGATACACATGTTATTTATTATATTCTTTTTTTTATGCTGTACAAAAGGCATGTCGGTCATTTGAAGAGGTAAGAACGGTTTTAATCTTAAATATGTGGTTTTGAATATGAAAATTCTATACTGAATTCTGTTTGTTTTTCTTGATAATATTTGGGGGACCTTTTTCGTTCACTGTGCCCTCATCTCGTTGGGTTAATACATTAGATCGTAAGGTCTTTCACCAATTCTGGTGCCTGTAGCTGTACATCTGCCGCTATAAGACCCACACATAATAACTTTGGGTCTTTCCATATAACCCCAGCTGCTATTGCCTTCATTGTGACCCCTTTGAAGGTTTATGGCCCTCAATATGATCTTTATGAGCCTTATTTTGTCCTTATCAGCTGCAATGTCTTCTTCGCGTCCTTCATTGGAATCCTCGTGTCCATTAATGTTGACACCTCAACTTCGAGATGTCTATTTAATAAGTAGAGATATTTGAAGACTGACTGCACCGATACTTGTCATTAATTTCATTATTGGGGGTCAACCTAGTGTCCTGACCAATTTTATATATTAATTAGTATCAGAGTATTCTAATTTCCAAGTTCTCTGTCATTAATATTAACGATTTTTATGGAATATAGGAACTGCGCTGTAGAGAGGAAGAACTGACGAAGGCCCAGGTACAGCAGAGACAGCAAGAGGAAAATCTGAGGCAGCGTGAGGAGGAATTGGCAGCTCGAGAAATTGATCTGCTTGAACGTGAAATAACTGTCATGATGATTCAACAGCAGAGTACACCTACACCCAACAAAAGAAAAGGGAAATTTAAAAAATCCAGATTGAAACTCAATAAGAAGGAACCTGGAAGCAATATCAGTGCACCTTCAGGTACGTCTTTGGAATTTTTTTTTTAACTTGATGGACCTGCAAATGTTACCCATATTTTTGCATTAGTGATATTGCTCTTAAATTTTTCGTTCCTTGTAGTATATGACGTGACAATAGCTACTGCATTGCTGTCTATTGTTGGGATAATGACAATACACAAACTCATGTTTTGAATAGCATAAATACGTGTCGTATTATTCAGACGGTAAAAATTATAGGATTTGGCAGCGATGTGAAAATACCTTCGTGAGAAAAAAGGCATATCATAGAGTGCAACATTTAAAGCACAAAAAATTATAAAACATTTATCGCAATTAACAAAAGTGAAAGCCAAATCAAATTGCATTTTTTCTTTGAGACCTCTTAAAGACTAATCAAATTCAATTTTTTATTCACCAGACTTTCGCCACACGATAACCGTTCAGCACACAGCCCTGGATCGCAAGAACCGGAACCCTTCTCGCCCCAACAGTCCACCAGGCTCACCCTGCATACCTCGATTACGTGCAATTGCTTGTAAGCCACCACAGCCAGACTAAAATCCAAAAATATTACTGACCAGACCAACAAAAAGTCAATTTTGCATTTAAGAATGTGACACAGTAATCTGGCACCAGACAATTGAAGCAAATCCTCCTCCTCCTCCTCCCCCTCTTACTATTCCCTGTCATATTAAATCCTAAAGTATTGCTATCCCAGAGACTAAAGCCGTAGATCATTTACTTTGAAAAGAAATTGTTGTCAGTTTTGTCGTTTGAGTGCCTATTATTTAGAAATATTTTGTCAACGTATCCAAAGATAAATTAGAGAAGTAGTTAATTAGTACGAATTATTATTATTAGTTGTTAGTCAAACATCTGAGATCTCTCTTTTTATACTTTGAATGAATTTTTTCTTCATTGACATGCTCTTTCTTCACGTTATTTCTTCTTCTCTTCTATATTTTCTTTTTGTTTTCGTTTGTTTTTTTATTTCTGGCTTGGATTTAGTACCAGCAGACGGCGTTAAGGGTAAAACCTGGGGTCCGTCAACACTCCATCAACGTGAACGCGGTGCAATAATCACACAACCACCGAATCCAGCATCCCCTGGTGGTAAAAGATGGTCACGTTCAGCGCCAGATCTTGAAAAGACACCATTACGAACAGCATTACTGGCAAATGCTCAACGTTCCCCGCTTCTACAAGAAATAGGTAACCCAACTAGCAGAAAATTGTACTCATCAGCAAATAATCTTATCGGCGATCATGATAATCAACGTGATGATGACGATGACGACGATGATGACGATGATAATATTGATGAGGACGGTAGAGATTTGAGATTTTTAACTGAATTAAATGATTCAATGAGTGCTAAATCAGATAGATCGAAAATCGTAACGACCAATTGTGCATCATTCGTTATTATTAAGAACACTAGGACCAATAACTCTTCAAATAATTCCATAACTTCACAAATTGAGAGTAATTTCATGCATAGTGTAGCCTCGAGCCTCGTGGGAACAGCAAAAAGAGTTAAGAATAAAAGAAGAGAAAGAAGTAAGTCTAAAGAAGTTAAACGACGTGATAGCTCAGAATCGAGATTAAATTCCTTAGCTGACTTTTTCAGATCACCTTCAGGCTCTAGAAAAAGCTCGTTAGCATCATCAGAAAAGGAAGTTAAGAATTCAGTTACTGTTAGAACTAATGATAATGACGGTCTTGAGTCTAGTCCTGAAAATTCTATTGTCAAACCTGTTAGGCATAAATCTAGAAGTGGAAAGTCACCTTTAAGAGTCTTGAATAAAATTAGAGCGTGGAGTAGTCGTGATGCTCTTGATGGTAAACAACAAGTTAAAGTGGAGTATAGTGTTTTAGAAAATTCGGTTAATATCCCTGATCTCCCCGACAATGGCGACAGTCTTCCCAGTTTTTTGGCTGTCAATTCAAGGGAGGGCATTGATTTTGAAAATCTTGAGGCGCAGTTTTATCATGAGAGGGAAAAATCTATGAAATTTAGTGATAATATTACGAATAAGGAAACAAATTATATATTGAAAGACTTTGAGAGTAGGAGGGCCAGGTTTTCAACGGGTGAGGTTAAACGGGCCAAGAGTACTGAGTGTCTCGGGGATTCTGCGATAAATAACTTGAAGGGCAATTACGGTGGAACATTAGCTGAATCATTGAGAATAGCCAATTTAGTCAGATGTAATTCTGAAGGGACTGAAGGGAAGGCAGATGAGGGCAACGCGAAATCACCTGCCAAAAACAATTAATTATTTTAAAATTATTGGCAACAATTTCATTGCACATTCAGTGAGATATTTACGAAAAGGGAAATTAAAGATGATATGTGAATTATTTGACGGACAACGGATGCCGGAAGAGGGGTGAAGGAACTGTGCGAAGAGATTTTTCGGGGCGCAATATAATCGTCATCGTCAATCGAAAATTTATTTGTAAATTTTCTGGATGAAAACATCCCAATTTAAAATACTGACATAATTAATTATTCGAACTAATTGTGCGTAAATTTCGGTGATAATCAAGTTTTAGAGAATATGTCAACAGATTTTTTAAAAATATAATTTTCATGAACTGCGCGCAAAAGTCCGCGATTTTCCTCTCGATACATTAGTTTTTCATATAGGTACTTACAACATAATTTGCCTGAAATTTCTTCCATTTATTATCTTCTACTCTTCGTCATTTTGCTACGGAATCATTTGTCAAAAATTTATCTCTCAATCGCAGGCCTTTCCGAGGAAAATATCCATTCTGCGCGTAAGTTCGATATATTGTCACATTATTTAATTAATCATAAATGAATAATAAATTGAAATCAGTAATTAACATTGGATATTTAGTCGCTTTTATGATAATGAAATTTTTTTATTTCCATTGATTTTCACTTTTACTCGCAAACACCTGTGTATTCTTTTTTTTTTATTTTATTTTTTTTTATCCTTTGTTTTATGAATGCACATCGAGGTTCTTCTCTTCATTTATTCTCACTATCGTACGTCGTGTTTCAGTGGAATGCATGCATTTTTTCCGTACTATTGAATGCTTAAACGAAAAATATTTTACATCTTTTTTTTTTTATTTTCGAGGATTTGACATTTTATCTGTTCGGGATTCCATTTGTGTATTCAATTTGTTTATATTTATATTGAGCTCCATACAGACTTGGAAGTGTGAACGTCAATCATTGTGGATATTTTTTTACTATTAATTGATGATCTATTTAGTTTTACGAGTATATTTTATTTTCATCAGTCACTGAACGGCATTTGTTCCATAAAATTCCGTTACAATAGGATCGCCATTGAATAAGGAATCAATAACACAATTTTTAATATAATGAAAGCTTTCACGATTCAGTTATTGAACGTCTGAGTATCGTAATTAAATCGTTGATTAATATTAATGAAAAAACAAGACGGTGTGACTTAAATTGGATGAAATTTCTCTTCGGTCACCACAAGACGTGACTTGTTGTTCCATAATTTGTAATCCAAAGGAAGAAAAATAAAACAAAATTAATGAAATACATTTAATTAATTACAAATTAAAGTCAAACTGAATTGGGAAAAAGGAAAAGAAGGGAGATGGCAAGATTGTAAAGTAAAATTTATTGGTGTTGGTTTAATTTTTTTTCCTCCTTCCGTCCAAATTTATCTTCCTTCCTGGAGGTTTATAATTCTCTAATAACAGTAACTGTCTTCCTACTCAATTTCTCCGTTCCATCAGACTTTTCGAAGCAATTCCTCAATTATTTTTCTCACCGATTTTCTCAATTATCAGATGTTACTTGAATAAATGATTTCACTGTCTGTTTCTTCGTCAGCAAATTGATCTAAAATTTTGTCATCGATTTTTTTTTCACGCGTATGGACAATACAACTTTTTTAAATAAAAAATCATCGTACAATTAGAAAAAAAGTGATATGGCCACGATCATAGAAGACAAAATATGCACACATCTGTATTTAGACATAGTTTGTTTTTAAATAAAAGCTTTTCAGTTGGACACGTTGATTTTTTTGTTTTTACTTAATTTGTTTCATTTCAATCCTGTGTTTGCATGGCGAAATGTAATAAATTGTTTTATCTCGTTCAAGTTATTATGAAATTATTTTGGAAATAAGTGATTTCAAGGGCCTATATCAAAAAGCCTTTTTTAAACGAGATAATTCTCAATCTTAAAACAGGTTTTTTCGTCTAAAAATCATCACTTTCCGAGGTAATGGGATAACAACAGAGATGTTATATTCGACTTTCCGGTTACGTTTTACCACTTCAATACGGAATTTATGTTACGCTCGACCATTTTTTTCAATGTAATTACGTATTTAATATTCATGAAAGATGAAGAATGTCGAGCGTAAATCATAGCCTGCATGCTACTTCAAAGTTTCCTAACAGAATAAATTTTTGTCTTGTTGTTTCACTCAAATGGGCTGTGGTGATTATAGTCTTTCAATCCTATACAGCCATTAAACGAACCCAACAAGTTCCGTTACTGATAACTATAGATTATGAGTTTTAGTAGTAATTTGTAGTAGCAGCTACTGACATTACTGGTTTTATTAATATTTATTGATTACAATAATTCATTCATTTATACAGTAGTTCCATAGCTATTTACAAAGCGTAAATAATTTTTTGCATGTTTATTGAGTAGTGGGTGCAATTAATTAATTCAAAAGGCAAATGCATGTTAAGAAAAGAACAACCAGTGGAAAGTTGGTGGATAAAGGAAAACTTTCGTTCTAAACTTTAAAAATCACTATGTAAATACATAAGGTAAGAGATACAGTTTAGTGATGAACTATGGTTTTGCTCAAATTTTCGTGGATTCTGATACATTTGATCACGAATACCTGCAATGTTTCTAAATGAGAGTAAATAAATGTTAACTTCGGCTGAGGCCCTCCGGGAGGTAAATCCCTCAGTTAAATATTAGAAATGGAATATACAAATGAGTTATCAACGCAGCGCATTAAACTCGAACTCTTTTACTCTTTACTTAAAATTAACATGAGGAAGAAACATCTGTACCCGATGGATCTCCCCAGGAGACTAAAAGCTCACAAGTGACAAACACCGAAAGACGAGTCGTCGCCTAATAAAAGAGCCCGCTATTGTTTCTTCCTCAAAAATCATTGTATAGCGTCGGGTAACTCTCTCGCCGTCGACTCTGATTCGCTTTGATAACGCCCATTTTTAATTTCTAAATCAGACTCAATAATACAATGTTACATTAGAATATTTAAATCGCCTAAAGTTCATTGATCTAAAATAGAAACGTGAAAAAATTCAATACGTTATGTACTATCCCAATCAAAATCCATTGACCTTCGTCGAACAATTTTCTTTTTAATTGACATAATTTAGTTGATAGAAGCGTTTGAAAGTAGTAATTGGGAAACAGAATGAGGGTTGGATTTTCTAACGCGATGACCACAAAAAATTGGTCATTTCTATTCAGAAATCACTGAATAATGTGATGTTGAAGAAAGAAAAATGAATGATTTCTTCGAAACCGATTAAATGGATTGAATGAGAAAAAATGTGTAGTAACTAAAATGAAAAATTAGACGATTTTGCTGTGCTTAAGTTGATGCCTCTAATAATGAAGTTATCTACATTTTGAATGTAACTGGATGAGTAATGCTTGCGTTTTATCAATAAAGAAGATGCTCGAAGATGAGGAGTGAAGAGGAAAAAAAATTATGAATTAATTTTGTAGATTATTCAACGTTACCAGCGGATATATCCACGGAGTGGATACAGACGGATTATCCATTGAAACCGGGTCTTACCTCACCGTATATTATGCCAATGCCGGTGCCAATGCCAACGCTATATAATGGAGAAGCTAAAAAACCAAAATTAGGAGCAATTGAGTTATTGTTGTACAACATTGCTGCAATGCTCGCAGGGGTAGCTACGGGTTTCGATGTCAGGATGACGAATGTCTCACCAATTCATCCGAGATTACAGCCCAGGAGTGTCTGCGATGATGAAGAAACAGGGAAATGGTGGATTGACAATGGCTCCAATCGAAATTCGCCGTACTTGGGGGATGGCTATGAATTCAGCTCAAGTAGTGGATATCCGCACAATACTTACCACGGACCTGCACGTCATTACAGGTATGTGCACATGTATGCTTCTATTACAAAATGATTTAGGAATATTTTAATCCTATATTACATGAAAGGAAAACGCCAACCCTAGCTATGGGAATTGCTAGCTGTGGAAATCCTTGAATTTGACGAAAAATTTTTTCTTAAGCAGCACTAGTATATTTCATAGTCTGTAGTGCCATTTTTTTCAGTACAAATTAGCAATTTAATTTTTCGTGTGAATGAAAGTTTGTTTGTTTTTTAATTATTTTTCAGACCTTTTTTGAGTTCAATGGGTGGTATAGGTCCTGGTCTCCCTTTAAACGTGGAAAAACCTCTTAGATTCACAGACTCACCTCAGCATTATGCCTGTAACAGTACAACGGGTTCAAAAGTCCCAACACCAAGGCCACGAAGAAAGAGTTCAAGTGCGAGTGTGAACGATGAAGTCTATTCAGCTGAAATTGCTCGGGTAGATCGAATGGAGAGGGTGCCAGCTATTTACATGGGGAACGTACCTCCTTATCCGGAGTATGGTCCACCAGTTTACACCATTGTGCCTCCTGACTGGAATTATAAGCCACCACCAGAGTCCCCGTATTATTTGGCTCCTGATTACCAGTAAGTTAAACTCCTGCAGATTTTCTTGATGATAAAAATAAACAATTCAATGAATTTTTTCGTTATTGATATTAAATTAAAATGACAAAGAAGAGTTACTTGCACAGCTACGTAATTTCTCTATTCCAGTGACAGAATGGTAGAATGCCAGGAGTTTCCCCACGCCTATGACAATCCCAACAGCTTGAACAGTCTCGTCAGAGGTGCCTCCCGGGTCCCAGCCTACACTCATCATCGGACATCATCAAATGTCTCCAATACGAGCACCTCCAGCAACGTAAATCCTACATTCCACCTCGAAGATGAGTCCGAATATCCCCCTTACTCCCCCAGCCACTATTATCAACGCCTATCAAATGCTCCCTGTACAAATTTTGGATATCAAATTCAGGACCACAGCTCTTCCCCTCATCCCTACCTCAGTCGTCAAAGTTCTCACGAAATTAATTTAAATACAGGAGAGAGACCAAGTAATTTGGAAGTTGTCACTAGATTGCGATCGAGTTTGAAGAAGGCCAATTACACGTATTCACCGAATAAAAGCACAAGTAAAAATAATTCTGGCTCAGGAACACCGACCAATCATACACCCCCTGACTCATTAACGTCTGAGGACTCGAGTTACGTGTCTGCTAAGGACAGCCAGATATCGAGTAGCCGGGTTAGGTTTTCTCCTGTAACATTTGATCGAGATATTCCACGTGATCATCTTGATATTGCTCATACACCTGGACAAGAGACAATCACATCACCCCTTCACACTAGTCGTCGTTTGTCTAGAAATCGTAAGCCCAGTATCTCAGATCTCGACAGAGAATTTTTGTCATAGCACTGGCTCATTTAAGCCCCTTTCTCCTAATTCATCTGGCATTTTCATCTTGCATTACGTATTCATTATTAGTATTCTGTTTTAAGAGTTTCAGGAGAGGGGTACAAATAATGTATGCAAATACAAAAATTCATCGGCTATTTCAGAGAAGAGTGAAGAGTATTTACTCGGTTTTTTAAATTAAAAAATACACTCGTGAATGAGAAATTATCTTTGATGCTATTGAAATCTGCAGACATTTACCATGAAAACTCAATGTTTCACAAATACTTGTCATGGAAAATCGGATTAAAAAATATTTAAATGTTGTAGATATTCACATTCGCTCTCGATGCTCTCTTCACAATTAACATCCACAATAACCGACTGATAGACTCGAAAATTGAAGAACAAGAAAAGAATCCTCTTCCAAATATTTGTAACGTTCGAATGAACACTGCCTTCCTCAAGAAACTACTTTAGAAATATAGGAATGAATGTTGGAAATTCCATTAGAAAGTACTTTTTAGAATCGCAATAAAATCATCATAAACATTCCATTTACATTGGAAATTATCTCATTAACGTAATCAAAAACAGTCGCATTGTGTAGGTCTTGTGTGAAAAAAAAAATCGCTCGAAGTATAGGAATTATCAGTATTTTCTAGTGCATTTGATGTATATAAAGTACACATTCCGTATTATCAAGTAAATGCATTCGAATCGAAAGACTTTAACGTTCCAATGTGGCCCTCAAAGCGTATGTGCGGCATTTTGCCTGTTTTTAAATGAAACAAATAGGAGACATAAATTTTTATGGTGTTCAAGTATGATATTCTGCGGTGCTAGCTATCACGTATGTACTTATTGAACTCCCAGATCTGAGGAAATGGTTTATACGATGCTCCATTACTTCTCATCACACATTATTATTTCCGAAAGAGAAAATTATGTGAATAGTAAAGACAGCGTTGAATAGAGAGGAATTCATGGATGACGTACTTGCAGATTATTTTATGAATATTTTCTGATTGTCTTTTGACGATTTTTTAGTCAATTCAGTCGAGTATTTTCACATGATAATCTGCATAAAATTAGTAGTGATCTTTCTCTCTCTGTTATATTTCCCAGATTCAATTGGTACGTTTATAAATTGAACTGTCGGCTGCTAATGACACTGCTGTGTAATGTAACGCACTTAACGACAAAAGAACTAGTCTAAGTTATATTTATTTTCTATCAATTATAGTGTATTTATGTATAATCTTTCGAATTGAAAATTCGATTAGTTACCGTCTTAACTGTCAAACTGTTTTTTAATGCTTAATTTATCTAAACGTGAATAGTCAATTTTAGTCGTTATTCAATGGAGGGAGAATTCAATTTATTTTTCATCCATCGAGACTAACTGTATTATGGTACTCATTGATCATTTTAGAATAGAGTGAATTGCACCTATTTATGAAAAAAAGAAAGTCGACTTATAATTATGTTTGTTGTTTTTTTAAAACAACCTACAACACAGTTGATGATTTTTCCAACGTCTCGTACAGTTTCTTTTCTTAAAATTTATACAGATCACAGTTGAGGAAAAATTATTAAACACAATCATCAATAAGTGCTGGAAGAGAATTTGTAAATTATTAAAGAAGTGGTAAAATGATTGGACTTGAAGGGATTCTTCTTATTAGTTGATTGTTGAGTTTTCCATTGAATCTCCAAATGTCCGTTTTGTAGGTCATTTCCTGATGATCAAATTTTCATATAGAACCTCTTGTCACCTAAATAATTAACTAATCAAAGAAGATTCAAGGCTCGATATGTTCAATACTTTTAATTTACCACTCAACTAGTGAAATGATTTTGCGAAAAATAAGTAGGTTTAAGAGGTGGCATTCTAAAGCGCTGAGTGCAATGTGTTCCCTATTTTTTAATTAACGGGGAGAGAAGGAAATAAAATAATCATTCCGACTGCTTGAATATACGCCTTACAAAAGTTGTATTTATGTATGAAAGCATTGCAAATTAGTTCCATAAACTTGTGTGATTGATACTGATATTGAATGTAATATTTTAAATTCCATGAAAATATTAACGAATGAGGCATTTTTGAATACAGATACCCCAATTAATGATTTGCTAAATTTGATGATTATTCCCAGGGGAAAATCATGTGAAATTTCAGGAGTCCGACCTACACTAAAGGTTGAGGTATTTTTTCAAAACATTGTACATTACTATATATAAAGTATCGTTATGTTGAAAATCATATATGGTTGACTTCGTCAATTATCGCTGTGAGTTTCTACCGTCAAAATTGTAACTATTTTCGAGTTAATTTTTGTTCTCATTTTCATTATTTATGGAAAATCCATTTCTTCTCTTTCGATCGCAAAATGATTTTATCATTCAATTTAAATTTCTGATTTTAGATTTTATATTTTTAATTTTCAATTGAAATGTGAATTTTTTAAGCTGAGGGTTTTAAACTTCTTGATAGATGGATCTAATTGAAAGGAATCTTAAGTAAAAGAAGACAGAATTGTCACTAGTACTTTGAAATTAAATTATTTGAAACGATGGAAATAATGAGGAGCCTCGCTAAAACGCAAATTTTGAAGATATGAAACCGCACAAATAATTAACGTAATCATGCATATGTATGTGCTACAAATTGTAATTATTATATATAAAAGAAAAAAATTTGAGTATTAATGTCTGTGTAATATTATTCGGCATCCCATGATGATGTCTTAATAATAATTATGATAATAATAATATTTGATGATTGGTTTTACTTATTTGCGATAAATTTTAAATCTCAATCACAACATCGTGAGGCACTTTTTCAAGAAATTCAAATTGCCAAAAGAAGATTTTGGTCACATTCTCTGACAAAATTACTTTTTCCAACTGCAATGTACATAATACCTTTGACGACACCTTCATATTTCCAGACATCCATTCTGGTAATATTTATTGAGTGAAAAAATAAAGCACAAATTAATAATAGTAATTATTATTATTACTATTACTGTAATGTCATTCAGCAATTGTTTTATTGATTTGATGTCATTTTTCACACCTCTTCTCAAGACACCACAAATTCCTGTCAAGATTCATAGTTTAATTAAATTTATTACGAACGATAGAAAATAATAAACTTTGAATGAATAATGAACACCTCGTGTTGCAATAGCAACACTGGAAAAATTATCGAAGCACTTTATAGTGGATATACCCCAGAAAATGAAAATAATTTTATAAACCCTAATGGCAGTGACTCCTTGATTATCAAATCTTATACTCTAATTAATAACAATGTCGAGATAGTCATTATTACTTGGGGAGCAACAATAGTGTCGATTAAGTATCCGGATAAGTATGGAAGAGTGGTGGACGTTGTCTTGGGATTTGATAATTTAGACGATTATATGAACTCTGAGGCGAATTTGTTCATTGGTTGTGTACTGGGACGATGTGCTAACCGAATAAAAGATGGAATTCTCAGGATAAAAGGAAGAGATTACCAATTGTCTTTGAATGATGAAAACGATCATCTTCATGGAGGAGTGAGATTTTTTTTTCTAGTATTTCTGATAATCATAACGAAAATTAACGAGTTTTGTTAATTACGTTTTAGGACTTCGATCTTAAGTTTATCCTTTCAATTTTGCAATTTTTGGCAGATCGGAGGCTTTGGAAGGCGGAATTGGGATTCTCACATCAATGAAAATAATTTAATACTGACGTATTTAAGCCCAGATGGAGAAGATGGTTACCCAGGAACTGTTTTAACGATTCTAACATTCAAATTAACGGCAGAAAATACTTTAGACATAAAAATGCAGGCAACAACCACCAGACCAACATTGATAAATCTCTCATATGGGTTATTATTTAATTTGGCTGGACACAATGCTGGAGAAGACGAATTGAAGATGCACAGTGTCTCCCTTAATTGTGACCGCTGTATATTTACAACAAATGAAGATGGAATTCCGATTAATAAAAGCCGTAGAATAGGCGGAACTTTATTGGATTTCCGAGTTCAACGACTTCTGGGAAATGAAAAGAGTTGCATGCTATTTGAAGATAATTTTGAACAAAATTTATGTGTAATCCGTGATTGTGAACCTGCATTGACGTTCGTATGTCGTGCCTATCATGGAGAAACTGGCAGGTGAGAGGAAAATAATTATACAAATCATTTTATGAATCTCATTCCAAAATAAAATAATATAAGCTGATATAAGATATAATGATAGACCACATCAAATAAGGATTCGGAATAGTCGACAGTGATTTAAATAAAAATTTAGAGTCTTGGAAGTATTCTCCAATCAACCTGGACTACAGTTGGACATGTGTGGAAGATTCCCCAGCGAAAATGACGCGGAGGATGTCGCATATGGAACACTGGATGCTCAAAAGTTCGATGAGCTTGCTAGTTACAGTAGTTTTCTCTCGGCAAATGGAGAAGAATACATCAAAGGTGAAGAAGATGAAGATTCATACGAAAATACAAATTTTCTATTTCCCAAATCGCGAATGAACTTTATTCCCGGAAAAAAGGGTGCAAAGTACATGAAATTCTGTGCATTTGGTGTTTACCCACAGAATTATCATAATTCCGCAATCGTAAGTACAGTGACATAGCAATTTCTTACTGAACAATTAATGTAGCGATGGAAAATAAGTGGAATATTCTTCTATTTTTTATAGAAGCACATCCCGAGTGCTGTGGTGCGGCCCGGACAAGTCTATCACCACCATTTGGTTTATAAATTCGGAGTTCAGCTTGAAAATTCTCTTTAACTGTAAATTAAAAAATGCGAGCCATGGCAATAGATGGAAATATAGAGGGGAGAAAAAAAATAGCAACTTAGGATGGGTGGAAAACCTTGCAAATGGGCTTTCAGTTGATAAATCAAAATTACCAAAGGTCAGTATTTAAAAAATATAAATATGTTTACGAAGATAGTGAAATGAATATTCTTCTTGCTCTTCCTCGTTTTAAAAATATAAGACTGAATACGCGCCCCGCACGCCCGATTTGAGGAAAACGTCTTACGCCTGAAGTTAGTCCATTGCCTATAATAGAAATAATAGACAGAGCAATGATTTTTTTCCAATATTTTGTCTTTGTTTTATATTGTTGTAGTCCAGCTTACACAATCATAAATTAATCATTTTTTCAATAGAAAATTTTAAAAAGAGCCCATCATTTCGAATTAATTTTTCTAGCTGCAAAAAACCTGGCCACATCACCAACAGTCGTGCTAAACTCATCGCTAATATTCAATGTCTTTTGTATCCATCCAGGAAGAGCTTTACATTTATTTGTGTACCTTCTATCGATCAGGAGAACAGTGGCGTAATCATTTATGTGTCTAACAGCTCGTCCAATACATTGATTCACCGCTTTCATACAACTATTTTCATAGTATTCACTACCAGCTCCGGCTCTGACATTCTCATTGAGATATTTCATTTTCTCCTGTAGCTCAGGCGATTTTATATTTGGATAGGGCATCCCCACGACAATAATGCATCGGCCTAAGTCGTCTGAGAAGTTTAGACCCTCACTGAGTTTTCCTCCCACAACACTGAAGAGTAGCGAACCGTTCTGGGAGCCTTTGGGATGTTTAATTGACTCGGCAAAATTTTCTAGTATTGAATTCACTCCAGAGGATGATTTTGGCTCTCTGAAAACTTGCTTCTTGTGGGTTAACTTTTTTATTATCCCCGAAGAGTCCAAGTGCTTATAGAGACTCTCCTCGTATTTGTAAGATGGAAGAAATACGACAATTCCTCCCGGAACTATGTTTGTTATATTTATCAGAGTCCTCCCCACCTCGTTTAATAATGATTCGTTGTCACGATTTTGGTAATTGAAGTCGAAGGGGATGTTGTTGGGACCTTTTGTAACAATTCTTGTCAAAATATTCTCTTTGGGTACCACGTGATCACAGGAAAAAGTAACGATTCTTTCGAGTGGAGCACCCGCTTCGATAAAAAGTTGGTCCCGAAATTCGGAAATCGGCTCCATTGTTCCTCCTGCCAAGATTATGGAACGAGCTTCTTTGACTGGAAATCGATGCAAAAAAACATAAATATTAAGTGGGGAATGACTGCTTACGAAATACTCATTCAAGAGCGATTGGTTCTTGTCAAAATTGAAAAGGGCTGTTTCGAATCAAATTTACAAAAGCAAGCACAAAGAACTTTCTGGTAGTCTATTTCAGGAAGTTCCAAACTCACCAATATCATGAAAATGAGCTGCAGGATTCATCAACAAAAATTTAATAACACTCTGTCCGAGGGTAGGCCCCGGAATGACAAAAATTCTTCCATCAGCACATGCACTCTTCAAAGACTCCAGGAACCCAACAATTTTGATTAAAGGACTCTTCAGAATATTCTCCTCAGTTCCAGTATCGTTTGCTTTCGGTGTCTTTTCACAATTTTCATCCAAACTTTCTCCATTTTTCAATAAATTGAGAAATGCCCCAACCCCTACTCGTTTGTTCTTAGGCGGTGCTGGATTTGGATGTATGCGCAAATCTTCCTTGTGTTTGTCTACATAGTTTTGTAATTTGTGAACCAGTTTCGACGTCTGTATGAATTTAATTAGCTCGAACATGTTAACACTGTCGATTTCCGCCGTTGTTTCGAAGTTCTCGAGAGTGTATACCTTCGGCCCTTGATCTTTTTTCATTGTATCGGCCTCCGAACTTCTTGTAGTGCCTCCCAGGATTTTTATGAGTTTTTTCAAACAAAAACCGAGTTGATTCAAGTACAAAACATTCTTTGCAGAAAACAGATTTTCAAATCTGAAATAAAAGTAGTGAACATAAGTTATTGAATGATGGTTATTAAATTGATTACAATTATTGAATTTATTTCCAATGAGTAATTAGGAAAGTCTTTTTGCATTGTATATACTAGTTTTTTTTTTAATAAAAATATTTTGCACATCAGCTCCTTCAATCGTGTTAGTCATGGTTTCTTTGGTATTCTTAAGCTGAAGAAAATTTGTTTTCCACTAATTTTATAAGATTTTCAACTTGAAAATGAAGAGGAACTCTCCCTTTTCATAATTATACCCTTTTTGTTTGTGAATTAATTATCACACCTTTTCTGATACTGGGATAATTGACTGAAACAATGCAAAATGTTTCTCCCGGTGACAGTAGTACTGTGCATCCTCTCAATGGCCTCCAACAAATTATGAGCTTCATCAATAATTATCACATTATCCTTTAAATTAATCCCCGAAGTTAGTCTCGTATTTTTATGTAGAATACTGTTGTAAGGAAGAACTATGACTTGTCCATCCTGTAGAGACTTTCTGGAGGCATAATAAGCACAGGTCTGGATTTCTTTCGCAGTTTTAACAATTTCCTCGATATCGTGAACTGTTGTAACAATATCAGCAATCAAATAATTCTGTTCTCCAGGATTGTAAGGGCAACAACTGTTTGTGGTTTTCGATCTTTTAAGGTCTTTTTCTTTTTTAGACGTTGTCTTCTTCGACCTTTGCAGCTCCAGACACTTTTCATTGATTAAATCAATATTACCGAGTCTTTTTACGGCTTCGTTGACACAATAATTCTGTCTGAAACAACAAAATCATTAATTACTCATGATTGTCCCATCTTAAGAAATTAACATTTCCAGCGAGCTTTTCATTTATCATTTTTTTAATACCTCGAGCCTATCGGTACCAAAGAGATTTCCTCCGAGTAGGGGCTTTTCTTCAACTCTCCAATGAACTGACTCAATTGTGAATGAGTTCTTGAGCACAGGAAAAACTGGATATTCCTCACCTCATTATCCTGCTCTTCGTCCTCATCAGATTCATCAGATTTAGCAGCAAGATCTTCCAGTAATAAATCATAATCTGTCTCACCATCTATTTTGTCTTTGTCATCTCTCTCCAAAATGTTTTCACTAGTGTTTCCATTATTTGTTTTCTTCGAATGAAACACCTTCTTCTTTTGTTTTAATTCGAGTCTTGTCATTGCTAATTTTTTCATCCCTTCTTTCCTCTTCATTCGACTTTCAAGGGCTTCTAATTTTTGCTGAACAATTCTTCTTTCCTGATTGACAATCATCTGCTTAGAGTGATCATCAATCCAATCGCCAGTGGACTCCCTCTCAATAACTTTCAACTGCTCATCTAATTCTTTGATTCTTTCTTTTATATTCATTTCATTTTTCTTCTCATGATCCTGCAACCACTTCAAAGCTCCAGAAATTATAGACATTGTTTTTCCAGTTCCAGTTGGGCTCTCGAATATCCCCAAATTGCCTTCATCTAGGCAGTTGTACAAAGACTTCATAAAATCTCTCTGGATGTTATAAGGGGGAAAAGGAAATGGAAAATCTGTTTCCTCCATTATTCACTGATTTACTGATAGAGTGTCAATGATAGTTATAAATTTTTTTCAGTGAAACTGGTAACGAAATTCATCGATGCACTCAACATTGTTTATGTTTGTTGTATCCAGGTTCCCTCCTTTTTTGTCTCAAGTGTCGCCATCTTATATTGTTGTCGGCTCACACTAAAATAGGTTATGAATTTTGAAGGGACTGTGTTTAGGCTTCTCGAAAAGAAGGCCAAAGTGCAGCCGCATAATTCATCGTTTGATTGAAATAACCGGGGTCCAATTATTAGTGATTGATAATATTCAAGAAAGTGAGTAAAAGAACAAAAGTACAACCTTATTAACAACAGCGGCTAACTTGAATTCTCAGACTTTCGCCTAAAAACGTAATCATAACCTTACTTTCTGTATATGCTGAGAATCACTTTCTCCCGAAAGGAATAAGAGAAGAGTTGGATCATATTGGGGAGAAATTTCCATGGAAACGTTTCCACTTTCCTTTTTATTAAATTTGAACCAACTTGTCTCACAGGAAATGTAAAAAAAGCAAGTGCAAAGACTATAAACAGTTGGGTATACCTATTTTGTTAATGATCAAGAGAGAAGACAATGTTATTACAAAAACAAATTATAAATATGACGTATTGAAACAATTAAGGTTTTGTGGCTTTTTTTCACACACACAATAATTAAACCGTATCAGACAGGTAGTAACGTATCAAAAGTCAGCTGTAAAAATGAGCTGAATGAATTTTCGCTTAATAACTGATTCCAAACTCCGGAGCTTATTCTCAGTCAACTTTGAGTTCATTATCACAATATCCAATTGTTCATGACATTTTTTGAACCTTATTATGAAACAATCTTGATGTTCAAATGCATTATCTCGAATCGACATGGCCACATTCGCATAATCGAACAAGTCCACCAAGATTCCAAAGCTTAGGTTTTGTGCTAATTTAATGTGCAGAGAAAGCTTGCTCCTGTGCTAATTTGTTTTTGTGACTGAGAGAAATAATATTACACTACTAATTATGAGAGGGTGTGTCAGCTGTCAGAGCAAAGCTGCAAGGAGCATAAAATGATTTTAAAGTATGCACACCAGGCATAAAGTCTTAACATGTAGATTTATAGTAATTTAATCAACTCTCTAAGAGATAAAAATTAAGTCTCTAATCTTTATTTTCTCAGAGGAGTACGAACCCCAGAAAGATCACCGCGTGAACGACCCTATAGCTTATTATACACACGTCGCGTGAGTCACACCCACTGTGTAAGCAACCGCGTGAACAACCGTACGAACGACAACGTGAACCGGCGCCCGTGGCCAAATTATTTTAATTTACTTTATAATAGGTTCCTTTTTGTTTATTCTGCCTGCAATATGGTTTATCTTGTGATCAGAGAGAGCACCACTGCGAAGCATTTCAGAAAAGTTTATATCGTTTCGTTTTTTATTTTGTTTTCGAGGTGGAAGTGGTCGAAATCCTCAAGGGTTGCTCAGTGATATCATTAATGCCTTGAATAACAAATATACTAATGATCAAATGATAATTAACTCCATCATATGGAATTAAAATAGAAACTATTTCTTATTCTAATTTTAGGAGCACCAACATGACGGCAGTAACGCCCGGGCGTGTGGTCAACCGGTCGATCACCATCAATCGTCCGATTGATATGACATTGAACCTCGATTGTATCGAGGAACCCCTTTCCGAGGCTCAACTCGCCTTTAAATCTCGAATTCAAGAAGACTACGATCGTGTGATAGCAACTCTCGATGAAATAATTAAGAAAGACAGCGGTCAACTGCTAACGCAAACCAGCACCGTAAGTGGCTATCAATATTCACTTGGTCCTGGTACGTCATCTATCCTGAAGCAGACGACTATAAATCAATCGCAAACCGCCAAATCAATTAAGCTCAATGTTTTAAACAATTCTAACACCCCCCAAGGCAATCTCCAACTAGTAATGGATCCCCGAATGGGTTTAATTCTCAATACGGTAGCCCAAAATACGACATCTACTTCGACACTATCGTCCCAAGCCCCAAAAGTCCATCAGGCCCATTCAGTAACTGAGAATACCTCAGTTACTCAACCCACCAGTCAATTTACCCGTGCAACACGTCAGAACACGATTCGAGCGAAAATCCTTCAGATTCAACAGCCCGATGTGATCGAGGAGCATCCGCCACCTTCGGAATCCGCTCTTCCAGCACCTGTTGTTCCTGCTGCCACTCCCGTAGCCGCTCTAAAAGCTCCTCCACCCTGTACTTCGTCCCATACCCCGGTTCAAAGCTTCAACTCATCAAAAGTCAAGCCACCCCAACGAACAGCCGTCGTTGTTAGGCCAACAGAGCAAACCTGCATTGGTGGCATTGCAGTTGGTAACAAAAACAATTCAGACAGCATCGATGAATCAAAACGTCATCTTCCCGATGGACGTGAGATTGCCTTCAATAAGATGAATGGAGGAAGAACATTTCCATCTCTGGTGGTTGTAGCAAGGCCCTTTTTGAGAAGTAAGGAAGTCTCACCGCAGACAATTTCGAAAGAACGCAATGAGTTGGATGCCAAAGTGAAGAATGTACTGATGTTCTCAGCAACGAGATTTGCTGAGTGGTTAATACAGCAGGGATTGGTCAAGTCGGAGCAATACTGTGATCAACATGGCAGCCAAAAGTCGAAACTCAAGCTGGGAATGTACAGCCACTGCGGCTCCTTTCCATACTCCGGGGGTTATGTTTGGATATCCAGTTGTTGTCCAGATCGATTTGTCTCGGTTTTTTCTGGATCAATTTTTCAGGGAGCTCCTCACACACCTTCAGTCTTACTTAAACTTATCTATCATTGGTCTTGTCAAACTAATGTACAGAATGTTGTCTCCTGGGTGAAGATTTCCAATGTCTACGTCAAGAATTTCTACACAAATTTGAGAAGTGTTTGTACAGCTGCTGTTTGGGACAAGAGTTCATTGATCGGTGGAAAAGGAAGAAGCATTCAAGTGGGAGTTATAAGTCTTGGGACAACTTCGCAGGATGGAAATCTACGACAAGTGAAGGTTGAAGTACTTGGAATTTTAAATCCCGATACCGGTGAACTAAGATTGAGAGCCTGTGAACCGGTTCAGGATAACGATCGTACTGTTAAACGAAGATTTAATAATATCCTCCAGCCTTTGAAGGATTGGGTGGATAGAGAGTCGAAAATTCTTACTGATTTCACCGTTGACAAGGGCATTCTCCATGATTTAGGATTCAATCAAGTGGTTCAGGTGGCGTACAATAATCAGACCTCACGTCACCAGAATAGTAATTATCAAGTGATGGAGTACCTTCGTAAAATTGTTCCCAGAATGTTTCAAAATACACTGAGCCTCCTCAGCAGGCAAATGATTCAGCAATTTCTTGATGAACTCGTCTGGAGGGAAATGTTCGGTACAACTGCATCCCGAGCATTTCACAGTATTATTAGCCACATAGCTGAGCAAACTCGGGCTTCAACAGGTGAAAATCTTCTGGATCGTCTCAGTAAAATTGCAGCTAATCCATTTAATGACTGGTCTTACTCGCAATTCATTACAAGAGATTCTTTCTCTACCAATGAAGCCCGGGATCCAATAATACTTTCAAGTGATACCAACGAACCCCAAATAGTTACTCTAAAATCCTCAACTCAGCCCACCAGAAGAAATCGAAAACGTGTGATGAATGCTTCAAATGCCTCGGACGTAAAACGCCACAGTCCAGATATTAGAATCGATATAAAGGATTTGGAGAAGGTTGAACAAATTCCCCTTCATGAATTTTATTACGGAACAATCGAAGGTGATAAGTCTTTCTCGAAGGAAGAAAAACGTTTTGCCTCGTTCACGTGCTTCCTCTGTCCCACCATCATGAAATCAAATACTGAAGTTATGGATCACATGATTAAACACGTGCCTCATCGTGTATCAGGACAATTACATTCACACGTCTGTCGATACTGTTGTGCGGCTTTTTCATCCAGGCATATGATGGTGACGCACATCGCTGAGACACATAGTACTTTTGGTAATATCGATGGACATATGGTTGTTTGTGGAATCTGTGAACAAAAATTTGCCAATTCAAATCTATTAGTAGCACACATGGGCACAACACATTCATCATCGGAAATGCCATACCGCTGTGAGAACTGTGGATACAGAACATCAAGTCATAAAGATGCAGTTGATCATTTTTATAAGGTTCACGAAAGAGGGGATTCCCTACAATGTCCTTATTGTTTAAAGATAATGCAATTTTGCATAGACGGAGTTGCTATTTCTGCCAATATTCAGGCTTATTTGGTACACATGCAGCGACACGTACTCAGGAGGGAGCAGGGAAAGGGGAACAAGTGCTCCAGATGCTGTCTTTGGTTCAATCAGAAGAGCTCCCTCAAGCAGCATCAAGCAGATCTTCATATACCCTGGGTTGGCAACAAAGATACGCCTACAATATCCGACGGAAAACGCATAATGATTCCTAAATTCAGGCATCAATTGAAGCGAATTGATTTAGGTGCTATTCCTCCAGAATTACCGGACGAGGAGGAATTTCACAGATGGAACAGTCCTGTTATTGTTAATGTACCGAATTCACTGTATCATTTTCGTTGTCAAGAGTGTGAGGAGGATATCGATGAAGAGGATCATTACCCTGGAGAGCAGAAGTGTAATCAATGTCGGTATGTCACGTGCTGTTGGAGAGCTTTCAAAGAACATCAACAGCAGATTCATAATGAACGACCTATGACTAGTCTTATTGTTCCTTCTCCACTCATTAATATTCCACTTGAGAAGAAAATGAAGTGCTCGTGCGGGTATGGAACTAAGGATGGTAATTTATTGGCTACACATTTTGTTAAGTGTAAAAAAGTGTCGGGGGGTATTGATGGCCGGGGCTCAACGGGAATGCTCGATAGCCTCGGCCTTGTACCTAAAAATGCAACATGAAGACGTTGATGAAAATCGAAAATACATTTTTTCATGTAATTATCATTTCGAGAAAATTAATGATTTGTCTATAATTGAGGGTGAGACTATTCCAAATTGATTATCCTACATATAAAAATATGTCATTGTGCCCATTTGATACATTAGTCTACGAATAAATCTTTATCATCATTTTCATCATCATTATTATTATTGCCGTGGCTTTATTCATTCATGTGATTTTTTAGAATTTCTAAAATGAATTATTAGACAGAGAGATCTGACGATTATTCTGGAAATATTTATGCGAAGATACCCAGTGATTCGATTGGAGAGGAAATTTTTTTATTTGGACATTGCAGGATTTTGCGTTATTACACTTTCAAAGATTGTGACCGAAGAGTAATTCTGCCAACAGCCATGATCGGGTGTTCTCCTTCGACGTTTTGAATCATGTCCATTATTTGTCCCTTTGTATCAATGCCAAGTAATTCAGGTAAATAAATAAGCAATTAAATTGTTTACGCTTTATGATTTTTTATTTTTAATAATGTTTGAATTTTTACGTAAGAATTATTCCCGGCTGATGGATAAGTCAAACGATAGTCAGAACTGAATACTAATAATAATGGCCATATATGTTATTTTCATGATTTATCAGAAAAAAATTACAGACTTAACAAACAGTTTAAACGATTCATTCTACTGTTGTTAGTAACTTCCGAATTGAGGTTTAATAAAATTTAACCAACTCCTTATCATTCTCTTGATTCTACCAATGTTTGTGAATGTGTTAATCTTGTCCTTAATTTTAGTATTTTTACATTTTTTTTTGCATTTTTGTCGTTTAACATTTTTTTATTACATTTTTATTTTTATTTTTGTCTGCTGAGTAACACAGATGCCGCACTTGTTAACGTCAATACTTCAGAGTTAATCGATTAGGAATTATGTGTCTTATAACGAACTATTACTATAATAAAGGAATAAAGGAAAATAATATATTGTTGATTCAACTGAGATGCATCAATGACAATTTAAAGGATTTTATCAACTTTATAATGAAAAATGTCAAAAATTATCGAGTCACTATTGGATTGTAGAAATCAATTCATCCAAGATGAAAATTCACGGAGAAAACGTATCAATAGTAAATATTTCAGCAACTATCAGATTAATTAAATTCCTTTGAATTTTTTCCATCAAAAGTAATCGTAAAATGCTTGATAAAAGTAATTGTAAATTTTGGATATTCATTATAAAATTATATCAATGCAGAAAAAATGTAAATCATGAAATAATAATCGTAATTGTCATTGAAACACCACGGAAAAATACAAGTATAATAATAAATTGTTCTACCACTCAATCCTAAAATACATATTACTAAATTGCCGATAATACTTGTAATGCATCTTACAATATAACTAATAGATTCCTAAATGTACTCATTAATTAATCGACAGATAATTCCAAACCTGCCACAATAATTAACACTGAAATTTAACGATAACAAGTTTTTTCGAATGGCAGCAAATACAGATGTGCATAATCCATGAGGATTTATTTCGCATCATATATGATTCAAGCCACTCTGAAATACGTGGGGAGAAAGGAAAAGCTTTCTCTGTGAGCTTCTCATTGAAAATAGATGTTAATTCATAGCTTCAGAGAATGAAAATTGAAAGCATCTAGATCTACGTTTTCGCAACTATACTTTGTCGTTTATCTCACGAGTTTAGTAATTAATTTATCCCTTCGAGGTTTTGGATTAGAGATTCTAATAGTAATTTTTCCTCTGCAACGTTCGTTCGTAAGTAAAATGGTTCGTTGTTACAAATAATTTTAAATCCTCGGGGTAAGTCTGACGAATTTGTCAATATTCTACCCCTCTTTACGAATATTGAATTTTCTCTCGAAATGGAAAAATAAGGATGCTGCTCAGTAATTTTCGATAATATTGGTTGTATCGAAAACTACAGCACATGCGCGCGCAGCAGAAATCAAAATTGTAATAATTTTTCTTTCATTATTTTTCCCTTCCGTATGGATGCCGCGTTGTGTTTAGCACTGCGCCAATCCATCCGGAAGCGAAAAATAATGCTAATGACGGCCGCGAAGGCTTCAAGAGTTTTTCTTTCATGCTGAGGATTTTCTTTCTTTAATTGATTATGGATTTTCGAAGGGATAAATTCGGGAGCTTGATGAATTACTCCACGGCGTACAACATGTAGAGATTACCCGAATCACAATTGGGTGGAACAAGTGCATGATTCGGGGGCAGGACGTTGAAGCCCAAGAACATGAAGGTACGAACCAGCATTGCTGAAATAAAAAACACACTTTTGATATATTTGTTACCTTAGAAGGACTGTTCCACATATTTACAAGTGATTGGTTCAGTTTAGACCTGGAACATTGTCTGTAAACGGTTCCCTTGATCTGTCTCGAAGAATTTCCTTGAATTACGATTACTCACCTCGATCAGATCGATATTTGCGTAGACAAACGACAATGTTTTTGCAGTGAAGTACCTCCTCTGCGTACTCCAAGAGTGACACGAAGCCCTCCTTGGAGCCTTCGGGAAGAAGACAGCTTGGTACCCCGATGTAAAGTGTACCTCGCCATATCAGTGTCTCCCATTCGACTGAAGTTGTCTCGGTCAAATGTAGAGTGAACTTCAAACGTAGTGAATCATTATCCTTAATAGCTTTCAATAACTCCTCCTCCTTTAATCAGACAAGCACGACATTAATGAGTAAACTAACAAATGCAAAAGGTATATTAAATACTGATTTTTGGATGAATATGGTCCCTGTGATAAATTCTTTCCAACTTCGTTCTGCCGAGATGAATAACAAAATTATCAGAATAATTGGAAAGTTACTTTTTCCGTAGAATTTCATTTTGACGGTTTACTACCGTATTGACACATTGAGAAATGTTGCATGCTTAACTTACTGAAACAATGTGTGAGCTCACAGAGAGCTGACTCTGTTTAATCCCCACGCCGCGGCTCTCTGTGTTGACTGCAGATACAGACAATGCGGCATGGGGCGCATCAGGACCACCACAGAGGCCCCACACCCAGCGTTATGGAGTAGTATTGCTGGGCCCCAATGCTCTCTTCAAGAGTTTCTTCCATGGATTTACTTGATGAATCACTGAAACAATTAATTCACAATAAATTCAACTATTTATTATACACGAAAACGTAACTAGACTTGAATTTTCTACAAATATATTCATGAGCAATACCACTAGTGCCTTAAAATGACCAGATATGTTTGGACAGCTTGGTTGTCTAGGAAAATCTGCTGACTGTTTTGAAAAATTTGGCACACTTGTGCCTAGACAGACGAATTAGAAAATCTATACCGCACGTCTTTCGTATGAAATTTCACATTCTCAGGTTCGTTAAGGGCGAATAATGCATGTGCCAGGGTGATGTAGAAGTATTTGTTCATACAGTGTCCATTTAAAAAGGAAATTCTTCGCATCTGTTTGTCCATTAGATAATCGACAGAAATTTTTAACTAGCTGTTGACCAATCCCCCCCCCCTCCTCCCTCTCCACCATATTCTATTTAACTGCACTTCATTGTTGACTTCAATTTACCCTGAAATGATTGAAGGTCAACTCCTACTTATTCCGACTTAGTAAACTATTCCCTGCCAAGTTTTCGAACACAATGACTAATTCAACTCTACGGCGTAGTGATAGGACAAAACGACTCATGCCTCATATATTCATATACAGGATCGTATTATCTAAAGATCAATTTTTCTTGTCTGATTATTTTTAAAAATTGTATTCGAGTCATGGGCTGTTACTACTACACCACTGATTCGATTACCCGTACCTGCACCAAAAATAATAATAAACTTGAATAATGACGTGAGAAAGTATTTGAACTATGAAAACAGTTGGATCGATTTCTCATTGGCATGCGGTTAAAGTAATATGTGGCGATCGAGGATAACCAAATACTTTGGCTATTTTTTATACCCAGGAATTTTGTTATTGAAGCGAGAGGAAACGGTTTAAAAGTCCTTCGAAGAAAAAAAGAGAAAGCTCATATTCAAATAAATTCATGAGGAGTTTGACCTTTTCAATAATCGACGTAAGGTTAAATTACCTAATGCAGTAATAATCATCTCTCAACTTTAATTTGAAGTCATTAAAATAAATATTTAAGTATGATTTTTATTGCATGGGTCCCTTGCTTGTACTATTTCATCTTGTTTACATAAAAAATCTGCTGAAAAATTTCCTCCGTGATCCCTTGTTCCTGAAATAATGTTATGGAACTAATAACAATGTCATATCACGTTCATTCGCTTTATCATAACAGTTATCTTATCTCGATTTACCACTCGACTCATGAGATTTCAATAGTTTTCCCAGGTATTGCTCTTACTCAGACTTCCATAAGCTTAATCACATTCCTATCATAATGCGTATCAGAGCTAAATTACGCTACGGAAATGAATATCTGGTTAACAGGAACCTGAGATGATAAATTTTTATTTTCTTCTGTTATTCGACCCTGAACGTCGTACGAAATGACAAAAATTCCAGTACAGTAATAGCTATTCAAATTTAATAACAGAAAAATATCTCTATTGCTCCAATCGCCACTGAAATAGGAAAAAAACAGTTAGAAAATTTAAGATTATTTCGATACAGCGAAATTTTCAACTGCCTCATTCCGATATTATTGACACATTTTTTAAATCATAGAGAATGAGAATTTCGGCTTCACGATTTTGTATGTGCGACAATCTATTGGTATCGCTTCCTAGAATTTTCAAACAAATCTCCATGAACGTTCTGCCATGTCGTCCCTTAAGGGCTCGAATGACCCATGTTATTTTCTCCAATTTATTCACCAGCATGAAACATGTTCAGAAATGCCTCTCTATCCCCCTTTAACGCATTAAATATCGTCCCAGTAACATTATTTCAAGATGGCGGAGACGTTAATGAAGGTTTCTGCGACAATAATAAAGAAAAATATCGGAACTTACCAATTACTAGAAATTAAACTCGGCATAGCTTGATCGTTTTTATTACTTTTCCAATTACTCAACGAAAGAACAGAACTAATACTCATACTTCTTTTTTCGTAAAATCTTGATGGATTTGATACAACTCAGAGTAAAAATCTCCTCAGCTTTTGCTTTGAGAAAGAAATAATAAAAATGTGGTTGTGTAGGTACACGTCACGTCGTAAGTTACGTTTCCAGAATATGGATACTTTCACACTAGGAACGGTTGGAATGACTATTGGGACTTCAGAGAGAGAGTTGGTGTGTGGAGTTTACCTGTGTGTTTGTTGGTACATATGTAAATGGCAGCACTGAACTATTAGGCTTATTGTTATCGTATTGGCGTGGGGGTAACAATTTCCCCATCTAAGGATTTTATTTTGCAGAGGCGGTAGACCTGTTCGGTGGGATAAACAAACAGAAATTTTGTAGAAAATTGTCAGCAAGATGGGCATTCATGTCCTAATTATGTCTGCGCTATTAGTACTTCTTATTTTTACAATTAAAATTTTTTATTGGAACACTGTCCTATCCGACCCTTTTCAGTCTTCTGTGTCACTGTTAGGTGTATAATTATGACGTTGAAATAGTTTTTTGTCTCATTTTAATCTACAATTATTCGTACTCCCATAATATTTCGCGTTTTACTTGATTTTTCATCGTCGTAATGGTGTTCTAAAAAAAATGACCTCAAAATTAAATTTTCCGCTTATTCTAGTAACAATGGCTACTCATCTGAGATTGTTGATGCTTCTGGAGTGGATTCAACCACTAAATTTCGTAGCGGTGGCGTATGAACTACGATAGTGGATGTGCTTGTCGGTAAGGAATGACCATGGGGTACATGGCAGCCAATGCATGAGGGGATTTGCGAATTTTCTAAGGCTTCCTGAATATTCTAAAATCCATTTTTACGTTTTTCGCAAAAAAAAACCTTTAGTCCAGTTAGCCACGTTTTCCGTAGTAATGCCTTACCGACAAAGACGTTCACCATCGTAGTTTATACGCCAGCCCTACGAAAGTTGGCGGTAGAAGGCGCTCCATAAGCATCAACCAAAGGAAATTGTCCGTCGCTGATTGTGAATGGTTTGGAAAGTAAAACACATGTGGTTGATTATTTTGAAAAGTTTGAAAGGCAAAACGTGTTCTAGAGGTTTAATCATCGACTTTTCAATGACTTAAAGAGATAAACAACGTTGTGATTATGTCTACCTGTAAAATTCATCACGTCAAATTTTATAATTTGGCACCCAGGTCTATAACGTGTCTTTCTTATGAGAAAACAACAAAAAAATTGGCACTTTCAAGGTTAGTTCAGTATTATTGGAGCGATAAAACGATTTCTCCAGCAATGTTTTATTTATAATCTATATTATTATCTATTTACAGTAATACAGCTTCCAATCAAATGTATTTCTTTAGCACATCAAAATTATCAAGTCTTGCCCTCACAATATAAAAACTCACAAAAAATACACATTATATACTTCTCTGAGCTTGAAAAAATGTTCTCGTATCTTATATTCGTAAAACCCTACATTATTGTTGAAAATTTCCTTTCAGAAATGACAATTCAATCGAGTTATGGAATGTCTCCCACACTCCCTTCCTGGAGCAAGTAATCCCTGGGGACCCACGAGACTCGATCGAGGCCCTCCTCTGGATAGGCCCATATCGTCTTCTTTCTACAGGCCTCCGTGGCTTCATAATCGAGTACGATCTAATCAGTTTAAAACCCAAGTATTCTCAGTCCATCACCGGAGGAGCAGCCTGGTGTCTCGACGTAAATCCTCTCCACACTCGTATTGCCGTTGGTACAGAAGATGGTTACGTTAACACCTTCACAATAACTCAAGACAACCTCGTTTACGAAAAGATTTTTGACAAGCAAAAGGGCAGAATTTTATGCTTGAAATGGGACAATACAGGTGATATGATATTTACGGGTTCAAATGACACTGTCCGTGTCTGGAATGCCAACTCAGGTCACGCAATTCACAAAATGACGACGGGAAGAAAGCAGAACAAGAAGGAGACCATTGTTTGGTGTTTAGGAGTAACGAGTGACAACCACGTAATCTCTGGCGATTCAAGAGGAGTTTTATTGGTTTGGGATCCCTCAGTAGGAACATTAATTGAGAGCCATGAGTCCCACACAGCTGATATCCTCTCATTAGCAGTGTCCGAAGACTCCAATATAATTTATAGTGCTGGAATTGATCCAGTCATCAGAAGTTTCTCAAAAGTTCTTTTGAAATCCTCTGGAAGATATCAATGGGTCAAAGGAATCGAAAGGAGGCTCCATACTCATGATGTCAGAGCTTTAGTCGAAACAAATGGTAAATTATTCTCTGCTGGTGTTGATGGATATTTAGCGCAGTCCAGTTATCCACCCAAAAGTCTAGTAAAGTATCCTCCACTGCTCGCAAATCCCTGCGTCACTATTTGTCCGAAATCACGATGCATATTACTTCGATATTCTAATTATCTGGAGTTATGGAGACTCGGGACAGCGAATAGTATCAACTCTTCGATGAGAAATGGACACGCAAAGGAGAAAAATGGCACGATTTATCCTTTAGAGGAAGAACCTATCAAATTATTGGAGCTCAAGACGAAAAAAAATGAGGCCATTATTGCGTATGCAATTACGAAGGATTCAAAGATGATTATTTACTCAACGGAGAACTACGTTAGAGTATTTAATTTTGATATTGTTGAAGGTAATGCAATGCTGACCAAGAGCGAGATTAATTTCGGCATTGAGAGGATACAGATGATGTTGTTTAGTCCGAATAATAAACTCTTCGTGACTGTTAATAATGAGAATGGATTCAATCAGATAAATATCTTCAAGGTTGAGCACAAAAGATTTGAGCTGAAGTGCTCATTCAATAGTGCGAAACAAAAACTAAAAAATATTGGAGTTATTTGTTTTTCGCAAGATAATGAGTACTTGATCTGTGGAGATCGTGAGGGTAGGGTGGTAGCGTATCTGGTGGAGGAGTGCGATGCAGAAGAGCCTAAGTGCTGGCCACTACCGAGTTATCGATGTCCTGCAACGGCCGTGGCTGTGCAACAGGAGACCAACAACTTGGTTATTGTTTATGCTGATCATAAGGTAGAGCTTTCGAATAAGACTTCGCATTATTTAAACAAGAATTCTCGAGGTTTTTAATCTATAAATAGCAAGTGATGATTTTAAATGGAAGTCATTAGTTTATTATTTTTTCGACGTGGCGGCTGCCATCTGTATTTGTGGCTTCGTGACGAAAAATTATGTTGTCACTATGGAAAGTAAAATAGAAAGCCCTTAGGCCGTGCTTCGGTTGGCGTGGTAGTTCAGCACGTGAACACGACTTCTTTATTTTATCTCATGTGGTGGGTAGTACAGTATAGTACTATTTCAATCATAAGAAATTGTGATTTCTGTTACAGATTGTGGAGTACAATTTATTCAGACGTCAGTACACAGAATTCTCAAATAATTTGCAGACTCGCGTACCCAGTCACTGGCTGACGCGAACCTTCCCCATTATCAACATCATATTTAATCCTAATGACCAAAATGCTATTATTTTGCACGATGATACCACTGTTTACGTTATTCAGAAGGATCGATTCACAGATGAAGGTATCAAACTTGCAAAAACTGAGAGTCATGAGGAAGATAGTAATTCGATGTCGAGTTCACAAGGGCAATATGACTTTCAAGTAATTAAAAAATATAAGGTAATTATACAAATTTCTCAAAGGTGACCTTTTATCGACGCATTCTTTTTAAATTTTGGAAAGATCATTGAAATTAATCGATTTTCTTTACTAATAGATTCGAGATTTTTTTCCGTCGATATCCCATGTCGATTTCATATTTCTAGTTCCAATATATTTTATTTATTATTTTTACAGCATCTTGTACACCTGGAATGGCTGAAAAATGGAGAGCTAGTTGCAGTAGAAGTGAATCCCATTTCGCTGACCGAGAAATTACCAGCAGCGTTGAAACAAAGTTCTTTCGGTTGTTCATGAATGTTCCATTGTTTAAATATTATTTTTAAATCATCCTAAAAATATTAACGTTTGTTCTGTCATTTTGAACTCTCCGGGCAACGCTGGTGGGTCTATTGTGAAACGCGGAGAACTGTACAATTTTCCTAGTATTTCCAAGTTGCAGTCAGATGAAGATGATCGCCAACCAACCATGGCAGAACTGGTTTTAGGTATGGAGGTTGATGGCTTAGAAGTTATCACCTTCTCATTATTTACATTTTTTGATGAGGTTTTATCTTCAAGTAATTTTTCAGGGACTCCGAAAATCTTGCATTTATCCGAAAAAATCTGAAATAGTTAATAGTAAAGAAGATGGAGCAGTTTAATTCTTACGAAAAAATTGGATATTTTTACTTTTTGGAAATTTTCCTTGGCGAGGTGACCAAATCGCTCGTTCCATTCTTTCTGGGCGTGTTTCTCCAGACATGAAAGTTCTTTTCTGCAAAATATTTAGATCGAGGTCCGATAAACGTTTTCAGATATGAAATTACTTTGTTTGTGAAAAAAACGCTTCGAATATTCGATTATATTTTCACTGCATAACGTTGTCTTCTCTACTTTACCGAATATCATCCGAAGGGAAATGTATCTTGGATTTCTCCTGCAGTCTGATAGGCACAATCTTCTCTGACTTCCTAGTCTCCTCACCTCCATCCCTGCCTTCCTGATCTCTCTGCACGTCTTTTCTCATTCGATATTATCGAATAAGAGTCGCCGACAACAATGAGTCGAACGTAAAAACCTTTCTCGTTGTTAAGGATAATATTCCCGTTGGTTCAATACCAAGCTACTTTTTAATCTAATATAAAAGGGGAAAATTGAAAAAAAAGTGCCAGTAGCAGGTTTTAAACACTCGTTATACTCATAGTATCCAATTTTTAGTCTCTTGCCTTGATAATTTCCTAAATATCAACAACAATAAACCCTTCCTACTGTTCAGTTGAAAAGTAAGTAATAGGACGTCAGTGCATAGAAATTACTCTGGCATGTCTGGCCCCCTGGATCGTCTGAGCGGTGTCTAGCCAACATCCCCTCCTCCCGTCTCGATGATGAGGCACCTTCTCTTTCTATCCCGTCTGGCCGACGCGCCCGACCGACCGAACCGTTCATCCACCCATCCACCCACTCACCTCCAACCCTTATTGGTCGTCCCCATCGTGACAAGGGTGCAGTCTAGACCAGGCAACAGCTATATGACGCGTCGTATATGATCACTACAAGTTTGGGCATTTGAATTTCCCGCTTTTACGGTATCACCATTGAAGAGCTGATTGTCAATAACTGAATTTTCCCCAATGTTTAGTTGAAAATGCAGTTATGGTGCCCAGAGGGTGAAATTTGGGTTTCACCAAAATAAAAAAATTATTTTGGCTGTAATAAGAAAAGTTAATTTGACCATGTGATCACTCTCGGGGATGACTCTTAGTTATTCTTCGCAAACTTTATCTTTGGATTGTCACAAGCATTTAATATTATTGGCAATCTGCTAAATGTCTGGTGAGCTTTTCAAGCTTTATTATCTCTTTATCCCTTCGGAGTATCATTGTTACTGATTTCATCCGTAATGTTTTCATATCTGCTTAGACCGGATCTGAATTGGAGTTTTGGTCCTTTTCTCAGGTCTTCTCGGTATCGAAATAATTTCCCGTTGGTTATGAAGTGAAGCAGAGTTTCGACCACATCTCCGGTTGACTTTCTACACTAGTTGCGGTGGTGGGAATCTCTGAAGTCACGAACTACCTTAAATATCCTGATTCGTGGTTTATCGTGGTTGTGATGTCCATGGGGATGTTCAGCCTTCACCGGAAAACCCGTTGAGCTTCCTGAGGCTCCTCTCAAGTCGCCCACATTCGCATAGTCAAGTTAACATCCAAATTCCTGGATTTGTTATAGCTCTACAATTTTGAAAAAAAGAGGAGCTTTTGGAGGGTTCGCCTTTTACCACACGCAGTGCAGTTACTTGTCAGTTTGAGAAACATTGTCTAGCAGTTGATGCATTTGACCAAACAGTGGGGTAATTTTTAATTATTGCAAACGATTAAAAAATCATCATTTCCAGATGGTACGGTAATTTTCAATGAATTTTCTCTCCATTTAACATGCAGTCACGAACTTCACTTACGGTGTGACTATGTACAGTTACATAGTTAGAGATCATCAGTATGTACTCAAGTAATTACATATTGTCAACTAATTAAATTAAAATTGAATTTCAGGGTTTTTTGATTGAACAGGGCACTGACAATGTGCTTCAGGGGCAATTTGCCTTCGTAATTGGAATTTATCTCTCTTCCAGTGGGAAAGTGTGTGAACAGGCCAATATTCGATGTGTCACAGTGTGAACAGAGTAATTACCACCATCAAACTGAAAAAGGTAGCTATGTAACCATGACGGGCATCACTCAATAGAATCTCATGATTATTTCCCTCGATTTAACACAGTTTGACCGTAGTAATCTCTCAAGTAACGGGTTCTGCCTGTTTCTTCCGGTCAACTGTCATGATCGTTGGACTCTTGCGATTAGCCTGCTTGCGTTCACGGTTGACCTCTGAAGTCAACTGATTTTTCTAATTACCCTGTCTGCTTCTGCTGCTCGGTTCCTGTCAGCGTTTTATCCTTGTAATGCTTATCTCTTTACACAGAGAGAAAAATCTGAGAATATTTATAGCGTGATTACCGTAAAAATTACTGTGCTGTTTTACAATATCCGCGGAAATTATAGGCCAGAGACAAATTACTATGTCGCCTAGTAAAATCACCTTAGAATAACTTCTATATCGGCCAATAATCGGCTATATTAGGCGCTCATCCTTAACCAATCACAATGAGTTATCGGAAAATTACTGTGTGATCCAGTAAAAGTTGAAGAAAGGTTCAGTAAGATAAACTGACCTAGATAGGAATTTTTAAAATATTTCTAGGAATTGTTATTTATTCTCAATTAAAAATGATGACCCTTCAAATTTTATAGTTCGGTTCAGTAAATTTTACGAAGCTGCGTATCATTAATTACAAAATTTACTGCATTGCTAGGAATTTTTATGTGTGAGTAAAGCACATTCCAGTATTCTAGCAGGTTGCACCTCGATTCTAGTACCCAGCACAGTAATTTTTCACCGACTTCTCTCTCCGTCTACAATTAAAATTTTAACGCGAAAAAGGGATATCAAAAATAGTCCTTCAAATATCGGAATATTTTCCGTACTTTCAGAATATAAATAAATGAAAAAACATGTAAATATTTATGTACGTCTTCGTGCAATAGAGTAGTTCTACGTTGATGGAACATAAATATCTTAGACATGTTCACAATCACATTTTTATTACTATAAAAAATTTGCGGACCTTGGCATAAAAGTGTTGATCATTCAAGAATCGTCAGATGGCTATCGCTGAATCTGCAAAATACCGTTTTAAAAAAGACACTCAATTTCATCATTATCTCCTCAGTTCTCTTATGAGATATTAGTGCATTTTTTAATTTTACTGGTTGAAGATAAAAGCCAATGTCAGAATAATAATGCGTATTCTGATACCGAAGGTGATGCGTCTGGTTCGCGTCCGCCTGTCTGGCTGTCGGAGGGTCGATGAACCCCCTCCCTTTTTGCCCCCAACACCCTTAATTCCCTTATAAAACAAGGCCGGAAGGGCCAGTTTCTTCGGGACTCATAGGTATGGTCCATTCCTGCAATGATTTCTTTCCCATTATCTTCAATTATTTCCATTTATTTTCCAGATTTTTCCTCCTGGTTTTCGGTTCACACTAACAGAGTTTGCGTTGCGCTTTGTCTAAAGAAGGGGGAGAAAGGAACGGGCTCTGTCCCAGGAGGTACAAGGGGGAGGAGAGCGTCAGTCTAGACAGGGAGAGCAACCCCTAGCTCTTACCATTCTCAGCTCCTCTTTCCCTTCCCCTTCAGGGGCCGGGGGGAGGGAGGCTGTCGCCGCCTGCGCCAACTGCCACATCATTGACTTAGAAGACTGCGACCCCCTCACCCCCACCGCCATTTTTCCACCACCCTGGACTACCCCGTCGCTCTGGTCACCCTTTCAATGCATTCATCCGAAATCCTTTAACCTCTCCTTTTCTTACGATCTGACCAAGTCAAAGAATATTCTGTCCTCTGCCCATCGAGAAGATGAGATTGGACAGTGTAACTGTAACAATTGGAGGGATTCCGTATCAATGGACCTATTTATTTATAAACCAAATGTTCGATCGCATTCAATTTAAATATAATAGAAATGTTCCCAACTCATCGCAATAAATTATGACCCCAATAGACAAACTTTCTCAGAAATATCTGCCCTCAACATTTTTGCATTACATGTGCCCCCAATCATCATAACTTATTCTGTTATCACATGAGAAGAATAAAAAACCAGCGAAAAAAGTCAAAATTTAGTTTCCAACTATGAGAAAGGTATATACATGCGTAACTGCGATGTCAATACAAACATACATGTATTTTAACAATTAACATTCAGCACGAAGAAATATTTTTCCATAACTGCACCTCCTTTTCATACTTCAGTGATATGCAAGCGATGACGTCATACTTTACGATTGTTTTTGTAGCCCCCTAGAAGTAGAATAAAATACACTGACTGTATCAATTACAGTCCAATATACAATTTTTTTCGTGCAGCCAAAAAAAAAAAATCACAGTCTGGGCACATGTACAAATGTATATCGTGTAGGTACATATATTTAATCAACATATAACGTGAGCAATCTCGGTGGAGGGGGCGTCTAGACGCAACGTCATGAGTACGTATCTCCTATTATTCCCCTCTCGCCGCCCCCTTCTCGGCCGTTCAATGCGCTATACCATATGCGCACTTGATCAGTCACTGTTGATTTTTTTTTTTAGCGTAATCATATGTCAGTGCATTTTCACTATGTCATGAACGTATATAAACAATTTGATGACACAAGGCATCAGACAGTAAAGTAAATATGCTGATACAACTAGAGGTGGACTGGGTAAAGTGACACCGTTTTATGATTTGCTCTAATTAGCAAGATCGGTATATAAATATGGATATTTGAATTTCTCAAGGAACATGATATGTTAGGTGTTATTGCCCCACGTGGGGAATATAGGGCACCCCCAGTGCAATTTTTTAATGTCCCGCCTACTCGAAATGAGAATTTGATTAGTTGGAGGAGGCCAGCAGTCTTTGCTATGGTGGGGCGAGAACCTGACAGGGCGACGAGACTACGCCACGAGGTAGAAGGACACCCAGGTCTCTCCCTGGAGTCAGGACACACGAAGGCAGACCGAATGAAGAGGGATAAGCTCCTCATCGTGGGATATTCCATCTCGTCTTGGAGGAAACACATCTCCGTCAGTCCCATATAACCTAAGAGAGAAGCAGGGGATTCTGAGCTGTTTCACTGGTCTGTATACATTGTCTTCTCTGCCACTCATCATAACTACAAAACTGTCCAGAAGAGTCGAGTTGGGCGACCTCGATGGGAAGGCCGTGAGGAAAGCGTCAATCAATGGCCTTAAACCCGATGAGCCTGAGGGCCAGCGGAAGGATCAGGTCTCCGTTCACCATAGCTCTCACTCTTTCAGTTGTTCATTATTTTCGGTGGCTCTCTATTATCGATAATTGTGTAGAGGTCCTCAGAGAAAAGATTGCTCGAACTACATGTAAACACGACACGTCGTATGGAATGGGCCTTCCACACTCGGCTGATGGTCCGGAGGGATTGTTTGGACTGATCAGTGACCACCCGACGCGCCCCAGAAGCTCATGTCGGGGATATCCAAGTCTACGGGTAAGGGCAGTCGACGAGGTGAACCATCACAAAATGATTTATCGCAGACTTTTATTCGGTTCTCCACGGATTGGAAAATATTTTATTAAAAAAAAAGTTTGGATCCGAGAAATAACTTTCAGACCCATTTTGAAGAAGTTTTTGCGTTGTCATGTCTAGGAAACAAAACTAGAGGTCCAGGAGCTAGACGATTCAACAATTTTTAGCTGTGATGTACTCTCCATCGAACAACAATATTTAATACATCAATGGTATGGAAGATACGCCCAATGAATAAATACCACTCAATATCCCCAAACTTGAATCAAAAACAAGGGGAAAAAACAAGGAGTACTGCAAGGTTGTGCGGTTCTGCAATGCATTGTGATGAGGAAATACAAAAAAGGGCGGAGGAGACAGAGAAAGAATTAGGGAGACTCGTCCCTGAGATATGATAGCCGGTTATCACACAGCCCTCCTCCTCCTCTCCGTCGCCAATCTCCCAGTGTCTCGAAACTGCCTCGAATTGGCCCCCCTTGGCTCTTCCACTCGTGTCGTCTCGATCACCATTTTCACCGTTGCCCCATCCCTACCACCTTTGGTGTTTCCTTCTACCTAAACACCATGAGTTTATCCTTTCTCTCTTGCTGTCTCCCTATCTCCGTCTTTCTCCCGTTCATACCCATCTTCTCAGCTCTCCTTGCTCCACTCCACCCCCTCATCTTACATGGCCCCGACAACCTCCCGTCTAGACGGCGCGTATACGTACACTGCGCCATAGCGCCTCACATTGTAGTCCCCCTCAGGCCCCCTCAGCCCCCAAGTATCCACATGCACAGTACTGTGGCTATGTTGTAAAAGCATGAAAGCAAGTGAACGACACTGATACCTCCTTCTTGTGTTGTCGGACCTACCATATTGTGGAGATACTATAGAAAACAGGACATGAGAACGTGTAACGAGTGAATATTTTTTAGAAACTTCTGGTTTTTTTTTTTGTTACTTGAGGAGAACGGAGGAAGAGCAATTCGCAATAAAAATAAGAGAGCTTGTTGTTAGAACTGCAATCAATGCATAATTCATCCACCAAGGATCACTTTTATCATATGAAACAGAACGCGCACTGTAATTGTAACCATCGAAATTGAAGATAACAGAATTAAAGAAATTTTGAATTGAAATTTTCTACTGCGGATGACCGCTGATTGAAGGGAGTCTACCCGAGGGATCAGGTGACCAAATTGATTTTTCTACTTACAGACACCATAATTTTTTGATTTCGGTGAAGTCGAAATTCCGACGTGCAATTATGTCAAATTATGAAATTATGCTGGCGGCAATTAGGAAAGTCAATTTGGTCACGCTACCCCTCTGAGAAAGGGGACTTAATGAAAAATAAGCGTAACAAATTTGTGAGATATCGATTGTTATTGAATTTGAATACATCTTCCTATGATCAACTTAGGTGGCTACTTTGAAGTCAGGATTTTATAAAATTTGAAATCATAATCATGATATTTGTCATGACAGTGCATGCTTCGTCTCGTATCCCTTAAGGGCTAGGACTAGCATAAGAAAACGCACCAGGAGTCATGAAAGTTGGACCGGTTATGAGGTGCATAGGTATTGATTATTTCCATAAATTGAGAAAATGAAATTCAATTTTCGTTACTTCGAGAACAACAATCAGATTCTTTTATTGCCTTCGGTAATATGGATCTGGTAACCCTGGTACCAGAAAATTTGGCAACTGAAATCGATGTTTCTATTTATTCGGAGCACTTTAGATGTTCAAACAATAAAATCGCAGAAGTAGTTGAAAATAGATCAATCAGTTCAGAACAAAAAATGTTGTTCAGGAAGTAAGAATCCGCTGTAAAATTACAACTTAAAAGCCTCGAGATTGAAAGCCGTCCTCGTGTTAAAAAATTTAGTAAAATTGTTGATTCGTCATTATTATTGGAATCCTTTTAAATATGTAGGTACACGAGTATATCTAAATATTTAAAACACTCTAGTGGATTTGCCACTCCCAAAAAATCAATCTCCAGGGCTATCCGACGAAGAATGTGACAATTGCAGCGTTTGGGCATCATCGAACCAGTCTCGTCTGACATGGTCTCTTTCGCGTCGAAACGATTGCGCGGTCGTTCGATGAGTCGCGACCTTGGCCAAAGGAAGGTCAACCAAATAAGCGAAGACCTCTTTTTTACTGGCGATTAAGCTTGTAAATAGTGCGTCCAGCTATTGGAGCGCATCTGCTGTGCATTGTGGGCACCTTGCAGGAGGTTCAATTGTCTGCAATATTCATGTATTGTTTGAAAAAAAACGTTGACTAATGCAGAATCAAGACCAATGCAAATCTGGTTGTGAAATATCCAGTTATGTCTCACTACAATGACCCAGACATTCATTAATTTGTTGCGAAATTGGTTCGTGCAAATATTTAGGAATAAATTAATGTTACAATGGAAAGAAAAACGTCAGTTGAATAACAATTGCGAAGAATAAAAATAATGTCTCTCTCATTCCCGGTTCACTCAATTTTTGAGACTTTGCAGTCCATTAGATTGTGGTAAAAACTAGTTAGGAGCTCCTACTACTAATCCAAGTAGTTTGGTGTGATATTTTAACCCATTTTACCTCAAATGTTGACCCCTGAAAGCTATAACATGAACTCTAGCATGAACTCTAGGAGATAACAGTGAAATTTTATGGAAAGAAAATTTATAGGATGAACTGTATTCACTCATTTTACTTATCACTGTCGTTGATATCTTGGTTAGGAGTGAATTGAAGATGTGACCCATTACTCGCCGAATCAATACCTTACTCCATCTCCCCTCTGCACTGTGAAAAAAATGCATAATTCTGCCAGTTAAATTTGTTTCAGGCAAGAAGTCAGAGATAGTATGATTCAGATTTATGGATATTTGTCTATTTGAAATAACTGCAATAAAACTTTGTCTAATCTTAGGCTGAAGGTTTATCAATAATTATTCCTAAAATCGTTTACATTTTAAATGCATTAATGAATTAAATCTTGTCTGAGAACTCGCAAGATATTAAACTCCCATCTTGGACAAAATAATACTTTGACATAAACATAGTTCAACTTCTAAGAAAAAATCTAAAAATTAGTAATCATATATCAATTATTACTGAGTTTTGGGATAGACATGAGGTAACGATGATGCATACACACTTATACGTCACGATAAAACATTTTTTATAAAAAGCTTCTCTCCGTGCATAACATCAGATATTGTAATCATTTTATACCCAAATACGATCAGCAATTAGTCTGGCATGTAAACAGACCTTTAATCAACTAACCAGTTTTTCTATTAACCTCCTACCATCGCAAAAAGTGTGGATAATATCAGCATTCCCTGCGCACTCCAGACACTGTCTCCCAGACCCTGATATCATACCTATCCAAAGTCTATTCCAGCTACTCGGATAATCCAATCGTGAATTGCCACTTCGGTAAACACTCTGGCTGTCATTTTTACTGATCCATCACATTCCAAAACCTACCGTCATCTCGCAACTCTCTTCTCTCGACGATTACCTTGACCAGAAGACGACTCAGACAATTTTCGCCATAACCTCATCGTCAATCCCCTCATATTAACAATCCCTCGTTCACCATAATCAGGATCTCTCATACATACGTTAAAGTCATGTCGCGTCAAATTGTAGCGACCGGCTGGCTCGTGCGCACACGTGCACAACGAGTTCGATGTGACTGTATATTTTACGTTTCCCTCCCCTCATCACTCTATCTCTCTCCCTCACTCCCCCCTCGTGATCGGTCTCGTCGCTCGCTCTCTCTCTCTCTCTTTGCTAAAAACCGAAGGGCACCAAGCGGATCGCAAGAGACGTATCACGATTGAGGGGAGGGGTGGGGGGGATGGCGAGGCGACTAAAAGGCGAAAAAAAAAAGAGAAGAGTGAAGTACGCTTATACAGATAAGCTTGAGGCACACCGACACATGCGTCGGGTGTCTGGCGCAGCCGGTGTAAGTTGGTAGGGGAAGAATCCGTCGGCCGTGGGCGGCGGGGGTCGTTCGAGGACAAGGAGGGTCGAGTGATAGGGAGGGACGTGATGGGGAGGAAGAACGCTGTATGACTCGTGCGTCTCTCCCTGTTCATTGCGGCCATAACACGGTTGTTCAGATCGTCCAGACAAGCAGGGGGAAAAGTGTGGTGAAGGGAAGTACGGAGAGAAGGGAGTAGAACGTGGACGACAGTGCTGCAGCCCCACAGCCACCGAACGAATTCAGTCTACCGCTAGACTTGACGAACGACCGAACTCTTACGTTTTTTTTTTTCCCTTTTGTTACAATTTGTTCATGTACCTCGATTTCAATATATGATCGATTGGAAAGAGTGTCGAGGTCTTTATTGCAGCCTCGAATCGATTGTATTCACTTGGTCTGCTGGAGTGTTGATATACGGGGAATGGTGGTCGTCTGCGAAACATGGTTATGGACGTATTTTGTGGTACGGTTGGTTGGTGAATTTGCAGAGAATAACACAATTGTTGAGTGAATAGATGATTAAGTGATGAAGAAAAATGGATAGTGTGTAGCAGCGAGGGTGTTGAATTCATTGATTTCCTCCATTGTAAAGTGGGTTGGACGGAGTTGGGTCACAGGAGTGACGAAAGTACGACGAAAACATCGGGTGACAAGTTGACAAAAACAAGGAATTTTTTTTAAGATAAATTGAGACATGGTTTTATGCTCTGTTAATGGTGTAGTGAATTAAGGATGAGTGATGCGATGCTGTTAGCTTGACAGCTGATATCGTAGAGGCCCTTGAAAAACCCTTCCATTTCACTCCCCAGTTTAATCATCTCAATCAGGATAATAATCAACTGCTCGGAATGCTCTGGCATATACATTATTTACAAAGTGCTGTGAGTGTATGATGATGATTTTATGATAATTAAATACCACGCTTCATCATCCTGGCGTCGTCGCCGTTCAAATGAAGCTCCGGCGTCATTGCATGCAGACGCTCGGCGTCTCCATCAAGCAATTGAGAAGGAAATTACTCGAATTGGGCACGAGGATCCTACACTTACAAACATCAAGTTGCTGCGATATGGCTCTCGTGGTAGGTATAGTTTTTCATTTTTTGTTCCCATTGAGATAACGAACGAATCAAATTTTCATGCTCGATATACAGTTGTGGGAAAAATTGAAATAAGAGGCGATGAGGTTGGTATTGAGTGCGTTGGAAATAAAATTCTTAATGTGGTTTTTCCATGTTTCCTCTGTCTGGCCCAGAATGTGAGCCACATGGCTTTCACTGCAGCACATACTCGGTGTCTGGGTCAACTTTCTGTCTAGCGTGGATCAATATGAAGTTTTAAATCTTTGAGTATCTCCTCGGGTCTTTCTATGAGTTATTTATCGTGATATCAATAAAGACGTATTCCATGCCTATTCTGTGATACCATTTACTTGACAGTGATATTAGTAGCTAAATGTGTATGTTTATACTAAATGCGATGGCTTTGCACGCTCTGATAGGTTTAGAGAATCGTAAAAATGTTGGACTTGGGGCAAATGAAAAAATTCAGGCCGGGGTAATGGAATAATTCAGCTGTTAGTACTGTAACAGCGATATACTATGGTCAGTTGTAGTTAACATTGGAATTCATTGTGTTAATTGTCACAAAAATTGTCGTTTTTTAACATCATTTTATGTGACCTCCACAGTGCTCTATTCCTGTGCTCGATTCAAGAATTTAAAGCATTTGTTGTTTGACACGTTAGACAGCTATCATCAACATTTGAACAATTTTTATCACTTCATTTTTCAGATGACCACATAACGAGAAATCATTTTTTCACATTCGGCGGAGGGAGATTTAACAAATGAGATGGTTTAAATAATTATCACTTGGACAATTACTTTCTAATTGGTTTTTAACTGAATACGATTACTTCTCGACCAGATTCATCGGTTTACCAACCTAATGCAATGGTATCATCATCATTCTCATTACTATCCGTTTCTTCTCGACATTTCATTTCACCAAAAGTGCAAAGGTGTTGAAAATTTTTAATAAATCAAAAGACCGATTAGGATTGTCGCCGTCATCTTCGAACTCGATCAGAAGAACATCCAGACAATCTTTTTTAATCTGTCATTCAATGAATTCGGAATTGTTTTTGAAGTGTCATGGATAGAGATGAACAAAAGAACACTCAATGTTTCCAGCATCAGGGTTGTCAGGGTTTATCAGGTTTTCCTGCATTCGAAACTTCATGCAATGCCCGTAATACCGTAAAACTGGTAGTAAACATCTGCAATTTCAACTACTGATTCGTACTATTCCACACTTGTGGATAAAATTGTGTATGACCCGATGTAGTATACCTCAGGGTGAAGCGATTCATCGAATGATCGGAAGCCTTTACGGCCCACGTCATCTTATCGATCTCGAAGACAATATGAGAAAAAAATTGATTTGTCGTACAAGTGCGTAAAGAACCCCTTCATCGTACGCATACGCAACAAATCCTATTTTTGTGTTACCTGTCGAGTTCATTGTTCAGAACTCTAGTGGGGAGAAAGTGGTTATTCTTGTGCACGGAATGTATAAAGTTCAAGGTCGTGCCTAAAACAAGCACCTTGTGTACATCAAATCGTTTAAAAATGAAATTTTAAGGTAGACATCCCAACAAATGTATAATAAAGTAGCGCATTTACTTTCGTTTCTTCTTCACATCCCTAAACGCAGGGAATGTAGGGTAAATTGGGCTGCGTTGAAAACTGGTGTCCACTGTCTTTCCCTTTCGATGAACTACCCCTTCAATACTGTACCCCATTATAAAATCGCCAGTGCGTAGGCGATGTCAGGAAGACCTACACAGGGGTTCCAAATCCAAATTAATGCTGGTTTGGGCCAATGAAAATTATTTGTTATCATCTTCTTCTTTTTGGTTCCAATAAGATCATTTCATTGTCGTCCTCCGTAACATCAGTATCATAGGCTACACGTACAGAAATTTTGGATGACAATTTGACCTCTAGAGGGGACAATGTCAATCAACCACTTTGTAGATCAAATTTTGTTGGAAAAGTTGAACTTGGAAGGCTAATTTATGTGATAAAACAGACCTTCGTCCCTCGTTTCGCCCCCCCCCCCCACCACGAAGTCTACTTTTTACCTAAAATTTCTTTCCGTGTGCATATGTACTTCGTAAAGTCTTCGTACAGACATCCGCGCTTCTGTATGTCCCTAGAAGAAATTTGAGCTAGTTGTGAGTTGACCTGTTGGAGCGATTGTTGGCCGTATGTATGAACTTATATGCTCTAGAACATACGGGGCGAGCGCCGCCGCCTGTGCTGAACTCCACTATTAAACACGTGTCGGGATAAGCATCTATCGAAGGTTGGTATTTTGGAGCAGTCATGTTGAGCAAAGTGACAAGTTAAAAAATGTATGAATGATATTTCATATTAACAAATAACTCAAGTGCCAGATGAGCAAATTCTCATTAACCTCCGTCTCTGTGTGATTCATTAAAAAATTTCGCAATTTTAAATTGACCAAAAACTTGTCACAAATTTTTTCCGGAATTTTCCTAGAAATTTTTCAAAATTCAGCTGGCAATGGATCCAAAATAGTTTCAAATGTGTACGAGTTGATGCTGAATTTTTTTTAACGATTGCACTAAGTTCTCCACCATTTGTACTTCATTTCATTCTCACGGACAGTAAGTTGTTGCGTTTGTACTACGATGGTAATAAAAGGACGGAAGATCAGACGATTGTACCAACATCTAGACTTCACTGAGCATCAGTGAAATTCGGGGCGAGGGTTGTACTATTGTTGGAAATAGTCCACGACTATTCTGAAAGCTCCCAAACGTTTGTATTTGGACTTATTCACATGCACACCGAGTTATTCTCTTTGTACTATGATGGGAATAGAAGTACAGAAGATTAAACCTTTGTACTTACATCAAGACCTCACCAACTCATATCCATAGTCCATAATGATGGTTTGGCGGATGATGGAAATGAAATGAGCTTAAATGAAAGAACATCGTTGTGGTGACCATCGCGAATAATTGATTATCTTTGGTACAAACGAGTACTAACGTGCTAGACTTCACTGGTACCTTTTCCTCTCATCCCCTAAACATTTGAGATTTTAGAAGGGCAAAGGGGAAACTATTAAAGGAGTTCTTAAATAAAATTAACGAATAGTAGATACTATTACTAGCCATGCGGATGGTTTGCCCATGAAATATTTTTGTGTACCTTTGTTTCCCAGGCCACACGATTTTTCCCTTTGTCTGCGTTTAAGGGTGCGGGGTGCAAATGAAAATAAGTGTGGTACATTCAGGTATTCAGAGTACAATTAATGCCAATAAAAAAAAAGGCTCCTCAAATTTCGACTCCAAATTCACATGGGTAGAGAATATCACATTGTATCGCTATTAACGAGGGTTTTTTACTATTAACACCATTTGTTGATAGTTAATGAATGGCATTAAGAGTTCAGACCCGACCCTCCCCCCTCAGCCGGCGGGCCTGAATCATTTAATAACCATTGTGACTACAATGACCCTTTAATTTTATTTTCTCACCAACAAATGATACTATGGGGCATACATTTACATACTATGACATAAGTACAACGGGAAAAAATCGATATGTACGTATGAGTTATCTACACCGCTCGTGTAACTGCATGCGAGACGTTTAAAGGACGCAGCTCATATAATTAACTGTCTAGACTCTCGATGCCATTATCTAGCTCTTGGTAACCTTATCTCTGGGAAACGGAAAGACTTCAACGGAGTTTTTGCTAGATTTTCTGACTTCCAGGATACAGAAGTTTGATTTTTGTACAATTACAGTGGATACAACTGATTTTAGAATTATTCGAAAATTATTTTATGATCTGTTTCCAATATTTATGTGTTATATAAGCTCAGAAAAATATGCATCAAGGCTTTGAAAGTTCGTGAACGATTGGAAACTTCAGACAGCCGCTAGACCCTATTGGCACTGAAGTTATAACTGCGTGGAACAGCCACTGGTATCTGAAAATGTCATGTATTAGTGCACTATTTTTGTTCTGAGTTTGTTACGAGGAATTTATAAACATGGAAAACATGAAAACGATCTATATTTGTTTCGAAAATAAATGCTGGAATATATTGACTTCACAACCATTAATGTATGTGTGTCGATAAGGAAACGTGAACGAAGTAATCTCATGGCCCCTTATCACCAATCGCCTGAAGAATAAGCGCTACATCCCTCTGGCCATTTGTTGGCTTATCATTAGAATGAGGCCGTGGAGCCTCGGCGAACCGAGATATGTGATTATATCGGTCCCGGCAATTCAGCATAATTATTTGTTTCTCTTTTCACGTGATCAATGCACGACTTCTTTACATTCGATGTACCCTAGAAGAAGCCATTCAAATAATATTGATATGAAAGATGTACCGCGATGTTCGGGTAATTAGAGATGTTTCTGCTGGCTGGGAGGGTAGAAAAATATGCAGTCAATTTTTTTTCCTCCACTTATTGTTTAATTGCTGTGGAGTATCGTTAGTATTCATATGATTTTTCAAGAACGTGGTCATTTAACACGTGTTGCTATAAGAATTTGCAAAAATCAGCAGACAAAGTTCTTGAAACTCACGCTCCTTTAGAACATGGAATAATTGATTTTGCTAATCCAAAAAATTATTAAATAAGAGCATTGTCTGATAACAATAGTGACAAACCCATTAGACGATGACATCCCTACGCAGTTCAAACATACCCTTACCAAGAACAATGTAGCAAACCACCGTTTCGATGGAGGGGTGGGCCAGACATTTTTCAGATCACAGGATTGACAGCTCTTTCTTCATCCACATCCTACATTTCAAGTATTTAATGACCTTCTCCGGATTTGTTGTTCAACTGTCTCTGGAATCATATCAGACTTGGTGTTGTGCTCAGCTGGTGCATTTGAATGAATCCTCTTCTTGTCTACCTTCTGGCGAGGGCGTACGTGCGTCCTGGCTATCAATATAATTACTTGCTCAACCTCCTAGAAATTGTAGTTGATTCCTCGGATTTATGACACAGACCTGTGCTTGGAGTTTGTTCACTGACATCGTGTCAATTGGTAAGTGAAGTTGTGATTGGGGTGGGGAGTATCTGTGGACGCCTCGTCATTGTTGTTGACACTTACTCTGCCGCCTCCACTATTTTCTCCGATGTCAGCCGTTGTGATACTCGAGGATGTGCATTTGTGCCATTTGAATCTATTCTGGTGACGAAAAAGCCGTTTGTCATATTGAACTTCTGTTGCACTCTTCTTCCCGTGAAAGAATATTATCAGGAAGTCAATCACTGTTTGAGGTTAATTTTAATAATTGTACAGGAGTCACGAATGACAATATTATGGGTGAGTAGCTAGTGCCTCTGAACTCTCGTTCATGATTTGAACCACCTGAATTAGTCCTGACCGTCTGGGATCAGGCCACAATGTTGAGGAAATTCCAGTAATCAAGAATATGCACAGACAAGTTCAACATAAATATTCTTAATTGATGAAAAACTAATTTAAAACATCTTACCATCGTCTAACATCGACACTCTATTAATTCTCTGATCCAGTTTGATAAAAATACCTTTATTAAATGCTAAGTCAGGGCCTAATTCTTGATTTTTATCATTTTTGAACGACAGGTTGACCTGTCAAATGCCCTGTCAAATTGCTCTGCCTGGGGAGGATTAAACAAAATTTTAATAGACGTAAATGGTTAAATGGTCATTAATCGTAATCTCAAAATAATAATTTTTTCTAATTACAATCCCTTCCACAAATACTGATTAGACAGGAATATGAAATATACCTTGGGACGTGTTATGTGTCCAATATACGGTCCATTAAGTTTTATCACTTGGTGTTATTTTTTCGAGGTCACCAATCACGTATCTGATAATCGATTATGTCTAGTGTAGTTTTTATTACAACAATTAATTTTTTTCCAAGACCTCAGCTTTGCAACGCGTATCGCGTTCATTGTTATCGAGATATGACTGCTGAAAGTACGTGTATTGGACAATGCATTTAAATCTTCTGTGCATACCGTGCATTTCCATACGAGCGGCGCGCGCAACGGGCGTCCTAGCATACGCGAACAGCTGATCATTCACGTCGTTTCATAGCAAATCGTTTTCAAAAATTGATTTAAAAAACATTAAGCCCTGAGATAAACATTGGACTTGAAATTTAAAGAATAAAGTCGGCCCTGCATGTAAGTATTTTTATTTGTTCCATAGGATTACGCAAATTACTGCAGTGTAGGTTTTAGGCGTTCGTAACAATTTTTCCAGTAGTTTTCCGTTAAGGATATTTATGTTGAACGTATACATGCAATTTTTTTAAACAATTATTAGGAGACTTCTAACATTTGGTGTAATTTCAGTCTGGCAGGATTCAGGTGGCCGATGTCCAATTTGATTGGCTTATCGAGCAAATCAGTGATACCAATTCCTAGAGAGCCAAAATCCAATTACTACCGTGGATTTATATTCTTCCATTTAGAGGACTAAACACAATATAAAAAAAATCTATGGATGGAATAGATGTGAATAAATTTAGATAGATGGAAAAAATGTTGGTCGAAGCACTTGTCCAATATTGCCGGATCCTGTTACCGCATCACGATCTACCACCAATTCTCGTCCTGACGTATCAACAGGTTGGATTCGGCCGGATTCCTTGGAGAGGTGTGTCTTCGGTGATGTCGTCGATAGGCCTCCTCTTCGGGTTAAGGTGCGGGGAGGAATTTAGAAGGATGGGGGTAAATGTTGAGGGAGAATGTGCCAAATAAAATGTCTGCTGTGCAGCACTGCCAGCTGGGTCATGTTGCACACGTAGAAGCAACACCCAAGAGTTTAGTGTAAGGGTTGGCTAGCTCTAGAGCACGCTGCATGGTAGGCATTCTGCACTTCTGCGTAGCATACACAGATCCTTTACACTCCTGGCGGGCACACCCAGGTCGCGTCACTCTCCTGCGTGGCACACGCCGATACTTTTGTACCCATGTCAACATCTGACATTTTTTTGCACGCGTGACAGACATCTACGTGAACCCGTGGATGGCATAGTATTACCTACCCTGAGTTTGCGTGTGATACGCGAGCTCTGCGTGTAACATGCTGCGTGTCCTAGTGCTGGCCAATTCATATATAAATTTCTGCTGATCAGACGAATGGTGTCACAGCCCTATCAGGGATTTACGATAATCGTAAGAAGAAGGATTTGTACCTAGATGATTTCTCCAAATAATTAACGATGTGCTTCTAAATATGAAAAGGGCTAAGAAGAGTGTTGGCCCTTCGGTGTAGAGGAGACTTTGAAGGGACATGATTATTGTAGGAAGGGAAAACGTAGCAGCTGCTCAGGGCAATTACCAAATTTACATATTTGCGTTTGCAAGAGTGACTGATGATAATATTGAATGTCTTTAGATGCTGACAGTGAGCGCAGGTATGGAGGTAGGCAGTGGAGGTCATCGGGGTGGTCTTGGTGGTGGATTGAATGGAAAACCATCTGGGGTTGATAGCATGCACCAAGATGCCATGGTAGCTGTGGCGAGGGACCGAGCTATCCGAGCCGGCAGCGTTAGACATGATCTTGCTCTTGATTTACCGCCTAGACTGCAACTTCCTGATGGAGAAGAGAGACCTTATGGTACACAGACCGGATTACATCTTCGTGATCCCGATCAGGTGATTAATTTATAATTTTTTTAAGTAATTGAGGGCACTTTATGCCGTTTGTAGCAATTAAATAATGAGGAGTAAAAATTCCTGTGGGTCCTATGCGTCTGTAGCAGACAAAAATTATAAAATTATGACAAATTGCATGAACTGATGCAGTTTATCGTGCATTTGAAGCATTGAAGCCATGTGAAGCTGTAGGGTTTAAACCACGTAGGTCCAAATTTTGTTGAAATTACCTCCAGTAATTCACGAAGTAAATCCAACTTCAACTACTTTATAACTTCATTTTTCTCATTTTTCATTTTGTTTATTCATTATTATTGTTATTTATTTTTTATAGGAAAGCGAGATTTATCAGAAATGTGTCCGACCTCCACCAAATAGAACGATATTTGATAGCGAGAGTCCACCACCCTATAGAAGTCAATCAGGGCTTCTAGACGCCCCCGACAGAATAGTACGTTGTCACAGTGCTGGCAGCTCACTCTTAAGGGTATTCCGAAAATTTCCAACAAACAATAGCAGCAGTTCAACACCCACTGTAGGAGTACCTCCAACGAGAAGGCCAACATTGTCAAGTTACTCAGACTCCAGTGGTAATCTAAATAATCTCTCCAGCCTAACAATAGTGCCCTGCGAAGCAGATGAAACAAATAGTCATCAAGACAATCAGGAACACGTCTGATGACGTTTGTTTCAGTCTCATCGTTTCTATTAATTTGGACAATATGGTGTACTGTTCGAACTCTAATGGACACAGATAACAAATCGTTTTTAATTAAAAACGGAATATGGGACCGATGAGGACCATCGAGGTTCGACCATCATCGTTCCTCTTTTTCCTTCTCGTACGCGCAATATTCCTCAATACCGAATTAACTCTATTTTACTATTCAGTAGTGAAGTGGTAAGAACAGAACAAAAACAGGAGTAGAAATCGATGTTACATGAGTTTGTCAATGATTTTACACTGAAATTAGTATACTTGGAATTGGTAGTGAAGTTAATAATGTTGACACAAAATTTTTTCTATAGGAATTTTGCTTATCTATAAAAACGCTTTTTCCAGATTTTCATTCTAATTTCACTGGATTATCGTCCAATCGCATATTTTTCAATTCATCTCTTGTTCTCTATCACTTTGCTTCAGTATTCATTTTCAATTGTGCCTAATTAATGTTAGAAACAATACAAAGGACAGAATAAGTCACTCATTGGGGGAATAGAGGAGATTCTTAAGGCTGACATTGCTTGAAACGTAAAACACAATACGAAGAATAGGACAACACAGGAGAATCACATTATGGGAACTGAATGATTGTACTGAGGACTGAAAAACTTTCTGTGAAAGTGGACGCTTCTTTTTGTTGTACTTTGGATGAAATGTTATGAAAGATTATGGATCAGAATCTTTGTTTTAACAAAAAAATGTTTTAGAAGAAGACAAAAGACTTAGTAAATTATTTATTAGCAATATTACAATCTAAACACATTTGCTATTATATATTATTTGAGGAATAAATTAAACAATGACTAAATAAAGATTCATCTTGAAGAAATGAATTGGTGAAACAGGAGCATTCACGGATTCGTGGGATTCATTGAAAATTATTAAAGCGAAATATAATGTGAGTGATGTTTTTTTTATCGATTTTTTCAACGTACGTATCTGTACCAATCCATACAGGGAATACAGGGCGAGCACAGAGGAGGAAATCAATGGAGTGCCAAGGCAATGAAAATTGTAAATATTAGGATAGGTAGTTCAATATTTGGTGTAATGATTACAATTAAAAATACCATAAATAAATAAATATAAGTAATGAACTGCACCATGTAATGCAATGAATTTACATGATAAAATGATGTGGAAATATATGCAAATTTATTCCTGAAGAATATGTAATGTGTACAGTTTTAAATGCTATTGGTGTTCGCAACAGTTTGTTCGATATACAAGCAATATTTTAGAAAGAATTTTGAGTTTATTTGTCACATTATTTTTATCTGACATCGTTTCACTTCTGCGACAGGATAATGAATACAGAAGAGTTGAAGATAAGCAAAAATAATCACAAGCAACGTCAGGAATTACCTAAAATTGGTAATTTAAGGACGGAACAGTGCGCATTCTGATAGAAACATTTACCGGGCATGTGCGATTGAAAATAATCAGATAATTATATATGAATGAACTCAATTTTAATGAAATAAACAAAGTCGTCTTTGCCGGGAATTTTCAGGACTATGAAAGTAATTTTTCTTTCGTCAATAGTGAGGAAGTGTATCAGTGGTTTTAGAGAGTAACCTTTTGCAATCTCAAGTGTTCCAACAGTCTTTTCGAATTTTTAATAAGCCTCATTACCCTCCGGCTCGCAAATCAAACGAAATTTGATCAGGCAAATTATCCAATAAATAGTTCTTCAACAGATTAACAATAGGAGACCAATTGATCAATGCGCAAGCGTGTCTCCTGTCACGTGTTGAAGTTGTCTTCCGTGGGAAATTGAAAAACGCTCAGATTTGACTGCAAAGTGTTACCTCTTGCATCGCAAATTGCTAATTACTAATATATTTAGACACGTCTGGGTTTAGGGTTTTAGTACTGTTCGCGCACTTTTTACTCATTCCCCTGGACGCCGAACGTTCATCCGGAGAGATTGTTGGCATGCCATTGCGAGTCGGAGGGTTAATAAGTTGACGGAAAAACATTGCGATCTTCTGCGTCATTTTTTTGTGCATAAATGAGTTTTTTAACGTCTTCGAAACAATCTCTTGATCCTCGCATATTGATTTTTAGATATTTCTCTTTTGAATTAATCTCCGTTTCTGTTCTCACAATTTCGCAACGAAATTATTAAAAATACTGGGGTGAGGGGACGTGTCTCTGTGAATCAGAATCAGTTGATTACGTTCTAGTGATCTTACGAATTCTGGTGTCTAGGAAATTACAATTTAAAAAATGATGAAATAGTTGTCCTGGTGTATCGATCGTACCCAAAATATATCGAATGTAACATCTTTTGCATGAATTGATTTGCATTTCGAATGTAACATCTTTTGCATGAATTGATTTATTACTGATTCAGTTGACGGTATCTCATGGCTTTGAAGGAATTAAATGCAAACAAAAATAATCATCTTCAGAACTTTGTAATTGCAAACTTCGGGCGGACATTGAGAGACTACTCTTACAGACGAACGAATTGTCAGCAAAATCAAATCTCTTGGGGTTTTCGCTCAAAGCCACTCAATGGCACACTTGCTATGTTCCATTAAATGTGAAAATGTGGAACTGTTTTATTAAGTTGTCTTCCACCACTTGATTGGTGAATTAATTATTACGTTAAAGAATGAACAAGATCAATCATCACAGAGCAAAGCATCTATATACATATGTAATTAACACAAAGAACCATCACTTATTGTTTTTATATTTTCGCATGTCGTAAACAAAAAAAAAGACTGGTAAAAACGACAGAAGTAATGGCAAATGGTAAATGGTAAAAGAAATAAAAATAAATAAAATATCAGTGTGTCAAATCGATATCCGGCCAGTTTTAAATGTACATAAAAATCCTGAAGAAACAAAAATAACGAAAACGTACGCAAATTATTCAACTATTTAACCTGATGCACTGCTGCTGCAATAGAAAATCTTTTTGGTGTAATTGAAATACATGAATAATGTTCTTCATTATCTTTAAAATGTGTTCACATATGCAATATTAGACGGAACAAAAATTTAATTGTTATCTAGAGAATGTAATTGACGAACGGAAGACGTCATTTTCATCTGAGATGAAAAAAAAGAGTTAAAATGATTAAATTGAAAAAAAAAGGATAGTTGAATGACAAAATAACAATCAATGGTTTTATTCAATTGAGTGAATCTAAGATAAATACTATGATACAGACTTCTCTGAAGTAAATGAATCTTTGGCCAAAAATAATTATTTTTCTCAGTGAACGATTTGATTTTTTTTTGGCAGAAATACGTCACCGCTATATTAAAAATAGCTTAAAGTTTTTACTCCCCTAGAGTTCCTGGGTACCGACACTTCGCGTAATTATCGTGTCCAACTGTGTCCCCTACTCCTGAAGGCGACGAAAAAAGTTATATTGACTTCAGCATACAAGAGGACAATTCAAATTAATTCACTGACCCCAGTGTCATACCCCCCATTTTGACTTCCACCTCTATCCTGTTTAACCTCTTCATCCATCAGCCTATACAGTAGAGCCGGCGAAATAATACACTGGGATGAGCGGTGGGAGAGCGCGAGAACAATGTATAACCTCAAATTATTGGTTGCACAATTCACCAGTCATACTTTATATTATTAAATGAGGCGACAGAAGTGGGAGCATCCATATCTATCGTCATGCCTGATGTATAAATTTCTGTTACTTTCCGTTGAGACGTCGCCGAGGGATTTCCAGCTGAACTGAATCTCACTCCAGAATGGCTTTCCTTACACGAGTGATAAAGGCCGAGGTACGATAAAAATTTTTTTAACAATTCAGTTTGACAATCAGAATGCTTTTGGCAGGTGTTTGTTTTTCGTTCATTCTCGCAGTAGAAAGTCATTGTTTGTTTACACGTAAAACTCTAATTTCTATCCGTCATTTGAAAGGCCCAAAGGTGCAAAGTTTTTCGTGGAAAATTGTATTTTTTAAGAGATTTTATTACTGGTACATTGGAGGATTCTGTGATCCACAAGATGATGTGTAAATTGTGCAATTATTATTACATAATGTTTATTTGAAACTGGAGCTCTGAGATTTGTTTGTAGTTTCATCCTTATCATTTCCATGATTACATCACTCGTCATAAAAATAATTACTGATAAGTCGATAATTAATTTAGTAATGGAACAATCAAAGCGTAAAAATTTCATTCTTTTTTTCCAGTATTGATTGTTCGGCTTGAGGCCAGATTTCCCGAGTTAACAGTCGAAAATAAACAGGAAATTGAAAACGCAATGTTTCAATTAGTCTATCGGTTTAAAATCACAATTACTCAAATATTTAATTCTTGATTCCTTTTTGTAAATGGAATATTGCCATCTTCCAGGAAAATATTTGGGCGGAAATGGCAAGAAGTGTAAAATAATAGTAAGATGGTGCTGGAGCGATGAGAATGAATTCAATTAATTAAGATATTCAGTTTTAGATTGATAGAGATGGATTGTGGGAGTATTATCTTACATTATAGGGGAGATTACTGACGCTTATGGAGCGGTTTCAACCGCAAAATTTCGTAGCAGTGGTGTATGAACTACGATGGTGAACGTGCTTGTTGTTAAGACATTACCGTGGATTACGGGAATTCGCGTAGTAAAACGGTTTGCGATTTTCGAAGGCCTCGGAAATTCTCTAAAATCCATTTTTACATTCTTCGCTTTTTCCTCACGAAATTTCACGATTGAATCCACTTCACAAGCGTCAACAATCTCCCCTATAATCGTTGCTATTATCGGCGAAATCTATCGATGAAAAAGATTTCTTACGTCAGGCTACGGGAACTGCAACCGATACAGCAGGTTTTGAAATTTTTCGATTGTTTAATTCTCCTCGATTCTTTTATATTTTGCTGAATCGTATTGCATTCAGCCATATCAGTTGATCAATTATCTACGGGGCAGGTAACTGAAATCTCTTTTACCGACACTTTCAAAAATTCAAATAATTTGATTCCAGTTTAGTTGTAGATCTACATTTCAATATTTAGTGTGTAATTGATTTTTTTCAGACACCGCAGTGAATGATATATTTTAATATGTTTAAATACCAGAATAAAACACTCGATAGTTTAGATTTTCGAGTTCTTGTACGTATTAAGGTATTAAATTTGCGGTATCAGTTTATACACCACCGCTGATATCCCCCTACATTTCTAGTCAGGGCGAAAAAAAGCCAAAGACCCCTCTCATTTAGTCCCGCCTATACCTAAGAACTAGAAAACAATCCACTTATATTCCAGCGATAGAGTTTCTACAACTATAAAAATGAAAAATAATTAACAGAAAGTAGCGATTCCATTAAAAAAATCTATTTGACGATTTGGCCAAGAATATATCGTAAATATCATAAATATTTATCTCTTTTAAAAAATCTGATATACAAGAAAATTGGGCAGTGAATCGAAAATTTCCATTTCCTTATGTTTAATGAAGCCTGCAAAATATATTCAAGTATTTTTTTTGTCCCCATTTTCAGGCGTCCTTCGTGAGGTCTTATGTCAGTGCAGCTCCTACCGTGAATATGTATTTAGACGGACAGTTCGTAAAATCAGAAGCCACAGAATTCACAGACGTTCATGATCCAGCAACCAACGAACTCATCGCTCGCACTCCGAAATCAACGAAGAAGGAAATGGAGAGAGCAGTGGCAAGTGCAAAACAGGCCTATGAAAAGTGGCGTAATTCTAGTGTTTTAACGAGACAGGGATTGATGCTAAAGTATCAAGCACTTATTCGGGAACACTTTCACGAAATAGCTTCGAATTTGGTGAAGGAAAATGGCAAAACCATGGCCGATGCTGAAGGAGATGTTCTCCGCGGTCTTCAGGTAGTGGATTATTGTGCGGCAATTCCTACTCTTCAAATGGGAGAATCTACACCTGATATTGCTACAGATATGGACATCATCTCCTACAGGATACCTCTGGGTGTAACTGCGTCAATCGCTCCATTCAATTTTCCAGCTATGATTCCACTCTGGTCTTTTCCAATTTCTGTTGCCTGTGGAAATGCTGCAATTTTGAAACCTTCTGAAAGAGTTCCAGGAGCTTCTATGATCCTGGCTGACTTATTCACCAAAGCTGGAGCGCCTCCAGGTCTTCTAAATATTATTCATGGACAGCATGAAGCTGTAGACTTCATATGTGAACATTCCGATATAAAAGCCGTGTCTTTTGTTGGCTCTGATCCTGCTGTAAGTGTTCGACAATTATTTCACAGCTTGAAAATGCATTTCAACGCGTAATTTTCCTAGTAATTTGTTTTCCAGTAGATTTTTTTTCGTCTATAGCTCTGTTATTAATTAAATTTTAGGGGAAACACATTTATAAAAAGGCATCAGCTCATGGAAAGCGTGTTCAATGCAACATGGCAGCTAAAAATCACTGTGTAGTAATGCCAGATGCCAATAAGAACAAAACAATTTCTCAAATTGTTGGCGCAGCATTTGGTGCAGCAGGTCAACGCTGTATGGCTCTCTCAGTCGCTGTATTCGTAGGAAAATCGAAGCACTGGATTCCTGAGATCGTCAAAGCAGCTGAAATGCTCAAAGTTAACGCTGGACACGTTCCTCACACAGATTTGGGTCCTGTGATATCACCACAGTCCAAACAGAGAATTCTGGAGCTTGTTGATTCTGGAATTAAGGATGGCGCTAAAATTGATCTCGATGGACGTCAAATTGTCGTACCAGGCTATGAAAAGGGAAATTTTGTTGGACCAACTGTATTATCTGACGTTCAGGTGAATCAACTACCTTAATTACCTAATTAACATTTTTTTCTTCTCCACAAGCTGCATGTAATTTACACTAGATTTTATATTGAAGTCGCTGTCTTTTCAGTGATGATGAGTATTAGTGCAAATGAGGCTTTGGGGAGAAAGAGAATAGAGGGCTTGAGGCGTTGTTTAACAACTCTTGTGGTATATCAATGGTATACACGCACTTGTTCTAATGCTAAATTTGCTCTATTCTGTCTGAACTGAAATAAAATTCTACTCTTAATGATCAGAATCAATATGTTAGGGTATCTTGAATTTCTGAGATTGAATCTACGTGCGTCAGCCACTCGAACCACACGAATAACTTCATTTTATCAATTTGTTTATTATTTTAGACTCATATGAGATGTTACACCGAGGAAATATTCGGCCCTGTTCTTCTTTGTATGTTTGCTCCAACCTTAGACGATGCTATCTCCATTATAAATAGAAATCCCTACGGAAACGGGAGTGCAATATTCACAACAAATGGTGCAACAGCAAGAAGTTACATTCATAGGATTGAAACAGGTCAAGTAGGCGTCAACGTACCCATTCCAGTTCCCTTGCCCATGTTCAGCTTCACAGGGAATAAAGGCTCGTTTTTAGGGGATAATCATTTCTACGGAAAACACGTAAGACTTATCAATTAATTAATGAACAGATATTAAGTTGAATGCGACTAATTATTCTCATCTTTTTATCAGGGAATTAACTTCCATACACAGACTAAGACCATTACACAGTTATGGAGAGCTGTAGACGCAACAGACATCGCATCGTCAACAGCAATGCCGACGATGCAATGAAAAAATATGAAATCTAAAACATTCTCTGGTTGTCGTCAGTAAAATACACTGTCAAACACGATACTTATGTAAATGGAAGAAACAAGAACGAAGAAATGAAATACATCCTCAGGAATCAATCATGTTTTGTTATCTGATTACACAGGGACTTGGGACTTACCTTTATATTATCAATACTGGAGTATATTCATAATTGATGACAATTTTTTGCAGGATTTGTACTGAATATTTTGCCCTTTTTGAGCTCATTCCTCATTTCATTCGAATCATTTCAATTATTTCAATAATTTATTTGGTTAATTATTGGTTAGTAGAAAGTCTGCAACATAGAAGTCACTAGTTACAAATGCCCTGTTGACATGAGGGTTCCGCCGATGAAACACAGAGGTCACTACTTACATTATTTATTTAATAATAAATGAAAACTAGCAATACAATTTAAGAACAGCACAAATGGATACAGACCTGGTGCATACGATAGAATTAGTTCATTTTGCGTAAAACAATCACTCATTGGCTATTACATAGGAATTCAGAGTATTAAACTTCCGGAGTTTGACGATACCCCTCCTGCCCTATTAATCAGTGACCAACTTCAAGGGGTATCTGAATTTATTTTAGACGAATTCACAAAAATGATATGAGAGTATTGGTCATAATTACGAAAATACACAGAACAATTACGAAAATTGAAAAAAAATCGTGTTTAATTAAATTTTTCGTAAAAATTTGACACAAAATATTGATGAATTTCCTCCGGGGTGAAAAGTGTTGATCGTCGTATTTGTTGCGGATCTCCCTACAGCGCAGGCGCGAATTTAAACAGACCAATGAAATGCTTTGATTTGTACTGGTGGGAACACTCCAGAAGCAAGGTTTCCCATGAGAGGGGCGTATAAAGCGTTTGCAATCGACGGCCATTTTGTGGTTATACGGGATCCCGGACAGTCGACGCCGGTGTCGTTATTTCTCCGTGACAGTGGCTCACCGTTTGCGGATAACCACGTACCCCGATAACGTGCAAAAGACCCATAACTCGAGGTGAGAACCCGACAGTGGCGGAGGTAGTGAAAAAAAAAGTTATATTCCACATCGATTAAACCGAAAATTATAGGGTTCCAGATTTTCATTAAAAACAGAAGAAAAAAATAACGAACTCAAAGTATTCGGATATTTCCGAATAAAAGGTGAAATTGACTGAATAATCGTAATTGCAGATATAATTTTGTTGACGGTAAAATGGCGGATCTACAGGGAACACCGGTGAGCCAGGACGCCCTGTCCGTTGGTCAACTGGAGCTGGGAAATAATCCAAACGCACTGGCGTTACGCAGGCCTTTTGATCCAGTTGCACATGATCTTGATGCTACTTTCCGTCTGACGCGTTTTGCTGATTTAAAAGGATGAGGGTGTAAAGTCCCTCAGGAGGTACTTGGTAAACTCCTTGAGGGACTACAAGCTGATGATGGTAGTGCACAGGATCATGAGCATGCACACTTCATGCACATGGCCATTCCCAGAATTGGTAATTTTTTTTTATTCATTTAGTATTCACTTTCTGTGGGATGGAAAATCAATCTTTCCGCAATTTTTTAAACCGGTTTCCTTTTGTTAATCTGGGGAAATCTAATGAGTGTTAAATATCCTAAATCTTAATCAGGCACGTTCCTTACTATGTTCATTGGTTTGATTTTTTTGGACGTGTTTTTGGTGAAAATTGTAGTAAATATGATATGAAATGAGTGGAAAAACTGTAAATTTTTTGTTATTTCTTTAAATGCAAAATATTGTTAGAATAATTGGGGTACAACTGTTGCCGCAGCCGGGCTTGAACAATATGGCGGCCATATCAACTCCCGCCAATGGCTTCTCAATACAATTTTTCAAAAATTGATGACCTTTTCTTACCGACTTTGAAACCACAAAAAAAATCTCAATTTATTTTTTTTATCTTCATTATTTTTAGGGATTGGCATGGACTCCTCCGTAACGCCACTTCGGCATGGTGGACTTAGTTTGGTGCAAACCACAGACTTCTTCTACCCTCTAGTCGATGATCCTTACATGATGGGTAAGTAGAACTCTCGAAGAGAGCAGACACACCACTATTAAATACAGGACAAATTTTTGCGGACTATTTGACTAACTAAACTTGGTCCGTTTTACCATAGTTAATGCCATAGTGACTGATCTCACATCTTGAGAATCGCTTGCTAAAAAATGTTGGCACACTGAGTTTGATATTGTGCCTAGAAAATACAGCTCGTCTTCAAGGAAAAATGCCCAAACTACTTGGATATTCCTAAAGTGTTCATGTAATATGAGATATGTAATATTTACAGACCAAAAACGTTTCAAGGAACAACTGGAGAAGGTAGGAGTTGCAATTGTTGTTAATCCTTGCAGGTAAATGGAAGGGGTCCATTCCGAGAATTGGATGTAAATGTCAATAATGGTCATTAACTTGAAAAGACGGCGTTTTACTCAACTAGGGATCGTAAATAAAAACCAGGATGTAACACAACAAATAACCAGAGAAGAAAAATTAAAATCGAATTAAGATGCATTTTAGAAATTTACGGAAACGAAATCAAGGAAGGAACATCCTCGGATTCAGCCAATTAGTTAAAAATTTCTGAGTTAATGGTCTTCTGTTTCTTAATTAGTCAGTTGTAATGAATCACCTGTTTAGAATCAATTGTAGCTCATTAACAAATGGATAAAGATACTGGACGAACTGGGCCAGTGGGACCGCACGTGCGTAAGATTCCAAATTCAACTCGAAGTCGAGTAAAATGCGAGATCTAACTATTTCCAGATCTCGATAATCATAGTCATATACTCAATCGATTCGAGAAGATGTAAAAAAAATAATTACAAAAATGAACGAAGGATTTTTGAATTTAACTGTGTGTGGACGTACGTTTGACGGATTTGTAAAAATTTCTGTGAAATAATTTTTTTCCGAACAGGTAAAATTGCTTGTGCCAATGTCTTAAGCGATCTATACGCAATGGGTGTGACAGAGTGTGATAACATGTTAATGCTACTTGGTGTAAGCACGAAGATGACCGAGAAAGAACGGGATGTTGTTGTGCCACTCATCATGAGGGGATTCAAAGATTCTGCCCTGGAAGCTGGGACCACTGTAACAGGTGGACAAACGGTTGTGAATCCCTGGTGCACTATTGGTGGAGTCGCCTCCACAGTTTGTCAGCCTAACGAGTACATTGTGTACGTCTCATCGAATTTCTTTAGTAAATTCTAGTATTTTTTTCTAGGATTTATTCCTAAACTCTAGTATCTCATACATACAATATTAAGGTTATTTCGCTTGATGATGGTGAGTGACTGATATTCAATTGAAGGTATTAATTATTTATCACCTCACAGCCCAGATAATGCTGTTGTGGGAGACGTTTTGGTTCTTACAAAACCTCTGGGGACTCAGGTTGCAGTGAATGCACATCAGTGGTTAGATCAACCGGATCGTTGGAACAGAATTAAACTTGTCGTCAGTGAGGACGATGTCAGAAAGGCCTATCAACGAGCTATGGACAGTATGGCAAGACTCAACAGAATAGGTAATTTCCATTGTTTATAAATTATTTGCGCAAACTGGCAAGTCGTTCTAGATTTATGATTTCAGTGCTTCCAAGGTGAAGTAGTCAAATAAAATAAATTCAAGCTAGACATTTCCGTCCTGACGTCCGGAAAAAAAATCTTTTGAGCCCTGGATGTGATGGGATATATGTTCGTTATGAATAATCCAATACTCTATTTGTTTTTCTAGCTGCCCGCTTAATGCACAAATACAACGCTCACGGGGCAACAGATGTTACAGGGTTTGGCCTGTTGGGTCATGCCCAGAATCTAGCGAAACACCAAAAGAATGAAGTGTCCTTCGTGATTCACAATCTACCTGTGATAGCAAAAATGGCAGCAGTGGCAAAGGCCTGTGGCAACATGTTCCAACTGCTTCAGGGTCACTCAGCAGAGACCAGTGGAGGTCTACTGATATGTTTACCACGTGAACAAGCTGCAGCATATTGCAAAGACATTGAAAAGCAGGAAGGGTATCAAGCCTGGATCATTGGAATTGTCGAGAAGGGAAATCGCACTGCTCGTATCATTGATAAACCGCGAGTTATCGAAGTCCCTGCAAAAGAAAAAGATGGAGAACTTTGGTAACGTCAATGTTTCTCTGACAAAATCTATAATAATTCTGAAATTGCCATTTCGTTGATCCATGTCCAGTTCACATCAATCAGAAGCTCAATTCACAAAATTTTAACAGAAGAAGTTTCAGAAAAAATTGACAGATCAATAGGAACTAACTGAATTGCAATCAAGTCTGATTTCAATTGTATAAAGTTATCACATCAACTTGTCACTTGTTTTTTACAAATCTAGATTTAATATTGTTTGAACTTTCTGTTTAAAAAAACAATAAGACTTTTTTTTGCTATTCTCTACGACATAATGCTTTTATTCTTTTATTAAAAATGCATTTTTTCCGTGTTAAGTACTCTAATTCAGTTCGATTATGATAGTTCAGATTAGTCATTTGTATATGGATTCTTTCAAAAGTAGCATTCTCGAAATGTGAAGTACAGTAGAGCTAAAATGTTCATTCCATTTTTTTTGACAAATATGTTTCGAATGAAGGGATTCGAGAGGAGAAAAATTATTTTTATTAGAAAGTCTTTCCATAAGGATATGGCTCATTGTCGACGGCATTGATAATTACTAATTATCGTAAGAGTAAAGAAGAATAAAAATCAATAGATTTTTTTAAGAGTCCAGAACATTTATCTCATTGAAAGCAATATTTGTAGAATAATGAAGGAATTCGGGCTGATCAATCCCGTTTTTTGTCACTCAAGTAAGGAGAAGTTGCCACAAAGTTGGGTACCAAGTTGGCTTCGTAACATAACTGATGAGTACCAATGAAAGCAAAAATCATTAAATCGATAATTCATTATCGAATTTCAAGTCTGTCAGGACGATAGAGAAAAACAAATAAAAGCCAATGGTGAAGATAACAGAGATAACATTTCATTATAAAAATGTATAATTTTTATGAAAATAATCGAAACCATTTATTCTACTCCTCATCACCTCGAACGCAAACAATCAAACAGAAAAGTGTTAAATTTGACATTATAAATCGTGATCTGTATAAAATCATTTCATGCAATGTTCGAGGCCTTCTCACAGTTCCAAATTTTGTTTTATTGATGAGGAAATGATGGAATGATCTGATGTTGAATAAATGTATTATCTTTTCATACAAAAATAAAATGCTACTTTGTCAATACAAAATAATTCCTTGTACAGTTTCATTTTTCCATATTGTTTATTCCTAAAGTCCCCTTCCACGTGAAATATTCCATACTGAATGTGTCAACCCATGACTAATTCTCTTAAATATTTATAGCGTTTTACTTATCAATGCTAAAACAGTAGAGCTCGTAGCGTAGTAAAAAATTGAGTGAATACTTAATTAACTAGAATTTTCGTTGACGTCCTAATTATCTGATCAAGTGATACAATTGCATAAAGCCCATCTCCAATAATTCATTCGACCCATAAACAATTTAAATTGAATAATCAAATGGGTGACAAAGAAAAATCATTTTTTGGCACAACGAAAAATTTTGATTACGAAATAAATTGCAGGCTTACGTCACAGACGTTTGTGATTCGAGACGTTCGTTTTTGAAGGAACTCACAGCAGTCGCATTGGTATCAGCTCTGCGCCGCTCATTATCTTCAAGTCGAAGGTCGAAACAGCGTCAGAATGCAGCCGGCGTTACGTCTTGATCAATTCAAAGTTCAAAATTGATTCGTTAAGAGTTGTTCAACCCTTCAGTGTGAGGACCGGGCATTTTCAAGCGACGACCGTTTATATCACGTATTTTATATGGTTAAGGGCGAGTACGAGAGAGCAGAGATAAATCTCTGAGTGAGAGAGCTGATTTGAAGTTAATCACCAATTGTTCTCTCTTACTCTTGTGGATTTGCCTATCTCCTGGAGGTTTACTTTAAATGAGATTCAACTGAACCCTCAACCAGCACTCTCGTATTCGCTCTGATAATGCCTCTCATTGATAATAGAAATATGAGGGGTTTTATGTTTATCGGTATTCTCTCGATTGCACAGTGGAGTTGGCATCACTTCTTTTGAGATATCAACACGATGGTCAAAGTACACACATCTTTGGTACACCCTAAGGCATTTAGAAGTGTTATTCTGGGTGCACCAGCTTCCGGTAAAGGCACAGTGTCTTCCAGGATAGTCAATTATTTTGGAATTACTCACATTTCTAGCGGAGATAAATTGAGAGATCATGTGGCTCGTCAAACAGGTACTGAAGATTCAGAAAATTCAAATATTTTTATATTCACAAATGAGAACACATGGTAATTGTTCGTTTCTCGATTTTTAAATTTAGAAATGGGAAAACGGGTGAAGAAATATATGGATGAAGGCAGTTTTGTGCCGGATGATGTTATGATTGAATTTATTCACCAGGAATTGACGTCTGTGGGCAATAAAAATATTCTGCTCGATGGTAAGGTGCAATAATAAAAACTTTTCTCATTTTTTTGCTAAAAAAATGCTGTTAACTAATCGCATCGACACAAGCTCTGTGTAGTGGAGGTGATGAGTCACATTTTGACGATTAGCAATTTAAATATTGCAATCAATAATTGAACATTTGTTATATTGTTGATTTCAATTTGTAAGAATGACGTCAAAATAAATGCTTTTCATACTTGGTAACCTCACTCTGCCAGGGTACGACGAAATTAGATAGGAAACGATTCGAAAAAATTATTTTTTATTTTTAAAAATACGTAAGCTTTCCCGGAAATCGAACTACGAATTCCTCTATTGATTAATTGCTCGGGATTTAAAGTGCATGCAGAAATAGCAAAAATATTATTTTCCTGATCTATCCATAGACGTCTAACACATAGACTGCGCGTTCCCCGTGCCACCTCTCTATCGGAAAATTAATGAAACGAACAGAGAGAGTTCTGTTTGTCGTGCTCCCTATCTCTGTCTAACGGTATCATAGGGGTGGGGGCCACACACGTCAGTGATTGGTAAATTGTAGCTGAGTAGTGGGGGGAGGCAACGGAGACGCGGAAAAAATTCAAACGCAGGTAAATTAAAGAGGAAGCGAGATTAAAAATTTAATTTTTATAAAAGATTTGTTCCGAATAAGAAATCACTAGGGATCCGCCTTCCGGATTAATTGGGGCAATTTCCCCTCCAAGTAATTTATTTCGTAACTTCGATAAGGAGAGGAAGAATTAAATTACTCGGGTGATGACAGATATGTTTTGAGATAGTTTGTGAAGGGGAGACTATAATGATACTCAATTTGAATTTTGTTTACCAGGATTTCCTCGGACAGTGACACAAGCTCAGAAACTTCAGCAACTGCACCCAATGAACCACGTCCTAAACTTGGTGGTGCCGCACTCAATTATAATAGAAAGAGTGAAAAATCGATGGGTTCATCTGCCGAGTGGACGAGTCTACAACGTTGGGTTCAACGATCCCAAAGTTTCGGTAAATTTTCGTCATTAGGGTTCAGTAAAATCAGCAATTTATAACTTTAGAATAATTTATTAGATATCACTAGCCAACATAACGGAATGATTCAATGACATAAGACTCCCAATGAATCAATGGGATAAATCCCCAATCAATAATAAATTTAAGAGAAATGGCATTAGTTGTCAAATGAGTAATATTGACAACAAATAAAATTGTAAGGGAAAAACAATATTATTAGGCGATCACTGCCAACTTCCTGTCAAAAATTGATGAACAAAAAATGATCACATTGGTTTTCTTTGGCGTTATTTCCTTCTATTCACTGACGTACTCATACATTTATTGCTTTGACTGCTCAGGGGAGAGATGATGTAACGGGTGAGCCACTGAGCCAAAGAATCGACGACAAACCAGAGGTGGTAGCAAAGAGGCTGACTGATTACGTCACAAAAACGGAGAAGGTTATAGAATATTATCGGCAGCTGGGAATTCTCAATGAATTTAAGGGCAATACAACCGACGAAATGTGGCCAAAAATAAGAGACTTTGTAAATCAATGTATTTATGAAAATAAATAGAAAAATAATAATTCATGAGACTGTTTGTATTCAATCCTGAGGTTCTGCCTCGAAGCTTTTTTTTGTTATATAAGCATTTTGTGATATACGGATGAAGAAAAGCAGCACGATGCTTACTTCAAGCTTGAAGTCAAAGCAAAAGTTTGAACCACCCTGCTGGTTAATAAATAACAAAAATTCGGAAATTGGAGAATAAATTCTGAACAAAAAATATCTAGTGTAGGTATTGCCTCGTTAAGAATTTTATTACTTTTAGACAATTCAATAAATAGCTTAATCCTAAATGCAGACTCATTAAAATGATTCAGAGGATGAACTTCCATGATAATCAATTCCTCAATAATAACGCATCACCAAAAATATACAGTGAACATGTGAGAGATTTCTAGCATTGTCCTGGTATTTTGGGATAAATTTTGGATTTGGCTTCAAGCCTTAATCTTTGCTGTGCATATTCGGAGGAGCTGTTTTCTGAACCATTCGTTTAATAACTACGTTCCATGATAAAGAAACCTCCATCAAAATTTTTTTTTTCGTTAAAAAAAATAATGTAGACGTCGCGATTTTTAGTTTATAAAAAATTGCTATGTACACTGATAAAAGTACTTATTTATTCCAAACGAAATTCGATAACTATTAACAAATGATAGACACCAAATAAATATGCGTTAATAGTTAACGAATCGCAAATGTCACGTCAAATAAAGTTTCTAAAAAAAACATTCGATACTTATGTACGAATAAACATTCGGGCGAAGCGAATCGACGGGGAAAAGTACTAGGCTGGATGATTCGACATATTCTATAGGCTTTAGTTGTTTTGAGATATCTCGAATTAGGCAGTTTACTGACTAATGTAGGAAACCTCTTTTTGTTATGAAAGAAGGTCCATACAAATTTCTGCTAATTCAAAACCACTCAGTAACGAGATATTTAAGTTCAATGAAGATATTCACATCTCCAACTCCTTTCATCTCTCTCCATACTTCATCTTGCAACAGGTATTCGACAACTTGTCTCTTTTTCTCTCTGGTAACGGCAAAGATTACGTGACTACACCTTTACGAGGATGATCACTTGCTCATTAAGTACAATGAAGGCTCAGGGTGGGAGTAGGGATGATCCCTAATTCACTGGATAACTCTAGAAACCTGTCATTTGTCAAAAATACGGGTTCTTTATACCCTCACTTCTTATACGGCCCCCATTTACCCAGTCACGTTTGAGAATAAATATTCTTTTAGTGAACAAAAGGCTTCGAATATATTCGGCTCATTCGCTTTCTTCGATAAATATTTCACGCCTGATCAGTAAATATCATGAGGTTCTCCTGAGCCCACAATCACGGAAAATAAAATTCCCTAATAAAATGATTTCTTTACCTCTCCAGGTATTTCCCATGGCATATCATGTCTTAACATCTTCTCACCACTTGAGCATCGAATGACATTAGGAATTTCTGACGGATAAGTTCAAAGGAGTTCAAATTCCTCGTACTCATAATGTTCATCATTACATGTATTATCTTGCGCTAAATTTGCTATAGATGAAGGCGATTCTTCATATCCTTGACGCATTTCATCGCCACTTCCATCACAAAAAAGAAACATTGGGTATTCAACTTTTTGATTAGGTGGTACTAGAAATGGTTGAACAATTTTAATGAAACTTTCCAGAGATTTTTTATCGTGAAGATAAAATCCAACACAGCAACTGGGATCCATTTTAGAAAGTAACATTTTCCTGGGAGAAGAGCAGTGAAAACTAGCGAGTGAAAAGTTGGGTTTCCATACATCGACAGCCTCTTGACAGTAATGTGGATCAAGATGAATCAGTTTGTCTTCTTGATATCCAATAAAGTATAAAGAATGTCGTGGCCGACCTCCAATAACACCAATGCAGACTTCTAGACTGAGGAGAGCAGTTAAACAAGGTCCATAACCTGAATTCAATTTATCTGCACCTAATCGCAGGGGAACTAGGAGAATTAATGATCTCCAAGTGCCATCAGAACGTTCGCAGGATCTTCTCACGTCTTCTAGATAAACTGAAAATTATTTCGTAAATTAAAAAATAATTTCTGGAAATTCAAACTAAAAATTTAGGGAACAAAATCAAAATATAGTTTTCTCATAACTTAAAATGAAAAAGCATGAGTGGCAATCTATTTTCTATCACTATTTCTGCGTCTACTATTAAGATTCCATTTTTAAAAAAGTTGTTCCTTTTACCGGCGCAGTCTTGGGCGACATACACACTCAAGTTGTCCAATTCTTCATGTCTAGTAGCAGCAACTTTGAAAGCTTGACTTAGGAGATGAGCTACCGAGGCTGGACCGTACCAATCCCCAGCTCTTTTACCAGTCGAGGCTCCCAATGATACAAGAGAGTGGATTGAAAAAGGAGACTGCGCTGCTGGCTGATCGCCAAACCATTTTATAATCATTCTGTGTTTACTCTCTTCTGCAAATTGTTGGTGCGTTTGAATTGGTTGATCTGGCCGCCACCTCCAAGCTAATGAAAGGTAAATAAAATGTAATTTATAAAGTTAGAAATGGCAAGAAATTTTTTCATTCTATGAAAATAGTTTTGTTAGTTGTTAGATTAAAAAATCGTTTCTGACAAATATAAATTTCCTGACCAACCAGAAGGCAGGAGAGGTAATCATATGAGCTACAAAGATTTTGTCAACGAAGTGTTGAATGATATAGTCTAATTAAAATGGTAGATTCACGCTCACTACGCAAATTACGATTAATATATTTATGACTCACCTCTTCCAAGAAAGTGACAGACAAGTGCTTGTGCCAACATCATCTGCCCACTCCTGAGCATGCATCCCCATCCACAATCAGAAGTAAAAGACGAGCCATTCAATATAGGAAATTCTCGTCTATAAGTTAACCATAATCTTGAAACAAAGTCTCTCTTGAAGCCCTCCATACTCTCGTCGAAATTTGTAGCATCTTCAGCGACAGAAATATCACCACTAGAATCTGTATCAAATCCAACAGCCTCAGAGGCAGTCTCAGGAGATTCAGCTTTTTTATGGTAACTTGCACCCAGAAGCCACACTGGAGATTCCTTTGAGAAATTTGTTTTCAGCTTAGAGGTCCATCCTGCGGAGCAAATTTTATTACTTCAGGAACTTAATATTTTTTTCTCACGGAATAATAATTTTTGTATTGATCGAATTATAACAAGAAACGCGGAATAAATGATAACCATCTAATTTTTATATTATAAACTTATTAAGGTAGATATAATTATCGCAAAGAAGGGTCAAAGTTATGACATTATTCATTTATTTATTATGTTCTTGGTCCAATTTAATAATTCAGTCAATCATTTATCAATTTATTGTAAGGTCTAGTTAATAACAAGGGCGGAACCAGACCCGAGGGAGGAAAATAGAATCAAAATGCTCACACAAACCGTATTTAACATTGTGCCACATGGTGAGCAACTTGGTCTTCACTTTGCTATCGACATCAGCTCCTACAGTTGTATCGCTCAGTGGATTTTCCTCTTCAGCTGTGGAAATCACTGCCTCAGGTATTCCAGTAATTTGTTCGGACGGGACCAAACTGGCGAACCAATTTGTTGTAGTATTTGTCAATGCATCTGTAAACAAAATAACCATAAAAACGTAAAATTCTGAGCCCTGGGCGTCAACAAAATGGTGTTTTCAGGGGCCACTCTGGAGAATTTTTCTCCTGTTAAAAATCTGCAAGCATCAGTCATGAGAAATGTCGTCTTCTCCTCATTGATTTTCAATTATATATTTTTATTACGTATTCATAATTTATGTTCATGTAAATTTTGTGTTAGCATAATGAAAAAAATGTCCCCATTTAAATTATCTCCTTGGCATATTATATTTATTATTTTACGTTCTACTCCTGATTATCTTCTGACTATTTACATTCATTGCAATTTGTCAATATGTTTGACTGCCCCACTTCTGGAAATTAGTCGTCTCGTCAAATTATCGGCTCATTATAAGTGGATTATGCAACACGTGGAGAGATTATAGTGTAGCAATCTGACGATAGCTCGATGAGTTCGGGTGAGTAGTTTTTCCGTTATTGAAAAATAAAGCTCGAAATTTAACGTTGGATATTTTCAAATGATATACTCATGCGATTTCCTCTATTCAAAACCACAGAGATTGTTATCACGAGACCTAGACTTTCACGAAGTTTGAAGTTTCTACCTCAATTATGTTTAAAGTTATCGGGGCAGCAGATGAATTCGTTGAGAAATTGAAAGAAATTGCAATAAATCCTATTTTCCATGGCAGGGTGATTAAATTCATATGTGATAAGATAGGAATCATCGTGACCAATATGTTGAATAAAAAAAAGTAAAATTGACTCAATCGAGTCCCAGATATTTGCAACAACGATTTTGGAAAAATCGCTGGATCTGCGGAACAACAAAACCCAGCGGGACTGAAATGTAGCGCTGACCTGTGTCTTATTACTATCCACTACCAACCAAAATTTAAACTAATTCGTAATTACAGTTCTCATGTTATTGACCCAGTTCTGGACACTCGCATACACATACACACATGCATATCGTGCCCGGAGTCATATCTTGACATTTCAGACTGTACTGAGTCATCCAAGCCGAATGAGAAAATTAGAAAAAAATTGGTTTTCAAAGGTATTCCATTCGGAACTAATACATAATTTCCCCAAATAGATCCACCAATTAAACCACCTAAATAAGGACTTCTCTGTTACTGTCATTTTTTTTCTGGCTCCCCCCAGATTCCTTCACACATCCTGCCCCAGTCGTTCGATTAACTTTCAAAAATAGTTCTGTATTCCATCCCATCCGACTATAATTAATTAACTCATTATCTGGAGTGCCATTAAATTTATTGCTCATGATTTTATTTTAGTAAATTACTCACCTAACCTGTCTCGCGACATCTTTACTTGTCCAAGCATGCTGATGCACTCCTGATTTTTGTAACAACTTCACACGATATACACAACAAAAATCTTCACTCATAATAAAACAGTAAAACCATCCTTTGAATGCACTTATTACCAGACAACATCGTCGACTGATTAACAATGGTACGATATTAGTTATAAGTACACGTAACTGTTTCGTTCGATTCTTCAGAAATTTTTCACTTCACTCCCACGTCTTCCAATAGAAACAAATTTGTTTCATATTGGTTTCAGAGGAAATTCATCGCAGTGAAGAAATTTTGAAAGTAACACTCACGGATAATTTCCAATGGGAATGGTAGCCATGGTAGGTTATGAAAGCGGTTGTAAATACAGTCTGAAAACTCTCCATCTAATTTTCAATGGTGGGGATGGCTCCCTTAAACGGCCACAGATGTTGCAGTATCAACAGTCACGGCTTAACGTGCGACGTGAACAGAAGATTTTTTGGTTCAGTGATGAGTGCGATGAAGCAATGATTAATTAATTATACCATTCAAACATAATGCGAGTAGGGGTCATAGCCCTGAACGTGTCAAATTACGGAGGTCCATATTATCGACGGAGTTATTACCGCAGCATAGGGGCTAGGTCACTGTGCTCTCTGGATAAATTGAGGTACATGACTGGGGATAAGACAGGGCACGCGTATGCGGGTGTCGATAACAGTGAAAGTGGGATTTTAAATTATTTTTGGGAGGAATCAATGGGCTGGGGAGTGTTGTGAGATAAACGGTTAATGTACCGTGTTGAAGGAAGACGGATAAAAAACAAAAAAAAAATATCCTATACATCGAAAAATAATTAAAACCCATCAAACTTAGGAAATTGACATGTTTTTCTTTGTGGTCTATTTTTTCCGGGATTTAAGGAAATGATGCGGTTTTTAATCGGTGAGTAACCTCGAAATATTGGCGGTCAATTATAAATTTATTGCTCTTCTTTTAATGAAAATAGAGAGATTAAACCTTGCGTGTTTAGTCATGAATTAAAAATTTAATCGATAGACATGAATTTCATCCCTTGACCTCTGATGGAACACTGCGGAATTCGTGATTACTCAGGGGGAATCCCCAGAACAGTAATTGCGTGATATGAAAACTTTATTTTTTCCGTTCTTATCATGATAGAGCGATAGAGCGTATGTCAATCTATTGAGGATTGAATTCTGAGTGAATGGGGACCGGTTTTATTTCTTAATCTTAATTAGGAGGGGACGCAAAGGGATCGGCTGGAGTCCTCTTCTTCATGCTAGAGTGTTTATTCCGACGTTAATTTTCATTGTGCTCGTATTACCTTTTAGATTATTAATAACTACACCAAAAATACGCAGTTGAAAAAGTAATAATTGCGATGAAATTGTAGGCGTCACGTGAATATTTAAATGATGTTTACAACTACCAGATGTGTCTAACGCCATCTAGTTACAACGTTACTGCGACGTAACAGTTATTTTCAAAGAGGATAGACCAAAGTAGAGGCTCAGTTCTGGGGGTTTGACTGACGCCAGTTTCTCCACGTTACCGACACGATTTCACCCCCGAGGAGACGGGGCGCCACGAGTCCTACTGGGGTATCTGCATATCGGCCAAGCGGGGGGGCTCCGTTCGTACTTGTTCAACTGTACAAATGATCAACTGTACACAGAAGTTTCAAACAGTGAGAGCACCGTTTGAAAATTCTAAAATTCTAAAAAGCTAGGCTGTACATGTGGCGCTGGGTCCACATGTACAGCCTAGCTTTTTCTCTCGACAGTTGAATCCCTTCACGGTGGTACTCTCACCGTCTGAAAATTTTGTCTACAGTTGATCATTTGTACAGTTGAACAAGTACGAACGGAGCCCCCCCGCTTGGCCGATATGCAGATACCCCAGTAGGACTCGTGGCGCCCCGTCTCCTCGGGGGTGAAATCGTGTCGGTAACGTGGAGAAACTGGCGTCAGTCAAACCCCCAGAACTGAGCCTCTACTTTGGTCTATCCTCTTTGGTTATTTTTGTAGAGGTCGAAGGCATGAAGAAAATCAGTTTAGTACAGTTTAGACTTTAGCCGGACAGTCTGGACTCCGGCGAAATACATTGTAAGTGTGACATAATGATAATTTTTATTCTTTGAATCTCGGCTGATATAATTCAGCATCCGACAAAAACCTTGACATACCACGAGACAATTTGCAAGATTCCTCAAATAAATAACTAATTACATGTACTAAATCATTTTCTATCAATTTTTTTTCGCAAGTGTTCGATTAATTTTATATGAGATGAACATTTGCAACAATCATTCCCTTGATAAAAAATAACTTAAAAGTAAAGAACGTAACAAGAATCCATAAGAAACTGTGAATTATTTCATAATTGGGAGGAGAATTAAAACAGTGAGTTTCATCTCCAAAATGGTTTTTATGAAAGTCAACTATTTATTTGTCTTTTCCAATTATCATAACCTACTAATTATAATTACACAACAATTTTGCTATGAAAAAGAATCGTTGCTTTATTTGCAAATCTCATGAGTGATGTAAAAGTCATGACCTGATTTTTCGTTGACTTTCAATGTTCGAAAACCAGTTGATTGTCAATATAATTTTTTTTATGTGTAATGTTTAATTTTTCAAAAATATTTGTACGTTCTCTTTATTATTGCATCGAAATAAATATTAACTGTAAATCTGTTAAATCTGGAACATGGAATTATTTTGATTGTGGGTGATTTTATTGCACTATTTTTTTAATGAAAAAAAAATGATAAATGATGGAAGAGATTCTTTCAATTCTTTGGAATTTCAACTCCCTACGAGGAGGAGGAAGTTCTATTGACTTTTGATTTTGCATCAAAATAATGATAAACAGGCAACTCAGTTAACAAATACCCTCATCTTATCATTTTCATTCTGTACAAACAACCTCGTAAACTCTATTTTTTTCATGCATATCAATTACTATTATGTATACACAATGTAAATAATTGGCTGGAGGCCATCAGGCGATGCAAGTGGCAAGTTCTCGCGAGAGCTCGCAACAAATTACGTTGAAAGTTGACATAAAATAGTAATCAGACAATTTATATTGTCGGCCTGGCTAACGTGCCTCCATACCAAGAACCCTCCAATCAATACGGGGCAAACCATTTGCTCCCCCAAATTTTCCTCTCTTCATCACGACAACAAATGTTCAGTGGAAGGAGTAGACACGTCATCAATATCAGTGGATAATCATCAACTTGCCCTAAATTCCGTTCGGTCTTTTTCAGCGAAGGCCATGAGACTTTAATTAAACAGTTGATTTTTACATAACTTATCACATTAAATCAAAAATCAGTCTAAAACTCGATTAAGCTGAAGTGTAGAATTATTGCCTCCTCATTAGTAAGGCCCACCAAAGTGTCAGTGTTACTTAATATTACGTAAGAATACTTTCAACTTTCATTTGTTTTGATTTCGTTCATCGAAATCTACATTTACGTATTAATGAGATAACCAGTAAATCCCCTTCGATGGCCAAAAACAAACTTGGACTCTGTCCCCTTTTATATCTCTCTATTTCCTTTCTTCTTCATTTGAAATTCTGTTCATTCCGACTATTTGCATTTATGTAAATTTTTCGTCGATCGGAAAGACCTTAATCAAAGCATAAGTAATATGCACAAATAAACATATGATTTAATTATAGCGGTGAAAAATAAAAATCATTGATCGTGGTATTTATCCCACGAATTATTTTATTTGGTGCGCTTGACTCTGACGATCTCCCTAACTTTTTCACTTGTCGGCTACATAATGAATTCCCCTTGAGTAAATTTACTTGTCATAAAAATCCCACTTGAATAGAAGAACACTTCACAGCACGAATCAGTGGGAATATTAAACAATTGTAGAAACATCGGTCGGCTCAATTCAGATGTAAATGTTACAACTAGTTTCAAAGTAATCGTCATTTTGTCAATAAATGGGAATAACACTTATTTTTAAATTTCTAACCATCGCCAGAAATAATCTGTAAACAAATTATTATTATACCATTCATATAGCTGTATAATGGCAGTCATAAATAATGTAAACAGTTTAACCTAAATAGATGAAAAATAACCGTAATGTAGATTTCAGGCTGTGCACTAGAATATTGCAAAATAAATTCCAATAAAAGTTGATGACAAGAAAAAATCAGTGTACTTACAAGGCCGAAAAATTACTTTCATTATTTCTTGGCAAATTGTGACGGTCACAGAGCGGTTCGAGGGATTGGCGTCAAAAGCATCTGCTCATTTGACCGTCAATGGCGGTCACATGACCGTCATATGACGGATCATGCGACGCATTTGCATCTCCTAACTGGGATCATGAGTTCAATGATTAAGTGTTGAGAAGAGGCTTTTTACGCAATCGTTTTAAAGCCTTCATGGGGGGGAAAAATGTAAAAATGATCTTGCAGTGCTATCAAAATGTATCAGGGCTGTTTCTTGATATCCTCATAGAATGTTACCGTATACCGAGTACTTACGATCATTATGGACATGGGAGGGAAATTGATCATCGACTTTCCCTTTTAATGCTCTATTTCGGCCATTGAATATTTTCTAATTTTTTATATTCACATCACTTTGGGCCTCTTATTCTTGGGGACTGCATGGGATTCACACTGGAGGTCACGAGAGACCATGGATAGTTCGAGTTAAATACCGGCAGATACTACGGGGCCCGCTGTAGTTCTTCATGAACACATCAGGTGGCAGCAGCTCCACCCGGGGGATAGAGCTATGTTGATACTTATAAGTCAAGAGAAAATGTTCTCTGAGTTCAAACAATGATCTTATTTTTCGTTCTAATACCTCAGGGTACCCTTCAAAGCTGTCCCTTTCACATTATTATATTTGTTAATTAAAAAAATGGCTTCCTCAGAAAATATTCACCACAATTCAATACACAACTCATATGTCTCATAAATTTTTATTTTGCCACATCATCCATTGACTTTCACTGCGATCCAAGTACTTAAAATCACTTCACCAGACATTGAAATTTATGTTCTAGAAAAATCAATTCAACTGTAAAAGGAACCTCCTCGTAAAATTAACTGTAGTGAATCTCATCTACAAGAAGCCAGACGAGATCTGTAAATAAAAAAATCAAAAATCGATAAATTCTAGTCAGATGTTATCCTCCTAGACAATCTCTCATCTACCCAAGAATCTTCAAAACTATCAAGATGTACTCCGTCCGCAGAGCTGGCCGAACACTGGCCATCCGGCGGTTGACCCATCGAAATTTCGATGCAGCATTCGGCACTGATATCCAATATAAGCCAATTCGTAGTGTCTTGGTTGCTAATCGGGGTGAGATCGCCATTAGAATCTTTCGAGCATGCACAGAACTTGGGATTCGTTCGGTGGCGATCTACTCCGAACAGGACAAAATGCAGATGCACAGACAAAAGGCAGATGAGGGTTACGTGGTAGGTCGAGGTCTTCCTCCAGTGCAAGCTTACCTAAACATTCCAGAGATCATAAAAATTGCCAGAGAGAATGATGTCGATGCTATTCATCCTGGTTATGGTTTCCTGTCGGAAAGATCCGACTTCGCAAAAGCAGTGGTCGATGCTGGAATCAGATTTATTGGTCCCAGTCCTCATGTAGTTCAGCAGATGGGTGATAAAGTGGCAGCTCGAGCTGCTGCAATTGCTGCTGGTGTTCCAATTGTTCCTGGAACTGACGGGCCAGTGACAACGTCAGAGGAAGCGATGGCTTTCTGTCAAAAACACGGCCTTCCAGTGATTTTCAAGGCTGCCTACGGTGGTGGTGGACGAGGAATGCGAGTTGTTAGACAGATGGAAGAAGTTAAGGAGATGTTTGAACGAGCACATTCAGAAGCCAAAGCAGCTTTTGGCAATGGTGCATTGTTCATCGAGAAGTTCATCGAGCGTCCAAGACATATTGAGGTTCAACTCCTAGGAGATAATGCAGGAAACGTCGTTCATCTTTACGAAAGAGACTGCTCTGTTCAGAGGAGACATCAGAAGGTTGTGGAGATTGCTCCAGCGCCTCGACTAGACAAGAAAGTCAGAGATAAAATGACTGAATATGCTGTTAAATTGGCACAATTTGTGGGCTATTCAAACGCAGGAACTGTGGAGTTTCTGGTTGATGAGAATGGAAATTTTTACTTTATTGAAGTTAATGCGAGACTACAAGTGGAACACACGGTTACTGAGGAGATTACAGGAATTGATCTAGTGCAATCGCAGATTAGAATTGCGGAGGGAATGACACTTCCTGAGTTGGGCATGACACAGGAAAAAATATCACCTCAGGGCTATGCAATTCAGTGCAGGGTAACTACCGAGGATCCTGCGAAGAGCTTTCAGCCGGACACTGGAAGGATTGAGGTTTTTCGATCTGGTGAAGGAATGGGGATCAGATTGGACAGCGCTTCTGCTTTTGCTGGAGCTATCATTTCTCCGTATTATGATTCGTTGTTGGTGAAGGTCATTGCTCATGCTGGGGATCTGCAGTCATCCTGTGCGAAAATGAACCGAGCACTGAGGGAATTCAGGGTCAGAGGAGTCAAAACTAATATTCCGTTTTTGTTGAACGTACTGGAGAACCAAAAATTTCTGAATGGAAATGTAGACACTTATTTCATCGATGAAAATCCACAGCTGTTTAAATTTTTATCCAGTCAGAATAGGGCGCAGAAGCTGCTGAATTATCTGGGGACTGTTCTGGTTAATGGGCCCAGTACACCATTGGCAACGCCGTTAAAACCTGCAGAGATTAAACCGCATATTCCAGAGATTGATGTCGGTGAGTACGAGACATTTTCTCTAGATCTTGGTAGAATATGTTTCAATGTTTTTTTTTATCACAGCGACTCCGTTTACCTCGTGTCCAAATGTGTTCTTACGTTTATGTGTCTGAAAGACTTAAGTTAATTCGGCAGCTGTGGGACCTGCAGGAGATTCTGTATCGCATACATCGCAGGTTTCACATAATACTTCTAATTGTCAAAATAATTAAAAAAGCGTTGCTAAATTTATTCGAATAATTATACGTAGTGCTGTAATATTGGGGTATCTTTCACTGTAGAGTTTACGTAATATTGTTGTGAAAAAGTATTGCTCGGCACATCGGCGACACCCGCGTGATCAATAATCTGAAAAGTTGGCCTGGAATATTTTTTCGACATTTCTTAAGGAAATCGTTATTGTAGGGTTCCTCTGAACAAAAGAGGTAGATGGAACCATCTTAGGGGAAATTGACTACCTCAGAGCTCGTATAAATGATTTTCATTTTTCCATGCAGTACAATACAAAGCCACCGTTAAAGTTTTTTCACTAATTCATTTTTTTTAATAAATAAACCGTAGAAGTAATTTCATTCGGTATATTAGAAAGCAATGGAATCGATTAGGCAAGAGCTTGGTTTGCGAGAAATCCTCATTGATAGTTATTATTTGTTTCGCCCTTGTTGGGACACAGAAGGAAGTCTAATTAAATTGAGCAGCTGGGAAGCCGGTGATGCCACGAAGTTGATGAAAAGAAAGTGGATGAAGTGTGTCAATTGAGGTTGTTTTTTTTTTCAAGTTAAATTTGTCAATATCGTTTTCTACTAAATGGACACTCTATCACGTGTTCGTCAGCCTGAAACGATAACAATGCAAAAAAACTTTGCCTGTAATCTAACATTTTATAATACTGCATATCATTACATATAATATCATAATGGATTACGCGGTAAATGAAGATTATTGTTTTGTCCTTACTTTTCTTACAAATATACGCCGCAGTCCCGATTGCATTAAGAAAGCTAGAAGCATATGAAATTGCCATTTTTTTGATCTCATTTTACTGCTTCAGTCTTACTACGTTACAATTTTATTTGACTGTTTCAGTCTTTATGCTTTACCCTTCAAGACAATTCAATAATTTTTAGTTAATTTTGTGCCATTATTGCAGATACTTTGAAGCCACTTCCGGGCCTCAAACAAGTTTTAACAGAAAAGGGACCAGAGGGATTTGCCAAAGCTGTTCGTGAGCACAAAGGTCTTCTCCTTATGGACACAACTTTCCGAGATGCACATCAGTCTCTTCTCGCAACTCGAATTCGTTCTCACGATCTCCTGAATATCTCACCCTTCGTTGCTCACAAATTTTCCAATCTTTATGCCCTGGAGAATTGGGGTGGTGCCACTTTCGATGTTGCTCTGAGGTTCCTACATGAATGCCCTTGGGAAAGGCTGATCGAAATGAGAAAAGCTATTCCCAATATTCCATTTCAAATGCTCTTGAGGGGGGCTAATGCCGTTGGTTACACCAATTATCCGGATAATGTCGTCTACAAGTTTTGCGACCTGTCAGTGCAATGTGGAATGGATATTTTCCGAGTCTTTGACTCACTGAATTATCTTCCTAATCTTATCTTAGGTGAGTTTATTTCTTGAATTATTATCACTCCGTCGCACGTGTATCCAAAATATATTTTCATTATTGATGCTACGGTCAGCAAGTGACGAACAGTGTCATTGTTCCTCGAAGACATTTAAAATATCTTTGGAAAACTGTCTCATTCCGCCTTTTCACTAAACCATTGGCATCTCCAGAGGAATGAAAATATTTGATTTTTCAGGAATGGAGGCAGCTGGAAAAGCAGGAGGAGTAGTTGAGGCTGCCATATCGTATACGGGAGATGTGTCGAATCCCGAGCGGTCCAAATACGACTTGAAGTACTATACAACGCTCGCTGATGAGCTGGTAAAGGCAGGTACCCACGTGCTCTCCATAAAAGACATGGCAGGACTCTTAAAACCCAAGGCAGCTGGTCTTCTCATCGACGCAATTCGTCAACGTCACCCCGACATTCCCATTCACATTCACACCCATGATACAGCTGGTGGTGGAGTAGCTGCAATGCTGGAATGCGCTCGTGCTGGAGCAGATGTTGTTGATGTAGCAGTGGACAGTATGTCCGGGATGACCAGCCAGCCCTCGATGGGTGCAGTGGTGGCCTGTCTTCAGGGTACAGAAAATGATACAAACTTCGATCTCCGTGATATATCTGCGTACTCTGCTTACTGGGAGCAAACACGTACCCTTTACGCACCTTTTGAATGTACAACAACCATGAAATCTGGAAATGCAGATGTTTATCTTAACGAAATTCCTGGAGGACAATATACTAATCTGCAATTCCAGGCTTACTCTCTCGGTCTCGGAGAATTTTTCGAGGACGTCAAAAAAGCGTATCGAGAGGCAAATCTTCTTCTTGGAGATATTATCAAGGTCACACCAAGTTCCAAAGTTGTTGGTGATTTTGCTCAATTCATGGTGCAGAACAAATTAACAGCTGATGATGTGCTTAACAAGGCTGAAGATTTATCGTTTCCAAAATCAGTGGTGGAGTTCCTCCAGGGGGCTATTGGGGAGCCTCATGGTGGATTCCCTGAACCATTGAGATCGAAAGTGCTTAAAGATATGCCAAGGGTGAAAGGCAGGCCTGGTGCCAGTCTAGCGCCTCTGGACTTCGGGAAATTGGAGAAAGAATTGCGAGAGAGCCATCCAACAATTAGTGAGAAGGATATTATGTCTGCTGCACTTTATCCTCAGGTAACAGAAGATTTTCTCACGTTTAGAGAACAGTTTGGCCCTGTAGATAAATTAGAGACAAGGATATTCCTTACTGGACCGAAAGTTGGAGAGGAGTTTGAAGTTACGATCGAGAAGGGAAAAACGTTAGGAATAAAGACTCTGGCGATGGCTGAGGATCTGACGCCCAACGGCGAAAGGGAGGTATTTTTCGAGATGAATGGACAGTTGAGGTCGGTGTTTATTAAAGATAAGGAGGCTGTTAAGGAGTTGCACATTCATCCGAAGGCAAGCAAGTCCGATAAAAATCAAGTCGGAGCTCCAATGCCAGGAACTGTTATTGATATTAGAGTAAAACCTGGTGATTCAGTAGAGAAGGGCACTGCTCTTATTGTTATTTCTGCTATGAAAATGGAGATGGTGGTGCAGGCACCGAAAGCAGGAAAAATCAAATCGTTGGATGTTGCTCAAGGGACAAAGATTGAGGGAGATGATTTACTTCTCACAATGGAATGAAGGAATATCTCCATACTATTCAATGACTAGCGATGATTCCAGTGAACTCGCTGCTTTGTTGGCTGTTCTAGGGTGCTATCCATTTACTATACCAACGATTTCACGCTTTGATGAGCAACCGTTGAACAAACGCGAAAAACAGTTCTTCATTATCAGATGAATCATATACTGAATGTTGTGAGTGAGAGCGACTGGGCCAAGTGTTTACCAGGACGATGATTTTGATTAAGGGGGCATTGATACATCACACTGATGTGCAGAAACATTGAAACATTGAAATACATTGTACATGTAGCAACCCGGTGATAGGAAGAGTTTGTAGAATAATTTTGTACACTCATTATTACTCTGAACCTATCTAAGAGTAACTGATTTTGTCTTTGTTTTTTTAGCCAATTATTATATCGATCTGGATGAAATTGTATTGTCGAAAATTCAGTATGAACTGCCGTGGATCATGAATATAAGAACCATTCAGCTTGAAATATTTTGGTATCTCTTATCGAGAGAACGGTTTTAGTAGAAACTGTCAAGTATTTCGTTCTTCCCAAAATAATTCTTAAAAATAACTGGAGGGTGTTCAGTCATTTGAGAGGTGATACATAATTTCTGTCGTTATATAATTTTTAAATAATTCGACAATGAGCAACGAAAACAGGCGTAAAACAAATGTGACAGAACAATTGTAATGTAGCATTTGATGCTGTTGGTGATTATGTTATTTTATTATCGATTTTAAGGATTTTGAATGTATGGCAAAAAAGGGCTCACTGAAAAATCTCCTCTGGAGTCGTTAGTTCGATAATGATGCGGTTGAGTGCAACGGGCCCTCCGCGGTGAGTTTTAAGTGTTTGCATGGAGTGAGGAGAGGATAATATAGGTATTGAATTACGGGTGTGTGATGAGTATGGGGGAGGGATAGGAAGTGAAATATGAAAGGTAAAGTGTAAGAGGATGGAGCTGAATTTTAAAGAACAATGAAAGAATATTTATATAAATATGGTATTTATTTCCACTGTCACTGGCAACTCAGACATAAAATTAAAAAACTAAATTCCATAATTGATGCATTACTATAACGTGTCTAATATCCTGTATAATTCCGTTTCAATTTCCTCCCTACTGGGAAGATCGAAAAGATTAATTATCTGCATTTTTAAAAATCTCTTGCAAATTGGTGAGATTTATTCTGGGAAATAATGTATCCGTTTTTTGGAAACTCTTCGGCTCGGAATGAGGATTTCTTCTGTGAAGACGAAGCATTTCGCGGAAGTCACTTTCAAATTGGCAGATGAAAGTTGAGGGGAAATGATTTTAAGATTCTGAGGACATTTTATCTTCTGATTTATTATCATCTGATTTAATTTACAAGGATCTACCGAATATTTGTAAAAATAAAATTCATTCTCCACAATATAATCTTGATCTTACAGCCATCCTAAAATCCCATAATGAATCACTTTCCGGTCTAGGATCAATCAGAACATATAACTGTTGACGTTTCTTACGCCTTCATCCACTGCTCCACGTACTCGATCGCTTGAATTAAAATTTTTTTTTCTGAGAGACGCAGCTCCACTGCCATTTTTCTCATTGGTGACATTGTTGTGCTGATGATCTTCAAGTCCTCCTATTAACGAACAAAATAAATGAGCCCTTACATCAATTGTTTTAAAAATAAAAAATAGCCTTCCAATTATTGACGTCATTTTTCCCTTTTTGTACCAACAAATAAAGTTCAATTGGAGCTCTTGACGTCAATACAATTACTAGAAATTACCTCTACAGTAGTCGGATAATTAGCCATAAGTAATTTAAGCCGTGTCAGGAGAAATTTCCGGACATTGGTCTCAACAACAGTATCAAGTGCGCAATCTCGATGCTTCAGATCGAGAACCTTAGGAGAGTCTAACCAATGCTCCAGTTCAAATTTCCTCATACTGAAGACCCTTAAGAATGCCAGTAATTCATCCGAAACTGGCTCACCGCTGTTACTCAGGATAAACGATATATTTGTAGTTGAAAACTCCAACTTTTTCAATAGTTTCATCCTGTCGTCAAATAATGGATCAGATTTGCTGATACCCAGTCGTAATTTGAATCCATCGTTTGTGTTATTTGGGTATACGAATCCAGAGTGGACAAAAAAATCCGAATTCGTGCGAGGTCCGTAATTTATGAATATCTGCTCTCCATGCTTGAATTCCCGTTTCACATAGCACTCACACATATCCGAGTTGATATTGAAATCCGTCGTGATCTAAATATAAATGTACTTGTGGAATTAATGGTCCGTCCTAATTTATTCTATTTTATTAATTGAAATTGAAACAGTAATTACCACTCCTGCTTCATGATTACACATGTCCCACATAGGAATAAGCGCATGGATCATTTCTCCACTGTTTCTACTGGGAATGATATTTTGACGTGTCATGACCGTAGAAACTGCCCAGCTGTAATGATGACAATAGATGGATCAATTGACAATTTATCAAAGAGATAGTGGTTGTTCTAGTGAAAAGGTTTAACACGAGTCAAATAGCTCGTCGTCAATCAATTTTCCATTCATTCTTCTAATCGCTAATTGACGTTAAAACGCCAGAGACTTATTTTCCTAGAACGGAACTGCTCAGCGCAGAAAAAAAAATCCTGTAAAACGATTATTAATGATTACTATTCTTAATTACCGATCATTACTAATTGGAGAGTGCAGAGCAGGAACATGTTGATTAGGTTTACATTGGATTAGCCGCAGGGATCCATAATTAAATGCTTCACGCTTAAAGGCCAAGGTGAAAGTCGAACTCACTCTATTCAACCGTAGTAGGATAAACCAATCACACTTGATTACTCTTCTCACTGCCTAGTAGGCTCTTGGCTCTCGCACAATAACATAAAGATGCCGGTATCCGTTACCGATTTCTATACTAAAACTAGATGGACTATCTTTATTGGCTGGGTGCGTTGGAGATGGAAGGATACGAATGACGGATGCAAACACTGGAAATTTCCGGGTTTACAAACGATTGGAAATGAAAATTAATCGATTGCCGGGCGAGATTGCCCTCACAACTCTTAAAATAATCAAAACCTTTCGTCACTCGATAAAAATTGTGGTGACAACACTAGAAATTGTTGCACCCAGAATAAAAACTCTATTTCACCTGATGATTTACATTTTGACGTAAATTCTGTGGATTTCCCTGCACTAATCCTTGAGCGGAGTTTCTGAAACTGTGAACGCTCCAGCTTGAACACTTCTTCGAGGATGCCAAATAATTCTAGGAGACGACTCGCAATATTTTTTCTAACTATCGAATAAGTTGGATCTTCTATTTTTATTATTTTTCCGTTGTTCTTCCTTGATAGAAACACATTCTATCATATAGATCATCATAATCTGGGGATTTCCAAAAATAATAAAAATCAGGTGGCATGACGACCGAAGAGGGGGCGGGGGGGAGAAAGGAGAGAGAAAGAGGAACAGAGAGAGAGAGAGTGTTACAACCTCTCTGAAAACCTCTAGAAAAATCTCTACAAGTTTCACCGACTTACTTACGACGCTGAGTGAAAGAAAATCGCATCAGTTAGTGAGAGGCACGCAGAACAAGTGGTTTCACATTTGCATCCGGCGGGAGAAGATAACGACGTCTTTTACAAATACCCAAACTTTGGAAGATTCATTTGAAAGGGTGAAAAAACTGTTCAAGTTTATTGTTCTCCTGTGCATCGAGCAGTCCAATATTATTATGGATGATTACTTTTGTGAGTGGTGGGGGAGGGGAAGGGTGGGATAAGTGAATGGTGTTTTTCAACGTCTAATAAACAATGGCTAAATGTCTCTGTTGTCAAAAATTTCCCATCATGAGGGTCTTGTTTTTGTGGTTTTTGATTGCATTCAGTTTCGATTGCGGATTAATGTCAGACGTTTCGGATGATCCGGGATACAGTAATGATGATGTTTTACGGGTATGTATATACATTATGATAATTATATTCGATCAAATTGGCGCAATTGAAATTCGTCTAGTTGAAAATTTCCTTCTTCTTGTACGAATAAATTTCTCCCAGGAAAACAAATGGCAGGAGTTACGTATACCCCGCGGAGTAATTTACGCATAATCTACGCATTTCATCTAAAATATGAATACAAAACCATCACGAGCCCTCACTATGATTAATTATCAATAGCTTCTCAGATTAATTATCTCTCTTTCTTCATTCGTTATTATTCTTCATCTGAATTTTGTACAATTAATTCCATTATAGGAAGAAGCCTTTGATGACAGGAAAAATCCCGCCACAGTTGAACTTTCCAATTGCGAATTGATGAGAGAATGTAACAACAATGGCAGCTCGCAACATTCCAAGTCACCGGGTGCGTTAGAATATCAGAGAAAATCGTTGAATCGCCCCACAGATAATTCCAATGATTTCATGTACATAAAGAAGATGAAAAATTCTCAACAGTTATCACAAAATATTGAGTATGACAGATCACGAAGTACATTGACCGATTACGATCTAAATGACGAGGATTACCAACTTCCTAGACCGAGAAAACGTCGCCCTCCGGAACAGTACGAATATCCTTTGGTTAGTTCTTCTCATCCGCCTCAACTCATTCCAAGAAAATTAAACTTAAAAAAAAATATTAATAAGAATAATGACGATGGAAATCCTCTCAGCGCAGCAAAGCAAATGTCAGAGAACTCTGAGCTAAAGTCATTACTCAAAATGCAGCAAATATCGGGATTTTCTCTCTCAGAAATTCTTCAGCAGAGAAACTTATCGTTAAGCGATCTCCTGAAAGGTAAAAAAGAAGTTATCAGTGCATTACGAGCTTCAAATAGTGAAGAAGGAGAAAAAAATGTGGTAAGTGATAACAGAATTTTAATTACTCTGACACCTCCAAGAATATTCTATCGATCCCCCGAGAACGATAAGAATAAATCCCAGCGTAATGAATCTGAAAATTCAGAAGTAAAAATAATGAACATGAGTACAGAGCTTCCAGTGTCAAGGACAACGATAAACAAATCAGGTGACGATGGAGAAATTATGGAATTTTCAGATTTTCAAAAACAAAGCGAAACGTCAGAAAGGATTTTCGACGATGTTAAAAAGATCCAGAAGGAAGATGATTCCGTTTTAAATATTCATGATATGTTGACATCTACCGAGTTCACTCCTATAATTTCATCAAGGAATGAAACAGAAAATATGAATGCCGTGATGAGAAATGAGGATCTGAGGCTCCCTCCCGTTGACGTTGAGTATCAAAACGAAGAGCCGATGAATAATAATGATTTTATTGACAACTCGAATGATAAAAAAATTTCAAATGAATTATTGGCAGTAAATCACAGAGTTTTAAAACCTAGAAACCGAATTTACGAAGAAATTTTGACGGGGATTGAACCCGACGCCCGCGCTGAAATTTTCGATTTACTGAGCTCGTCGGTAACAGCTGATAAGATAGAGGAGCTGCTGAAATCGAGAAATATGAGTTTAGAGGAACTCATAGCGTTAAGGCAGAGAGGTTCGAGTCGACTGCATTTAACACAAGTTGAAAATATGAAACTAGAGTTATTAGGGAGTAAATTACCGAAGGATGTTTCCCCAGACCAAGTGACAAATAACCAAAATGTCACTAATAATCGGGAAGAATATGGAGAAAATGAATCAACCATAATAAATTCCGATGAATTCGTGGAAAATGACGAGAAGAGTGATAAAAAATCCGTTAATTTAGTAGATTTATTGAGTGCTTTTGAGTCGCTTCCTTTCACCGTTCGAACGAGGCCAGAAACTTCTGCTGAGAATAATAATAATGACAATCAAAACCTGGATAATTCAGTGGAAACAGTTAGAGAAATTAAAGAAAGTGAAGTAAAGTGTTCCCCAGCTCCAGATTATGCCTTCAAAATTCTTGAGGACATTAATAAAAATGTAGACATTACGGGCGAACAAAACGTAAAAAATATTCGTGATAAAGTAAACGGAAATTCCGTCGACATTGCAAATGACGATAATGGGAAAATGGTGTCTAGAATTAAATCGAACATGACTGCGAGTGGCATAATCCTTGGAATGATTTTCTTAAGCTTTTTGCTCATATTTGTGGGGTTGAAAGTGCGACAGAAGCAGAACTTTACGTACGAAAATACATTCTCAAGAACTGCATTTCAGGTTCCAGTAGTGAACTCAAGAAAATTGTCTAATTCTAGCTCGAATGCGGTCATGATCAATGTCATGGCAACTTCAACGACAAAAACGGAGGAGGAGGACGCCGAAGACGTTAATAATGGTATGTATGATGATAGGAGTGATATTGAAAATGACTCCTTAGATGCTGATGATAGGTGGGATACTATCCCCAAATGTATGAAATCGAGAAATTAAAGAGAGGGTCAGGAATGATTGAACTTGTAGTTAGCTAATGCAGGAGAATATTGACATTTTGACGTCACTCCGTGCAGTCAACGACAATTATGCATGTCTTTGGCACCCGAGATAATGCAAAATGTTGATACGAAACATGTGCAGTATAGATTTTCTAACTCGTGCGATTGGGAAATGAGCCGAATGAACGGTCAGTGGATGTAAACTATGTATGGAATATGTAAAAAATAGTTTTTTGGAAAAAGCCTGTTCTTGCAACAAAATGTTCCATTTCTTCAAATGACGAGTCTAATTTCTCTGCATTTGTTAATTGTTAAGTTGCCATTGTGGTGGTCGAAGCAAGACTTATAAAAAAATTCATGTAAAAATAAACAACAATCGATGACGATTGAATCGCATGCCAATAAATGAACGAATGATTTGAGAGCAACTTTTCTTCTCTTGGTATGGAAAATGTTGGAATATTCATAGCTACTGAGTTAAAAAATTATATTACTTACTGAGAGTGGTAGATATTAAGGCTAGTATGCGATGAAAAGCCCAAATATTGGATTCTAAGTGCAATAAAAAGCCCAAAAATTGGATTCTAAGTAATCGATTAAGCCGGAAGGCCTTACGAAAAAAATGTATTTACATGCTGTATAATAATAAAAATCGTGATACTGTAACCGAGACGATTTTTTAATTATTTCAAGATCGGAAGTACGTTGGACTTACCAATATTCTTCATAGGTGAATACGTCCTTCAATATTTGAGAGACCTCATTACTGTTACCGCTACTTTGGAACATTTGGTTGAAGTACGAATATTGACGAGCAATATTTCTACACTGTTTTAGAGCTGCTTCTACAATTAATAGAAATTATATAAATTATTCAATGAGATTGTGATTGCCAGGTTAAAAGATCTTCTCTAACTCTTGGAATCTCGATAAGTCGACTTGTTGACAACGTGAATTTTTGAAAAATATTGTTTAGACTAGGAAGTCGATCATGCCCCATTTCAAGGCCCGAAAGGCACCCTTCTGTAGTAAATGAATTTCCCTTATGTACAAAACACTGTGGAAGAAATTACCCAGTGTAGGACTTCCTTTCAGCTCAGCCATGTCGTTGGTACTCATATAAAGTACAGTACGATAACTTGTGGGTAGCATGTGCAAGTAAGGTTTCCACTTCGAACTATCCTTGTGCTTTTCTACCAGGAGAGCAATAGCCAGGGCTACTTGTGGCATGTTTTGAATTATTGGATCACTCATGATGGAAGATAGTTCTGGAGCAGCAGTCTCAACACTAAAAATGACTTCTCTGGGAATCTCCAATACCAGTTCATTCGCATGATAATCTTTGTCAGCTCTTATCCCAAGGTCGAAGCCTGCAAATTCAGTGATGCTGACACCTTCAATTTTCGCTCCATGACTTTGCAACCACTCGACAAACTGCTGTATCGCTGATGCACGTGGTGTTGTTGACGTTGTCTTCATCTCTTCGAGGCGCTTAATCTTCTCCAAAATCGAGAAAATCTCCAGATAACTTTCCCATAGTCTCGTGGTGTACGTAGGATCGCTGCATACTTGAAATTCAAGAAATGGTTAATGAGAATAGCAGTATAATGATCGTGGAGAGCATTGTCACAAGATCTTAGGGATGAGAAACTTTGCAAACAAATCTCAAAAATCAATAAACTCAAATTTTCTGAGAGACAAGTTTTCTCCATTGATTCATCTAAATGTCTTCGACCTCTCTCAACAATTGAACTATTAAAAATACTGATAGAGTACACAATTGGCACTTTAGAATACTCACATCTGAGTAACCTTTCACAATGCTGATTAACCTCCCTGCGATTAATTTGCTGAATTGTCTTTGCTGATGAAAGATTACTTCGAAGAGACCGATGGCATTTCTTTCTACCCATTTCAGATACAATGACGAATATTTATACAGTTCAGTATTCAGTAATATCCACAGTTCAATGATGTCAACAGTCTCAACGACATTGCGATATGAAGGTAAGCGATAAATTCTGAATAAAAATTATCAAGGAACACTCTTTGTAGCACTGTAATGTATTTCTACTTTTAATAACTGGTAGCTTCATCCCATCACTGCGGTAGGGACAAGTGCCAAGGCTAATATACTTTCCTGTTGTATAAATTTAGATCAGCGGAGGCATAACCGTAAAAGAATAGCTCGGTCGTCTTTACATGCAGGGTAGATGGATAGCTCGAAGGAGAGGATCAGATGCTTGGGGTAGGACCACCATCTGCAGATGAAAGATTAATTATTAATTTTAGTTGATGGAAATAGTTAAGGAATCGTTTGGGAATATGTAGAAGAGAAATTGTGTCATTTAGGAACAGGATTTTTTAATGATAATTAGGTAATTAATTGATAAATTAACAGGCAAATTATGGACGAGAATTAGAATCGCAAAATAATATATATACATTATCATCTGAGGAGGCTCGTCATTACTTTTATTCTATTTCAGAAATGTTAAACCAAAAACGTCGTATGTGTAACCCCCAAAAAATGGCAGTATCCAAAATACAGCCATTTGAACGAAATTTTGCAACTCAAAGAATTTCATATTTTGCGCTATGGAGTGATGATGTAGTTCTCAACGTCGCCATTTCCGATTCGGTGTCGCCGTTGACGAACCACCTCCGCCATCTTGAAAGTACTCTTTCCGGTCAACACCGTCACAGAGGTCTGTAGTATTGACATTCAATCTGTAGTTTAAACAAATTAAATCTGACAATTGAACATTATTAAATGCTAATCAACATTATTGGCCGTTGATTCATCCTTGCATGTAGTTTTTGTAAAAAATTGTTAACTTAGAACCCAGAATTTTTAATGGCAAAGTTGACTTAGTGGCACGGGCGCCCATGTGCTTCAGTTGACTCTTAAAACTCGCTCTATTCGACATTTATAATATAATTGTGAATTTTCAATTGTTCCAGATGCCGTCTGTAACGCTCAAGGACGTCGACCAACATCAATTCGTGAAGGCCTTCGCCGCCTTCTTGAAGAAGTGAGTAAACCCCTTTCGAATGCATTTCTAACCTTAAATGTCGGGTAATTAACGTGAATTCATGCTATTTTTTTTACTAAAATATATTAGAAATGTTAGAGACTATATTTTGTCTATTTGTATATTTTGTCAAAAAAATTTGTGGAAAATCCATTTAAAACGCGAGTTATTTATTGTGCAGAGAACCTTTGAAAGCAAGATAGCAGTTAATAATATTTTTTCCCAAATAGCACCCATTGCATTTTTTTTTTATCTTTGGAGTTGATTTTTATAATTATTTTGACATATTTTTGACATTTCAAGCAACGACCTTAGCCCCAACAACAATCCGGGATTCAGTCATTCTAACAATTTATTAATCACGAAGTTGGAAAGGTAATTAATTTGTCGAATTTCTACATTTATTTCAGGACAGGTAAAATGCGTGTCCCAGAATGGGTGGACATTGTCAAATCAGCCAGATTCAAGGAACTGGCCCCCTACGATCAAGACTGGTATTACATCCGTTGTGCTGCTCTTGTTCGTCACATTTACATTCGTAGCCCAATTGGTGTTGGTGCCGTTACAAAAATCTTTGGTGGCCGCAAACGCAACGGAACTCATCCAAGCCATTTCTGCAGATCAGCTGGTGGAGTTGCAAGGAAGGCTCTTCAGAGTCTCGAGCAACTGAAGCTCATCGAGAAGGCACCCCTTGGTGGCAGAAAACTCACCAGCCAGGGACGAAGGGACTTGGACCGGATTGCAGCACAGGTCAAGGCCAAGAGCAAGAAGCAAATGAAGCTGCAAGAGACTCTTGTTCTTTAAGGAATTTTTGGATAATAAAAACATCATTTAAATGTACTCAAGTGTTTTTTACTTGCTGAGCCATTTCAATAGTACCTTCCAAGGGTTGTTAACGACTCAAAAACCAATCGTATTGTTTATTTATTTGGATTATTTACTCACAGTTCGATCTTGGCCGTCCAATGGGTTTTTTCCACTAAAATTCTGTTTCGAGGTTCCTCGTCGAATATCTGAGTTTTCAGTTGGGCTTCCTTTGACCCTAAGTGTCTATCCCTTAAGCATAGACCTTACTAGGGCCATGAGGGTGGTAAAATCCACCCGGAAAGGAAAAAACTCCAGTAATTTTTGTATTCTGTGAAAGGGTGTAATTGTTCTCAGAAACAATCATCTAAATCTTAAGCGCAATAGAAGTATAATGCATTCTAGGAATGACTTGATCGAAAAAATAAATTTTTGAAAAGATAAATACTGCTCTGAAGTGAACGAATATTTTGCAAAATTATTTTTTTCCCAAATAAAACGTCTTATTAATTTCTATTCCTGCGATTTCATTTCAACCAAATTACAAAATCGCGAACGACATTCTTCAATAAAAAAAATGATAATATTGCTGGCAAATTTTTTCATATTCTGTTCCTACAAGTTGAATCCCTGAAGGGCGGCGTTTCCATCGCAATTAGTCCACTAGCACTCACCGCAGCGCTAGCAGTCTCTCCCTCCGACAGTGTACTCGCTTTTTTGCGCGGAGTGGGTGTAATCGGGATTTGTTTCCTAACGTCTTTGCTAAATGAAATATTTATTTTTCTATGAGCGATTGAGTAAATTGGTGGTGATAACAAGAGACTGGTGAATAATATTAAAATGCCGCCGAAGAAGCGGGAGAAGGAATTGGAGAGTCAAAAACCACCGAGAATGGATCAAATTCAGGCAGACCATGAGCTCTTCCTTCAAGCCTTTGAAAGTGAGTACTGCAAAATTCATTTTGATCATCAATGCACGTCTCCAGCTCCAAATTGTTTATTTAGTATCAGAGAGTAGTTATTCTGACGGATTGCAAGGGCTCGGAGAAATGCTCCAATATAATTCTCAGTTGTCAATGATAGTGAACATAACCCCAATGTATGTGGAGTAACTTTCAAGCGCTGTCGCGCGCGTCGGGTCACGTACCTCCCACCTCTTTTTTCGCCACTCAATGTGATCGGACACCTGTCATTAAATTTCCAATTAATTTTTTTATTCTGCTGGATAAAAAATAAATGATTTTTGGAACGAATTTGACCGTTTTTGGCCGGTATTTTCGCTGTTTTTTATTCGCGCCAAAATTGATGGGTTCTGTTGGCGAATGAACGGAGGACACTTTATGCCGTGATATTTGATTCCTCTACCCTCGATGGGTACATTACAACAAAGGAAATGTTGAATTTTATTCCATTACATGCAAAATATTTTTTTTTCGAATCAGCCAAAAGAAAAAATAATTACTAAACAGATCCGAGACCAAAGATCAATTCTGTGGCGGTACATAGTACTTGTTTTGATGACTAGAGTCATGGAAATAAATTTGAGAAGAGTATGGGGAGCCCCAATCTTTTAAAACCTGAGTTGTCAATTTTTTAAAAATTAGTTTCAGGAGTATATAGATGTTGTAAAGAGAAAATGCTAAAAATCTACTCTCAGACGATAGAAAATTCCATGTTTTGCCGCAACGTAAATTAATATCAGCTGAATAAAATCCCGGTTGTCGGGGAAGAAGGAAAAATAAGGAAAAATTATCTCGGAGAGTCGCTGTCACAAAAAATTAGACTGAGATGAAGTTCTGAGCTGGAATCGAATAAAAAATCGAGATAAACTTGCAGGCGAGCGAGGGTCAGCCGTTGATTCATTTGATGTGCCTCATATACATTGTTTTACGTTTTTAATTACCAAATTTATGGAATTTTCGGAAATACCGAGGATATAATTGATCGCTGAATTGCTCTTTAAATTATTACAGATACAATTTCTTTGATCTTGTATAAGAAATCGGGCTTGATAGGGAATTAATGAAATCGTGAGAATTTTCTTCGATTCGCGCTCAAATCGAGGAATCTTTGATGACAATTGATATTGAAAATTGGATAATTTGATTAATGAAACTACAAAAAATTATCTTGAAAATACTTTATTCTTTACTCGCTTGGAAAACATGGAAAAATGACAAAATGTTCCTCATTATTTACTATAAACAGTGAAAAATAGAAAATTCAAATTTGACTTCGTATTATTTCATTCAGGAATTCAATACTGAAGCTGTCTTGTTCTCCAGTAGTAGATCATGATGAATATGCGGGCAGGACGAAGGTGTGATATGTCATATTTCTTTGATGGAGCCAAGTTAGCTTCTGAATAATATCTTTTTTATCTCATGTCTCTTAATAATTTCTTGAATTAAATTTGATCCTTAAGTGGTTGTATTCGGAGAACGGAATCAGAGAGGTTTCGCCTGCTTGATCGTAACAAGGGTTGCCGTTGCAGGCATCTCGCAAACGCGAGCCAAAACAAGTCATCATCTCCCGTTCTGAATCACAGAAGGATCAACGAGTAAAGATCCATCGGGTCTTTTAAAACCTCGCGTTATTCTTATACTTGTGGAAGAGAACCAGAAATATTGCCATCTACCGGTTGACTCCATAATCCATCGAGTTCAAAATATCCGGACTTGTGTTATCAAAGACGGTAGTGAGATTGTAAAATAGTTAAAATACGAGAGGTGGCAAATGGGTCACGGTGCAATCACCGCGATTATCGATAATGTGAAATATAGGGAATATTGGAAACATTTTATTAACCCAGACATTCTATAAATTTAGACCGTAAAAAAATTGACTACGAAATTTTTGGTGGTCACTTTAAAAAATTCTGGTTCTATAAAAACTCGGGAAATATGAGAACAATAATGAAGATAAAAGAAATTATTTAATTGAATCATTTAAAGTTATTCACAATAATGTATCTGGATAGTAACTCATCGAACGATTCTTTCATTTTGTTTAATTTCATTACAGAACCGACACAGATCTACCGCTTCTTGCGAACACGAAATCAAATTTCGGTAAGTCACCCTAATCATTCGTTTTATTGTCTGTACGCATGATAAGAAATAAAGACTAGTGCAGATTTTTTTTATTGAAAACGTTGACCGAAATAATGGAAAAATTGTTGAAATATTTCGACTTCTTGCGAGGAATTTATTTATTTTGCTAAATTCGATTTTGTTGCGTGTCTGCGTGAGAGTGTGGTAAAATTGCATTTGATATTTTGCAAGGTATGTATTATGTTTTATTATAATTTAGTTGAAAAGTGATATAGACTCGATATATTCGGTCTCCTGTTTAATATTCTGAGTGAATTTGATGGTAATCTACGTGAGAAGTAGTAAAGTAGCATAAATGAATGTAGACAAATAATTATCGAATATATTCTTAAATTTTCAGCCAATATTTCTGTACCGAAATTTATCCTACATGAAGCAACGCATGTCACGGAGCCACAAATCTCGTCGTGGCTTCAGGATCGATTCAATATTACAGAGGCTTGTGGAGAAAACCAGCCTCAGCCAGAATCCTGGCATTCGGGGCTTCATGACTCTCACTTTTCTAGGTTTTTACGATAGGAAAAGTGAGTTCATTATTATTAGCCAAACCTAAACTTCACAATGAACTCCAAACATTGCTCCACTCATTCATCCATTACGTCTACCCCATTTCATTTCCCTTGATTTTTTTAATGAGTAAAAAAACAATGTTTCGTGCAGTGGAGGCACCACAGGATCCCGTCAAAGTGGAGACACTTTTGTTAAAAATTTGCCACAAAAAACGGAAGGACGTGAGTTCTCCAATAATGCAAGTGTCAGTTGGTACTAGTGAGGTGCCAATAAATCCATCTGAAAATCAACCACCACCAAAAGCACCAACGATCTCCATTCCCAATGAGTCTTTCACTTTGAGCAATGGACACGTTGCTAAAACGTACATGCTACTTCTCAGAGTTTACTGCATGTCGAACAATGGCTGCCTTATGAATAACTGTGATTTGGATTCAGGTAAACAAGCAATTAATGCATTTATTATTTTTTATCAATTATCTTAGACGGGAACAATCCTATTACACTCAAGCCACGCGATATACTTTCACTTATTTAATTGAATCATAGTAGTACTTATTGACAATGACATTAATCTCCCTGGCTGGCATAATGACATCGTTTTAATAATGAGAATATAATTACAGAGCCTGCACAAAAGAGACGAAAATCTTCACCAGGAACGATAAAAAATGGTGGAGAAGAGGTCAAACTTTACGGCTCAGAGCTGATCGTCTACGATAAACACAATCGCTGTCTCTTAACAGACGGTGATTACGAATTAGGTCTGCAGGAAGTGCAAACCAACGTTAGATCAAGTCCGAAGAAGCACAGCTCCTGGGAAACAATAAGTGATATCAAAGAGTGTGGCCCATTTGAGGTATTCAGTCGAGGGCCGACTCTGAAATTTCGACTTAGCTGGACAACTGAACCCAGCAATGGCCTTGTTGACAGGCCATCCCTTATTCACCCACTGCCTAATGGAGATAATAAGGAGAATCGACCCGGAAATAGTAAGAATTTATTCCGATAAATTTTTATATTTTAGCAACGGCTATAGGGCCTTCATTTGGCTCCAATATCTCCTTAATTTTTGACTAGCAAAATAAAAAAGCATTCGACTGTAAACACAAGCCACCTCAATTGAATAATTGTCCTCAATTGTTCAATTGGAGGATTGACAGCTGTTGAATTTATTCTTCAGTTTATATTGAACCGCAATATATATTTAAATATTCCGATATAAATACCAAATGTTGTTTTCAGCTGATTTAGATCGTTGCTCCGCTAATCTTAATAATAATAATGGATCACTGCCAAACTCAACTCCCCTAACTCCCTCGAAAATGGCGGGGACGATGGAAAAAATGGATACGTCCAGTGGAACCCAACAAATTGTTTACCAATTTCTATACAATAATAATAGTCGACAACAAACAGAGGCCTGCGAGGATCTTCACTGTCCCTGGTGCTCTCTCGATTGCGGTAGGCTTTACTCTCTGTTGAAGCACTTGAAGCTGTGTCATTCACGTTTCACCTTCACCTATGTAGTGAGTATCTCATTATGATTGCATTTTTGGACTGAATAGGGAATTTAGGCAGGGACTGAACAGCAAATGTTTCAGTAATTAGTTATTTAGGAGAGTGATCGAGCTAGGACTAATTCGAGACCCTTTTGTTACAGCCAATATCACAGGGAGCTCGAATAGACGTGGCAATCAATGACTGTTACGACGGTTCATACGCCGGAAGCCCACACGAGCTCATCTCTCAACCCTCAGGGATTACCTTTTCTCGTACAGGGCCCACCAGGCGTACCAGTGTCACCAACATCCTAGTCTGCCGGCCCAAGCGAACCAAACCTAGTCTCTCTGAGTTTCTTGAGCTCGATGAGAACGACTATGAGAGCCAACGCCCCTATATTACCGGCCACAACAGGTGAATTGAACTTTAAATAACATGATCTTGATAGAAATGGACCGGTATCATTAACCCTTCATTCATTAGTCACTTGGAAAACATTGTTTGAATTATTTTTTTAGTAGTTCATCGATCAGTATTGAGCTAACTTGCGGACATCATATATTACAGAAGTCACTTGTTCTGTGATATCTTTCAATTTGATTCAATAATAGCCCCGAAAATTTCTTACAATGCCCCTTTGAACCGGAGGTATGGTTCGAAGTTCAAAAAAGATAATGATATCTGTCTTGATTTGATTTATATATTAGCTTTTGGCATTTTTTTAACTCTCGGGCACCATGTTTCAAAAGTTTTCTTGTTACCATATGGTATTTGAGCCTTGAAAATTAAATCAACATGTAATTTCTTGAGCATCATATTTATAGACATGTCAATTTAGAGTTAGGAATGCGAATGGCAGGAAATTCTAATTACATAGTTTCCACTTGTAAATTAAAGGTCTAATTGAAAAATCTATTCATGCCTTCGTCAAGCTATCAATTCGGTATCTGAGAAGACATTAATTAATTCTCAATCAAATTCATAATCGCCTTTCAGTGTATTACGTAAATCCTTCCTAATCACTAATTACTCTATATCTCTATCTCTTTCTCTCTATAGGCTTTATCACCACACAGTCACCTGCCTTCCAATCTATCCAAAAGAAATGGACGCCGATTCCGAAGGAGAGAATGACCCAAAGTGGCTGCAAACCAAAACCATGATGATGATAGATGATTTCACAGACGTGAACGAAGGAGAGAAAGAATTAATGAAGATGTGGAATTTACACGTGATGAAGCACGGCTACGTAGGGGATTGCCAGATTCCCCTGGCATGCCAAATGTTTCTGGAGAAAAAAGGTAAAGAGCTGTTGATGAAGAATCTCTACAGGAACTTCGTTCTGCATATGTCCAGCCTCTTCGATTTTGGATTAATTAGTCCAGTGGTTCTTTATCAAATGATCCAAAAGCTACAGGAGATAATGAAGGAGGATGGTGAGAACGGGGCTGTAAGGAGGGTCCTTCAAAAGTCCCACGAGACCCAAGTAGAACATTGGGTGACCACTGGTGTTCATGCAGAGCCCACTAAAGCCAGTGGAATTGCCAAAACTAACTTTAATAATGAGATTTCCAATTCCAATGCTCGACGAAAGACAACCATACCTCTAGGTTCCCCACCTCCCACATCTGGGCTTAAATCCGTTCATAATAATGTCAGTAAGCATGCAACCATGATTGGAGGAGTTCCAAAATTAACGACGAATGGGAGTAAAAATTCCAGTAATTCGTTCGCTGTTAGTAAGACTAATGGAGTGAGCAATGGGAAAGGAGAAGTTAATGGGGTTGGTGAGAGGTCAGAGAACCCTCAGACTGATGGAACTGGTGGAAGAGGGGGTAGTGAACTTCCACCGAGACGAAAGAGTACAAATTCAATTGTTCAGGAGAATCCATTGCCCATCAGGCGAAAATCAATGGCGAGCGAAAATGGGGGAAATGAGTATCATAGAAGGAAACTCGTGCTCGATACTATAACTGCGGGGGGAAGTGTCAATCAAAAAACATCTCAAAATGATAATTATTAAGAAATTGGGGGTGATAATACCGAGTGGCGGAGGTCCAAGTTGTGTTGGTGAATTTATGGGGTTGAAAATGACAGCGAGTGAGGGCCGGAGTGGCAAGGGCTGTTAGATATGATTGGAACGGTCATTGTGAAGTCGAAACGTTTTTTTTCGGAAATTTTTATTCAATAATATCCATTGCACAAAATTTTTCTTGGATCTCCTTGAATAAACAACGGAAAAAGATGAAAATGGTGAGAGATTGGTGGAAATAATCGGTTCATTACGCAGCATTCATTGTGCGTATTTATTACTCTTAATTTTTCCACTTTATTCGCATACATTTTGTACAGTATTTTGATGCGATTGATCGAGAATAAACTGTGTGATCGATCATTAATTGATTCATTATCTGATTAAGTTAGTTTCACTTCTGTCACTTTCATTTCTTTTATTGAACTGCTGAAATAATCATATTTGCGAGTGGGGGAAAGGAGGATAGTGAGGGATGTTTACCTGTTAGATCAATTTCTATAGTAAAAGTAGTTTTTTTTTATTTTAACAAAAATAATTCAATGATATAGTTTTTATTATAATTAATTGATTCCGATGTCATTGCTGACCAAATGTCAGTTTTATGCTTTCATACACAGTACATTTTTCAGATTTTCCCCCGCATTTTTTATTAACCAATTTTAGTGAAGATTTTTTTCCCCTTTTTTCCACTTTTGGCTCTTCTTTTCCACTTTTTTTTTTACTCTAGTCAGATTACACTTTCATTTCTTTCTGAGGTTTCTGAAAATTGTAGACAATTGAGAAACGTGCATGATTCTGTTGAACAATATCGTTGTTCCAATCACAAAGCTTTAAACTGTTGGAAAAGGTTATTCAATTCGATTACGTTTTTTTTCCTTTTTTCTTTAATGGTGAGTACTAGTACTAGGGGTTAGACAAAGGGGCATTGGTATCTTTGAGATGGATTTGTAGTTGAAATTTAAAGATGACAAAAGAAATGTTCAAAACAATTAATAATCAGTGGTAAAGCTTCAGAATGACTTAGTCGAATGAACTTGATTTTAGAATAGTCAAATTGATTCAGATCAGTTGAAGTAATTCAGAAATTTCGTTTTCCGATCTGCAACAATTACTCGCATTTTTAAACACATAATTTTTCGATAATGTTGCAATCTTAACACAAGTGAAGATGTTTTTAAATTACTTCTGTCATTTCATTGCGCTTAACAAACGTTAGATTTAATTTCAATAAAATGACTTTGCGAATTATGTACTTGCAACTCATGCTGAACTTTACTACTGAATGACGATTGGTAATAGACATTGAGCGATTATGCAAAAGTGCCTTCATTAAATCTGAGGCTTTTAAGAAAAAATTAGTTTTCCTCGAAATTTTGTATAGAAGTGATGTAGAATATTTTCAAATTCTTCGCCAATTGCCTGGTTCAAAGAAAGCCGTCGAATCTATTTTGTTTTCTCTAGAGCGCAAAGTCGAATAACAAACATCAGCAAAGGACTGTTGTCCTAAACCCGTTGTCTATTGGACTGTTGTCTCTGAACCCGGTTCGCTCGAGGATCTTCGCAAAATAATCGCTAGAAATGTTTAAACATACCTCCTTTCATCACTTCATTTATCGATTTCTGTGTGAAATTACCCCTGGACATGATAATTTATGATACTTACATCTCCCAGATTGTGCCCACGCTACCCATGAAATTATACAAAAGAGTAATGGTGTATTAATTATTTAATCGTCAAGGACATTGTACGATACACGAAAATACTAACTAAATTTACTGCCTGTACGGTCGTCATTCTTGTTCTATTCTATTTCATTTTATCAATGAATACTGTAGACGAAGACCTGACCGTTACACTTTAAATCTTACACTGTATATCGTAGATTGTAAATAGGTATATTGCAAAAAAAAATCAATAAATTCTGTGAAAAAAAAATTAAATTTGTGGTCTTTTTGTACAGTCCAGATTTATGTCTTATGAATTTTTATGAGGACTAATTCCTTGACTCGGTCGTACTTAAAATACTGAGGGAAGTTGAGGTTCACTTCTTCGAGGGTCCATTTTAGTCGTCTTCGGGCGATACAACGGCGGAATTCCTCGTAGGAGGGGGCCACTGAATCCAGGTGGGCAATAGTGAATACAAAACGCTTTTCCAGGGCTACATACACAGTGCGTTTGGTATCGTCGGAATGTAAAATTTTTTCGAGAGTGGAGACAAAATGGTCAGTGATGCTGTCATCATAAATAACTGAAAGAGGAGAAAACCCTTGATCTTTGGGAATTTGTGCAGAAGAATTGGTGACACTCTTTGAGAGGATGCAGATATCAAATCAATGAAGACTAATCAATCGTATTTTGTGAACTATTACTCACCATCCGCAGCAAGAATAATCCTGGATTCTGCCAATTTCCTTTTCAAACTTGTAGGCCAATCTGTATCTTTGAAATTCAAGGCCATCACATTGAACTTTCCACGAATGTATTTCGAATTCCGTTCAACATTCCGTTTAATGAGAGGTAGAATTTCTCCTAGATCAATATCTGTAGTGAAATCGTAATTAAATGTTTTTTCCATTTATTTATGTTGATCTTCCAGGTATCAGACAGCATTTACCTGTACATGTGACTTCTCTAGCTAACATTGCTGCTGCAATGCTCGTCAACCCCACTCCAGACCCTAACTCAACGACGTTCTGGTGCTCGAACTCTTGAGGATTAGCCATGATATAATCAGCTAATAGAAAAGCTCCTCTCCATAATTGTAAACCCACAAGCTCCAACTGCGTGCAGATACTGTGCTCGATCAGGAGTTTTCCCTCTTTTCTCTGAAGAACCAAATCTCCCTCGTGATCATATTTCACTGAGTTCTTTGGTTTCATGTGAGGAGGATATGCGAATGCAAATTGAGTTACTACATCTAAGAAAATAAAATTAGAGTATCAGCGATAAATGATCAAATGTCAGATTATGGAAGCCCAGTTCGCCTCTTTCGTAAAAGTAAAATCTTCCAAAAAATTGTCAATTTATCGCGCCTCTGACATAAAAAAAATTTTAAACATTTAATAACTTCTATGATGCTGATGAATTATTTATTTTCTCTGTTACTAAACAATTGCTATGCATCGCAAAAATCGGGACAGCACTGGGGTGATTGACCGTATTCCGACCAGAAACTCCTCAACGAAAATAATGTTGAATTGTCGGCCACCCAGGCCAAAACATAAACATTTCAGCTCATTATTTACTCACAATTTTGTCTCCAATTTTCATGACTCCGCGAACGTTCCGCGTGGACTTCCGAAGTGATCTTGAATGATGCCATTTCAAAGGATCATTGATCTCGCTGAATTCCACTATAAATTAAAAATCACCGGATCCTTAACAAAAATCCCAAGATCCCCAGTGGTTTTATTGATTCAACGATGACAATAAACACTGGAAACTTTCACTTTCTGAAATAAGTACTTTGACCTAAACAATCAGTGGCGGGAGTTGAAACACAATGTTCATCGAGTCACTAACTCTCGAACTGCTGTCCACAAAATAATGTACCATTTCTTGCATAACGGACGGTGATATATTGTCACACTTTGTTTCCGGGCGATGCCAAAAACTGGTCGAAGGGCAGACCACAAATATCGTCAAGGGGCACGACGTTGGGTGTCCCTGAATTTGAATTACTTCATTCTCTCCCGCTCGGATAGGCCTAAGTTTCCAAAGCGAATGAGAAACAAATTTTCACTCAAAATCCAATGATTTCCGAAAGGCAGTCACACCTGTAGAAAAGATGGTAAAAAATCCATAACTAGAATTATGAAGAGTCGAGAAGCAAAAAGAATGAGACCGATAGAAATTTATTGCTAATTTATTGACGTCAGTGTCAGGTTGTAATGCCTGCAACAATAATTACGCATGTGTGGTGTCATTCCTTCAAATTAATGTTTTTAAGTAGCTACCATTCATTATTACTTTGTAATTTATTAATTTATTATTCTCATAGTCCTGGCAGATCGTGACAAAAGAATTTCAGTTATTTACGCATTTAATCACTCATTAAAAAAAAAGAAAAGTAGATGGAGGTTCCATTTCCTAATTACCAAAATCATTTAGGGCTGATGTTAAAAGTTATCGGAGGATCTTGTTTAGAAATTTTTGGATATAATCAATTATTATTATTATGATTATTTTTTAGATAATTTTCTCATTAGAGATGATTTGAAGGCTTTCAACAAATCGTAGAAATCAGAAAGAGTATAAGACAGAAAGAAAATTTAATTTAATGACTCCTAGTAATATCGACCTTTAAGTCATTAAATAATAATCAAACACAAGAGCTTTGTATTTGTTCATGACAATCCCATCCTAAGTTTCCCCTAAAAATTAAAAAATAGTAATTTCAGTGTAAAGGGTCTAGAACATCCTTAAATTTTGTGCTAGACCTCACAATATAATCTTATATCACACATTAATATGTCCTGTTCACCACCATCCACAGGACTTTTTGCAAAAATATTGACCTTGAATAAGAAAAAATGATATCCACGAGTGATTGAGTGATTCTACTAATTAATAATTTCATTGATTTGAGTGTGATAACGATTTGTTTACAACAGCGAATGACATCACAGTGACGAATGTGAATGGCTCCTGGACATGCCTCAATTTTTCCATTCATGAGATATTTCATCGTGGTCAGCACATCGTCATTACATCATTAGGAAACAAAATCTGTCATTCATTTCCAAACGTCATGACCCATCCGCCGCCAATACACTCACACACACACACAGGGCCGTCAGTATTCACCAAAAATAAATCTTCGAGTCACTCAAAAATCCGTCGATAATGTCAAATTCCTCATTTATCTGACTGAGTAGTGGCTCTTCCTCGGCGTTTCCATTGGCGGAGAGTAGCTTCCCGGTGTATTCCCAACCAATCGTCGTGCACCACGATGAACGCCAAGTTTGCCACGCGTTACCACGATCAGCCGCTTGCGCCTGTTGTATACGTATTGCCTCGTTGTCGTCATTTCGTTCGTTTCACCGTGTTGCCCCCCTCGGCTGGAGCATTTTTCTCCTACGCTTCGTCCCTCGTTGTTCCATTAAGAGTCTCGACGTGGTTCGTGCAGCTCCAAAATTCAATCCAGACGTCGACTACAGTGGAACAACTCGAATTCATAAGTTTCAGTTAAATTTTACATTCGATTAAATTTGTCAATTGAAGAACAGCAACAATGAGAGTCACCGGGGCTTTCGTATTGTTGTGCTGTTTAGCACTGTCGTTCGCCGATATTGAGACGGAGGATGAGGTCCTCGTCCTGGGAAAAGACAACTTCGATGAGGCATTGAAAGCTCATCAGTACATTCTCGTTGAATTTTGTAAGTATTGACATTGATTGTCGGTGAAATTATTGTCTTGATAAAGCTCCCTCTTTCCCTTTGGCACAAGCCGGCTGATGTTACTTGACATACGGCACAGAGTAGATCTAAAGAGAATAGATTGTGAGGGTACAGACAACGGGACAACTCGAGATGTGACTTTACACGTCATCATGATTCGGATGAAACTCGGTGCAGATTAGGTTGTATTTCAAGGCAGTTCATTCTCTCGTAACGGTATATTCGGTATTGTTGAGGGTACTTCGGGATAAGAAGGTTCTGGTCTCATTTTAGTTTGCTGGGAGTCGATAGTTTTCTGTTGTATCAGGGGAGCAGGCTGGCCGGGATCGGGCGCACCTGTGGAACACTTGTGTCATTTATTCAACTTTTATTGGCTTTTGAGGTTGACGATTAGATGATGATTAAAATTGAATAAATTATGTAACTGAGAGGGGGTGATGAGACACCATGGATGGATTCCATATGGCCGATCTTCTTGATGTACAAGGAAATGGAGAAAATGCTTTGGAGTAGGAGGAAATGATTGTCTTTTTCGGATTTTGTTGAAAAATTGTTAATTAATGTTTGAGGATTTAGGCTGATGCCCTGTGTTTTTAAGTAAAAAATGTTAGTTACGACCTTCGCAAAACTTTGGAAATTTATCACATTCTCGATTTCGCAATTGAGGATTATAAAAAACATCATCAGCAGATTTTTTTATCTCTATTAATCTCCGAAATATTCTAAAAAACAGTTTCGCTACTGAATTTAATTTTGGTTAATTTAACTCGTAACTTTTTTGTTATCAAAAAATTATCCTCGTTTCATGAGGGTATCAAATTTATCGACAAAAATTTTCTTTCCAAGGAGACGTTAGATTGCTCTTGAGAATTTTCAAATTATAGGTTCCCGATATAAGTAATAAATGTACGTATCAAAAAACATTATTTGTCTCAGTGCTGTAGATACCGAAAATGTTATCACTCGGGTTATGTATTTTTTCAACTTATATAACGACGGAGAATTACCGGAAACCTCCATATTTTTGTTAAATAATCCTTCGGGTACAGACGAACAATGTTTTGACAAATGGTGCGAACCTGATCCAACTAAGTGGGTTAATTATTTGTAAAGATGTTGTGGCTATCCCTTGAATATATGCAACATTTATGTGGCATTGATAACACCTCGTGATAACAACAATGTTATGAAAAAAATATGCGAACAAATTATCTGACAAACAAATGTTTCCTAAAATAAAGCGGCTTTCGTTCTCTCCTATGAAAATTCTCATGGACAATATTGAAAATTCTGTGTAATGGATTGTCCACACTTTCCAGCCTTTGAAATTCTTTCGACAAAATCATGAAACTGAAACTGGGGAAACATCTGTCCCTAGAAAAATTCTCTAATGTCAATCATGAGTTGTGCAAATCTTCTTAAATAATTCATACACTTTTCCCCTTAAAAAACATATGATTAGTTGATTGTGGTGCACCTAAACAGTCCTCAACTGGACTCTCTCACTGTCGAATAATCTTCTAGTCAAAATTCAGATGAAAAATCTGGAAACTGTCATTACCTGCCCATCGCTGTTTTTAGATGCCCCATGGTGCGGTCACTGCAAAGCCCTCGCTCCAGAGTACGCCAAGGCTGCTAAAAAGCTGAAAGAGCAAGGCTCAGAGATTAAGCTTGCCAAGGTTGATGCCACCGTTGAATCCGAGCTCGCTGAGAAAGTGGGAGTACGTGGTTATCCCACCCTCAAGTTTTACAGGAATGGTTCCATGATCGAGTACGTCGGTGGCCGTCAAGCCGACGATATCATTAGCTGGGTAACAAAGAAGATCGGACCAGCAGCCAAGGATTTGGCCTCAGCTGATGAAATTAAACAATTCATCGACGATAACAATGTCGGAATCGTTGGCTTCTTCAAAGATCAGGAGTCCGAGAAGGCGAAAATCTTCATGGATGTCGCTAATGCTGTTGACGCTCATATCTTTGCTAGTGTGTCCGATGAGGCTCTTTTCGGTGAGTACAACGCTGAAGATGGAACCATCATCCTTTTCAAGAAATTCGATGAGCCTCGCGCTGTCTTCGAGGGTGAATTGACCGCTGACGAACTCAAGAGATTCATAACAATCGAATCCCTTCCCATCATTGTCGACTTCAACCAGGACACAGCTCAGCATATCTTCGGTGGTGACATCAAGAGCCATCTTCTTTTCTTCATCAGTAAAGAGGCTGGACATTACGACGAGTACATTGATAAAATCAAGGGAGTTGCCAAGCAATTCAAGAAAGACATTCTATTCGTTACCATCAATGTTGATGACAATGATCACGGCAGGATTCTCGAATTCTTCGGATTGAAGAAGGACGAGGTACCTGACATGAGAATCATCAATCTCGAACAGGATATCACCAAATACAGGCCGGAAAAGACTGAAATTAATGCTGAAAATTGTCTCGAATTCGTCAAGGCTTTTGTCGATGGTAAACTCAAGAGACATCTGCTCACTCAGGAACTTCCTGACGATTGGGACCAGGAGAATGTCAAAGTACTTGTTGGCACCAATTTCGTTGATGTTGCTATGGATAAGAGCAAAAAAGTTCTCGTCGAATTTTACGCTCCATGGTGCGGCCACTGCAAGCAGCTCATTCCAATTTATGAAGAGGTAAATTTCTAAAGAAATTACGGATACCAAAAAAATTAAATCTTCATTTTTTGAGATAAAGATGAGAAAATATTTGTTCAACGAGACACATTTCGAGATAAGAAAGTCATGATTATTATTGTTTGCAGCTCGCTGAGAAATACAAGAACAGTGAGGATGTTGTCATTGCCAAGATGGACGCCACTGCTAATGAACTTGAGGAAGTCAAGGTCAACAGTTTCCCAACGATTTACTTGTACAAGAAAGACACTAATGAGGTAAACATCATTGATGAAAGTATTAATTTGATTGATATTCCGAGGTTTCTATGTTGTTTTCAATTATATATTAATATTTTATTATATAGCAGTGTTGGAGAATCAAACTGATTCTCATCGTCATTTCTAATTGAAAAAATAGTTGATGAAAAAATCAATTCTGCTTGAACTGCATCAGTAAAAAAGATTTTGACGGTTTCATTCTGCCCCACTCTCCCTCTCTTTCTCTCTTGGGAAATAAAAGAGAGTTTTTGAACATTTTCTTCGGACTCAGCCATTAAAGAGAATATTTATGATACCCTAAAACCATCTCATTATTTGCAGGCCGTGGAATACAGTGGTGAAAGAACAGTAGAGGGTCTCAGCAAATTCATCGAATCAGATGGTACTTATGGTCAATCCGCCAAGGAAACCCAAGAAGAGGATGAGGACGACGATGTGCCAAGGAAGGATGAACTTTAAATCATCAAATGCACAAAGAATGCAAAATAAAAAATTAACACAAAGCGTCATACTAATATTCGCGGCCCACACCCTTTCGCTTCTCAAATTGACAATCGACCCCGTCTAGACCTCATTCCCGTTCCATCAGTGCCGCATTCATCTTCACAGGTCTCGTAAACCTTCGAGAAATTGAGAGATAATCTCAATGGATCCAATGATATTCTTCCCGGGGAGAACTTGGTGTCCATTCAGACTCATTTCAGCAATTCCAAGTGCTGGAATGAAAGCCATCCTCGGTCAAGTAGAGTCGGATCTAGTTTTTATAATGATTTCATCCATTTTTTTCTCTTCAATCTGTAAGTTCTTAGTTTCAATTGATATATCTCACTGTTCGTAGTTGAATTATTTTAAAAATAACGCTGGGTATAATTCCAGATTGTTTATTACCTTCATAATGAATCTTCTGAATAAAGTGAGGGCATTTCTGGGATTTTTAAAATATTACCAAGTGTAGTAGGGAAACGGTGAGACTTGCAATAACGGAATTATCTCCTTTCAAATTATTATTTGCGAATGGGTTGGAAAATTTTTCGAAATCCGTTTGTTTAATTAATCATCCAGATATAAAATGACTTGTCACGAACTACGCTGATTTGTTGAATACCTCCAGGATTATTCTGGTAATTGGTGATTGTAGAGAAAATCATTCCTATTTGAGATTCACGATTAAGAACAGGTGCCCTTTTTATTCGTTGAATATTGGAATCGTCCTCATCAATTATTTTCATGTTCTAATATGCCGGGAAACTTCGAGTGCTGCACCATGCAGCAATCGAGTGATTGACCAATCTCGGTTTTGAAACATGAATCAATGAATACGAGGGCAATAAAAAAAATTAATAGATGCAAGGGTTTACCGTTTGGAATGTTTCACCACATTCATCAAAAGTTTGAGGCAATTTTTATTTTTATAAAGCAAGAAAATAATTATATACAGGTTTCCTTATTTTAAGTAATGCATCTGTCAATTCCCTAGCCACAATCATTCCACCATGAAGAGAAGTGATTCCCAAATATTTTATATATCTTCATGATGCAAAATTGAGAACTGAAAGAAATAAAAAAAAATGGAATTTTGATATTAAATCCAATGTATATGAGGAACAATGGTTGTTATGTGAGAATTTAACTGTATTAAATAATGTGAATTGCTTTCTGGTGTTTATTTTGACTGATTAATATTCTCGTGGAAGACTTGTCGTGGAAGCAACACCGGTGAAGAGTCGAATTATGAAAAGATACACAAGAAGAAATGGATTTTAAGAAAAAATTCTACCACTAAGTCTTTATAACATATTCTTCATAATATATAAGATATTTAATCTTGATTTTGTATCATTTTTATCATCAATGAAAGGTCAACGTTTTCGATAAAGAATTTCTGCATTTGTTATTTCTTTTCCAATGGTTAATTATGGCTTTTCTTCGTGACAGGGATTGAAGGGAGAAGAAGAAGGCAAACGAGAAAATTTATCGTTATTGATGCAGTTTGTGGATTTTACTCTGTCATCAACTGAAAATGTCCGGAGAATTTTGCAGGCAGACTGTGATGGAGCGAATTTCGTTCTTCGTCCTTGGATTGTAGAGACTTTGGTGACTCGCCAAGTTGATGGGGATTGTTGCACTTGTGCTCCAGTAAGTCTCGATAAATTATGTTGATTTTAGGGTCATACATTAGGGTCACGGACAACTAATGTATAATATCAAGAATCTCATTGCATGTTCTAAGAAATTCCCTAAATTTTTGCACTCAAATTTTTGGAGGGATTAATCTGCCATCAACAACTAGTTCAAAATTCATTAGAATAGTTCTCACAAAATATCATTGGCCTCATCTCGGGGATAGATTCCAGACGCAGAGTCACAAGCACAAGAAATTGCCACAGGAATCAAAACGGCATTGGCTCAGGCCCAAAAATTTAGAGAATCCATATCTTTGAAAAATGCAGAAGCCAAACGAAAAAATTCGAAACCCACTCTGCAGAATATTTACGCACCACATCAACCTAAATCCAAAGCTAAAACAACAGTCAAAGAGCAGGAGAACCGAAATCATGCGAAAGTTAACATGATTGATAAATCAGAGAAGTCGAAGCCGAAGAATTTCATCGCTGCAAACAAAATGAGTGTCAGAATGATGAGCCAAAATAATTCGAAATCCACCAATGATTTGAGGAATGCAGGGAATAGCAAAACTAGTCTAAGGGCTAAATGTAGATATCCATCAGTCACCGAATTACATAATCTTATAAAAAAAATTTCACTGGAGTCATCCAACAGCGCTTCGTCACCTTCCTTGGTGCCCCTTGCCAATAATTGTCCAGTCCACGGTGATAATTCTTCAGGGCTGTTTACCGAGCGAAAACGAGTTACTATAGACCTCGTCGAGGCTTTAAATCGGTTCGGAGTTCCGGAGGAGTTGCTTAAACCATTGAAAATTTATCATTCTTATGTGAATAAACAAAATGACGAGAAGAAGAGGGATGGAGTGAAGACATTTTTGGATGATTTGAATTCATTCGTAAGTCAATTACGATTTTCAGATTATTGGGCTTATGCATTAAAATTACTGTATCTCTTCTATGTTGTCCAATCATTGAGATGAGCTGTTAACATTTTTTTTCAGCATCACAATCAATCACAGACTTCTGGTTCGAATAATCACGTTAGGCTTATCAAAGGTTTTGGAGAATTATATCGGGATCTGCACGAAACTCCGGAGAATTCTGCATTGCACAAGAAGAAATATTTTGAGTTGGATAATTTGAGTAAAATATCGAAAGTAAAAAAATATGATGTACTGAAAACTCGAAGGTCAACTGCCAATGGGTTCAAGTACGGGTACTCTGTCGCTAAGGGATGGTTACAGAATGGAATATGGAATCAAACTAGCTACAAGTATTTTCTGATGTTCACTGAGCCATTAACCATTCAATATTCCGACAAGAACGAGTTACTGTCTTTGTTCGTGATGATCCAACGACTTCAACAGACACTTTATCAAAAGGATTTAAATGACTTGATAATTAATAGTGTGATACCTTTCATGAAGACCTTGGATCCATCATCTGAGGAATATTTATATTTATATAAGATGATTTTCTCGATTGCCCACGTACTTAATCCTCAACTTCCGGTTCTTGTAAAAACAGAAGATTAACCCATGGGAAAATGCTTCAATGGATAATGGATAATTACTATTTGGTCCTCCCAATTAGTAGAAATATTCAGACTAAACAGGCGATTTTTAAATTGTTCTTCTGAATGAATAGTTTTACTTTACCTACTATTTTCATGAGACATTAACCATCTCCTCTACTTGTCATGAACTAAATAGCGTAATTTGATCCCATTCCATTGGTGATTTCTCAAAAAGGAAAAAGAAATCAACAGGTAGATATTTACGAAACTTCCATTTTCCCATTTCTTTCAAACAATTTTTAATATAAGCATATGAATTACACATGTATAGAAAAGAAGTGTAATAAAAATATATCTGCATGTACTGAATCGAGGTTAGATTGTTGTATTGTTTTTTGTGCTAAAATAAGAGTAATAATTGGATGGACTTTTGTGTTAGTCATTACCTCTACTTTTTATATTTTCCCTCACACCCCACAAGCAAACGATTAGTGCCATCGAAGTGATCAAGTTGGAAGTGAATTTTTGCCTTAATTTTTCTAGATTTGTTATATATAAATAGATTTGTTCTGGTATTTTTACTAGAACTGTGATAGAATATTTCTCTTCACATAGATACATTCCACAGACATTAACAGGTGGAGTTAATAAAAAATAGGATTGGGTGAGAGGAATTAAACAACTTTGCCCCTAAATAATTCCTTCAGCCGCAGTTCTGCGAATAAGTAACGAAAAAATAGTCTTTCACCACATTTCAATTGCTGCTCGATTTTTCTTTTTTGCGTAATGTATGAGAACACGTTCTAATCCAACTTCGCTGTGTCCACCCCATCTCTGAAGGTATATTATAAAAATAGAAATATTATTTACTGAAAGCCGAAATATTTTCATTACGAATATATTGTATTTATTTACTCTGACAGCTTTGGCAACATCGTACCCATACTCCTCCAGTCTTGCAGCAGCTTCCTCTGCGTCTACGTTCTTGTTTTTCATAATGTACTGGATATCCAGCTCTCTAAATGCCTGCGTGATGAGCCCACGCAGTACAATTCCAATAAAATTAAAATTATGAATTTTCAATTCGAAAAGGAATTGTTTTAAAAATTGATTTTTCATGCAATGGTACAGGTGTTTGTACTGACTTCAGTCGAACATCTTTAACAATTCTGTAACTTCCAAACCTTAGCTTTGAATTGCTTCCTGGCAAGACGCTCCTCTCGGTCTCGAGTTAAATCACTCTGAATCGCACTCAATTTCTCGACTATCTGTTTATTCTGTTGCACTATTTGCTTATTCATTTCGACTAACTGAAGCAATGCTGCTGCAATTTCCTCCATTATAAGATGGCTGAAGTGATGAATCTGATTTTAATTTTCGTTGTAAAAAACGATCCCCTATTAGAATACAGTCTGCTGATCAACTATCACCGTCGAACGCGGTTAGCCTTCTGTTCCTTTTGGATAACTATTATGTCACGTGGACAATGACGCGTAGTTGAGCGTCAATATGCATTCCTGGCTGCAACAGAGGCGTAACCGTTTGCCAGATAATTATCAATTATTTTTTCTTGAACAAAGAATACGAAGTGAATGAATGAGTAAACAGTTATGGAATTGCAACCAGTCGCAGTGTTGTTGGATAATCATTTCAAAGTTGCAAAAATGCAAAGTACATTTATTAAAACGTACTTTGATCCAAATAATCGCAGATAATTCTGCAACTCCTAGTGTGCCGACATGCGCAGTCTGTCCAGACCTTTTGGCGCCTCGAATCTTATCGAGTTTCGAATAAATATTGCAACCGAAGGTATTCAAGAGCTTCATTCAGATCAGCAATTTTTTCCATACAACATTTCACTTTTTAATTTTTGTTCAAAGTATTTCTCTTCTTGTTGTTCTTTCCTGCGAACAATTGTGTTTGCATATTTATTTGTCACTCTGAGGAGTTATGCAGAAGGATTATTTGTTGAACAGTTGCCACTGGTATCGATATTGATTTAACGACTCCATCATGTCTGTTTACATTTGAAATTCCATCAGTACAACATACAGTAAAATAAATTTCAGAAAAAATTGTTAAAATGGATATTGAGTATGTTTACACCAAACATCGTTTGCAATTTGGTAAATGGTGTAATTTTTCTGAACATGATAAGATTGAGGTGGATATAAAGAGTGAACCGAGTTTTATGAAAGATTATATAAGACTTGATCCTGTGACACAGGAGACACAGTTCAGTAGGAAATTTGCTGCACACGAGGTATTCCATCGAATTTTTGTGTTTTTCTAATGTAATTTCTATATTCCACATCAATTAGTTGTTAATGAGAAGTTGAATCGTTGATAAAATGATGTTCTCTGATCTTTCAATAGAAAATAAGTTGTCTCACCTATTTACCCAATCAGATTTTTTTCGGAATATTGTTTCGTATATGATTAATTGAATTATTGTCTCATGAATTAGGTCAATACGACTACTGCTACATTCAAAGAATCCGGACAGCATCATATTGAAGGTGGATGGCCTAAGGACATCAATATGCATGATCTAGAGCAAACAGTTCGTTATCGACGAAAGGTCGAGAAAGATGAACTTTACATCCACACAATGTTGCAATTACTTCCAGTAATTACCATCAGATTCGCCAGTTTAAATACGTAGCCGTCTGCATGAAAACTTTTTCCTTGAATTTTGATTTCATGATATTTGATAGCCTTTTAATATAATTGGAATGATCATTTTAAGCCCATGGAGCACACAATTCTTCAAAATAACGCGTGTAACATCTATGAGCAGTACTTCCAAGACGAGGAGGTGGCACCCCTCATACAAAGAACGTTCTCCAGAACTGTCAATGTTTACCGAGACATTGTGCCATTGAAGAGGCCAATTACCCATCTTTCATGGTCACCAGATCAGGGCAATCGATTGGCAGTTAGTTATTGTGATACCGAGTTTAAAAAATCAAAGATTTTTAGTTGTAATTCATACATTTGGGATATTGGTGAGAGCCTTGTTCTACTCGATTTTGAAATCATTATCAACAATTATCATTGCCATTTCAGATAATCCAAATACTCCGTTCTTGACCCTAAAACCCTCGTTCCCAATAGTTACAATGGATTACAGTCCAAAGGACAGTAATATCTTGGTGAGTGGCCTGATGTCAGGACAAGTAGCGAGTTGGGATATCAGAAGAGGAACTGAACCCGTGGAGATGAGCCTTGTAGAGAATAGTCACAGGGATCCATGTGATAAAGCCCTCTGGATTAATTCTAAAACTGGAACTGAATTTTTCAGTGCCTCTAGGGACGGTCAAATCAAGTGGTGGGACACCAGGAAGCTTCAAGCACCAATAGAATCACTAGTAATTGATCTAGTGAAGCCTGAGGAACAAAATATTGATCGTGCCACAGGAATTTCAGCTCTGCAGTTCGAATCATCTATTGGAACTCGCTTCATGTGTGGCCTAGAAAATGGTGACATTTTAATTTCATCAAATCCCGAACTAATTTTATTCCTCTTGTCCTCATCAGAATCATTTGATAATTTTTACCTTGAAATTAATGCTCTTCATTCAATTATCGAATTGGTTAATTCAAATAGAGTAATTATTCGTATTCAGCAGTTATTCGTGAGGTTTTCTGTTATTTTTCTCTTTTGGACCCTGAAGGAATGGTGATCTCAGGTAACAGAAAGGGAAAAACACCAGGAGAAAAAATGGCAACGAGATTTAGAGCACAATACGGCCCGGTAATTAGTGTAGAGAGAAATCCAACGTTTGTTAAAAATTTTCTGAGTGTTGGAGACTGGACTGCTCGTGTATGGTCTGAGGATTGTCGGGAAGCCTGTATCGCCTGGACACCGTAATTATTCATCCAAAAACTATATATTTTCTTCTATTAAAGAACAGAACAAGAGTTAATAAATAATTAAAAATATGGAATCTAAATCCAGTTCTCTGGTTCTTCATGCACTGAAAAATGAGACGTTCTTTCAATTAATTAATTCACTTGTTGCATTAAACAAGCGATGAGTAAAGTACAATCCAATCTCTACTCTTTCGCAAATATTGAGGGTGGAATTTTCTCCGTATTTTCCCAGTTTTATTGTTCACTGTTACTGTCATGTTCATTGAATTTGGTCTCTAATGTTGAAAAATTAGGAATAAAAGCAAATTTCGTTGAAGGGGACATCGAGAGATGCTGACCAATGGCGTCTGGAGCCCCACTCGCTTTTCAGTATTTTATCTTACGAAAATGGATGGCACCCTAGACGTTTGGGATCTACTGGTGCAGCAGGATGCTCCAGCATTGAGTATAAAAGTCTGCGACGAGGCCCTAACGTGCATAAAACCTCATGAACACGGCCACTTGGCCGCGGTCGCTGGAAAAAATGGAACTACGTATTTATTAGAATTTTCCGAAGCTCTTACTGTTAATGGGAAAAACGACAAGGTGCTTCTTACTGCGGTAATTACTCTATTCAGAATTTTAACAACCGAGAGATTTAATCAATTAATAATTTAATTAACAAATCGAGGAAATGGATGTGGTGTCCACACGTCCAGTTAATTATGAGCCTACGGTCAATCGCTTCGAAATTTATCGAAATTTTTTCTCGATATTTTTTAATTAACTGAAGTTTTATTCAACTTCTTCCTTTGGAACCTGTCAATTGTTCCATGAATATGGATTTTTTAGCTTCTAGACAGAGAAACTCGACGCGAAAAAGTGATAGAAGCGAAGAATCGCGAAATTCGCTTGAAAATGCGAGCAACTCGAGTTGACGTTGATGGAGATGGACCGGACGGTAGATCCAGGCGAGAATCTGAGCGAGTTCCAAAGCCAACAGATCCATTGATAAAACAATGCGAACAAGAATACGAATCCGCAATTGAAGCCGTAAGTTTTCAAGAGTTATTCCCGAATTTATCTCCTTCGCAAAACCTTCTCCGCATAATTACTAATTTATTTACGCAATTGTTGATCTCAGGAAATAACGAGACAAGCAGTAATCGACGAAAATGAAGTGAACAATAATCATCTGCAGAATGGTATCACTCCGTCCACTGTAACAAATGGAGTTTAATTACCTGAAACTTTAGGCGGATCGCCAACATTAACTTTTGGGACACTCAGTATATGACACAAATGATGCGAATTTTATCGTTTTTATTGGTAATCATTAGTGTGGTAATGAGATATTAATGCCTTATTTTTCTATCTGGCCGATCTGAAAAGTCAATCGTGTCTCTAAAATCCGAGTGTTATCACTATCAGTCTTAGGTACTTTATTACTATTATTTTTTCCCTTGACAAATGCCTGTCATTCAGAGCTGAATAGCGTGAAGGATTTGGGTCTCAAAATACAAATCATTCCCCCACGAGGTGGACCCCCTCACATACACGCGGGGTGGTAGAACTTTGTATTTTGACATTGCAGACCAGTTTGCACAGTTTCCAAGCAAAATTAACGAATCGAAAAATGAGGGACGATTGCAAAGCTTCCGTCCGGGTCCAAAAAAAAATTAATGGCAAAATGATTGATTCGAATTACAATTAATTATCCTCTTTCCATCTCATTACCAGGTACATTAACCTTTGATTTTTGTTTGCTTATTAAACAATATTTACTGGAAAGCATGAAAATCTTTCGGTGTAAATCAAGTCGAGTGACATCATAATTGTCAACAGACAAAGCAGAGCCTCATTTTTATTTTTCAAGTAAATAATCATAAGAGTCTTTGTAGCATAGAAAATACCACTGCGCTATTTTAAAAAAATATCATGGTGATAAACGACTAAGGTTCTTCCACCAATGAAATTTCGACGAGTATTAGGTTCGTAATGTAACGGCCTGCTGCATTCCAGATATGACTTATTGCTATCAAACTTTTTATGCGAAAGTACGTACACAGGAAGTCATTCCTTAAAACCTCTGGTGATCGCTAAATATGTTTATAATATCTGTATTCAATAACTATTCCTCCACCTAATGACCGAACAATATGTGCCCAATGGCCTCGATGTCGTGTCGATAAGTGCCAATCGTCACAGCTGAGAATCGTTGGCTCCAAACATATATAAAGCGACCATCCTAATCACTTCATGTTCAGTAAAAATCGAGCTCCAATATTGGCCAGGTAGCAGGTGTCGAAGAGTCAAAAACAATAAGTTGCAGCCGTGATTTCCAAGCAGCCCAGGTAGGACTCTCCTAAAATGGACAAGCACATACTGATCACGATTACCATTGTTGCATCGATCTCCTCAATCCTTGCCAATGAGGGAAATGATTGCAAGTGGAATCGTTATAAAGAATTCCAAGTTTGCAACGGGGTCTTAACAGCCGTCAGGCCAAGAAGATCACATCTCGAATTGGATGTCCGCGAGTTCTCCAGCATAGCTCCAAACGCATTTCAAGGAGTGGAGATCTCTCGGCTTGAATTATTGGGAGATCGGAAGGGGCCGCGTTGCACACCAAAGATCTTTGAATTGCAGCTGGAAGGGTTTGAGACCTTATCGAAAATAACGGACCTTGAGCTGGACTGTCTGGAGTTTCCAGTGGGCCATAATCCATTCAGGAGTTTCAAAGAGCTTCAACGGTTGGTATTGGAAAGAATTGATTTTAAAAAACTCAGCGCTGAATTTTTCACTGATTTTCCAAAGCTCAATCATCTTGGTTTGTATTACTCCAACATTACCACTATTTCTGAGGATACGCTTTCCAAAATACCTGAAAAACTTTCAACGTTGGTGATATTAAGTGGCTTTAGGGAAATAAAATTAAAAGCTTTTAGAAGATTTACGAATTTACAACGACTGCATGTAACCCATGGAAATTTAGCCAGCATATCAGCTGACATGTTTGATGGCCTTCATCAGTTGCGAACCCTGGATTTGCAAGGAAATTCTATCGAAGAATTGGCACCTGCGACATTCCAAGGACTTCCCAATTTAGTCAGACTCGTGTTGTCTGATAACAAAATAGATAAATTGACCGCTGGAGTCTTTGATAATCTTCACAATCTCGAGGAGTTGAGCCTTATCTCCAACGGAATAAGTATCATCCCCACTCAGATTTTTGAGGGCTCCTCCAAACTTCGTTTCTTTAATGTGCAGTTCAATAGAATAAGGGAGATTGAACCTACCGCATTTTCGGGTCTACGTCTGGCCAAGCTCGATATGACAGGAAATCCAATGAAAATTATAGCAAAGAATAAATTTGTCGGACTTCAAGATGCCCGGATTATATTCTCAAAAGAATGAATCATCGAAATTGTATCATAAGCGATGCCTATAAACCATCCATAAATTCTGGAAACGCCTGCAATGTCGTAATAAGATTATCATGACTCGGGTATAAAGGCTTTTATTTCTTTCGGTGTAAAAAGTAAAAATAATAAAATGTGTGATTTCATTCAGCACTCAATGTAATTTGACATCGACTAGTCACAATACATGTTACATTTGCAAGTACTGCAAATATTTGCAAATACAAATACAATTCATGTTACATAAAATTCTGGAATATTATTAAACTCTCAGTAAAATCCGAAATTTGATGGTTTTTTAACTCCTACATCCCCTTCAGTCCCACTGACTTGAAAATTAAGGGTCAATTTTTTATGAAACTGTAGAACGGGTGGTAAAATAAACCCTATCGGTACAGAAATTCTTACTCTACCGTCGCACTTTTTTCCACCAAGAGAGGAACTTTATGATGATATATGGATTTTTACTAATTTTGTGACCATCGAAGTGAGGAAATGCGGACTAGGGATTTTATAGAATGAAAGATATTTTTCATCCAAAATTTTTCTCCGTTTCAAAATACAAAATTTATAAAATAAAGAAACTTCACATCTGATGTTTTACTGGAATAGAAAGCCTGGATGTCATGGAAATATCGATCGACGTTGTCATGCAGTGAGGCTACCGTAGGCCAAAGGTGGTGAGCACCTGACAGTATCGGTCGCACTAGCAACGTTAATGCACGCAGTACCTAAACCCTGACTCATGTATAAACTCCTCAAAGAATCCAATGAAACTTGAAGTGAAAATAAAATCTGAAGTCGAAATATACTAAGAACTGTCCCTTCTTTATCGTTCTTTCTGATAATGCTGCGTAAATCTCGTAATCCCAGTGAAGAAGATGAAGAGGTGACCCGGCGAGGTAAGCTCGGTGAATTCAGCAACAAAGTGGAACGAATGTTTCGTGCAGCTTTTAAAAAAGACTCGAACGTTCCTAGTCAATCAAAACAATCACAAAAGTCAATCGACTCAGACATTGAAGAGGCCTCAAATCTGAAGTCGGTATTATCCCCAACGAGAAAAACTTCAAAATCCGTCGAGAGGAGTCAGGCTGTAGACAGTTCTGACATCTCAGATTTTGACACAGGCTCTCGAACAAATCTCGTGAGAATCGACAAAATATCGAAACTGAGTGACGAGAAAATCGTCAAAGAAGAGGAAAAGTCCAAATCAACGACACGAAGACTTCGTAAATTGAAAAGATCTGAACATGTCCATTCGAACGAATTGGAATCGAATTCAATGGACGTAGTTGCAGATATTCACTGTGAAAACCCTAACAAAAATGCGAAAGATAATCTAAATAGGGTTGAAGAAGACACAATTGAGAGTTTATCAGAGCCCGAACTCAATAAAACACCCCTTAAAGGAGATTTGAAAATGCACGAAGAGTCTGCGTTTGACAATTCAGTGGATTCAGTGAGAAAACAAAGGAAACGATGGTCTAAAGAAGCTAGTGTCATTAAGTTACCTTCAAGAACTTCGTTCTCATCCACATCAGCGCGAAGCAGTCCTTGGAGATCGTTACAAGATGAAGACACAGTGGTACCAGTCCCAGCTGCTAGAATAAACAAAATAATTAGTTTACAAGGGGAAGACTCTGATGCAGGTCTTGACAATGCTGCATTTGAATCTGATAACAACGATCATCAAGTCTTGAGGATCGAAACTAGTTATGGAGTCGCAGAGGAAACGAAAATTGAGATGACGTCGGTGGAAAATATTACAGATTCATTAGACTCGTCCCCACAGATTGTAAAATCAGAAATCGAAGAATTTGGAAAATTCACAAAAACCCATCGAAAATTATCTGTGCAGTCTAAGGATTCAAAAATTGGAGAGACTATTCATCAATTGCCGAAGAGAGTCAAATCATTTGTATCGGAAAATCCGTCAGTCGATCACTCTGAAGACAGTCTTTCGTCTAAAATACACAAGAAAAAAGCAAAATCGAAGACAAGAATGAGACATGAGAGGCGTGACAACAGCTCTTCAAGATCTTATGATTCTGGCGAGTACAATCAGACTGGTGATTCTGAGCTTTCATCACCAGATGTGCCAGCCCTGAGAAAACCTCGTAGAAGAGCAAAGAGACAAACAGCAGGGGAAGAAGTTTCTTCAGAAGGTACAGAGAGAAGTCCAAAAATTGAAAAAGTAAAACAAAAGAGAAGGTCCCTCTCCACGTCTCGAGATTCTGAAGATACAGTGCTTTCAAATAACAAACAATCCTCTAAAAAATCTAAGAAGCCAAGGAAGAAACCGGAAAGAAGAGAAGTGAAATTTATTTCCGTGAGAATTCACAAAGCTGATATGTTGGAGGCTGATTATGTCACACGACATCCGATGGTAATCGTTCACATTGTAAAGGCTAACACTGGAGATTATTTGAAGCTAGAAGGACCAGAAATAAGTGGAGGTCATTTCCTCCAGCCTTTGATCACTGGAACCTTTGATTTCAAGGAGAACAAATCAATGGTGCCTTATTGGGATGAAGAACTGATATTCGAACTGGATTCCGAGACTCTATTGGGGACTGAAAAGGATCAAGTACTAATTTTATTTGAGGTGGTTGATTTGCTGAGTTTCGCTGAAGCCAGTCAAAGCTATGAGCAATTTGGAGCAGAGAATTGCTGGTACAAAATCGCCTGGGCCTTTTTGAAACCCGTGGGACGTGATGGAAGATGCCATCTGGATAAACAAGTTAGGCTCCAGTTGTACAAACCGAAGAGATTGATGCGGAAGAGTATCAGACACAAGTGCGAGGTAAATAACTGAGGATTCGTGTGAAAAATTGTGTGACTACTAATCTTTTTCCCTAATTTTCCTCAGGCTTTCAGTTGGTGGAAATCTGGAGCTCGTGACAAATATTCCAGCTCCCTTTACACTACGATAACATCCGTTCCACCGCCCAAACTCGAACCAGTCTTCTACGGACACATCCCGGTCAACGATCTGCCATCACCTCCCTTTCCTCAAAAGTCTGCTAACACTCCGGAGCCCATCTACCTCCCAAAATGGAGTCGCTTAGCTGCTCAATCCTGCAAAATTCCTAACGACCTCTACTTTCAAACTGAAGTAGCCGAAAATGGAAGCTTCCACGCTCTCTTCAGCACCACCGGAATGTATCTGGCTTCTGTCGTCTCCGAAGAGTACGATTACCCCATCATCATCCACAAAGTCGACGAACTGAAGGTCTTCATCAAGTTCACTGGTCACAAAAGCTTCGTTTACTCCTTAGACTGGTCTCCCAACGATGATTACCTCCTCTCCGTCTCATCCGACCAGACTGCCAGAGTCTGGGATGTCAAGAACCGACTCATCAATCATATCTTCATGCTTCCTCATCCTTCCTACATTTACTCCGGAAAATTTCATCCTTCTTTGCACCTTCAGACGATTGTAACCGGCTGTTACGACCATGTTGTCCGAGTCTGGGGCACATCCTCCTCATCGTACGAACTCTTGCAAGAACTTGAGGGACACGAAGGCTTCATCAACTCCATATGCTTTCAAAAAAATGGCACCATGTTGACTGCTGATAGCGTTGGAGTGATCATTCATTGGTCAGTCCGGAAAAGTCGGAAAAAAGTGAATAAAGACTGGAGCATCTTCAGAAAGATCAAGATCAGAGAAGTTGAGGGAGTGCCTATCAACACAATTGTACTTCATCCCTTGGGTTCCCGTTTGTTGGTACATTCCAGGAATAATGGATTGAGAATGTTGGATCTAGCTACTGGCGTTGTACTGCACAAGTATGAAGGGCTGAAGAACCTCAGAATCCAAATAACTGCGAGAATATCACCGTGTGGTGGCCTATTGTTGTGTGGAGGTGAGGATGGAGTTCTGAATATCTGGAGTGTTGAATCTGGGAAGAAAGTTGCTGTTTATCACACTCAGCCGAAGAATCTGCCGGTGACTTCTGTAGATTATCATCCTTATGATCATGTGCTTGTTTACACGACTTTTGGTGCGCCATCCGGTGCTGTTGTTCTGAGGTTTGATAAGACTGCTAGTGGTGATGGAGTGTGCTTGAAGATGTTGAATGAGGAGGGTGAATTGTCTGTTACATCTGGATCAGTTAACGGAAATAAATTGAATTCTGGTAGGAGGTTTTCAGGGGAGACTTTGAGATCGCAGAAGAATTTTCCAATGAGAGCAGAAGGTGTGGGAAATGTGAGGAGATCGAGTAATGGGAGTCGTGAGGATTTGAGAAAGAGATTGAAAATATTTAATGAAACTGAGGGAGAATTGAAGACCAGAAGTGCTAATAGATTGACAAATATCATAGCAAAGATTGATAGAATTTTGTCAAACAGCTCCAAGTCTAATTATGATGTTGAAGCGAATAGGTTAGAGGTTCCTGTGGAGGACGTTCCTATGAGGACAATACCCTACGTTCCTCCTCTATTCTCGACATTTGACGATCATTCTAGCGAGTCCAAGTCGACTGATGTATTCGAGATGATGAGCTTCGATAGGAAAAACTATGAAAAATGTAGATCGAAGAGTGCCAGGGTAGAAACTACGTTCAAAGCTTCTGAGGAGGAGGTGGGGAGGGCACTTTCGGATGGCATTGTCAACTCCAGGGGAAGGACCAGAGAACCTTGGAGAACTGAAAATCGTGAGATTAATAAAGAAAGGTGGCAGGAGGACCGAAGAGAGAGTAGTGGAGGGAGTGGAGGAACTTATGTAGTTGACATTGATGAAAATCAAGAGGAGATGCGAGGGGAGAGCGAGAATTCTGTAAGGAGTGATGCCACTTTTGTTGTAGAGAATGAGAGGATTAAACCACCGGTGCCTAAGCCTCGAAGAAAATCCGGCCTGACTCATGATATTCGTTGAATCGAATTTATAATATAGTAAACTGAATATATTGTACACTGACAGATGAAAAAAATTTTTTTTTTAATAAAAAAACGTAACAAAAATATTCGGGAACCCTTATACCTACACCATATTTATCAGTAGACACCCCAAGATTTGTATGTGGCACCCTCTCCCCTCTGGGGTGAGGTACTAGGATGTTCCTGGTGTCAGTTGACTCCCCAGAACTGAGCCTCTAGTCAAAGATTGGCTTTCCTTTTTCGGCACAAGTCCATGGACCTGGCTGCGATATTTAAATAAAAAAACAAATTTTGGAAACATTCAATTTTGAAGAATTCCACGCTACGTGGGATGATTTTGAACCGAAGTCTCGGATTAGGGGTGCACTATTAACTCAGTGACTTTCTCAGTTGAAAATACCGAAAGTATCATTTCCTGAATTGATAAATAAATGAGTTGATATTAAAAAATATTAAATGTTAGTATTCTCTACATTATCCTGCGTTGATAAAAGTAAAATAATTAGAAAGCTGCCAAATTTGTAACGGGAGGGTTGTTTACCCCCTCTGCAATGGCGTCCACCCCTCATAAGGGAAGTCTGGACTAAGTGGGGACTGGTACATGTGCATTGCAGTGCGATTGACAGTTTAGACTCTCAAAAAATTATTATGACGGGACCGACGATAAATAGTTCCATGTTAGGAGTATTTTCAACTGTTTGATTAGCACTCTTGCATAATTAATAAAATTAGGGCAATTTTTGTGGCATGAAAATATATAAAATGATATCAATTCATCAAATTGTGTCTCTCAGCTACTTTTGCGGTAAGTATATAATGATACAACTGCATCTCAAATTTTTCTGTTCATTTGTGATAGAAATTACCCATTGATAATCTCCAGTAAAATACCATTTAGATTATCTCCATTTCATCATTAAAATTAATACTGATGCTGTAGTTGCAAATTGTTATTCACATTATTAATACTATTGCAGGATTTTTATCTAGTCAGGCAGCCTCTGAGGTGGTTGAACTCAATGACAAGTTCCTCGATACTTACAAAGAAGGACGATGGCTTGTAATGGTAATCAATGCTACATTATAATTGAGGAGAGCAAAATGAAACAGTCAAAAAATGCCCCTTTTTACCCAATTGGGTCGGTTTACTTTCGGGGGGGGGGGATCAGGCTTCAATCGTGATTCGTAATATTGCGTTGGAGGGTGATCAGCGTTTTATCTAGGGAAGAAAATTTTATAGCACCCGAGAATGAATTTTTTGCTGATAAGAAATTCCCTGCAAAGTTGATATAACTTCTGTTGCAAATTTATCTTCTCCGATATTGAATTACATCAGATAGTAGTTTTTCGACTGTTCTATTTTACCCCATTATGCCATATATAATCGTCAATTATAATTGGAAAAATTTATGAAATAATTTGTTCAACAGATTTGCGCACCTTGGGACACTCAATGCCAACAATTGGAGCCAATCTGGGCCGATATCTCGCAGGATCTCGAGGCGGTGTCCATGAACGTTGGACGTCTTGATGGCACGAAATTTACCAGTGTGTCTGAATACTTTGGCGTCCAAACATATCCTACTATATTATTGTAAATAGCACAAGTTACTACATATTTGGAAAATAGTACAATCATTCTTTCAAGGATTTTTGAAAAAATCCAATACTATTGAGATGAAAATTCTTGGAATTTCTGGAAAATATTCATAGAAAATCAGGCCACTTTTCTCGTGTTAACATGAGAGTTTTTCTCCGAAATTTGTCTCTCCATATGTTCTGTGAGAATTTTAGATATGAAACAGACCTTGCACAGCTCTTGCAATACCACAACAAACATAAATATTTTGTCGAACAATTTCAAATTAGCTTAAACATTTAAGTTCCTTTTTATTTCACTTTGCAGTACGAAAGGCGACAAAACGACTATTTACACCGGCGACCAGACTCACGAGGAATTGGTTAAATTCGCACTCCGTGTGAACGGTCCCCTGGTGCAAGAGATTACAAAAGCCAGCAATTTCGATAAGATTAAAAATTTTTTAGACTTATACTTCCTATATATCGGTGAAAGATCAGGAGATCTCTGGGATGTCTACGAGAGAATAGCCGAGGACTTCCAGCCGTTCGTCTTTTTCTATCAAGCTCATCCTGCAATGGTGGAGAGCCACGCACCAAAGGAGAAAGTTCCTGCAATCCTCGTCTATAAGGAGAATGAATATTACGGATTCACAGGGAACAATGAGACTGACTTAGAAAAGCTCTACTCTGCATTGCACACTTGGGTGAACGAAGAACGTTTCCTTACGTTTCCACAAGTGACACGAGGCAATATACAGCAATTATCCCGAATAAATAAGTACTTAGCCATGGCAGTGATAGATGAAAATGCCTCCGTCGCTGCAGCTCCAGCCCTATCGAGGTTTCGTGAGAATTTTGAATCTATAATAAAGGAGAAACGAGATAAATATCACAATCACTTCCAATTTTGTTGGATCGCAAAATCCGAACTACTGCACAGTATTGTCGTACTGGAAGTGCCAATGCCCAGTTTAATCGTCGTAAATACCAGCTCATCCCTTTATCACGCACCAGAGGATGATCTTGAGACTTTAACTCCTCAGGCAATCGAAACTTTTCTGGAGCACATCATGAACAACACGGCCCCCAAGATCGGGGGCGAGGGTTTGGTTACAGAAATCTACAGATACTACTTGATAATTAAAAGGAGTATCATCAATCTGTGGAAAGAAAGTCCTCTACTGCTGTTCGCTCACTTAGCATGCCCGACTCTACTTTTCTTATATTCTTGTGGTATATCCTGCTGTGCCTGTCCCCTTCACTTCGATGACGATGACGAGGAGGAAGATGAGTCCGAATGAAGTGTTTAGGATGGAGAATAAGTTAGAGCAATTCCAACAAATATGTTTGTACCTGATGTGGATAAAGAGTTGAGTGACAACGTGAGACGTAAACATCTAGCCCTCGATAATTGTACCAATAAAGTGAAGCGATTTTTCAATCTCCACCATTACGATTGGCTCTGTTTGAGTTAGTTCTAAGTAGTCTGAGTGTACCATTGATCCTCATGCCAGTCTATTGCCCATGACAGGCCATTTAATTTATTTCCCACTTTTCACAGATGTCGAACTTTTACAATCATATCACCTTATATTTTATTTGCTTTTTTTGAAAGCATTGAAAATATGTTTCTTCAACTTCAACTCTTTAATTTTACTTGAATATGACTCAGAGCAGTTTGAACTGGCGAGATATCATTTTCTTTACAATATGATCGCATGGATGTGGATGTTTAGGTGTCTCTTGATATATGTTCATCCAAAATTGTGTCAATAATGACAAAATGACTACAGAAGAGTGGAAATTGTTGCTTGTAAATGGTACCAATGAAATACAGATGTGTGTTAAAGCTCAACCCGATCGGTCTAGTATTTCTTGATATATACAGTGACTTTTTAAATATCCATTTCTTTTTTTCTTCTTTCAAGATATTCATGAAGATTTCATGACAACATTGAATTCTGAAAATGACTTTTAACGATATTTTCATAATCCCCTTTTATACATGAAAAACTGCCGGGTCTTTACCCCCTCTGTAATGGCGTCCACTCTGTAAAAATGTATCAAGCGGAATGTCGAGTCGTACTGTGTTTTTGACAATTTAGTTATAACAAATTAATGCCGAGGTGTGCGGCGATGAGTGTATGGATGTCAGAAATATTTTAAGAAGGTTGGTCAGGTGGTTTTTGTATAATTAAATCAAGAAGTACCATTTTTTTCACGTTCGGCTGTTACGAAATGGTCTCAATCCTCAAAATAGTGTTTTTCAACTGTTTTTGTGGTAAGTTAACTGTTCAAGAACATCACTTGATTTTCTTTTCATATCCAAACCTCTTTGACTTTGACTTCAAATTAGTATTCAATGATTCTCAGTCAAATGTTATATCCCCTAACCTCCAATTCAGCGATCAATAAAAACAAACATTAAGCAGTCTAATTTAATTAGATTCATTAGTGTCTGTTCTAAATAATATTCCACTGAACTTAGTACAAATGACAAGTGGAAGAAATTCAGCAAATAATAATTCAGAATTATTTGTGGTTCTGTAGCATTTTTTGCGAGTACTGCAGCATCTAGGGTTATAGAACTCAGTGACAAATTCACTGACATTTACAAGGAGGGGCAATGGCTCGTGATGGTAAGGACTCATTCGATTAAGCGGTGGCCAGGATGAAATGTGGAAGTATTCGGATGATAGGAGTAACTATCGAGCGCGTTTCAATGTATAACTGATTCTGCGGAAAGCAAAAAAATCGCCGACCCTTTTTGAGAAGGTCAGAGTCAACCTCTCGTGGACTTAAAAGGGAAGACAAATTTCCGATTGGAAAATTTCGTTTCTTTTTAAATTCTTACTTATTTTGTGCTTCCGAATAGACGTCGCTCGCTAGTTCTTCTTATGAATCGAGACTTTCAAATTTCACCCTTGAATATCGAAACCTCGGTTTTTAATAAATATTCACGCAATTACTCATTTCCATAGATGTATGCACCTTGGTGTGCGCACTGCAAGAGACTAGATCCAATTTGGGCTCATGTGGCTCAGAATCTCCATGCGAGCAATATTCGAGTTGGCCGAGTTGACTGCACAAGGTTCACTGCTGTTGCTCAACATTTTAAAATACGGGGTTTTCCTACGATTTTATTGTAAGTATCAGTTTCTTTTACAGACAATATAATCCTGTTTTTGAAGAGAAACCTTATTCTCCACTTAGAAAAATGCACACATTATGAGGAACCTAGCCTTCGTAGCTTGATCTATATAAACAATTTTCAGTGATCAAATTTGTCAGCTAAATTCTGTAAGAAGTATAAAAAAAAAAAATTACGATCATTGTTACGCTTACCTCGATATTCACAGAACACGTGATCACTACCGCTCATTTTCGTCCTCCGCATTCCATTAAAAATCAGTCCATTAACTTGAAAATATCATTTATTTTATCCGCAGTTTGAAAGGAGAGCAGAAATTTATATACAATGGTGATCGCACGCGAGAAGAAATCGTCAAATTCTCCCTTCGCCTTACCGGTCCTCCAGTGCAAGAGATCACAAAAACTGAGAGTTTCGACATGATAAAAAGCTCTCAAGGCTTATATTTCTTATATGTGGGGGAACGATCGGGTCACCTGTGGGACATATATCACAGGACGGCGGATACCTTTCAGCCTCATGCATTTTTCTATCAAACTCATCCTGCGGTTGTGGACAAGCACGCCCCCGTGGAAAAGGTTCCTTCGATCTTCGTCTACAAGGAAACTGTTCATTACAATTTCACCGGCTACAATCACAGTGACCTCGAGAAGCTCAATGCCACAGTGTACAATTGGGTGAATGCAGAACGTTTCTCTACGTTTCCAAAAGTCACTCGAGGGAACATAAACCAATTATTTCTAACAAATAAGTATTTAGTGCTGGCAGTTGTAGAGGAAAATGCAGTTGAAGATGTATCTCCAGATATGCTGGAGTTTCGTGAGATGGTTGAATCTATAATAAGGATAAAACGAGAGAGATATCACGATCACTTTCAGTTTGGCTGGATCGCCAATCAGGAGCTGGTGAACAGTATCGCAATGATGGAAATGCCAAAGCCAGGTTTAATCGTCATTAACACCAGTACAACTCATCACCATATACCAGACGATGATGCAAACAAATTAACTGCACATGCCATTGAAATGTTCTTAGAGAATATAAGAAATGAGACGGCTCCGAGATATGGGGGCAACGGGATCCTAGTCCAGGTCTACAGATCGTGGTTCGAGATGAGAACAACACTGGGTTCGATGTGGAAGGGGAATCCTATATTGACGATTGTTCTTTTTGGACTTCCAGCTCTGTTTTTCTCGTTGATTTGTTACGGAGTCTGCTGCCCGGATATTCTCGATGCTGGGGATGAGGAAGAAGAGGAGGAGGAAGACAGTAGTCACATGAAGAAGGATTAAGAGGGTTAGAAATTGGAGTTTTTGATTTTTTCCTTAGAACGATCTCAATGACAATACTGAGGATTGAGTAGCGGAGTGGTATAAAAGTGTATGGTATTGGGAATAAAACCTGTGTGAGGTTTTCCATAGCAAGTGTGTCAATGGGAGGCCTTCACTGTTTTAAAAATGAATAGCGTTTTGCTTACGGTTGAGAACCGTAAGTCAAAATTTAGTCACGTGTGGTTTTCCTGATAGGTTTTAAAATAATTTCTCATAATCAAAACGAATGCTTTGAGCAATCTTCCAATTCAGTTTCGTCCTAGATATATTTAATATTTAATTTTATTTTAATTGGCTGTTGCTCGTAAGACGTTATTTGATGAAAATAGTGTTGGAAAATTGCCTCAGACAGCCTTCAGTAATTTGACAGACAGTCAAATGCTATTAAATAAATTTTGGGTCGATGACTCAACGTTTTTAATTTTCTTAGTTTCGGAGATTATGGTTTCCTTTAATCTCCTAATACACCTCTAATACTTTTAACCCACTGCCCAACGTACTTTTCATTCAATTTAACTTGATATGGAATACCTCATGCTGTGCATCATGAGAATGGCGGGTTTCAAGAGATAATGCGAATCTCTTATGATTTTTTCGCTCCAAAAATCATTCATTACGCAGATAATTTCAAGGCACATTGACTTGAACTTTCTACAACCCTCTTACTGTATTGATGCCCTTTTTTTTGCTTCACAATGGAATAAAATTTCCTTTGCATTTTTTTGAAGACATTAAGAAATCGTGAAACTGTATGAATGTGAATTATTGAAATATTTATCTAATATATTTGTTTCTCTTTGCGAGTATTTATGCATTCCACTTGAGTCTATCTGCATGTCTTCGACGACTAGAATTGGTCGACTCCATTAGATTTAAATTTTCATAAGAATTGAGTATATGTTTCATTGGAAAAATAAGTCTATAAAAGTTGTGATTGAAAAAGATTCGTTTATGGTTAGAGTATTTGTATCTTTATCGATTTGTAATTTGTGACGTGAATTGAGTAATTGAAATTTAATAAAAGGAAGAAATAATATAATGTAGGCGGTTTAAAAAGCATTTCATCATTTTGAAGTCCTTACAATTTAAGGTTGCGGGGAGCTACTACTCCAAATCGTCGTCGTCAGAGTCCAGTGCTGCTCTTCGTCGATCAAACTAGAACAATTTTGGAATGAATAGTTAAGGAGACGCCAAAAATTGATTGATCAAATGAGACAAGTCCCTGTCAAATGAGTCAACAGTTAATTTTCATTCTTTTGCTAATAAAACTATGTATTCGATAGCCCATTTTGTCATTTTTTAATATATGCTTTTCTATGAATAGTATGTACAGGGGTGAAAAAGGGATTGATCAGTTGGGCAATAAGTTAAAAATATCGATTTACTCAACTATGTAATTATCTTCAATGAATCTGGAGTTTATTGACAAATTTGAAGAGACTGCGCTGGATTGAATTGAAGACGAGTAAAAGGAATACCTTGACTATCGTTTGCTTTTGGGTCTGTTGATTCACACTCTCCAAAAGGCCTATGAGCTCCTTTTCTCCCATTTTTCCAGGAAGTTGTCCTCTTTGTGCCATACCAAGCAATATTCCTTCCACCATTTTGGCTTTCTCTGGTTTTCCCAAGGACAATGTGTTCACTATTATAATTTTATTAATAAAAATATCATGTTTAAGGAGACAGGAAGGTTAAAATTTGTGATTTCTCACATCTAGCTCTCGCTGATTGGTCGAGGACCTGTGTTAGGATCGAATTCCTCATGTCCTCCATCTGACGCTGCTTCTCTTGTTGTGCTTCATGACTTTTGGCATTGTCACCTCCCTTGGAAATAACAAATTCATTACTAAAACAAATTCACACGAATAAATTAACCGTTTTTAAATGACAGTCCAGAGATTTTCTTGGAAACCCGGCTTTCATTAAGTCATACACATAACCTCCAAATTGATTTGTGCCTTTTATTGACAAATTCCTTTGTGATATCGACAATTGAACAACGAATATAATCAGCTTTCTAGTGTTTGAACAACCAGTAATAGGAAAAAGGAGCGAAAATGATGAATCTCACATAAAAGTTAATTGTCGACAGAAAGTAGCAGGCGGTTTGTCAGAGTGATCTTTCTTACACACTTTGTTCTTACCCTTTGTTGCATCTGCAATTGTGCCAGCCGCTGCTTACGAAGTGCCTCAAGCTCAGGATCGGCCATTGTTTATCAGAATATTTGTTTTTCACTCGAAAACTCCAAATAAGTCTCGAAAACGTCAGTCAAGGCTTAAAGGGGAGATTGCTGACGTCTATGGCGCCGTTTCAACCGCGAAATTTCGTAACGGTAGCACATGAGCGACGGTGGTGAACGTCCCTGTCGGTAAGGCATTGCCACCCAGAAGGTACCTAATTGGACTGTGGGGCTTTGTGTTTTAGGATGGGGAGGAACCGAGAAAAAGCGAACACGAAAAAATCGTTTTTAGAATATTCCCGGAGCCCTAGAAAAATTGCAAACCGTCTTGCGAATCGAATGGCACGTACTCTGTGGTGATGCCTTACCGACAGTCACATTTACCCTCGCAGTTCATGCGCCACTGCTACGTAATTTTGCGGTTGGCAATTTGAAAATGAGTTTCCACTTATAGAGCTATTTGTAATACTTAAAATAATTCAATACTTTGTATCATTACTCTCCCTGAATCCATCAAAAAATCATCATCAAACGTCGACAGAGTAAGCCGACTGCTTGATTTATTGTGGAACGCCTCATATGAAGTTGCCAGCCGTCTTCAAATGAATAATTACGTTTACCTTACGTTTACCACTGATTTAGACATTGTTAATTATTAATGATATTTGTTCCATTCTCCCAAGTAGTGTTGATAGTTTAAAAGCTCGTTAGGGACATTTAAGCCCTTATATCATGTGCGTTTTCAGTCGGATACGCTCAAACCCCCACTTATATGTCCAGTGAAGGATGATCAATAATTTCTGTTCACGGTAGGTGCCGATGACGTAACGAAGGATATACCTTCCATGCTTTTCAGGATGACAATTTGTTTCTGTTAATCACTACGTTCCATCAGAGTTCTTAATTTTGTCTATGAGGTGATATAGATGATGTCTGCGTTGACACAGTGAACTGAAAAATTTTTTAATAATGAAATTAATACTTCCAATGCGTGACTGAACTGAATCTAGATCTACTTTGTTGCTAAATTCATTCGACGGTAACCAGGGGTGTCAAGCCACTTTCCAGCACCGTCACGTGATCGTTAATTTCATTTAGCATGAGAAAAAAAAAAACTTTGTCTTGCAAAAGTTCGGTTTTCTTTTGAAATTTCGGAGAATATCTTCTTCTAAAAACAACTACCATTTTGCAGGTAGTCATTAGCACAAAAATATTTAATAATAATGACGTGCCTTTAGTAAACTTAGCGACTATGAAAGAGACTAAATAAATTACGTTGCGACGTTATAATTTTTCGTAGACAATTCACATAAAAATGACGGAACACTTTGAAAAAAATCCATAACATCTACGTATAATTTTCTTCAATGTAAAGATTCACGATCGATCGATTTTGAAACTATAAATATAAAAAAACATTTTTATATGGTTGTTATTGTATACACCTCGATAATAAAGAAGCCGATTCCCCATTTGAAAATATATAATTTCGCAACGAGCTGAGGAAAATAGAGACAACAATCGATTATCTCACCCGATTAGATCACACCCACTATTAAAATCCTACCCAGCTTCACAATCTCTGATGGATTGCCTCGGTTAAGGTCAATCGAAGTGCATTCCGACGACCTTCTTATCTAATCATTACAAAGCATGATGAACGTGTGAATGATAGATAATGTTTAGATTGTGGAATGAATAAAGAGAGACATATCACCACTAATTTGATTGACATCACTTCCTCTGGATCTAACTCCGTGATTTCCCAGTAGTTCTGCAAACAATGGCGCGGTACATCTGCTTCTGTATAAGTTTAATCCTGTGCTTCTTGAAACCACAAATATCCAATGGAATTCCAAGTGAGTAGTCGCCAGTCCCGAAGTTATTCTGCGACAATAATTTATTGATAATTCTATTACGATCAGCTTGTGATGTGGATCAACTTCAATTGAACTCCACCGATGAACTCGTGATCAATCAAACCTGCCAATACATGGATAAATTCTTATACGAATCTGTCATCGATCACGACTTTCTAATTTACTCAGCGCGGGCCAAAATCGGAAGCTTCGATTTGACTGCAAATGCATCAGCTGCTCCGATCATCACTGACCTTCGAAACGCGGTCGGGGTGTTCCTAGATGAAACGTACGTCTACTGGACTGCTAACTCTCCGCAGACTGAAGCGATACATCGGGCTTTCAGGAATGGTACAGGTGCCGAAGTCATTGCAATCGACGGCGTAGGAGATCCACCAGGACTAGCTGTTGACTGGGTAACTGGGAACATCTACTTCACAGACGAAATTTTCAAACGAATAGTTGTTTGCACAAATTCCGGTTCTCACTGCACACCAATCATAACTGAAGATATTGATAAACCTCGAGGGATTCGAGGGGGGGGTCTTACATCCGGCGACTGGACACATGTACTGGAGCGATTGGGGAGATCATCCGCACATCTCCAGAGCTGACATGAACGGAAAATTCCGGGTTCCAATGGTGACGGATAATCTTAGGTGGCCGAATGGTCTCACAATTGACTACATTTACTCCAGGCTCTACTGGGCTGACGCTAAATTGAAGACAATCGAATCTATCAGCCTGACTGGAACCGATCGAAGAACTGTGCTGCGTGAAACTGAAATTCATCCATTCTCCCTCGCAGTCTTCAAGGACAGATTATTCTGGAGTGACTGGAAGACAAAGAGCATCGAAATTTGCAATAAGAGCAATGGAGAGGGAAGGGCGACTTTACTCCGAGAAGATCGCATCATCACTGGCATTTATGTTTACCAGCCTCTCGTCAAAGTCCATATTGATAATCCTTGTGAGAGCAATCCTTGTGAAGAGATCTGCTTATTGGGAGGTGACCTCAGCTACACGTGTGCCTGCGGTCTGAATAAAACACTTGGTAATGATGGAAGGACTTGTAAAGGGATTAAGGAGGAAGACGGTTTGATAATAGCTGCTGGAGGAGTTCTTCTCAATTACCACCACGAAATCCTGAGAAAGCCACGATGGAACACGATTGAAAGTCCTCAACAATTTGCGGAACTCTTTCATCCACAGAGTCGAAGCTTGACGATCGATAGCAGGTACAGGATGTATGAACAGATTTCTCGTATCTCCAGAGACAATGAGACATTTGCGACGATAGCGTATGATCATAAGGAGAACAATTTGTATTTAGGGAATGGGGAAGATAAACGCATTGACGTGATGAGCTTATCGACTACGAAGATGATTTTTTTTCAATATTCCGAGGAGCCTAGAACGATTCTGTTGGTACCAGAGAAGGAGGCAATGTTTGTGGCTTTCTGTAGTGATTCCAGTTGTCATCTTGATAAAATGTCGATGGCAGGCAGTGGAAGAAGACGATTCTTGGGAGACGCCTTCCGTGGCCCACGAATTCCTCTAGCTTTTGATGCCCAGACGAATCGAATTTTTTGGGTGGATCAGGGGACAGGGAAACTGGAGAGTATTTCGTTCGATGGACATGATCGAAAAGAACTGAAGTGGAGGTTTCCAGAGACGGTGAGTTTGGCGATTATTGAGGATCGAATCTTCGGAGTTTCGGATAATTCGAAGGGAATTTTTTGGGCGAGCAAAAATGACGGGCTGACGTATAGAAAGGAATTCAACTTGACCATTCCCATGGAAGGAAACGTTGTAATGATGAATATCAATTATCCTGGGGAGCAATCAACAAGAGAACTTCATGAATGTCAGACTGATAATGGAGGATGCTCACACGTATGTTTAATTCTGTCGAAGGAGTCTCAGATGTGCGGATGTCCTGAAGAAATGGTTTTAGATGAGGATCAGAAAACCTGCAAGTAGGGTATGAGTGATGCTTGCTGGGTAACTAAAAATATTAAGTGTTACTGCCAGGAACCAATGTTTCCCATTCGATCTTTTCGCAAGGCCATTAGTAAATTAACAAAATTTTTCATTTTTCATGGAATAATCAGCTGGATTGTTAGAAATAAAGAGAAAAGTATCGTTTATTACCAGGAATATTATTAAGTGTCGCTACCTATTTGTCCTTTTCGTATTTTCCACTATCTGTATGTCCCATCGTCTTTCCTTTTTGCAGTGGAGAAGTGGATTGTAGAGGGTGACATTTACTACTGGGGAAGATCGACGTAGGTTGTAGACTGAATGCAGAGGAATTGGGAAGATTTATCCGGGTTATCTCCTGGTCACTTACCTTTTGAACATCCCTACGATTCAGCTCATCTCTAATATAAAATATTTCAGTCGAAAAAAAAGACATGAGGAATATCAAGATGCGAACACAAATCCGATTAAACATAATTATTTTAGCCCTATAAGTTTTTGATCAAACTCATCAATCGATTTGGACCATAATTTATTAAACAAACTCAACGCTATGCATCAATATTCTGTTAAACTATTTCATAATATTCGAAAACAAAAATAACAATTCAACAGTTGATATTTGACGTAAAAAATTGACGATATTGTTTCTTCATAACGACTAAATTATACTATTGATTGACCTTTAACAGAAAGACTTCAAGGGTATAACAAGTCTCTACATCGAACGCAACGTGTACAATCCAATTCCCGATGTAATAAACTTTCTTATAAGAAATGAAAAAGTTGAAACATCAGTGGAATTACTCGGCAGTGTAATAATCGATTTCACATTTATTCACCTCAAATTGTACTCGTGTTATCATACCATGGAGGCATCCAGTTGGGTGGTGTCCTTTTTCTACCGTCCCTCAACCCATCAAAATTTGAATTGCGATCAAGACGATTTCGTCTACTATCATTACCCTTATCAAGTACAACGAATGCTTGTGACTCATCGTCCTGACGTTCTCGTCCAAAACTGGGTGAATACGATCGTTGATTGTCATCGTAGGGAGCTCTATCCGGCGAAGGGCTATTTCCAGTCTGACGGACGGTGGACGACCTTCGCCGACGACCAAACCCTCTGGGTTCATCATCAACATTATGAACATGAAGACGATACGTCGGACTTGGCGATCGATGCCTTAGGAGTTGGGGATTAACTTCAGGAATAGAAGGTCGTTGAACTTGGGAGGCGCGTGATCCTCTCCTCACCATTGGCGGCTTCCCAACCACATTGTCCTCGTGGACTCGGGTTTGAAGTATCTGAAAGTAGTTATAGCAACCAAAAGGGAATTGTACTTCGGGGTAATTTACTGATAATCAAGAAAATTGACGATTTAACGAGGTAATACCAAAGACGGACTGGATTCACGGGAGTTCCGCAAGGGTAAGTGAGACGACCAGTCAATGTCTTCAAGCTGATGGTTCTTTTGCGCTAAGGTAATTTATTTTCATGACGAATCATTAAGTAAGTTGTGCATTAGTTAAGTGAATAAACGCACGAGACGTCGAGTAAATCCATAAAATCACCCGCATCTAAACGTGAACATGAGGGTTGAAAAAAAATCGGAATGACTCACCTGAAAAGCATCCTGATCATGTGCAGCATTGATCAATCCGAATTGCTCACCGTTGTTATTATTCAACCAATTGCTAGATCTGCGTGTTGTTCCTTGGGGTCGTAAATCATTGATCTGATTTCCTCGTCTGCAATAAGCATCTCGATATTCAGGTTGGAGAGCCATCGGGCCTTCGGGACGAAGTGTCGGTGGCATTCGGAGGGTCTCGACCTTGGGAACATGCCCATAGGGTACGTATTGCGCTCGTACTTCACTCGTGGATGTGTGGGAACGCAAATCTGGAACTAGACGTTTATCGAATCCGGAAGAACCGATTGGGGGGCGCAAGGAAATCGGGGGTTTTCTGTACACTGGACGATCTTGGTCAAGATATTTTGATTTGTACTCTGGATCTTGGTCGATTTTTGTGCGGAAGCGAGCTGAACCAGATGATGGGTGGATCTTGGAACCGTCGGCGCGACCTATCTCATCTTCGGGTTTCAGTAATTTAGGACGTTCTCTGGGGAAATCACGATAAGCATCTTTGTACTCCGGAGTCTCCATCGGTGGGTGTTTGAGATCAGAGAGTTTGGAGACAAGGAGATTCATATCTTCGTCCTTCTTGGGATGATTCTCCGGATCCAGTTCTTCGGCTGAATCACTGGTTGGGAGGTTGGGGTAAATGACGGTACCCCGGGGGTCCACAAATTGTTGAGTGCTCTCGGTGGCTTGGGAAAAGTTACCTGCGGGTTGCAGGTGGGTCTCTGGAAGCATTGGTGATCTTTTTTCTGGAATTCACGATGAAACAAATTGGATTTTAAATTGGAGTTCATTTGGGAGGTGATTTTACCCAGAATTAATTCGTTAATATTCAACAAATGTATTTTCAAAACGTCAATGGACTCGATAAATGCTCCTTAAGGACTCAAATTTCCGTCTACAACTACTTAAAAAGGGTTTAGTGTTGCATGAAATTCCTCACAGCGAGAAGGGAGCGACCATCTAACGCTAGAAAATCTGAAAATAGTTAACCCGGAACCTTTAAACCCTCACCTTGATGCGCCGGTTGACGAAAAACATCGGTATACTCTGGCAAAAAAGTAGTTTCTCCTTCAAGCTTGAGATGCGTACCCTGTCTGAGGATTTCGGGTCGTCTGGCACCCACGAAAGGTACATACTGCTCATGACTCTCCGTGGATGTTTCCTGTTGACCCTCCAGCTTGAGATGCGTTGGCACGCGAACGAGCTCGGGTCGACTGACGTTGAACCACTCGATGAATTTCTCACACTGTTCCGTGACAGTTCGCATGTCACCTTCCATTCGAAGTGAGGTAGGTCTCCGTGCCAATTCAGGACGATGCACACCCTCGTAGGTTCGATAGTTTGAGTACTCCGTAGCAGCATAAAAATCACCACCAGTTTTCAGACTTGTGCCTCTGTCATGTGAAATAGAGGGCAAAGAGAGAATGATTAAATCCTCCACTTGGTGTCACACTGGTCTTCCTGAACCTATCCCAGGACTTAGACGTTTTGGATGTCATGAAATTTTTTTTTAATAAATATTGTAGATAACAAAGGAGGTTTGATTGAATCGTACCGTCATTTTCATATTCTAGAGTGTAATTTAATATTTAATCGGACCATATGGGATCAATCGTGGAGCCAGTGCAAACTTATGGATTACAGCCCATGGAGGAACACATATGTGACATTTTCTTAAAAGGTACCGTAAACATTGGGGTGTTCATCACTAACGTGGAAATATATACATAGAAGGGGTTGTGTAAAATAGAAAAGTAACACCCTTACGTAATTCAGAGGGGTGCTACATGTGACTCCTTTTAGTTTGTGGGAGATTTAGAGACTGAAATCAGTAGCAAATACATAAATCATTTTCAACTGTTATCAATGTTGTTAGCCTTACTTTCTGATAAGTGCTGGTCGACCAGAAATATCCCCGGGTATAATCGAAGCATCATCTTCAGCCTCCATAGGTTCACCATCCGCCTTGATTCTTGCTAAAATCTCAGCATCCACTTCACTATCACCGATATTTTTTTTCACCAGAGAGTCCTCACTTGTCGTCCTGAACGCCCTTCTGTACTCCGTGACCAGGTTTTCGAGAGCATCTTCATAGTGTTCAGTGCCCAGAGTATCTGGCCGATTCTGGACTCGTCTACGCCGATATCGTGCAAGCTCATCTACGGTTAACTGATAAACACTTGGCCATGGTAACTGATCCCTAGATCTTGCTTTACGCTCCTTGAATCTTGTCTGCGCTACCTCGGAATCTGAGCAGGATTTCTGAGGACTTCTGAATAACGATCTTCGTCTGAAATTAATTGAATGAAATTCTTAAATTAACTAAACCCATGAGTCAACCCATTATCAGTTAAATAGGTAAATAAAATTACTCGATTTTGATTACTCTAATTCGTTGGCAAAATTAAGTTGCGTTAAAATCAGTTTAAGAGAAATTCGAAAGTCTTCGGTTAATGAAAAAATATCATTAGTCAATATATTGAAATATATCATACCGTTTTCTCAATTTTATGGAGAGACTTTTGAATTTTCTTTAATTATCAAGTGTCAAACAATAATTCTTTTTTATTTCACACTTCACCCTTCGAAGAAAGATGACTTTCTCCACCGAAATTTTCACCCCTTTACACTGACGATACCAATACCTGATTGACTGTCACTGCAGTGGCACAAAGTTACCCTCAAAAAATTATATAATTTCTGTTTATTTCTCCCTTATGGAATTATTTTCTGAAAATCTATTCTCTAAAGTTCAGCAGGGTCAGTTCACCACGATCGCCGGCTCTAAACTGTTGAAATCTCCGAGGGATTTTCCTTATATTGATAGACCCCGGGGTAAGTGGGAGAAGGGAGCGACGGGGTGGGCTGGGAGGATTCGTGAAAGCAGGAACAGGAAGAGGGTGGTACGTGTGGCTCGACGTGCCTCAACATAGATGAGCCAGAGTGTGAGACTACACCCAGACGAGACGCATCGATCTACCTCGGGATATGAAAAATATTCAGACCAACAGAACAGCAGTGACTCAACATCACAGTGAGGTTTAAGGGTTCACGTGCACGAAGGCAATTGAACAGTGGTATAGATTCTACTGACGGCGATGTCGCTTCAGGGTCGAACTGGACCAAAAATAATTGTGTCACGCGAGCAGTAGTGCCTAGAATTTCAACGCTTGGAGATCTCGTGTCGATTTTTCCAGACATTCGTTATTTCTTGTAGATTTTCAACTGAAAATTAGTGTTATTCCCAAATGAAATGATATACCGAGATAAACCTGATAGAAATTTCTGATGAATGAGTTTGGATTTTTTTTTTAATTCAAAACAAGAAAAACCAGCGAAACGAGAAAAAATGTCTTTAGTTTAACGACTCGAAATGGATTAGTAATTAATTGAAGGAAAAAAAAAATAATTACAAGGATATGTCAGTACCATTGAAGACAAATAGATCAATCTCCCTCCCCTGCGCCCTTCCTGGGGGTTATAACGATTCATGGAAATTGATGATTAACGATGCGAAAAAATGGGGAACGTCAGGGTGTGTTGGTAGCGTGGCCGAGCGGTCTAAGGCGCTGGTTTAAGGCACCAGTCTCTTCGGAGGCGTGGGTTCGAATCCCACCGCTGCCATTCTATTTTGATACGTCATATTTTTTAATGCAACATGAAAAATCATTGCATATTGACTAATCGATCAGACCCATTGGATTGTAAATCGACATGTCGGAATAGGAATGAGAAAGCCCTCTTCGTTTCCGTGGCGAGATGCTTTACTCGGTGTAACGGAATCGTCGTACGTCATGACTTGTATTGGTGGAAGGGCTATCGTTCCCGGTGGGGTTGAGGGCCGACCTCGTGACCCAGATTCGATTAAAATTTGCATACAGGGCCACCACGATGTTCGTTACACCCGGATTGAAAAGTTTTCACGCACAGACACACCTTAAACTCTAGCGGACAAGAGGGACACAATTTATTCGGACATTGCGTGCGCACTCATCGCGTTTTTAAGTTGAAAAATTTTCATTTTTATTCCGTTTTTTTACATTCAGAATGATAAATATACTTCGAGGCAAAACTAATCACGATAATCTTCGTTTAGGTCGCAAGGATCATGTCAGGAAATGAGCAGCGGTGCCACGCACATCCTGTTTTGTTTTACAGTTGAATGAAAGATCCGGATATTTTCCAATGATCAAATTCATAATTACATGACGGATCAAATTTACAATTACATGACGGACGATAATTACGGGGGTTAGGCCCTTGGACCAGGACATCCGGTGGGTTTGAAGCAATGGCTGTTAGGACTTTGCGGAAGGGTATGAGGACCGAGGGTGGGTCATGATCGGCCGACGTCAAGTGCGGTTCAATAATCAACGCTGATTGTTGGCTAGGGGTTGTTGAGTGATGCTGTGTGTGTATTGCAATGTGGGTGTACGTGAAAAAATTAATGAATCTATGACACAGCGAAATACTTTAAGATATAATTTATTAACACGAGAAAGGCACGTGTTAAGTGGAGAACCGTTTGTCAAATAGTTTTAGGGCTGCAAAGGAACACAGCCCTTTGTAGAAAATTCAGTATATCTTTTATATCAATTTCCCTTTCGAGTGCGGAGGATAACCGATCGTAAATTAGTCCCTTCCCAGAACTATTTCCCCAGAATGTCGTAAATCGGCGTCGAGCAATTTTTGCATGACAATAAAAGATGTCTGCAAATGTGGTATCAGTACAAATATGTACCTGTCAACCACAGATTTTGGCACATTAACAGGACAAGTGGTGCACATATGCAAGGGTGGATTTAGACTGAGCAAGACTACATTCACCTACTCTACTCCGAAACTTTATCCATTTAAGTGCTACAAAGTTCTCATCAGCATCAAAAATGATTTTTAATAATTCTCTCATTAATTATGAAATTCAAAAATTTCCAGAAGATGGAGAAAAATTGGGGAAAATACACTATTCGAGACTGAGGAACCGATGCAGGATTCGGATCTGTTCAAGGAGAGCAAGTACATTGTGTGAAACTGAGGGACTCCTCGGGGGTTGAGATTGGAGAAGGTTGAGGGTATGTGAGGGTAGTGAGGGTGGTATAATACCTGCAATTTTTCGTCTGAATTTGTCGCCCAATCTCCCGCTCTTAATCCAAATATCAATTCCCGGAATCTTGGTGAAAATTATTCAATAAAACAAAAAAAAAATGGGGAGTATAAAACTCCCTTATCTCATCGCCCTACAATTCCCCTAATCGAGGTCACAAGATAGTTTATAGTTCCCGTAGGTAAATCGGCACCAAATTTCGCTTCGCGCAAGTAATCGATCACAATCACGACTAATGTAAGTAAATCATATGACCTCGATCTTTAAATTTCCTTCCAGCTAATTAAAAGATGATGAGGGTGCGAATTCATTGATTTTCCTCCCTCAATCAATCCTCATACGAGTAACTCACCCCCCTCACTTACCCCCCCCGTCGCGCCTCTCTTCCAATCGCTCTTCTCTTCATCTACTTTTCTCTGGTCTGTAAAAGTCGGCACTTCGTTTCGGAGAGTTAATTATTTTGTTAAGATTAATTGTTACAGACAGTAATTACATCCATTACGGTATGACAGTGAACACAAGAGGATCCAATGATTTTTAAAAAGGGACATAAGCGGGGATGTAGCTCAGTGGTAGAGCGTTCGCTTTGCATGTGAAAGGCCCCGGGTTCGATCCCCGGCATCTCCAATTTTTTTTTAAATTTATTTTAAAAAATTTTGATCATTTACTGCGAAAATTACGCAATTAAGTGTCGCTAGAATTAAACGATTAAAATATAAAGGAATATACCTCATATGATATGGATTAATGGAAACTTATAGAGGTGTGAATGTTATCATAATATATGTTGTATATTTAAACAATGAATTTACCTTTTCGACGAACGTTCCTGCCTTCCCTCACCCATTGCATCCTCCCGTCCAAGCGGCTATGAGGTCCAAGCAATGCGCCTGGGAGTGATGGAAATACCTCCTCAAGGGTCCGCAGATGGTGCACGACGGCAAACCTCAGTGACAACGCCACTTGAGTTCCCGCAGTACTCGCGCGCAATCCTTAGCGTGACTGAAAACTTTGCCAGAGATGTTAATAAGAAAGGTAACGACGGCCCACTAGGGTATACACACCAGTGGATACACCTGCGCAGATACGACTATTGGGCTTCTTCAGAGTGTATAATACAAGCAAACAATTCGGTCAAACTCGTGTGTCAATCCATTCTTGGTTGGCGTACTGTATATCTTGGTTCTTCAACTTTTTGAATTATTCAAATGTCCGAAAATGAAGGAAGAGCTGGCGGGAGTGATGACCCGGGGAAATAAGTAGTGAATAACGCAGCTAAATGACCTATTTCGCCCTGTTGCTGCTAACTTTTTTCTTCTTCATTGCAGAATTGTTTTAGTTACTCTAATTCAATTTGCTTGGCATGTAAATTTTATATCATGGCAGCAATTACAGGATCGAATCTATTTGCAAGTAGTTTCAGTAAGACAAATGGCCTATGATCAGACACACTGTTGGGAAGAGAATTAAATTATCGATATGGGAGGGAATTGACGATAATAAATAAAGGAAAAATTCGGAAATTGTGGATTTTCCATGACATTCACATGTTTGCAAAACCACGTCTGGTGTAATTTTCTTGCAATTTAAGAGATAAAAAATATCCGTTAATTTGTTGAGTTGAAACAATAGGCATAACAACCAAAGTAGAGAAGTGAATATCCCATAACCGGTGACCATGAACGCGTCAATTGATTGATACCGATATCGACCAGGGATTCGCATCGAGAGAGCTGTTCGAGAACAGTATCGTCTTATTAAATCCACTGATTTGTGCCTCTATTCTCCCTCTTTGCACCTCTTCACCCCTTACAAAGACCAAATGCGTGACTGTGTCGCTGGGTCCCCGAGGGGATTGTCGCAGCAGTAGTCGGTCATCATCGGTGGTCATCGTTGGATCTTTCAACAGAAATCAATCATATTGTTACACATCCACAACTGATGCCGATACCAACATTCAATCGTCGCTCATCACCGGCGTAAACCAGTTGAGCCGCTTGCGGCATAAAAAAGTACCATAAAATGCGAAAATAAATGTTGAAGATCACTCAAACAAATATTTCCACTGATTAATTCATCAATTAAATACTTAGAATTAATTTTGAAACCGATAGAAGTGAAGTCTCTTCTCCAAGCATTGTCAAAAAGGTACGTAAATATTTTTCACTTTCTCGAAATTGATTATTTGACAAAATTAAAAGTTTATTGATTGCGTGGATGCGAAATTCCATTCGACTGAATGATGGAATAAAAATAAAGTTAGCGGTCAGCATGCGTACCTACTGAAACAAAATACGATAACAGAGTATTGTAAACACGAGATAAAGTGTCGAAAGAAAGTGAAGTGAGAAGAAAAGAGGAGAGAAAAATAGAAAAATAACCGAGGAATTTATTTCATTAGTAATTGACATTTTTGTAATGAAAAATATAATAATTCATCTGGCTGCTGATTAGTTTTATTGGTTGGGGAGGGGGGGGGGGTGTAGAGGGATTTATCATCAATCTAAACCGACGAAGACGAATTCGTTTGTAAATAATCACTGTACTTTGCACTTTGGGCTTCGAAGCTTGAGTTGACACTTTCAAGAGGCCGGTGTTTTTTGCTTTGATTTTCCACTTGAAATTAACGTCTGGAAATCGAGACTTGTGAGTTTATATGATGATTTATCAGTTGGCGATAATGATTTTACGTGTCGGTGAAGAAGAGGGGGGCTGAGAGGGAAGGAAGGGCAAAGGGAGAAGAGGATTTTCACTGGCGAACTGTGAAATAATTGACAGTTATATTGTTCAACGAGGGGTCGCACGTTGATTAATGTATCTTTTGATAGTTTCAATTTTTATTTTTAGATTCTGCCGCTACCCATTGTCTTTTAACGAAGTTTTTTTTCGCCGTTCCAGGGAGGAGAACGACAACGTCAACATCATCTCATACGGTGAATAAAGATAATTTTTAGAGTAATAGAAAGATTAGGAGGGGAGCGGTGGGAAATTTTCAGGGGTCACTATTGCACGGAGCAAAAAATCAGGGGAATATTATCGTATAGAGACTGTAAAATTGGTTCAGGTCAACGTGAACGCAGAGCGTGCGGTAAATGTCACTTTGCACACAGTGTGCTGAGAAATAACGACTTCACACAAATTGTCCTAGTGCATCATCCAGTAAACACTCCGGTGCCACCAGGTCCAGGTTTAGACCTGTTTTTTATGCTAGCTAGGGAATTGTTTACTCTACTATGGCACGTAACTCACTACGCAATATTTTTGCTGTACAGATGGCTGAGGGACTCATCGACAACACAAAATATCTACTGACATCGTGCCTCACAGTCCTTTCTCAGATGTCATTGGGCCAGGTATTGCTTCGTGTTCTGGACCGAGGCTTTTGGATCATCGAAAAATCGGCTCAATGGAGTCTTCCCTATCACGAGTCAGTAACTGAGGAGAATGGAAAGTTCTTTCAGAGCATGGAGCTCGTTAGACCTCTTCCCTGGGTGCTCTTCCTCCCGGGATTGATTCTACTCCGTCTATTCCGACTTGAATGGAATGTTGGAGCTTTAGTCTTTGGGTATCCAACTATTGAGCCCAGTGATATCGTCAAGTATGTTCAGAAGACTAGAAGACGTCTAAGATCGATCAAGGCCAATGGCATCAAAACACAAAGGCAGAAACGAGGCGCCAATAGTCGTCCCCTGGTAAGAGATTTATCTATTTTTTGTTGTAACTGTTTTAATTTTGATGGAGTATCTGCTATTTTTTAAATTCAAGTATTTTAATTTTCATTGAGATCAGTCATATCGGTCCCAATTGTCTCATCATTCCCAGATGGATTTGTGATAATGTATTCTTATACACAATAGTGTAAAAAAAATTGATGGGTCTTTTCATTCACGTGACTTCCTAGATAATTTATAGTTGAGTAGAAAGATTGTTATTATCGTATAGTTTGTGCTTGCGCATGTATTAATGGTATCCATTGATGGAATGTTATCGGTGATGGGTTTAGGAAACGAGTCTGCAAGAGGCGAACAGAAGTCTGATTAAATCCATCCAATTAACCCTGTCCAGTCTTTCGTGTCTTGATAACTCCAAGTCGAATCACTCGCCTCCACCCACCAGGATTCAAGTTAGCGTAAATCATGAAATGGCAAGTAGTAAAGGACTCAGAAATAAGCATGAAAAATCATAAAGTTAAATAAATACCAGTCTAAAAAGTAATATTATTTGTTGATCACTGTTCTGGAATGGAGTGTTATTTCCAAAGAAATTCTAAACGAACTGAAATTTTTCTATGTCATTGGATCAAAAATTATTGAAATTCCCAAAGAATCGTCTGAAGTCCAAAGTTATAGAAGAATTTCTCTAAAGAAATTTTCCGCGAAATTTTCTACTGATATCATTCAAATGATTCATTATCTGTTTTACTACACGATAAAGAACGTTTGAATATTTCCAGTCAATAACTTCTGATGAGAAATCTGCTACCGAATCGACAATCACTGCCTTCAGGACAATAGATCAAAAGAGAAAGTACGCCCAGATAAGTTCAGATGATGAAGAGACTGATGAATCAGAGGAAGAAAATTTGAACTCGAAGATTGAGCGTCTGGCACGTGAGAGTAGCATTGATGATGAGGACTTTGAAGTGAGTAATTAAGATCACAAAATTTGGACTTTACGAGTATTTTTAAGTGTATAGGGAAGGCAAGGAGCGCACATCAGAACATGACCAAATTACTCATCTAATACGAAGAAGTCAAAGCAATTACAATGATCTAACATTTACAATAATTACGCAACTTGTTGTACGGAGATATTTAATTTTTCATTCTCACAGATAACTATTATCATAGTTCAATAGTTCCTGAGTTAGTCAGATTAGAGAGAAGTTTTTTAATGGATTGTAATGTCTGAGCAATTACTAGACCGGCATAATTTGCACAAAACTATCATTTGGACATAATGAACAGAATCAAGGATATTTAAATCTCATAATCGATCTGGATTTTGTCGAGAACAATATAGATATACATAGAATTATATCGAGTATTCGTTAATAGGTACATGACAAAAGTCTATAGATATAATAAATAATGAATTTACAGCCCGAGGAAAGTTCTGACAATGAAAAATCGAGTGAAACCGATGAGGAAGATGAGGAGGAGAAGATATCTGATCATGAAGTCAATGATTTGATACAGGAAAATAAAAAATCGTTGGCTACCCACAAATTCCTTTTTTCTAACAGCATTAAGCACACAGATAATGACAGCCAGGTAAGAAAGCTTTCCATACGGATTCTAATAATTTCCTTGAGATTGTTTCGATCCTATGTCAAATGCCTTGAGCAATTAACCAACTCAGTAGAGGAGCGATAGAACGTGACCAGATAGATCTATTAATCTTCATAAAAATTTAATTATAAGATCATGTAGCGATGAAGGTGTGTCATCACTGAATTCGTTTTATTACTTATCTACTGACTTGATAAAACAGAGGCAAAAACAGAAAAATGAATCCCTCGTGATACCTCGTAGGATATGTGTCCCACCAACAATAAACAAAATCCAGAGATCGAACTTATGGAGGAGCAACGGGAATATTTCTCCCCACTGAGTGGGGATGATGGGGAAGCTGCTTTTTATTCACCAATCAGCTCCAAGAGCTCGAGTCCAGAAAGGGTTTTACGCACGTTTAAAGGACGTAAGTTACGTCCGTGAAATCCTCGGGTTAGAGTATCATAAATTTAAGAAATCGGTTGCTGCAAAACGTTATTGTCATCTGATCGAACGAAATTCCTGCCTTTCATTCTGATAAAAAGCTTCGTTCGGAGAGGGTCTGAGATAACTTCACGAATTTTCATTTCATTTAGAAAGGAAATAAATTATGAACTTGAATAGTTTAGTCTCTCATCCGAGTAATCAAGTTTGTTCTTTTAATTAAGTCAGTGCTATTATCAATTTCGTTAACATGAACAGAATATATAGTTACGAAATACTACTTGAATATCGTAATCAAGGGCTATCTTGCAAAGTTAGCAAATTCAAGATATCTAATTCTAAATTTTATTAATGTTCAAATAAGTTTTATTGTATGCTCTTATTTTTTCGATTCCTCTATGATAACTCTTAATTGTCACTATATTGTACTTTTGAATGTGATGATTATGATCCTGAATTCAACGATTTCGTATTGAAAATCACAATGAGAGAAGTTTAAATATCTTCCGTCCATATTAATTTTTCTGCAGATGAAGAAAACTACCAAGCCACCGGGACAGAAACAGTAAACCATAATTATGATGCTGATGTGGGTAAGAATTGTTGATTTCCCGCTTTGAATGTATCAATAACGAATGCTCTTAAATATAAAAAAAAGTAATTAGAAGTGCCAAGAACACAGTTTATATTTTAATCTTGAAATAAATCCGTCCGTTCCGTCGTTTTTTTTTTTTTTTTGTTATCATTGGCATTTCGACTATGAGGTTGACCTTACTCATTGATTTGTTTGTTGTCCTTTTTGATTGTTGCAGATACTAAAGTTATCGAGAAAAGCAATGGACGTGCAGAAACGAGTGGATCAATACCAATAATAAATCCAAACAAATGTGCACCAAAATTCCAACATAAATCGTATCATCATAAGGGAAGAAGAATGAGCCATGGATGTCGCAAGAAGAAATAATACCTCAGAGGGTGACTTTCATTTGATTACGCATCTACTGACATGAAAAAGAGGTTCATCATCTCGTCTCACCTGTCGCGTTATGGCTCCATTCTTCCTCATGGCTTACTATGTTCTAATTACTCATTGATAATCTTTTTTACAAACTTTTACTATTATGATAAAATAAGAAAGCTATTTATACAAATTATCATTCATTACAATTCATAATTGCACGGTTCCAATTTTTGTATATGACTTAGTCACTTATATCAATAACTTATTTAATTAATTAGTTGTAATCTTTATGTGTTACTCTGTGTTATTCAAATTCAGGTAGGAAATTCTATCCAATGAATTAAATATTGAAGAAGTGGCAATTTGTTAAGAGTGAATGTTCTTTAACTGTTTGTCGAAAGGGGATTTAATGAAATATTTTCATAAAGCTCTTTAGTCGTTCACCTTTGGAGCTTAATAAACAAATAAAAATTCTTATATCATGGGAGTGAAGACTCTAAATTTACCATTGTCGACTCCATTTTTTTTCATTATTATTTAAAATAAAAAGATCTTTATTATTGATAATCGAAGTCCTCGGAAGACTGAACATTATTTAGCCACCACTCCATCTTATTTGAGCCCAAAATTATTCTCACGAAAAAATATTCTGCAACGAACAATTGATTGACTGTCCTTTCCGCTCCCAAAATAATCATGACAACAAATTATTTATTTGGAACAAGCTATAAGTCGTCGCCACGTATTTTTGAGTGAAATAAATATATTGTCATCGGAGTCCATTTTTCTTCTCAGTCTAGGCATCAAGAAAAAGTGACAAAAACACATCCGCAAAAATAATAATACTCCATGCAGTAAAAGAACGATTTACCACTGTCTTTTGTTTATCTCTATTTTCCGTGTGATAACCGCATAAGTTCTATTTCTGATTCATCCCCTCAGCACTTTTCCCAAAATTTATCACTTGTAATTAGCAAACCATTCCCAACGCTCTCAAACCCTTTTAAAAATCCCAATTAAATTATCCATGGAAACAACCCACATTACCAACGGAGAGCATCCCCACGAGATGGCGTTATGTCCCACACGCGAGATATCTACCGCTAGATATAGATCCCGTAGATGCCAAAAAACCTCTAATTTAATTTTCCCCCAAGCAAAGAGGGCTGAAAAATATCTGAACTGAGAGTGAGAGTGGAAAACTTTTCATACCCTCCAAAGTAGTGTCGCTCAGACACCCAAACTATTCAATAAAAAAATTAATTAAAAATTCTACATCGCCCTTGTCGTTCTCCACTGAGCTTATATCTATCCCCGTAGAACACCCGCGGCCCGCGTCAGTCTGCTTCAGTGACTGTCGCATTCGGCTTGTCAGTTCCATCGAGCAACGCTCGCTTCTAACACATCAGACTAACGATCCGTCAATCCTACTCGGAAAACCCTCTCGCCGACGCGGTCGTAAAATTCCTCGGATAAACATCACTTCAGAGGCTCATAAAAAAATAGAGAGAAATACCACTACCCCTCTCTCCCATCATTCCTAGATTTCGCAAATAGCAGTTGAGGTGAGCCTGCGCGCCAATGGAAAAACAGTAGACACGACAGAGCACCGATATGCCAACCTAGGATACCGTTGTGTCTTCATCCTCCCCAACGCTACTCACCTGTGCTCACTGTTGCGTTACCATTGTGTCTCATTCGTCCAATAAATTATGGTAGTCCGTGAGTTCAATTGTGAATGGATCATTGCTTATTCATTGTTCAATTAATTGTGAGGTCATTAATACTAAAGTTACAGTGTTGACGATGAAAAAGTCCTGAGGATTGGATATTTTGGACAAACCATTGTGGAAAAACAAAAGGAGACTGACGAGTTGAACAATCACCGTAGAATCTGGTGAGTTGTTTTTCACACAAGGTCATTTTATCAGGACGAAACAAATCAATTTCCACTGTTCTAATGATCGTTTTGTATTTGTTCAATTTTGTGGTTTTCTTTGTTTTGGAGTCACGTAACAGGTGCCTGTGTTTGGTAATGATTTTTTCAATCGACTCGATCACCTTTATTTTTCACTTTTGGGTTGAAAATTGAAACTGTTAGTTACTTTGAGGTGTTCAGTTGTTTTTTAAATTGATTTTCAAGGATTCTGTCGGTCCTGTAGACATAGGACCTAACCTCTAATATTTATGCGGCTGTCAGATCGATAGTTGATGAGGGAAGGAGAGTGCGTTTTTTCTCAATTATAGAATTACCGATTCAGTGAAGGAAATTAATTATTATGTGAAAATGCTCAAGACATTTTTTACATTTTAACCATTTGTCGTATGGGAAATTGATTGTCCAGCCGAGGAAAATATTTCCCTGTTCGTTCGCTTATTTTTATTCCACGATGGATGATAATGCTACTTTTTAAATCAATGGTATGTAATTACCTGAAAATACGTGATGGATAGCAGTCAGGGGGGGAAATAACAAGATTACTGGGTATGTTTAGCCCACATGAAGCCAAGACGACTGAGAAATATCGCGTTACCTGAGTAGAAGCCTTACCAGTGTTTTTCACGATTTTTTAACGAGTTCAAGTCATTTCGATTCAGCGGAGTATAAAAATAAACACACGAGATGAAAAAATGTGGAGAAACGCTCATTCTCGTGGATAACGATATTTATGACGTGGTTCGAACACTTAATGCAACTGCGTGTCGTAAGAATATTAATCAACGCGTGGTCTCTTTTGGGAATTGAGTGTAGGATGCTATTGACCGAGATAAGTCTGGAATAGACGAGTTGATTAAGAGCGATGAGCGAAACTTAATATTTTTCTAGTTAACTGCCATTAGTTTCCTAGATAATGTTTTGGATTAATGATGTAACTTCATTTGAATTAACACTAATTTAATGAGAAATTCGAGGTACTCTCCCAGCTATTCATTCAAACAAGGGGCTTCAGGATAAATCAGAAATTAATTTTCCGGTTAAATATTGAAATATAAATAACCCCTTGATGTAATTGACATCGAGGTAAACTTTACCGCGGGACTTGTTTGAGTACCAACGTTTGATACGACCAGCCTTGAATATTTTTCATTTAGTATTTGTTGCAGACAGATTGTTCTTGAGTAGGAAATATTTCAGTAGTTAAACATTCGATGTTTAGTAAATTTTTGTTATCCATCATTGGTCTAGGGCAACGCGAGAACTCAGCATAAATGTGTTTTCCAAAATAATTTACGGACAATATTGTCAAAGGTCTGTCTTTGTTAAAAGAGTTTAAAAAAAAAATTCCTTTCATTTTTTCCGGGAATTACTGGTTTTTAGGGTCGAAGGCTGATGCAATGCTTATCCACCGATTATGTAAACGTCTTATTCAATAGATAACATGTTTGAAATGATCAGGTGCTCGTCGATTAAGGAAAATTCAAGTGTCGTGGTACGAAACAAAATAAAAAACCATCTCGAGTTGGAGACGAAAAAATTTATATTTGTTTCGGAGCTCTTTCTGTTCTTAGCACTTTACTCCGTGACTGAATAATTAAATTAACGGAACCCTTAGCATCCACCGAGACGCATGAAACAAGATGACAAGGCAATCTCTGCCTTCAAGTAATAACGAAAATTCTCCCGGTGGAGAAATTGCAAAGACAAAATGTGCAATTTCGAGTCACTGACCACTTCCTGATTCGTCTCATCCGAACGCCCACGCGCCATCCGCCATGACGATAATTATCCAAGTACCCACATCTACGAGGACAGATTACACTGCAAAATAAAATAAAATTCAAGAAAAACACAATTGCGAGTAAAAAGTTCGTAAAGAATGAAAAAAATTAATTACTTAATTCGATGAAAGTCAGGAACTTTTATTTCTGATTTTTCGTGTTTTATTTTTCAACTGAGAGGAAGGGGATGGAGAATAATTACGCGGTCAAGTAATTTAGGATTGAGCAGAGGTTTATTTATATATAAGGCCTGGCCGAATGACTGGCCAATCAAGTGCACTTGCGCCCTGGATACAAATATTCTGTCCATTTGGATTTTAACGTTTCTTGTACCAAATGAAACGGAAAAAATCTGAATATTTTTACACAATGTCTTCATTCTAATCATTGTCATGTTACTCTTATCGAATATCTATAAAGAATGAATGGGAGTCGCCGTAACTAGTTTATTCGTTGGAGTAATCGATTACCCGTTGACAATTGTCAGTAGTGAATTACTCAATGCCTTCTCATTCATCATGAGCAGCTTTGCGGGGAATATTCACTAATATTTACACTTAATATTATTCAGCAAAGATCCCCAAATACTTCCGTTTACAAAGAAATTCCCATTAAAATAATTTTTTCGTGGCTCATTTAATAACATCACTCATGTACTATAGATTCCAGGTAATCAGTTAATTATCTCGATGATAAACGTTTTCGAAATAGAGTAAATGTGTCGTCGCTAAACCTTTCACTGATTGCAATTCTTACCCTTTAGGGAAATATCTTTAGCAATTTTATTTAAAACCATTCTTATATAAAATGGATCAACAAAAAAAGACATGCATTCTAGGCGATAAATAATTGGATTGTACCTCGACTGGTTATAATTAATCTCTGCATTTTTATCTGCTTTCGATTACATGTATAATTAACTCACGTAAACTTCAACACAGACAAATTCAAAACACCCATTCAGCTGCGTTCTGAACAAAATTATTGTGTATGAACTTTGATTTAATGACAAATTGCAAAAAAAATCTAGTAGAAAAATTAAAATTTAGTAAAAAAAAACTTTGATCGAACACACGTGTTGAATTTGGATATGTCAAATACATTTGGGTGTCAAATTTACATGTGTTCCCTGGATTTGTATCTCGTATTCTCATTGAGAGATGATTAAGTGGCCCTGTGATGAGTTTAACCGCCAGCAATCGAGTAAGAATTGACAATTGTCAGTGATAACTGACTCAGCTCCCTGTTATTATTATCACAATGAACTTCAATGACCCCTGCACTTGCTCCAATAACATTGACATCCAGCAGTATCATGTAGCTGTTAAATACTCTGACTGATAAAGTTGTTTTTACACGCCGTTCAGCTTAGCAATATCTACAGATGGATCCATGCGCCAGTCTTTATCGATCATTCCCTTCATAACTCTTTCATTCACTGAGTTCAGCATTTATCTTATCAGTACATATATATTTATGTATCTTTGTAGTTACTTCACTGACTCTTCCAACCGAGATGGTAAAAGACAAGCGATAAGTTTGAAATTGGTCTTGAATTAATCTTTAATATGTTTGGAAGGTAGATGTTTAGAGAAATTCGTTATCAGAACTTTTCTTATGCTTAAAAAACGGTTTTTGTTCCCAACAAAAAGTCTTACAAATACGTGAATCTTTGTAGATATTTCAGGAAAAATTCGTTTGAACATGTGAAAAGGACTTTTATGTGGTATTACTTTTTCCTTCAGACTAGCACAACTGCACTTCAATTAATGACGATATTTATGTGAAGGAAGTCTTCGGTTTGCACTTCAGAACGTTTAGGTGTTTAAACTAAAACTCTTTCATCAAAAAAATTTCGATTTTTACATTCAGGAAATTCTTCATCCTGAATGGATAATTCTTCGTCCTAACATTGATTCCTTTATTTTTATGGATCTATTGCGGTCTTAAGTAAATCTCGTTTCACTAGGTTCATTCGCAAAAATATTGTGTTTGATTCTAATAGAAAAAGTTGGTGGATCCATGTTTGAGAAGAACGGTTCTACTCCAGAGTGTTGGAGACTACGCCTTCAGTTCGATAGCCTCTTACAACCTCCTATCAGTTCTATTTCAACACACTGTCTGTCAAACGGCGTTTACATTGTGAACAGAAATGATCCTGATCACTCGGTCAGAAATAGCCATAATGATATTAGGCCTGGGGCATCGCGCCTCTAACGTCGCTTAGAAATTAGCTTACATCGTTCAGCTCACAAAGTATTGTATTTTCTTTCAAATGTGACCTTCTAAGCATATCTAAGTATTTTTTCCAATTTAATATTGACTACACCATAAGTAGAAACGTTGTCAATCATCAAATGCACAATAATTAAATTGAGGAAACGATGGCGCTGTTACAGATCAGGATGATTGGAATCGAAAATACAATACATTCATTCAATCTAACAACTGAGTACTTCCACTCGAAGATGTCTTGAAACTATCTTCAAAACTTCTCTCTCGTTTTCGTCTAGAGATAATTCTCCGACTAACAGACTGACTCCATCAGTCCATTCTGAATGTCAAATTTGAAATAAAATTTCTCAACACAAACAGTGTAATTAACTCGTTTATCTGTACAAAAATTCACTCGCTACAGTTCGATTATAAATCAATCAGAATCTCCAATACAAACTATGAAAGGTCTAACAATTCTCTGTCCAATATTTTCTCTAAGATTTAAACAAATAGTAAATAAATAGAGCCAATAGATCTACCCGCTGAATAGTAATGAAACTATATATTTACAAAGCACTGATTCATAACTTACATCTAGAAGCGTAAAAAAGATTGACCTGTTAAAGGTTCAATATTGAATCAGTTTTGAAATGGAAAGGTGACGTATGGCGATTCATCTTGAACGTGAATGTTTGATGATTATCTTAGAATCTAAAAAAATCAAAGGGATGTCACCCTGTCTATTAAACAAAATTACTAACAAAAAAAAATCGTTTTTTTGCATCTCATGATATCCATAAGAAGCAATATCTTACAATTAGAAAAACCAATTTATCTCGTCTTATCACTTCAGGTGGGCTGCCTCAACGGACAATTTTTAATAATTAAACGTAGCCGTTAGCTTCGAGTTTTAGTGCAGCCTCGTAAGATGGCAAACCTTCGTCGTCTCCCTTCTTCTCCTGATCTTGGGAATCCCCTTGATTCCCACATACCGGAAGAATACAGTCGCCCGTGCTAATAGGCTCCTCTTTCTTATCACTCGGTGACGCAGCATTATGATGGGAATTGAATATAAGACTTTCATAAGTTGGTGGTGGCCCTGGTGTTCCTGGACAGGATAATGACATAGTCGTAATCTCTTCCGTGTTTGCGCTTCGATCGTAGCATTGCTGAGCCCCCAAAAAACGTCCCATTGTGTGAGAGTCCATGGTGAAAACCTCTAGACTCTGGACATCTGGCTCTCTCCAGTAAGGGGAGTACTCGTGTGGTCTATTTTTTCTTATGTTTTTGTGGCAGCAATAGCAAACCAGAATTACCACTATGATTACTCCACTCAGCATTGCCCTGCATTAAAATAAATTTTATACACTGATATAAAGGATTACTGGCTGTTATTCGGGTTTTCTACGCTACAAATAAATAAATAATATCTCCCATGCAGAAAATACTTTGATCATCACATATTAACTTTTACAAAGGTTCAGCCATGACTGATGTCCTTTTATGAAACGGTGGAGTAATTTTTATGAGGAACCTCTTTGCCTTACTGGATCTTTTGTATTTCAAATTTTTTCCTTTCAAAATTTTCCGAATTTTGCGGAAAATCCTCGTTTATAATGGTTGCCTTCTATTATTATTCAGCCTGGCATTGAATAAGACGTTTTGTTATATCTGTCAATATTTAACTCATGAACATTATGTGAGTCGAAACCCCAAAATGTGAAATAAAAAATTCATAGTTCCAAAATACTCAAATTCGAAGCACGCCTTTGGTCTTGTATTAATGATGCATCAATCACAAGATAAATAATACTGAATACATCCCTCCGAGTCTCGAACACTCACGTTGGGAATTATTTATTTATTTCTATGATGGATTTGACGAAAAAAAATACAAAAGACTTTCAACAGGAAATTGCCACCTCGGGGAGGAAGAAATAAGAAAATTGTACATACCCTCCGAGTAGTACGTTAACATTTCCATGGAGATCAGTGTCGAACCTCCCGCTCTTTCCACTGGCATTCCCGGACATATTGTAACTAGGGCTGTAATAACCACCGTAATTTGCACCATTGGAGTCGTTTCGTTGACTGGAATGTACAGCTGCCAATACAGCTATTCGTCTCATAGTCATTTTAAGATCACAATTATCCCCAAATTTATTTTTTCTGTTGAGGATTACTTATGTTTCACTTCCAGTTGGTTGAACTCGTTGTGAATCCAACAAGGGTTGGAGTCCAACTGAGCGAATGAGTAGAGTCGACCGTTTTTCTCAATACCTATTTTGGTCATTTGCGTCAGGGCTCTGTAATAATTTTTTTGTTATACGCTGATTAAATTGTTTGTCTTTGTTTTCAGGAAGTGGTGGTGTAAATTTCGTGGATGACCCCAAAGCACCAGGATTGACAGGTAATTTTAACTGTAATATTTATGGAAGATAATTTAATAATTGAGTGACTCTAGTTGGCATCGACTTTCAACCCTCGTTCGTCAGTTCGTCTTTCCTTACCCCCTCTGTTATAGTCATTTATCAGCTTGGCCACGTAGGTTTTTGTGCGCATTAACGGTAATGCCAATGAACAAAGATAATAACAGTGCGAGCATTTGAATTTGCCAGAAAAACTTGTTATAGGTAAGGACCACAAGTTTATTTCTCTAACATTGATAGATCTAGAGTCTCTAAGAAAAAACCCTCTGAATTTTTTGCATAAACCCATTAATTCACGAAATATTCTCGAAATAAATTACAAGAATAATTTAAAAATGATTACATTCCATTTATCCTTCGAATGCAAGCTCATTTCGCTTATTTCTTCGTTATCTGCGACCCATTGCAAGAGTACTTTTGAAATTTAGATGTAAGTAGTCGAAAAGAATCTCAATTTTTTTATATGTCAAAAAACCCAGTTTCTCCCAAGAAACTTATTGTCCCTGTAAATATTCAAAAGGTAATCCCCATGAGATGGTTGGTTTTTTATCTTTAGTATCATCCCTTTCCCTTTATTTCGCATATCTCGAGAAGGAAGAGGTCCAGAAGCATTCGTCCTAGAATTTTCTCTTAACATTCAATGGCTCCCAAAAATGTTCTCTGAATATTTTTCTCAAAATTAATAACCCCCCAAGATTTGTATAAATAATTTGCACGAAAATTTTTATTCACTTTTGTCACCGTTTGACCTCAGAAAAAAACGTTTCTCACCTCCACGTGGATTCTCAGAAGGCCATTCAGCACCTTTATGAACTTGCCATACAGGGCACACCATAATTACGAATCATCACATGAAACTATTACAGTTCACCTTCAAAGTTCACAATAATAGGATAATGCACTTTTATCCCACTGACTACCAATGACATTTCACTGAACAATATTTTTTATTTTATTATCTAAGCACTAAAATTGAATATTTGTCCGAACTTTTGTAACTTATTAATGCCTCAATTTTTATAGCGTTAGTGGGTAAAAAAAATTTAAAATAATTGAGGAAGGTCAAGACCGTCCGCACCAGCTAGTGTTTCGCTCTAGACTGTGGTCATTGCGCGGTTGCCTGGCTACAAACCTGTCCATGGTTGTGTGATACTAACCGACGCCAACCAACCACCAACCAACGAGCCCCCCAGGCAAGATCCTCCCATCGCTTGCGTCATGGTTTTGTCTTGTAGTTTTCAACCCCCTCTTCACTATCAGTACTTCAACACTGATACCTTCAGCCCCATGACGTTATCATTCACATCGTCGGTGATTCTTATTTTTGGATACCTTCACAGCAATTCACTTGTGCAATTTTTTCCTCCATTTCCATTTATATGCTGTATTTTCACTATAAAAAGATAACCATCTTCAGGTGCTTGAGGTATAACCTGGATCGATGGTAGCCATAGCATCGACCAGGGGCTAAGATCGATGACTCTACGGGTCGTACAAACTCTAAGGTCATCTATGATTAGGATCATTATGGTTTATTTAACTTGAATTTCTGCTTCTTCTTGCTCTACTAATGATCCTCTCAGTTTTAATATTTTAATTTCATTAACTTAAATCACTGTCGCTGGACAGAAATCATATGAAATCAATTTTGATCGTATGATTCCATCGATTTCGGATTATTTTCTTTAAACTCATTGGCACACAGGGATATCTGACGAAGCCATTAAATCAGCAGCTCATGCGATCATTTGAAGTACATAAAAGAAGAATAAACTTTCGACTTATTTGTCATGTTGTTTCCACCTACACCTATTTACGTGTATCACTTTCTATTTAAAAATTGGCGACCTTTAAACAAATACTGTTCCCGATTACGTAGATATTCAATAATATCGCTAGACATTAACATTGTTTTAAGTAGAATTCGAGAGCCATTTATGGGGCGCCTTTCTGCAAGAACACTATTACAATCATTTTCTTAAGTAATTTTTTACCGTTAAGTTATTCTCGGTTCCTAACGTTCCTTTGGGTCCCACCTCCATTAAGAAAAATCTTACCGTACAGCCCCCAATTAAGAAAAACGCTACCGTACTTTCTCCCATTAAGGAAGGCCCTAGTGTACTTTTCCCTCCCTAATAAAACCTGAAAAACCCGGGCTTGTCCCTGGCTCACGTCCTAGACTCTCCTGATGCCCAAATGTGGGTAGATGTCCGCTTTCCCTTGCCCTTTTCCCGACCCCTCACTCTCCAGAGGTAAAAAACTGATTATTACTCATTAATGTAATTAATTCTGCCTCGCAGCGGAATATTTGAATATTGAAGAAAATCACTAGGGAAAATTAAATTCGGGGTTGCCACACTGCACTTAAAAATTAATTCCATGAATGAATATCAGTGATTGATTATGAATGCATTGTAATAATAGATTGCTATTAAACTTTAATTAATGGTTCCCTGTATCTATGTTTGTTCTTTCAAAATTCTTTCGATTGTTGCACAATTAATATATTGTTCTTTGATGTCTATTGAAGGAAGGAAGGAAAGAAAAATTGATTAGTTAGACCAAGGATCCAGGTTACGTTGTTTGTCTCTGGTAAACGTGATAAGGGACGTCAATGGTCGATAATGGGGATAGGCTGGAAATTATGGTACTAAAAATGAACTAAGTTATCGGAGTATCAAGTTACTTCATTAACTTAAGTTTGGTATTATTTTGTGGCTCATTGGAAGCTAGTATTTTTAGATGTCTGTTGATATTTGATTGTAGGACATCGTTCTAAAATAGATATATTTATGGACGATGGAAGTTAGTGGGTGTGAAGGGGAGCACTAATAGATAGAATGTTAATGCTTGACAGAAAAAGATTCGGGTTTTTGCCAGTCTATGGAGCTCTTTAATTTTTCATGGAGATAAAAGTGGTGCAGCTTTTCCACACCCTGGAATTGAAATTCTGAACCAGGCTTTCGTTTTTTATGGGCTCTGTCAATCATCGTAAATGATTCCTGGCGTTAGGCGCACAACCACTGATGCTAAGGGCGTTTAAATAATTCATCAACGGATTTAGATGAGGAAAATCTATAATTTGTGGCTGATTGAAGGGGGAGGGTTTGCTCTGGTATTTCTCCATCTTAGATTTAACAAATTTTTCATATTTTTCATAAACGATTTTTTTGTGCAAATTCAATCGAAATTGTTTCAAAAATATTCAGAGTCAATAGTGATGTCTTGACTCGATTTAATAGTATTTTTCAAATCTCATTGTTTACTGTTTTTATTTGTTGACAGGTGGAGAAGAATGATGGGGGGGCTCCCCAGTGGCTGGATGAGGAGGGTCCTCCTTCTCCTCATGCTCATCACTGGGATCCTCCTGATTGCCATGTACGCCCACACACCACCACTCGTATCTCTCCAGCCCTTCGCCCCCAGGAGGTAATACAAACTTTACGCATGATTGTACGATTGTTGTTGTTCTGTTATAACTTTTCTTAACACACTTTTGAATATTCAATTGTTGCATGATTGTTGCACTAACACAATAGTCTGAAGCAGTTATCACGTCAGGTGATTAATGAGATGACCGATAATATTACAATCGTCGATTTCGGAGATGAACTAACGGTGGAATCAATGAATTACTCGAGGTAAAGAAAAATTATCGGCGGAGAAATTCAATTTGAAATAGTTTGAATTATTAAACGAAGAGGATTGTATTTGCTTTGCAAAATCAATTGTAAGCTCGCGTAGTGTTGCCGGACAATTAGTTGCTGGCACGATGTACGCACTCAGGTAGAGGGTAATTAACATTGCATGAATATTTATTAAACAATTTATTTGATGCAGATTACTTAAGATTGCGACGGAGTTCATTGATTCATAAAGAGAAATATTCCCCTTTAGCAATTTGGATTTTGTGAAAACATTACAAATTTTTGAGAACTGTGAATTCAGTGGTGAAATAAAAAAATCAATCATAGTGAATGTGATTTATGTTGATTACATATTTACTATCTCAATAAGAGAAGTGAAACAAGAATAGTATATTTTTTTAATGAATGAGAAAATTACGTACAAAAAAAATTTGTTTTCTCGACAACAAAAAATTATGGGAATAGGAGTGTTATTAACGATAAAATATGTGTATATTGGAGCCATTAATTTCTTGAATCAATATCATAAATGTTTTAATAAATATGTTTGATATGACGTTATTTGTGAGATAAACCCTGAAAATGCCTCATCTCATCAATGCCTAGTAAGCTAAATTATGTACAATATTGTTGAACTGAAACGAGTCTGTAATTTTGTTCTATCTTTTGCTTCACTACTGAATAATTTCTATTGTCTCTAGATCGTTCAACAGCCCATGGACATGGGTTTGTGTAGCGGGCAGATGTGAGCGACGTACGTCAAGAACATCGCGTACGTCCTTCGCAACGTGCAATGCACTCTGCGGTGGTAACACTCGATTACTTTGGCCGCGACCCACTGGTAGCGTCATACTCGGTGAAGAGATGATTGCATTATCTCTTCAACACATTGAATTAGTTACCATCAATACCAGGGATGAGGAAGTTAAAAGTCTACTCGAACATGCCAAGGATGTTTTTATTGGTAAATAAATATCAATCAATAAATATTAACCGAAAGTGTTTATCGCGTAAAGATCATCAATTAATGCATAAAGCTCGATACCAACGTTTTGTCCATTCGAAACGAGCACGTAAATGAACTTATCCAGCTTAGTTCCAATGCTAATAATGATGGTAATGAGAGAACTACGTGTATTCTTCTTGCAACTAATTCCGTGAAAACTAAACTAGATTTTTTACGTTCATTCGCGTTATTCTCAGGGAACATCAGAAGTCTAATAAAGATGCCTAACGTTCGAGAGAGATGGAGCATCGATAGCTTCGTCATCTACCTGGACGCTGCAGCGGCTTCAGGCACCAGGTTAACTCTCTCCACCGACGAGTCATATATTCTGGACCTATCCCAGAAGGGTCGCCTCCTCGAAGCCAAGATATCCGCAAAGACCTACTATGGTATCCGCCATGGTTTGGAAACCCTTTCTCAATTCTTCTGGTGGGACGACTCTGCAGGTCGCCAGGGGGTTCTACGTGTCCTCACCAAAGCTTATATAGAGGACAAGCCATCTTTTCACTATCGAGGACTTCTTATTGACACGGGTCGTCAATTTTTTTCCATAGAGCAACTAAAACGTGTAATTGATGGAATGGCTGCATCCAAGTTGAACACCTTTCACTGGCACATATCGGACTCGCAATCCTTTCCCTTCGAGTCATCGATTTTTCCACAGATGGCGAGATGGGGTGCTTTCAGTGGAGATGAGATTTACACACCCGAGGACATAAAAGATTTAGTAGATTATTCGAAAATCCGAGGCATCAGAGTCATAATAGAAATTGATTCTCCTGCTCATGCTGGAGCTGGTTGGCAATGGGGTCCTGAATATGGTTTTGGAGAGTTAGCTTTATGCGTTGACCAAGAACCCTGGTCATCATTCTGTGGTGAGCCAAATTGTGGACAGTTAAATCCCATTAACGAGCATTCTTACAAAATTCTCGAAAGTTTGTACAAAGAAATACTCGATATCACTGAAGTAAGAGATATTGTTCATGTTGGTGGGGATGAGGTGAATTTAGAATGTTGGGCGCAGTATGGAAATATCACTCAAGCGATGCAAGCATCCAACTTCACAGATTTACATGCAATATGGGCTGATTTCGAGGGGAAAGTGCTCAAGCGAATTGTCAGGGCAAATAAGAATGAGGTACCGAAGGCTGTAATACTTTGGAGTTCACCGTTGACCAAAAGACCGTGGATAACAACTCATTTCGATCCTAAGATTCACGTTATCCAATCTTGGGGAGGGAGTAATTGGCCTGAGACTGGAGATTTACTTGAAGATGGATTCAGAGTGATCTTGTCGCATGTGGACGCCTGGTATTTGGACTGCGGCTTTGGAAAATGGAGAGAAACTGGGGAGGCTGCCTGTGGGGAGTATAGGACGTGGCAGACTGTTTATAATCACAGACCGTGGAGGGATTATCAGGCTGCCAATTTGGTGATGGGGGGTGAGGTAGCATTGTGGAGTGAACAAATTGGACAAGCCAGTTTAGGGCCCCGACTGTGGCCCAGGGCGTCCGCCTTTGCCGAGAGATTATGGTGAGCGATAGAAATACTAGACTAAAATAAGCTAAAAGCATTTCATTAATATTCTTAGGTGATGAATCCCTTATCAGAAAGAGGTAGAGTAGTAAATGACAATTGATATTATTTGATTATATAGATAAAGCCGGCAATGAATAATGTGGGTCATAAATTACCGATTCTTTACTAATCGACAATTCGGTTGAGCGTTGTTCTTCATCGTGATTAAAGCAACTGAGCATTCGGTAATAGTTATGTACACTAATGACAATATGAGTGTCGACTTTAATCGAGGTTAATTTAGCACGCCGTCTGTTTGGGGCTCCTCGACTTATCTCTAAGACTAGGTTTCGAGCAATATCTTTAAATCTACAAGGCAGTGGATTTTTTGGAACGGTTCGCTCCACAGGAAACGTTAAGATAAAAATTTTGCGATCTTCCCTAGATTTCGAGATATTCATGAAAAATTAGTCAGTGGACATTAGTAACTTATTTCGTGCTACCACTTCGATACTGATTAATTATCATTTGCTCAGGGACTCGTTCCTTAGGTCATCGAAATAAAACGCTGGTCACTGAATTTTTATGGCTCTTCTAGGAGTGATTTACCAACAGCAGGATATATCACAGAGGAGAACGTCTATACTCGTCTGTCAGCCCATATGGACGTTCTCCAAACTCGTGGACTTAAAACCGAAGCAATGTGGCCACAATGGTGCAGTCAGAATCCTGGAAAATGTCTCTGACCGAGTATCAGCTAGATCAGGTGGGGTCTCTGCCGCATCATGAATAGTTGGCCGTGCATACGACGTCCCGTGTAAAGAAATTGATAGAAATAAATACAACAAAATACATATAGGTAAATATTAAAGTAATTCGAGGATTTAGTAAAAAACTAAAATTTATATGTGACGCGAAAACTTTTATACTACAGTTGTACACAATGGAGATTTTTCAATAATTCGGTGAGTTCAATCAGTGCATTGTTATTTCAGAATAAAAGGGACACATCGGAATAGTGTATCACAGGGTCCAAGTGTAGGGAGGGCTCTTGTAGAGCGAGTTTTTATATGAAATCAATAATTTGTCGATTTAATGACGATTGATACATGCACGGATGAAAGTATTAATTAAATTATGCTATGAGTTTATCTCTCATTCATTAAATATATTGGGTGAACTGTTGCAAATTATTGTTTGAACTTGAGTATTTATTTTCTTTAACTGTATTACTATAATTAATTTATTTTCAAGCAATACCTATTGACCTCTGATCAGTTATTGGATCCTCGTTGTGAATTTAATTGGAACCTGGGCGCCAGGTTTCTGTGGTTTCCACAACAATAGTCAAATGTTGACAAACGATTCACGAGCATGTGCGCAGGATCTTTGACGGTTCAATGCCGAGGCCTAAAGTCAGTCTCGCAAAGTTTAAATAACAACATCATTCTGAAAAATCAGCACATTGAAAGGTTGAGGAGGTTCACATGACATTTCTGGCATTCGATTACAAAAGTAGAAACGCATTTCACTGCAGAAAAACCGGTAAAAGTACTTGGAAATCGTTAAATCACGATTTTACGACTAGCTCGTACGGTCGATAAGGAATTTATGCGTCAGTGATCGATAAAAACGAATATCTAATCGCATTTTTTTCAAGTCCTCAATACGTTTGATACATACGAATCGTCGTCTATTTAAGTTCAAAGAAAAAGTCGGTCAAACTGAACCTTGGGCTTCAGGGCTTTTGCGAAAGCACGTTTGTCCCTTTTATCACTTTTACCCTCTCACGTACAGGGTCTGTAAAAAGTGATCTGCCCGAAGGGCCGTGAAATTTTCCCAATAAAGGAAATCATTGAATGATCATATTTTTATTTGGAGCCTTTGTTGATTGAAAAAAATAAAAGAGTGCTTTGAAAAATTCACCAATTCACTGGGGAGACAATGTCACTGATTTTCTAATTTTTCCCAATATCAATGTGTCTTAGAATCTGAGACAAGATTTTTTCGTTGTTGACACATGCTGGCTTAATGATAATTAACAATTAAGTATCAATGTATTTATGCAACTCAATACCGACAAAAAGGGCCTTTATCATACGATCGTCCATAAATCAGTCGCAAAGATCTCTTACATTTCAAAAATGATCTCAAAATTGAAAAATAGTTGAATAAATTTACAATCAGGAAACTGGTTCACTCAATGATTCTGCAATTGTTCACCCAAGATGTAATTTCCGATGACAAATATTTAAAGTGGTTGATTGTACATTAAGATTAAATTCTTTGCTCATCAAACAATATTATTGAGTATGAAAATGAAAATAGAATATTGTTGGCATTTTATTGTTTGAAAGTGCCTTTCAATCACTCAGTTTTTTTTATTCTTAGCTAAGTGGTGAAGAGGATATCAACGAAATGATTGAAGCTATGAAAACGAATATAGTAGAGTTCTCTTGCTTTTTCCGACTCGGGACGTCTCCTGAATGGAATATCATGTAAAATTGAATACGAAGAGAAAAATCTCACAAAAATGACTGTATTAGAGTTCTCACCAAAGTAGGAGATGTAATGAGGGTGACATAAGAAAGTAGAGGGGAATACTGGAATGTCATAATCGTTAAGACTTTATTAGCTCCTTAGAAAAATTATGACCTGAACTGTGAGCTACAGGCGACTGAGGAGATTGTACCCCAGGGCGTCAGAGGGGGGAGCGAAGAATTGTAGTGGACATTGGGTGAAATGGCGTAAGTCTGCGGGGTAGAATCTCTTCAGTCCGATAATCTAGTGTTTTTATGGCGTCCAAAATAAGGATAAGTAATGTATGAGGAGTGGGAAAATGTTTTTGAGGAGAACAAGCCACGAGGGGAGATCTGTCTTCCTTGTAAAAGCAAGGAAACTCTACTATAGTATATTGAGTTCATTACTTGGTCCTGGTAATTAATGAACGTTTGTAGAAGGATGAAGTTTACATGTGCAATCGTAGAATATGCCCCTCGATCAATCAAGTTATGAAAAGTATTATTGAACATTTTTTGTGGAAGCGACGCAAGGAACGTGGAAAGAGAGCAATAGGAACGAAATAAGTTTTGCACCTTTTTAACGGATGATTCTCTTAATTGTTGATTTAATTTTATTCCTGTCGCTTCCGAATGGAAGCTTATAATCTTAATTCTCTTAATCTTATAATTTGCTACGAAGTAAGGGTTTGTACCTAAGCAATTTTTGATATTTATGACAAAACCAGTGTTAGGAGAAAAGAAGATATTCAACTCTTTGTGAACAAACTGTCTGCTTTAATCTTTCCTAAACTACTAGTCCGATTTAAGTTTCTATCGAGATAAATTAAAATATCACGACTCGTTCATACAATATTTTCAAAATATTTGCGGTTTTATAATTTTCCTCATCTCAGAGCGAATTTAATGTTCCATAATACGTGTAAAAGTCGAAGTGAACATCTGCAATAGTGGCTGATAGTTATGTAGAATGACACTTGTGTATAAATTTTTGCGAGGATTGATTTAGTAAAACTTGCCATAGATCAATGAGTTCAGCTCAAAAAAGTTCACATCATCAAATTTTTGATGATTTAAGGATGTTCAAACTATTTTTACAGCTTGGTGAACCTCGTCAATCATTAAATGTATCAATTAAATTATATAAGGGAAATTTGAAAAACATCATGCATATGCAGTGTCATTTTAATGATATTTTGCACAGAATTACCATTTTTTAACGTTCATTGTTTATGAATAAATATTTTAAACTGCTTAAACTTTCGAAAATTTTATTTTTTGGTCGTGAAATCGATTTCGGGAAAAACCAGTCTGTGAGTCAAAGCGTTTGCGACTTACGAATTCAATACATACAATTTCTGTTTTAACACTTTTCAACTTGCTATTTTATTGGCAATAAAAAAATTGTTTGAGAACGTTCTCGTACATTTTTCAGCGTAAAAAAATCCATAATATGAGACAGTGTCCTTGTCTATTTTATACTATGTGAGTAACTGATCAGATATCTCAGTTGTTTCCGAGCGAAATTGCGGTCTATTCTTCGAAGTGTAAAACTTTGATGAGTGGCCATGATATTTTGATTTGAAATTATCAGTTATAATTAAAAAAAGGTTTTGCCACGCATCCATTCGGAAGCTTCCTAACGAAGCAATGGGTACAAATAAGAACAAGGAAAAATCCGTTAATGAATAAAATAATCATAAAACGAATCCTGTTGGATTAGCGCAGTACCTTACTTGTTTATTGGTAACTTTCTTTGAATCATGAACTCACCCTGTATAATAGTGTATGATAAATTGTGGTTATCACTCAACTTAAATTGTGGAAATGATAATCGTAAGAGAAGTCATGATGAATCGTAAGAAATCATTGTGTACCGAGTATTTTAGTAGTGGAGTGGTAAAATGTGTCAAGTTTCATCGCAAATTGCCAGATTTTATTTATTTCTATCTCTGTGAAAAAAAGCTTTTACCCGATCTTTTGTCGTCAACGTATTCCTTTTTGAAATAATTGCACCTATGATTTTTTTTATGGAATAGAAATCCTAATCCTTGACTGATCTATGCAATTCTTCAATGAAATATATTATACCGACTTGAAACGTTTTACTCCTACGCTACAGATTTTATCACCAGATTACTTAATTATTTATAGATTACTTAAACGCTACTATTACATTACATAAACCAATTAACAAAAGTTTATACTTTAGACAATTTTTTCATTGTTGGTTTGAAATTTATAACTTTATTTTATTTAATGGAATAGTACAATGAATTTGGTCTGTAACCTTAGTCATTTTGGGGTGACAAAACCGTAAAGGAAATCGAGACAATGACATCCGTCGAGCGAGGAGAAGATAGAAGCATAGAAATTAAATGAAATTAAGAGAAAGAATGAAATTTATAAAGGTTAACTGAAATATTGTGGCCTAGATATTCGAATAATTAACTGCAAATCTTATAATTTATTTAAACAAAAAAAATCTAACTGACATAGTGTACTTACCATCTGTGCACTCACCTAAATGATAAAAATGAATATGTCATTTCCGGTTATCTCGGAAATGTTTTCTGCGATAATATTGTCCAATAGCTGATGAAGGAAAAACATTGGTGAAATTCTGCCACATTAGAAAAAATAATAATTACAGAAAATGTTTATATAAAAATACGTAAATTTAATCGAATGCGTTATTGATGGTTTTCAATGGGATATAGAGACTTAAATTATGAACAGTATTTGGCAAATTTATATCTGTTGATAATAATGTGAACATACGCAAATTGCGATATAAATTGAATTTTAATACAAAATGTTTCCTTACAAAGATTGACTCAGTGTTTTTATTATTTTCCTGAGTTTTATGAGATTCATCGTAAAGAGTTCCCTTTCCCAAAAACCATTCGGCTATTATTTTAATCGCCGAATCTTTTCGGCTGTCATTTTGCCTGCCACCTCTCATTTTCTTGGATTGACAATTAGTAAATCAACTGATCCTTTCGGTTGGTCGTTTTTTCACGTGGAAATAATCGTGATGAGTATTTTCCTCGGGAATCTCTTGGTACCGAGATAAATTCAGAGGACTAAACAGAGAATATTGCGCCGATCCTTTTCCATATTTTTTTATTTATAACATCACTCTGGCGCGTTGAAAAAAGGAGCGTCGTCGATACTGGGTAGTCTGTATTCTTCTCAAAGATGCGTATTGTAAGGCACATCAATCTTACTGAATTAATATTTACATTACTGAACCATTTCAATATTACCGATTTGATGGATTGGCCTTTTGCCCTGACAAAGACAGCAGACACATTCAAAACATAAAGAGATGCATCCGCTATCCGTCATTTCATTATTAGATGATGTAATAGGTAACATTAATGAGATTTCTGCTGCTCATTTCTCAAATCGATTTTTGGTAATTTCAAAAATATGGCGAATGTCCAGTAATTATTTGTTGGTTTTGTAATGATTTGTTATTATCACAAATAGTTGAGAATTTTTATATTTATAATCGGACGCGAGGGCTGAAGAACCTTCGACGCTTGCGCGATTTCTCTAGCGCGGGAAAGCAAAGTGTTGGTCTGTACACTACAGATTCAACTGGCAGCTGTAACAGACGGTTCGCAAACGCACTTGACAGTGCGTGAGACGCACTAGCAGGTTCGTTTCTTCTCTCAATAAAACATTTATAAATAAATTTCCGTTGTTTTCAAACGTTAAGATGTTATTCAACGAGTGAAATTGAATGATTGTATCGTTTTTATTCCCATTTATTTTTGTCTATTTTTGTTCGACCGCTTGAGTTTAAAATCAGTAAAAAAAATCGCAAACAAAGATCCCTTTCAAATACTATATGCGAGTGTGCAGTGTCTTGTGCCATTGAAAGTATAATTGCCAAACATGTCTATCGGAAGAGGTCATGTGTCAACTTAAAAGTGAACTCGTGTGATCGGCGGAAAACGTCGAGCCCGTTCGTCACTTATTCTACATTTTATTAGCATACAAAAAAAATCAGCAATTGTTCACCAGATTGGAGGATTATTTTTCAAAGTTGACAGGAGTATTTCACTGTGAATTGTCGGAGATACCAGATTTTCTTGATAATTTCGTTGTAGGAAATTCAATTTCTATAGAATTTCTTGACTTCTGTTGTATTTCTATTGAAGTCCCTGGATGTATTTGTCCGATTTTGATGACGGTTTCAGTAAAAAATATTTCCCAGAAATTGTCAAGAGAATTTGAATCTTGTACATTGCTTTTTTCACTCAGGATATTCTATTTGCCTCTCCTTCTAACTATCGAAGATTGTACAGTTAAAAAATTTTCAACATTTCATTGCTAAATGTCAAGGCTACTCATGAGAGGGGAATTCGAGTAGTTGACACTTTGGTTCATTTTTCGATCACAAAACGTTCAATAGGTAGTCGCAGAAATTTCTAATAAATTTGCTAGACGTTGGAATTGAAATGTTGCAGGCGTCAAAATATTGGCAAAATGATACAACATTTTTACAGTGATTCCATTTGAAAAATTCATTACACACATGAATTTTATTTATGAAAGAAATTTTCCTAAGACTACTCAGATCGATAAGTTCAATGTGACTTTTATGCTTCATGTTCGATGTACAATTTTGATCGAAATTGTTCACGACTTTACCAACAAATTACATTTTATTAAAATAAATTCTCTCCTCTACTTTCAGCATGACAAATGGTGATGTGGAGAGGTTTCAGCACGAACAAGAAAAAATTTGCCAATCGTTGACAACTGAATGTGAGTAGAAACTTCCACGACATGAGATATCATAATAGGAAGCCCCAGGGGTTCAATGAAAAAAATGAAACTAAAAATATCGTTAATTGTGCCAGCGAACTCGTAACAGCTTGGATTGGTAGCATCTCACAAAGACAGCAATGCATGTATTCCCCCTTTTGTTGTTGAATCCATCAATTTTTCCTTTATGTTTTTTTTTCTCAAAACTGTGTACCGTAAAAATCCCCCAACATTTTTCCAATCACGACGTATGAAGGGACGCCATCCCTTTATCCTCCCTGTGATCGATAGCAATATAATCACGGGGACACACCCGTTCCCATTTACATTAGTTATATTACTTCTAGATGTCGTGAATAATGTGACGGATCGATGCCCACCATCATTTGATGGACTTCTTTGCTGGCCAAGTACGGTTGCCAATGCAACTGCTGTACTGTCATGTCCTCCACGTGCTGTTCTTGGATATGAGAATCCTAACAATGGCACATCGACGAAACAATGTCTCCCAGGGGGTAACTGGTACAATAATTCGCTTGGAATCACTTGGAGCAATTATACCCTCTGCACACCACCCCCTGGTTACATCGTCACAGCCGTTGAAAGTATCGAGATCACTCACTCCGAGTTGGCGAAGACACACAACTCAACTGTTCTAATTGTAAGTAATTTCAATCGTTGATATGATACAAGAAATCATTTTTGCATTTGAATCGTGGCTTTGCATGTTTTCAAATTTTAATTTTTCATTTTTTTGGATAATAATGGGTTGGATAATAATAAATTTTGAATAATCCAGTGGGAAGGAAATTCTTTCAGAGCATATCAGTATGCTCTACGGAATGGTACACAATTGACGAGAAATCGAATCATTTCATATAATTTTCAGAAATGGGTACCAATAATAAAAACAATTGCAAAGGTCGGTTATGCTTCATCAATGACAACGTTAATAATCGCCCTGATAATTTTTTTACTTCTGAGAAAACTTCGGAATCATCGAAATCGCCTACATATGCATTTGTTCGTATCCTTCATCATGAGAGCATTCATGGCACTCCTCAAAGATCGGCTGATCATAAACGGTATCGGTTCCACTTGGAACATTGTTCTTGGTGAGGGAAAAAGCACATTCATCACGGAAAAACATGTAAGAATCCTATATTTTAATCCCAAAATAGTTCCATTGTTTAACGAACATATTTTCCACGTATTGACACATAAGTTAAGTGACCGGAACAACTCACTAATTAGTCGTCTCAACAGATATGGGTGTGCAAAGTAATCACAAGCGCTTGGCAATACTTCATCGTTGCTAATTACGCCTGGATCTTCATGGAGGGACTATATCTACATAATCTCATTTTCCTCGCATTCTGCGCTGACACATCTGCAATAACTGTGTATATAATCCTCGGTTGGGGATTACCCGCAATTGTAGTTGGGGTATGGGTTGTCATACGACTTTTGATGGAAGATACGCTCTGCTGGACGACCCATAATAATCCTTACTACTTTTTAATCATTCGAATTCCCATCGTAGTGTCTATTCTGGTAATTACCCAATTTTCCGAATTATTCCAAGTGATTTCATCTGGTTTACACAAAATTGATTTGTCGTTCTTTTCAGTTGAACTTCATTCTTTTCCTAAATATCGTGAGAGTATTATTAATAAAAATGAAGACATCTGTGCATTTACAACGAAAAAAAATGCATTATGGGTAATTATTATTGCTTCATGATTGAATCAAATAAAATACCATATTATTTTAATAATATTCATGCCTATTCATACACAGAGATATAGCTCGCGAAAAGTAATTTTCTTTCAATGAATTGGTAGTTATGGATTTTCTCGGATAACCACCCATTGTTTTCGATTTAAGGAAGTGGGCGAAGTCAACCCTGGTATTGGTTCCCCTCTTCGAAGCCCATTATACTATTTTTTTAGGATTATCTTACCACGACGACCATAAAATTGAACTTATCTGGCTGTTTTGTGATCAACTATTCGCTTCGTTCCAGGTAACATTTCTATTGTAAATTCAAAATAATTTTCAACATCGAGTATTGTAAGTTGAATAGTTTGCTTCACAGACTTAAAAAAAAGTAAAAATAGTAAATCAGACTCTCACTAGTCGCGTTTATAGGAGAATCGCGGCTTTTCCACGAACATCCCTACTCCCCAACATGATGTTGAATAAAATCATTTGAACCTTTGTACTGAGATTCGGAGGACAAAAGAAAGTGATAAGGGGGCCGAGAGTGGGTGGCAACGATCCAGGGTCATTGTGACCGTAAAGCAACACTTCACGCATATTTCTTGCTTCACTTGCTCTGAATAGCGATGTTCGGGTTCCCGGATGTGCACTATTCTATGTCCCGGGACCATAAACCTATTATTTAGCTGTTCGAGAAAGATTACATAAACGTAAAAAAAAATGTCTTGGATCTTCGGAAATTTGTAGTAAACATCAATTCTTGAAACTCCTCCGCAATTGTTAGTAAACATTTTCGGTCCGTCTAGGATTAACGATTTTGCTATAAATCAATCGTCGTCATGTTTAACCCATTGTCCTTTTTCATTTAACTTGTAAAATATTTGCACAGGGATGTTTTGTCGCTCTCCTGTATTGTTTGATGAACGGTGAAGTTCGAGCTGAGATGAGACGAGCCTGGAGGGCCCAGCGATCCCGACGAGGAGCTGATTCTCTCATACTGACTCAACGAAATTTAGGAAAATCCGGAGATAGAAATCAAAGAAGTATCAGAGCAAATACCGCCAACAGTAATATATCAATGTTGTAAATTTATTGAAATCAATTACACTATTTAATTAATTGTACGTTAATGGTCAAGTTAATTACATAGAATTAAGCGTAACAGCTTCCCTGATTCTGCAGACACCACTCGGGCTCCAGACTATCAGCAAACACTCCACGTTTGACTAGACGTTCACGATGTCTGAGCATTCTCTGTTCTGCATGGATCCAGGATCCCGATTCACTCCATAGCCTCTCAGCCATTGCTGCTGATCTTGGCCACAGTCGGGAGTCTATCGAGGCACTGTCTGCCTGCTCGGTCCACAATGTTGCCTCTCCACCTGTCATTATATTATCAACAGATATTTTTGCCATAACACTTAATCATTTAAAGATAAATATTGATTTATACAAATTTTTAATACCGAGAATTAAATATTTTTTCGAGTCATCGAATCCCTGCGACTTGATTATTTGTAAGGGGGAATTTTCATAAATCTTCTGCCAGCCTTTGTAGGGGGTGCACCAGTTGTTCCCTTCACCTACCCATGCACTGAACCTAGGGAACGGATGCTTGGTGATTAAATTGTTTCGAAAATTTTATAAATCGCGAATTTTCTCAATTCTTTCTAGTTGATTGGAATCATTCCCAAAAGACTGCTCGATTAATCTCCTTTCCAATCATGAACCAATAAAATTGAAAACCTGCTAAAAATATATTCACATACCCGCAATCGAGATAAAGTGCGTCATAATTGGAGAAGATCATTCTGAAGTTATTCTTAACCAGTCGTCCAATAGTGGCATCGTCTCCCCTCGTCCAAATCTGAATAATATATCTACTGGGATCCAAATGGTGAATATTACTCTCACTGGTGAGTTCACTAGTCCACAGAATAACTGGAATATCTTTCCCATTATTAGCAAGCTTAAGTTTCTGATAAGCTCGTTCTTGGAAGGTAGCCCATAAATCGATAAAACTCGACTCAGATAAATTCCAGCCTTTTTTTAACATCCACTCTTGAATACCAGACGAAGAGTTCCAGCAGTTGATGTTTACCTGGCGATAAGAAGGGAGAGAAATATTTTATGATTGCATTAATATTCTCATGTTTTTTGCAACTGTCTTGAAGTATTATTTACCTCATCTCCTCCCATGTGAAAAATATCGGGAGCGAAATCCTCGATCATATCCCGATAAATTCCATCAAGAATTTCATAAACTGTTTCACTTGTCGGATTTAATTGGCCACAGGGGGGCTCAACGCAGTAGTTCTTCCAAGGGTCGGCCTTGAAGCAAAGAGTGGCATTGTCACCCACCCACTGCCATCCTTCGCCCACGTGCGCTGGGGCGTCGAACTCCGGGAGCACTCTAACTCCATGTGTGAGTCCAAAATCAATTATTTCGCTGATATCCTCTTGTGTGTAGACCTTTATAGGAGAGTATGCTCCATACCTTTGTAGATTTGGATAACTCCTGCTCGAGTAGGGAAAGCTGTGAGTGTCGGTTATGTGCCAGTGGAAGGTATTCAATTTGGACATTCCCATGGCTTCAATCGTCCGAAGGATTGTGCTTTTGTCCACGAAATTACGACTGGTGTCTAGGAGGATTCCTCGATAGGGGTAAACAGGGGCATCAATGACGTAAATATCTCTCACAATTTGGACTTCATTACGAAGATCATTGTAGACGATCAATTGAGAGAGAGTTTCCAATGCATTTCGGGCCCCGAAGTAAGTGTCCGCGACGATCCTCGCCATCAGCTGATGAATTTACATAAATTTGCCAGCAGAATTAATAATCGAGCGGAGAGCTCTCGAATATCGAGTAGAGAATTCTGAGAATTCTCAAATCGATCGATAATGTGCCAGAAAAATGTTTCAAAGACGTGCAGTTGAGCGAAAAAGGTGTCGAACCTCCTGGAGATGTCTAATTAGATACCTTGATTACCTTAGAATTACTTTAACCCTAGAAAACAGGAAAATACATACTCTTTCATTGTCTGGCTGATGCACATGCAGGGTATAGTTCTCTCTCGTATTTAATGTCATCCTTGTATCATAAGTGTTCTTTATCCCAGCGATCTCAATCCCCAGAGCCAATCCGCCATCCTTAACAAGTCCTCCTCCAATTTTCTTAACATTTCTCTTCAAAAGTTGAATGTTCCTGTGAAGAAAGTGCCCAGCAGGAGATCTCTCATAGATTCCGCGCAGGCTAATTCTCTCAGGATCCAAATGAGCTACGTAGTTCCCCAAAGAAAGATGGCCCGTGGGTTTTGGCCATAGTGCACCTCCCTCACCGCAAAAAAGCTGACAGACCTCCAACGAGTGTGGGGTCTCCACATCAATCGTTAACTCCTTTTTTTTACATAATCCACCGTCACACTCGTAATGCCAAGGTGAACTGATGCACAAAGTAAGTTATTGTTTTTAATTCAGTACATGATTTATTGAAAGTTTAAAGTGAAAGTTGAAAGGAATACATTGTAATAGAAAATATTTTAAGTCAAGGAATTCCGCTGTAGTAATGAAGGATTATCATTGTAAATAATTCAGAACTGGAATGACAGTTTGTTGTAGACAAAATTCCCAATAGAAGATAATTCTTGGCATTTGTCCATGAGATCACTTGGCAGAATAAGTTCATATGCAAATAAATATGAAAAAAGAAGTTATTCTCTTTCTTTTTCTAGTTACTAAAATTAAGTAAATCATCATCAACTATCAATTATTGTGAATTATTTTCTTCGATGACACGTGTTCAATGATAAACTCGTCATCCACGATTTCCGCGTTTCATATACCATTCTGTTACTTGCTCTATTTATTATATTCAGGCTATCTGCTTTCACCACGGACCATGAGACCTTTCTATCAACAATATGTCGTCAACATGCTAAAAGGCAATTTACAAGATCTTTCTCGGTGTAAAATTTTACTTCATAAACTTACAATCCAATGTCAATTTCGCTCGAATAGAAACAATGATTCGTCTGCGACTCCGTAAAAGACTCTCACTTAGTTGGGGACCCCATTTTTTTTTATTTCTGGAGTTATGTAAATTGGATAAAATTCACTTACTTAAATTTCTGGCCGTTTGCAATAACGCTGTTCTGCGGAAGCACAAGGACAGCTATTAGTATACCGAGCATCCCAGTTAGAGCCATCGCCAAGGCAACTGTCTGACGAACTCTGGGTCGTGGTCGCCAATACGATTTTATGTCACTATCCAACCATGCCATGGTCCCAGAGAAGGGGAATTAATTTTTTTTAAGTGGGGAGGGAATTCTCGTATACGTTTACTATCCAAACGTCATCATCTCTCACTTTTGTCAAATACAGCTGATCAGAAATGTTAATTTTTCGCCTGTTATTCTTGTCTTTTTATGGGAAAGTATCAATAACCACTTAATTTATTCCCTATTCCAACTTGTCTTTAGCCACTTATTAAAATTTATGGATTTATTCATGATAAATTCCCTGGGTAGGACCTGATCGTTGATCCGAAATTCATTTTACAATTGGCTAGCGGGTGAGGGTAATTCAATATGATACCGGACTTCTGCTAATTGTTGACAAGTTTTTCTCTCCATAATTCTTTAGCACATCTGCGCGTCAACGTTTGATCATGAGGAAATATTTCATACTGCTACAGTGAGCTTCAATCAAACAGTTTGAGATAAGAAAGATCAATAAATTTGTCAATAGTATCAGTCAATCTGGAGAGATAATCGTGGACAAGTGTAAGGATACTGAATGGCAAGAAATTGTGGACAGCAGTATTGCATGGAACAACTGGGATAAGATTTGTTTGATTGATGAAGTGCTGGCTTTTGAAATTACAAAGTTTAGGAAGACATGTTGAGTGAAACATTTTCAAAGAGAGTGCATAGCGGTTAGTTAATCTGTGGCTTAGCGTATTCATCACAAAACAGAATGTAAAGAATTGATGCGATTTTTGTACATAGGCCCACCGTATTTTGATCCCTTAAAGAGTAGAGCAACTAATTATTGTAATACGTTGACTAGTGAGAAACGGTCAAGAAATGATCAGCATGTTAACACCCCAATCCAAAATGGAGAAAATTATTCAGATATTAATTTTACATTGAGAAGTCCATATCTAAATGATTACATTTGATAGAAAATTTATTGTATTATCTTACACAGATTTCTTCGGTAAATTAGTATAAATACAGGTAGAGTTATGTTCATTTTACCTTAACTTAGTTATGTCAGAGCTAGGTATAAATAATTTACTCATCTCCACGAATCTGTCGATATTTGGCTAATTCATTAGGGAAGACACGATTGAGCTCGACGAGCATGTTGGCCTTGAATTTCCTGTATGCATCGATCTTTCCTTTGACCTGCTCGTTTTTCGTCAGCGCTTTCTCGATGCAGTCCTTTGTGTAGAGCTGAGGATTTCTGCCTTGGTCGATGTAACTAAAAATATCAGTCGTATGGTAATCATACAGGTAAAACCGGTCTAACATTTTTGGCTCCTTTTTTTTATTTTCGAACGGAAACCTTCTAATCGTTCTCATGTAAGTTTTAAATTTATTATATCGACTCACTATTCAAGACTTTGCCTGCTAACACGTATGCATATCGATGAGCATATAAACAAATTGATTATTTAATTGGATATTTCTAACTAGGTCAACCGGACATTTTGAAAATATTCGTCATATCAAAGCAATTTCTCATTAAAAAAAAATTGTATCGAGGGTATCAATGTTCGACTCGTCAATGTTCGACTCGTCTCGTCTCCTCTATCACGGTTTTTTATTTTCCTAAATATAAATAAATTAATATTTGTCGGTCAATACCTGACAGTTCCACAATTTGAAAGACTATGACCTTTTAAATCCTTTAAGCTATTTTTTAATGTTATATTTACTAACTAAAAATATTTTTATACTCACTCGAACACTTCCAAAGGCACATGAACATCTTGAACTTGAGATTTGAGCTTATCAATTTCTTGAAGTCCAGTCACGAGAGCTTGACTGCAACAAAAAATCAAATTTCCCGGTTTAGCACGACATACAGGGGCGCCCCCTATTGGGGGCGAACTGAATAGCTACAGAGTATCAGATCAGTCTGTCACATTAACCTCGCAATTGACAATCGATGAATTCTCTCTGTAATCCCGATAACTGTTCAATCATTCAATCATTCTATTACTCACATTTTGTTATTGAGAACTGTTTGTCCTTGTGGTTGAACATCACTGACGATGATGCGAATTCTTCTGACATTTTCAATAAAATTCTCGAGCTGATTTTCCAGATTTTCCAACGCTGACGACATCTTGAATGTTATGGATCCTCTGGCGCCCTCAGCGTTGAACATCTAGTCCAGAAACTACGAGACATTGCGACCCTCGCGGTAAATAAACATACAAAGCTGTAAAGAATGTTTGCATAGCTTTTGTATTACGTCGTTCGCTCCGGTTCATTTGACGTTTTGAAAGACAATGGCTCTGAAACATGTGATTATAGGTAAACGAAATGAATTTTGAGGCTAACAGTGAGAGCCACCATGTATTAATTAACCAGATATTAATGTAGTCAATTTGTTATGTAATTATTCGTTATGCAGGCGGTGGTACCGGCTACATTGGCTCTGCACTTGCATTTGCTTTAAGAGCTGAAGGAGCAACTGTCAGTATTATTTCTCGCAAAGCTAAAGGGCCTAATCAAGTTTCTTGGGTGAATATAACTCACTTTTATTATTCATTGTCTCGTAAAAAAATAGTCCTTAAGCTTAATTGAATGCTCTGGGGTGAATATATCTTTAGGGAGGATATACAACCGAAGTTATTTGAGGGGACTGCTAAATTTTTTAAGTCAAATGAAAAATTGAGCTCCATCTTAATTTTGTCATTTTTTATGGAATTTTTTGCCACCAAGATAACTAGAAAACTAATTCAGCTCGAAACTCCAAACTTAGTAGAATTGTAAGTTTCATGATACCAAAAATTGGTGGAAAGTTTTTTTATATCTCATAAACCCTTTAGTGGTTTTTACGACTTTATCATACACTGCCAAACATAGTTTTGTCAAGAGCATTTTATTTGAACCAATGATCACTTGTTCGTTAGGTTTTTTAGATTCATTTGATTGCCAATTTTCCAATAAATGTGTTTTTGTAGTGATAGATACAATTATTAAAAATTAGTTGACGGTATGAAATCGGTTTCAAAATACTATATATTATATATTTAGGAAGATGTGAAGAAAAACGGACTTCCAAAGGACACAACCGCTGTGATAAACGTTGCAGGTCAAAACATCTTGGATCCCACCAAACGATGGGGCAAAGACTTCAAGACAGAGGTTTGGGACAGTCGAGTGAACACCACCAGGGCCCTGGCAGAAGCGGTAAAGAATTCTGGAGCTGAGGTATTCGCGACTGTTTCTGGAGTGGCTTACTACAAGCCGAATGACAAAGAATGGACGGAGGATGACAAGTGTGAAAAGTATGATTACCTGTCAGGTAAAATTAAGGAAAAATTGATCGAATCAGCGATCAAGTGATAAGACAAAATGAGGCATTGCAACTTCGAAATTATTGGTTGATTAATATCACCTATCGATAAGAGGCAGCACAATTTTTATTGCAGCCAAAAGATATTTTTAATGGAAACAAAGGGAGGGCTATAGAAATAATTCCTTATCAAACGTTTGAATTTATGACATATTGATTCCAAAATTAAAATTAATTCCTAAGAGAGAGTCGGCTGTTGAGACACAGAATAACTCGACAGAATTTTTTAGTGAACCGACAAAGTTGTTTTTATGAAATGTCTCCTCACATGTTGATATGTCTCGTTTTTAATCAGTTCATTGTTGAAAGATGGATGCAAGCGTGTAAATCTACTAACGTGAAGACAATTGCTCGACAGAACTGTGCCATGAGTGGGAGGCAGCTGCAGATCTACCAGCAGACAGTAAATGCAGGAGAGTGACAGTTCGTTCTGGAGTGGTTTTGGGAAGAACTGGCGGAATGATCAAGCAAGCTTTCATTCCTTTTTTTCTGGGTCTTGGCGGACCTATAGGAGTAGGCACACAACCAATGCCTTGGATACATATTGCAGACTTGGTAAATTTATTCAAGTTCTCTGTTAAAGAGACCAAAGTTCGTGGAATTTTAAATGGAGTTGCACCTGAGGTAAAATCATTAATCTTCTTGTTTCGTGATATGTATAATCTGACAATTTAATGATTCTTTCCGTTTGATTTAGATTATTACAAACAAAGAATTTACAGCAGAGTTTGCGAAAGCTTTGAAGAGGCCAGCTATAATTCCTCTTCCAGAATTTGTGATTAACTTAATTTTTGGAGGAGAACGAGCAAAGGTATATTTTAACAGAGAAGTGCTGATGAGAAGTGGTATAGGAAAAAAATATCCACAGACTTTCTTAGGAGAGCAAGTTTCCTGGGGGTACTTTACGCTAAAAGTTATCTTTCATACCCCCGACAGGTTCAGAGGTTTTTTGAAAGTTTCCAGAGATTGATTATCAACACTAATTTATAATTTACTTTTTTTCTATTTAGATTGTTCTTGAAGGACAGAAAGTGAAGCCAAAGCGAGTACTGGACTATGGATTTCAGTACAAATACCCAACAATTACGGAGGCATGCAAACAATTTTCTGTTCTCTCTCCAAAAACTGCATATTGAGCTCTGAGTATTTCTGGTATTTAAGATAAGTTTATAAATAATAAACCAATATAGAACATGAAGCTGATTTTGCTTCAGCTGAATAAAGTAGAAATGTTATAGCTTCCCTCATCCCGACAAGATCATTACTAACATGGGGGGGAGCCTCTACATTAGTGTATCCTTTGCCAAAACAGTGAACAAGTGCATGGAGACGACGTGCGCGGTGTTGTGTACTGTGTGTTCCCGCCTGTAGCACACAGATGCAGAGATCATGATCTCTGACAAATGTGCCAATTCAGTTTCAAGGTCCACCATAGGAAAAATTTATAGAGAAGAGGAAACTCATGCGTCAAGTTGACCTGTACTGCTGTACGGACCATCGGTAAAACAAACACTAGCAATTCATCGACAGAGAGAGAATAATACTACTCATATTATTTATCCAAAATAAATGAGAAACTAATTAACGGAATATTTAAAATCATTTTGATTTAAAAAAATTATCTCACCTGCGCCGAAGAGCTTAGGAGATTGGGGATGACAAGGAGTTGAGAGACAGGTGAAAGTGACCGTTACGCGCCCTCGTGGCGCTTGTGAGACCTTCTCCCCTATTTCTCACCTGACAATACCTCCCTAAATCATACCTTATTCGAGGCATTTGCAAGTAGTGGCCTCTGTGTACTACATTTTCCATTAACTCATAATAGGACGAAATAAAAATTATTGAACTACAAAACGTCCCTATCAATATGGAGTGAAACTATCGAAAAATATTTTTTTCTACTGATCTGTCGGTCAAACTCATGTTGAATCTTCAAGTATTCATTTAAAAATCAATGAGAAACTAACGAACGATTGTAAACTGAGTACAAACGGGTACACAGCTAGTACAAACGATAGCATTAGTTCATTTTGCGATATGCAATCACTTGTCGGCTGTCTACATACGAATCTAGCTACTTCGGACTTAGCACGAAAATGGTGCGTGAATGTTCGTGCACAGCTGTTGTTTACCGACAAATGCGTGTCAAAGAAACTCTGTTGTGGATTGGCGGGTTCAAAGATTTCTCAGTCCGAATGATTCTATCGACATCGTGAAACGAAGTGTTAGTAAAATACCAAATACAGTCGATTGTCCCTGTTGGCAGTTAAACATGAATAAAAGATGTAAAAACCGATGGGAGAATTTATAATGGTGTCATCTTCATGAAATTCAACACAAACGTAACTAAAAACAGTGTTGTAATTGATTGGTCAAGCAAGGCTAGGAGAGAAAAAAATATACACGAGCAATCGATGGCTGGGAGAAAATGATTGAAAACGTGCCAGTTATGAGTGACCAGGGAAATTGACCTAAACTAGAGTTTCTCACTTGTTGAGAGAAGGCTAACACATGATACGCTGGCTCGTCGCATTCGTTGAGGAACAATCGAAGGGACACTGAGGTAAGATACCTGAAAATCAACGGAATCATTCAATTACTGCAACGTCATTTTATCAGTACCTCAAACAAAAAATCACAAACACTGTTTTTGTTTTGTAACATCATTCGTTGTTATGTAAATAATTAAATTGGTGGGCTAGTTTTGTTTTGGATGTGTTTGTTTTGGTTCTCACATGTTTGTGGATTTTTGAGAGGGCCTGGTGGCCTTCCACTTACGAGATTGATTGAGGATGGGATATATTCCTGACTGGGAAATTCATCAAAGATTTGGAAGTGAGGTCATCAACGATGAGGCAGGACAGAACCTGCATGAATGTTTTATTTTTACAATGTGTAAGCGCCTTGGAGCTACTGTTTTGGTTAAGCTGTTTGAAGTTTTGAGGTTAGAAGTTGGGTATTGATAATGCTCGAAAACAGGGTTCACCATAAGGATATCTGATAGGGATAGTTTATGCACATTTTTCAAGTGTTGAGATGAAATTTGGAGAAGAGGAGAGTCAAGCACTGCACCTCATAATTACGAAGTAATTTTTTGGGAATATATCCTGAGTCTGTGGGTTTAGAGACAAATACTCTTCCCTTTCTTTCTTTCTAATAGCATGAAATATATTTTCCCATTTTGTGGAACAATCGTTCTTAGCTGACGTCAAAGTAATGTAACAATTTTGGAGCCAAAGCACCGCTTGTGTTATTTGGAGATACTGGGCGCTCCAATGAAGATTCACTACAGAATCCTTTATTTTTATAACTTATCTTAAGATATATAACTAATTTTTTTGACTAGCTTTGTGCTAAAAATTCTTGTGAATTCATTGATGGTTTTCGGTATTTTTCGGGCACCTCAGACCCTCAATCATTTGGGACTTTTCCAAGAGCCCGGTAGACAGCCACCTGCGACACTATGTACCTCTGCCTCCCCTCTCCAGATTCAGGCCTTTCGGCTCATCTCACATTTAAATAGCCAATCAGACACCTTGGGCCTTTTTCCCCCAATATCTCCGATCCCTACTACGAACCCTCCGAAGATCCCTACTGCGAACCCTCCGAAGATCCCTACAAATCCTCTGTACTCCGACTCAAACAGAAGACTTAAGAAATTATCTGTTCCGAAATTTGGGTTTAAAAATTAAGACGTGGTGATCTTGTTAAATAAGTTAATTTTCATTGAACCGGAATCCAGCAGGCAGGTGACAATTTACGTATACAAAATATACTAGAAAACCTTCGCCAATCCGTGAGAAAGTTTGATTGGAATTTTCCATAAATTCAGTAGGGACTCTATTAAAATTCCAGTCAAGTGTCAGTTAGAACACCCCAAGAGCTTGAAAGATATCAGGTACTTCTCGAAAGTTAGGTTGCTTAGCAACACCTGCAGGTAGTTCCGCAGCATTAAAATCCCGAGCGTTCGCGCTAGGGCTTTTGTGTTAAAGTGCATGTAAATGCTGCATAGCAGGGCAATTGGGTGGACATATTCTGCTTATTTTCAAGCAGGAGAAGTATTTAGGGGACTATTATGAACAGCGATGTTAATCGACTTGTAATTTTTTTCTTCAGGTGACCACAATGAATGCGAGAACACAATTGTTTGAGCTGAGCATGGAGGGTCGTCAGGTTGACGAGGCAGTAGCCTCGATATTCCACAGTGTCCTGTTCCATCGGAGTTTAGGAAAATTCAAGTACAAACAGGAGGGCAGTTACTCAGTGGGAACAGTGGGCTATCAAGACGTTGACTGTGATTTTATCGACTTCACTTATGTTTGCTGTTCCTCGATTCACCTTGATCAGACACTGAAGAGAGAAATCTCTGGATTTTCCGAGGCTTTGAGATCTACCGACAGTCCTGGTTCAGGTCAAATATCCCTAGAGTTCTTCCAAAAGAAGAAAAATCGTTGGCCCTTCCAACCTGAGTGTATACCCTGGGAAGTGTGGACAGTACGTTTAGAGTTAATAAAACTAGCTACTGAACACGAACGACAGATTTGCAGGGAAAAAGTTGGAGATTTATTGACTGACAAAATTCTGTACATAACTGAAGTAATGAATCGTCACGATTATCTCCCTAAAATGCCCAATCAAGCTGAACTGGATCTCATATTTGATACATCTTACCCAGATATTCAGCCTTATCTATTCAAACTGTCATTTACAACATCAGGACCACCGAGCACAACCATGGGAAACACAATGAAGAAACTAATTAAGGAAACTCTGTCCATTTAGTCGAGCATTCATCTCAGCTTAATCGGAATTTGGTAGTGAAGTGGTAAATAATGGAGAGATGAATTTAATGTGAATTGGCATTCTATTTTGAGAGATATCTCGAGACAGTAGAAGTCGGGAGTATTTGGCGAAGGACTTTCTATGAAGAAATTGGTGAATTTGAAAAGAAGATGTCTTGTAGGAGCAAAGTGGTATGATAAACTAAGTCAATTCCCATTGAATATCAATCTTGAATGGATATTTTCCCAGTCTAAGATACCGCAAGCTGTTCGTATGAACTTTTGCAAATTTCAATGAGAGATGAAAATCTTTACAAGATTCACTGCAAGATTAGTGAACTTCCAGAGATATTTTATTTCAATTTTTCTATTTTTCATTCTGCCATTCATGATGGCATTGACTGTTATAAAAGTTTATATCATAGAACATTTTTAATTGTTATAGAGTGTGAAAGGAAATTACGAATAAAGAACTGTTAAGTTACATGTGGCGTGAATGAATGCGTGGAAGAGTCAGTGCTAACATAAATTGCAAAATGAACATGAAAACAGAATAAAATTGAAATAAAATAAATTCAGGTCGGTCAATCAAACATCTAAAAACCACTAAATCGTCTGCAAAGTTTCCAAATACTTGGTTGTCCTGAAGTTGATTTACACTGACCACTGGGCCTGTCACAAGTAGAAAATGAAGGGATCACGTCGCTCGATAAGTAGAAAAGAAATAAAAGCACAAGTTATTGTAATATTTTTAAAGTGAAATGACATGATGTGATCTCTTCGTTTGCTGTGCATGATAGGGACCCAGAGTGCAGTATTCGAGGTCACGTGTCACGCTTTAAACTGATAATTACTCCGGTCACAAAAAACTTGTCAGACTGATAATTTTCTTCGAGCTCATCAATAGCTTCTGAAAATTTTGACGGATATCTTCCGCATTTTCATAAAGTGTGTAACGTATCTACCAGCACCGCACTTTAATCGAGCAGAAGGTGAAAATAAGAGAAATGTACGGTTTTTCTACGATTTTTTTCTGCAAAATTAATTTCCATTTCAGAATTCAAAATTGCGTTTAATTTCCGCGCAGCACTATGCACTTTAGTTATTCCATGTACAATCAGTCAACAACTAAGCCTCACCCTCTTGGAAATTGATGATCATTTTTCCAGACGCGGGGCTTGGAAAAGGCGATTTTGTTGTTGGAAAAATTTTGTTCAAGCCACGCAGGGGAAGACATATGACCCTCCCCTACGTACTTGCTGTCCTTGCCTCTGGCTCGGATCTCAATCTTGTACGTGGGGAATCATTATCTGTTCTCTACGGCTAGGCTTGAAATCTACTATTTCCCCGACTGGGGGGCTGGAAAAATTATTATCATAATTTTTTCCAGATTTTTGACATCTCACTTCAGAGATATGATTCTTCCTCAGTTTCCTCGTTTTTCTTCAATATTTCAAATTCTATTTACTCAATTATTATTTTCCAAAAATAACGCCGTCGGCTTTTGAAAGTACGAGAGTCAGTCATTCAATCATGCGGCGTAGAATAATCATTTTCATACCATCCACGAAAGATTAGCTGCCTCGAATTTGCATACTGTCACTTAAAAATGTATGCTACGTACAATCCTTTCGTCCGATTTTCAATCAATTTGTAATCTCTTCGGCTGCGTATTTTCTGCAGCGCTGGGACATTTAGTTCATTGTACCCAACGGTACCGTAATTTTTATAGAAAAAAGTCCTGTATTTTTTCCCCGTGAACCCAGCATTCCCTGAGCTACGCAACAGGTCTTTTGATATTTTTTCTACCATCGAATATGTTGAAAAATCGAATAAGGAATGACACAAAATTCATCTCTCTTTATCACTTCGTTGCAGAAAGCAATATAAACATAAGAATATTGTAAGGTTTTAATGCGAAAAACTCATCGATCTCACCATGAAGTTTTACATATAATCTCGATAAACCTTTCATCAATTATTCGCGTGTAAAGATATAAAAGTCCTAAACTACTGGATAAGATCAACTGATTAGTACAAATCGTAATGAGAACTGTTCCCTCTCTAATCACTGCATAATATTGAACAGAATACCAACAACAAAATAACGACAAATTTTAATCAGAAAATTCAAATTTATATAAAATATCATGGCGATGGAAAAGTGACATAAGTATCTCGCTGCCTAAAACACTTCCATCATCGACACATTAAGGTGTACGTCTAGCTGTATAAAAATTTTAAAGAGTTATCAACAATTTTTTTTTTATTTGTTCCTCTCTCCATCGTGATTTTTTTCCTCCTTAGTATCTATCTGTAGACAGCGCATCTGCCTTGGTCGAGCTCTTGCAAGTGTAGAATTAGGTCAATAGCATCGGCTTTGTTTATCCTCTCGCGAGAGGAAGGAGGAGAGGAGAGAGAATTTCCACTATAAGCGAAAAAGTTTTTGAGTGTAAAGTCAAACTATTGAGACGTAAGGAAAGTGGAAAAATACAGGGGAAGAAGGAAAGTCAGAAAGAAGAGTGGGAATGCTGAAGCATTCCTGTTTGTATATAGATGTCAAAGATGTACACATAAAAACATATATGCAGATATATATATACATATAAATAATGATTTTCGTTGTCAAGTGGTAGTAGGAGGTTTTTTAAATTAAATTTCCGTTTATTTTTACGACATTTTAGGAGTCGAAAATGAGCAGGATTTTTCACGAGATATTTTCAACTCAGGACAAAAAACTGTTTAATTTTAATACTAATAAGAGATTTTGTAGATAGCCAGCTAATTGGATTGCTATTGTTTTTTTTTCTAGTGAAAGTGATCGTAAAACGTCTATTAAAGGACAAAAAGTCTCTTGGCTCCAGCGATATTAGCATAATAATGAAGTTTTCAAATGGAAAAGTTTGTCATTTTTTGGAATTGTCTCTATTTTCACTTGACACCGCATTTTCAAGGCAGCGCACGTGTGTGATAGCCCCTGTGGAATGTAATTTGCATACAGAGTAGCAATCGAAACCATTAAATCAGTAGAATAGAGTCAGTACTAAACGAAAAACTGTCTCTTGAATAATTTTTTTCCATAAACTATCATCACAATTCATTAATAGGTGCACGTATTATATTTATTTTCTCATTTAATACAAAGTGATCTTTATTTAGAGAAATCGTTGTAGACTAACTTTTTAAATTACGATCAGCCCTCGCCAGACTGATGATGTAAATAATGTTTTTGCGTAATCTAATAATGAGTGGATGTGATCAATCAACGAGCAATTTTAACTTAACTCTCGATTGCACAGATATAGGCAATTGTAGTCCATTGTTCTATTGTAAGGAATCGAAGATTATGAATATTTCTAATTGACGGAGAATCAAAGCATTATAAATATTATTATAAATAAATGAGTGTGAATGGTTTTTTTTCGGCGGGATAGTGCTTTTACAATATTGAAAGGAGTTTAGGTGTTTGATTATATTATTTAAATATAAATGTACAGAAATGAATAATAATACAAGATTCAAATTGAATATTTCATGTTTTATTTATTTACAGTCCACGGATTTTTCATTCGAGTGGAGATATACACAGTCCCAACGAATGTCTAATGAATATTTACCAAAGGATATAAAGAACAACTAAAAAAACAAATTACGAATCAATAATTCGTGTTAAAAATTGGCAATATTTCCCAATGCTAATTGTTGCGTCCTTCATCCTGTACTATGTACTTTTTTCACTAATGACTCTGTTTAATGAGCGAAACTACAGCCATTAATTCAACAACCACCTCTCCTTTTTCCTGTTACGCAGTAAAAGTCTTTTAGTTCGATTTATGAACAATTTTCCTGCAATTTCCGGTGAGTAAATGACAATTAATGTAATGCAATCCATTTCTTTCACGAGTATTAAATGTATTTTCGTTTTTTTCTCAACTAAATGAGCTGAAAAACGTAAGCATTTCCTCAGTCGACCATGCTGTCTTCAATTCAAATGGAATCATCTCTGATCTGGAAAATTTATTTAAATTTGGAAAAACCTGTGATAATGGCATGAATAACAAATCATTCAAATTATCTTCATTATGCTCAATCACAGTGCTCTCATTCCATGAAAAATTCGTTCGAGAAGTGCAAGGACTGTAACAAATTTCCCAGGGACTACTCAATCCAGGAATCCTGTCGATGCTCCGCGACACTGATGCCGTTTTCGACGAGATCTGTTTACATTGGAAGGGGCGGAAATAATGGAACCTTCTTTTCGAATATCTACAAAAACATGGAAAAATGTTAAATGAGGAGAATAGTTGTCATTCATCAACGAGTAAAGAGGATCAGACTGTTTTAGTAACATTGAGGAGAATACTCTCTTGAAATCGTGTGAGTAATTTAGTATTTTTCTTTCTTGTAAAATCACCCTTTGACAATGTTAGCTAATAATCAGACTGTGTGTGTGTTTCTTTCTCTCTCAGATTATTCCGTCAAATATCGTGCGGAATCTAGCGTCAAAATTGTCGATAAATGTTGTCATAAATATTTCTAAATACTTTCATAGAGCAAAGAGGTATTCTCTCCTAGTAAATATCGCACGGCTTCATTAAACGCGCTCCACGCGATCAAGCCCGTTATATTCTAAAATGTTAGCTCTTATTAAACGTGCAAGTTCTTATGTAAACCCCTGTAAACGTGGATAGTATTTCTCTGATTTTCACAAGGATATATCACCACCTTGATCCTGATTTCGTTAATTACCCTCATTTTCACCGATAGCTCAACAAGTACTGTTTATTGGGGGAATTGCATCCACCGCTCAGTGAGGGAGGTCGGCGAGGGTGAGGGACGGAAAACAACGGTGAATAATCACATGTGTATAAAAAGTAAACTCAGTTGGGTGAGCAAAGACACATCTCATCAAGAGAATTTGGAGAACTGTATTATGATGTACCGCCATGAAGGCGTGATGTATCGGATACGCTTGCGCGAAAACTCCCCCAAAGTCCTCGAAGTCGCCTGGACGGTTTTCACGATTCAGTCGGCAAGTGATATTTGAACATGTTCCATCACCGGTTCCCCAACTGCCGCGACTAAAGTGAAAGTGTAATTGATACATCGAAATTAAAGTCAAAAGCATAAAAAAAAAATTACTAATTTTTCATGCATTTTATTGAAGGGGAAAAAATGTATATAAAACATAAAAATGTATCGGGCGTTTGGTCCGGTAATTATTCATTAAAATGCCAGCTGCTCGAAAGTTTGAAGTAATAAAAACTTCAATCTTAATGAGGGGATTGCTAGAGTTTGCCATTAAAAGTTGACAAAGTGTCTCAGTTTACCAGAAGATTGAAAAATACAAAATGAATGCTAATAAACCGAAGAACTAGAGGAGGAATTAAACCACTACTGACACTGGATATTTATTCTAGTTATGTGATTGAGTGTGTTGAACAAGCCAGTTTTCCGCTTGAAAAAAAATAAATATCAACTCTTATCTGTTTTCCGAAGTTGTGAACTTGTGTTAAAACCTTATGTTGTGGGGTGAGGAGATACGGGTATAAAGGTGCTCCAACAGGTGGTCATAATCCAGCGCACACGATTCTCTACCCACGTTCAATGTACTTGCTGTACCTCGAGACAATCACAATTCTACGAATTATCACAATTCATTTCTTCGCGAATTAGCTTCTGCTTATTAAATTAAATGTCAAAAACATAAGCCAGAAGCAGAATTGCTTGGAGAGTTCCATTCGTTGGATAAACAATGGAACACTTGTAGGATTGTAGAAAATTAATTAGGAAAATACGAGTGATGAGAATGATATCATAGAAAGTGGAAAGAGCAAGCGAAAACTGAGACGAAAAGTTTACCAGTAGAGAAAATTTTATCAAGAGCTTTGTGAGCTTTGCGTAATGGAATTTTTCGTAAACTTTTTTTAAACTTTTTCCAATCTTCTGTGAGAAGAAATCTGAATTTTATTCAGTCAAAGAATTCATATTATGTGTATAAGCAGCATAAATAAGATAAAACCGATCAACACTTGTAAGACTGTAGAAAATTGATCATGAACGTAGAGTTAAGTAAACTAATAGTCTTGACTATGATGAGATCAAAGAACGTTGGTCGAAGGAGCTCTTTCTAAAAGGACTCTGTGAAGGAGAATGGCGGTAAAGAGCGTTATCATTAGTTATGTCGACCTAAAGTAGACTACACACCTTTAGAAAGCTAAAAAGCACAGTATCATAAAGCGTGAAAGGAACTAAACGAGAGGGAAAGGTCTTTCCCCTAAAATACCCCGCACACCCAAACTTAGATCAACTTTTGACAACCCCCTCGCCCCCGCCACCCGGTCGCCTCAAATCTGTGTGAAGAAGTCTCAAAACTTCTATTCACTCTGAGACGCTTGTGAAGAGGACAGTGACACTCCAGAATACAATGACGAATACTGTTTATGAAGGAGACAAATCCGATCGATACATGGAGAATCCTCGAAAACGAATTTACAATTAGGCCACGACCAACAACCTCACCAGGTATGAAAACCTCTGGATGATTTCTCTTGGAGAATAATGGTCTTCAGAGTCTCGGCGAAATCTTCAGCCAACGCCAAGTGCATCATCACATGTTCATATTGAAGTAAGACATCAAGATGACTCCTGAAGTGTTGGAAAATGAAACAAGTTTCCTGAATGGATCAACTGAGAACATCGTGGATGACTACCTAACTACGAACATTTGGGTCCAGGGTATTTTCTACTTGCTATACGCTGCAATATTCTTGATAGGGGTGTTCGGTAACGCCTTGGTCTGCTACGTAGTAGCTCGGAACACTCAGATGCAAACAGTGACGAACTTGTTCATAACAAATTTAGCCTTGAGTGATGTTCTCCTTTGTGTCCTTGCGGTTCCTTTCACACCGCTGTATACATTTCTTGGCCGTTGGGTGTTCGGTCAAACCCTGTGCCACCTGGTGCCATATGCCCAAGGAGTCAGTATCTACATCAGTACGTTCACATTGACGAGTATCGCAGTTGATCGTTTTCTGGTGATAATTTATCCTTTTCGTCCTAGAATGAAGATAAAAATTTGTGTGTGGGTGATATTAGGAATATGGGCATTTGCACTGCTGTTGACCCTACCATACGGTCTCTATATGACCCTGGAGGAGCCGTTCACGTATTGCGAGGAGCATTGGCCAAGTGTTCGGCTGCGAAAATTATTCAGCTCGTTCACTTCGATACTGCAGTTCGTTGTGCCATTCTTTGTCATTGCCTTCTGCTACATCTGCGTTTCCATCAAGCTAAATCATCGGGTAAGATCGAAGCCTGGCACCAAGACTGGTAAGCAAGAAGAAGTGGATAGGGAGAGGAAGAAGAGAACCAACAGAATGCTCATAGCCATGGTCGCTATATTTGGAGTTTGTTGGCTGCCATTGAACATGCTAAATGTCGTGGATGACTTCTACGCTGATACTAATCACTGGATGTACTACAGGTTGTGTTTCTTCATCACTCACTGGCTGGCTATGAGCAGCACGTGTTACAACCCATTTCTCTATGCTTGGCTCAATGACAACTTCCGGAAAGAGTTCACGCATGTATATATTTTTATTATTATATTGTTTAAGGGGTTGGAAGATTGAAGTGGTTGGGGAATGGAGTGGAAAAATCCCAGTCCAGCGCGACGGGCGGTGGGTCATTGTTTCTTTTGGCATTCTATTTCTCTTTTAATTTTTGTTAATATAACATAAATAGAAAAGGGGGTGGGTCAAGAGAGAGAGAGAGAGAGTTTTTTACCACTGCTGCTGCTGCTACTTCTCGAGAAGCAGCAATTGGGTAAAAGTGTGCCAAACATTTAATAAATTTTAAACAAGAGGGTTCCAATAAAAAAAAAGGGGTTTATTTATCTACCTTTCGTTTGTACGTGATTTTTCTGCGGTGCGTGGGATTCGATAGTTTCCTATGAGTATTATAAAGTAATGCACTGTGTTATTCACGTCTGGCTAGAAGTATATTTTTGGTTTTTCACGTTTCACAGCGAAATGAAAAAAAAATTGGAGAATTTGAAGTCATCTATAGCGCAGATGTCATATATGCAGAGATTACGAAATTCATAGTTCACTTCTATTAATAAAATTGAAGAAATAACCCAACAGCTCGATAATTTTGGAACAAAGGGAAATTCAGGAAAAAGTTGGAATGGGAAAACAGATTTGATTTTTGGTTGTTTTTTGGAGAAAGAACAATAATAGAACAATATTTATAATGAACATATTCTTTGATCCAAGTGATGCATCAGTTGATTCGATTAGTGAACGATTCCCCTTGTGGCAAAAAAAAAATCAATAAAAGTATAGGAACGCTTGCAATGTTGTCATCATTCACCGCTTGAATGATTGTATCTCCGCTGATTTCAGAAGTCTCACATTTTTTATCAAACATTCAAATTTTTCTCGTTCCTCCCTTTTAAAGGTAGGGTAGGTTAAAGTAGGCCACTCTGTTGAGTGTTCCCTCTCAGAATCGTATTTGGGAGAATTCGGTGAATCGAATGCTTGACTGAAAGCACCATCCCTCACCCCATGTCAAGGCACAATTTGCGACTTTGGAAGGGCCGGAAAGGCCAGAATGTCGACAATCAGAGTAAGAGTGGGAGATATGGCGATTTGTGGAACTCTACCCAGTGACCAAAGATTCCACCAAAGCAGCCACTTACGGTGTGCGCACTCAGCAGGCGTTCACTGTACATGACATCAAGGGACTAATAACTTCGTAGTCGAGTACTATACGCGTTCAAATTGTAGCTGATTTCGTATCATTATTTTCAGTTCGCTTAATCCAATTATGGCCCATAGTTTTTCGACAGCATCTTGACGGCAAAAGGCAATTTAGGAGACAAGAGAAGACACTTGCAGCAACGGAATGAAGATTATTTTTCTCCTTCGTCTTCAGTGATTTTCTTCTTCATTTTCGTTTAGCGTTCTTTTATTTGATAATTTCGTATAAGTTCACTGAGTTGGACTGATTTCAGTAGTAACTCGGCAAAGTTTAATGAGTAAATTTGTTACGGTTCGTACACGGAGAGAATTTTTTTATGAAAATACCTTACTGCTCTGTAAAAGTGTTTTATAAGTCATCGTTATCTCCCGTCTCTCTTGAAAATTTAGGAAAAATTAATAATAATGATCACATATTTTTCTGGATTAAAAAAATGTTATTCTAATTAAAATTAAATCACTCTGCTGATACAGCAAAAATTACTGAACTGCTACAATAAAATTTACGAAACATGATTTAATGAGAAATATCCAAGAAATTTTGCAGTGAAACGGTTGATTAGTTAGTACCAAAAAAGTTTAGGATTCTGGATTTATTTTCCGTGCGGAAGGAAATGAAATGACATTCGGGAAAAGTTGAAGGAAATATTTTTAATAGTAAATGAGTCATTCTAAGAGCACAAAATGAGAGCGAGCGCAGTAAATCAACAACTAGCCCACCTCAGTTTTTATCTCTTTATTTTTAGCCCCATCGAATCGAGGTCACTAATGACTATTTACAAAAAAATCAGAAAATACTTGCGGAGATTCGATGTATATAAATATAGGATATTAAAGCGCGAAGCCAAACATTTATAAAATGATTAAATATTTGATATTTCGGCTTGTTAACAGGGATAATTAAACTTTTGGTCGATCACAGGCCAAAATGCATTCGTTCTGCTCTTCTATTAGAGTTATAACTATAATGATGATGATGGTTATAGATAGAAATAGGAGTAGGAGGTAACAGTCGAATGATTACCAGGTGAATTTTTCTAAATAATAAGGTCTATTTATCTTGCAAGATATTAAAAAATGTTCCACTGAGATGCGCATACCACATACTTTATGTCCATCAGGACATGAATATTTAGCGAAACACGTACTTTTGAATTAACGTTGTGTATCCAAGGAGTTTCCACCGACAAAAAAATACTTCTGCCAAATATATTCACTTACCACACGTAAATGTAGATAAATATTTGAACAGGCTCTGCATAAATTTTCTTGCAGTGAGTTAATATACTTGGCAAAAGTATTTTTCCTCCATAAAGTGTCTAATTTCTGGAATTTATAAACAATCGAAACAAATATCGGAAAAATTCTTCATTTCGGTTGTTCTGGAATTGACTTTACGACGGAAAACAAATTAACGATTTAGTGATTGCGATGGTAACTATTATTTCCCATTTCTACATATGGAGTCAAGCTAATTCCACTAGGGAATGTCATATGAAAAAAATCATGTAAGCTATCGGGTTGGGTAGAGCGGAACGTGATACAGACGCAAACGAAATTAACGTAGTACTGGTAAATTACATTGCTGTCGGATGTGAGGTTTATAGATCTAGTTGAAAGGGAGGTCGTAATCGCATTCGTTGAAAATTCTGTTTACTTACCAATGAGTTTTATTATTCCAAGTTGCTTCGCGGACGGACTGAAAAATCGCATATAAATTACTCAGCTCGACACAGTGAATATGGTGCAATGGAAGCGTATGTGAGATTTTTTTGCATGCGGTAGAGGGCGAAGTACATAGAGAGAATAAAATAGTAAAATATCGTATATTGAAAGTGACATATTGTCGTTACATTACGTTACATATTTCCAGTTTCATAAGGATTGCTATGATCACGAGGGGGATGGGCGGTCGTTGTAGATTAATTGAACATATAGATTTTACGTGCACGAACATTGAAAGTTTTGACCAGGCAAATAAAAATTTTTAATGCAAAATGTTCTCAAATTACCGCTCAGCAAAAAAATTCGAATACCAGCACCAGAAATATTATCGAATTGCACGTCAATTTGTTTTTTAAAAATCCCGTGAAACTTGACAAAATATCTAGAACATATTTTTGGTTTCTTTGGTTTTAAAAATATAATTATTTAAAAATATATGGACAGAGTGTTCGTCTTGAATTTGATATTTTTTATACTTTAATTTGGTGAATTTATTATGAATTGAGTGATCGTGTGTTGAATTTATTTATGTTGATTACTTATCGCGTCCAAGATTTCTGACAGTAATTGTTATCAATATGGAGAATATGCTGACATAAGGGTCAAAATTATCCAAAAATTTATTTACGTAGTACTTGAACGACCCCTTGCACATCATAATGAAAAACAAGCAGGGGATGGTGAGCACATGACAGTGAGTATATACCACTGAGGGATGTCCTATTTTTTTCGTTATCAATCTACTGGTGATAGAACAAGATTTTATTTTTATTCCCACCTCGACGAGTTCTATAAACATACATTCTATGAAGGGGTATACCTATTTTTTTTATTTAAATAAATTTTAATCAAGTGTGCGGGTCGAAATAGAATGAGTCCAATTGTTTTTATTTTCCGGGTACCCAGGATACATCAATAATCAATCGATAAATCGATTAATTACCCTTCGATCTTAAAAATTGAAAAAAATTGACTTTGACAATTGAAATGTCTAGAAAGTTCTAGACGAATTGTTATTTTCCACAATGAAGACGTCTCTTTAGTCATTTTCGTCAGACACTGACGTGAATAGTTCTACCGTTTCACTATTCTTTAATTAATCATTCAAATTTACGCTTATACTTGGGTTTTGTGAAAGCTATTTTGTCCCTTACCACTCACTCTGTTAACAATAGACCAGCGGATAAAGGAACCTATACTTATCTATACGACGGAACTTTGGAAGTAAATTTTGGGGATATGAAATATGGAAAAATATCAATGATTCCAATACTTCTCTGCATCCTTTGAAAAAAAGAAAAACGGAGGTTTAATTTCTTTGCACTCATCATTCACGATCAATCGATTCCAAATAATTTATCATTTCAACGAGATACCTAATATTTAGTAAATATTTTCCTCTATTTACATGCCCTATTGGATTGAAAATTAGTGTCATTGATCTCTTGAGTGAAATAATATCGTTATATATTCGATTTGAATGATTTTCCATCAATCCAATTCAATTAATTTTTAAAAACTCAATTTTATCACGTATGATATTATTGGTAATTTCATTGTAGGTACTACCATTTATAAAACCGAGAAACACCACTCCACGAACAACTGAGGCTTACAAAAGTGAAAAGCTGTGCAATGGAAATGATACGGTACAGGAGAGTCTTTTATCGACTCTTGCATCAAGATCGAATCAAACCAGGGAGTCTATACAACTGGAATCAAGGCCAGTATTGACGCCTGTGTTTCATCCGACGGAGCTCACAATCAACGAGTTCACCGGTGTTGAAGATGCGCTTTTATAAGAGCAAATACCGGAGGCAAAACGTCATCAATGAAAAAATGTGAGTGCATTATTTATTTTGTCAGCAGTGTTGTTATTCATTCTTCCTTTGTGCTGTGATATTTGGAGAAAACTTGAATTTCATAAAACAGGGAGAGTCAAGGGAGTGAAACTAAGGGGAAGAGAACGGAAGAATTTATTCACTTCATTTCATTCTTCCTTTAAAGGAATTCCTTACGATATCGTGAAGGGGAAAATTTTGATTCGCATCGTATGAAGAAACATCGAGTGAACCACCTTCACAGGCAAAGTTGATAAACCAGATCGATAAACAAATTGATATTATGTTACATTATTATTTATGTCATTCCAGATTTAATACTCTATTTGGATGAACTTTTATGAACGATTGTCTTTTTCGAAATGATCAGTCTTTCATTTCAATTCCTAATTCGCGAACGTGTCAGTCTTTTGCATTTCTTGTCTGTCATTGTTTATTCATTTTTAGTCTTCTTCAAATAAACATTTATTCATTCAATGATGAATTATCGTAATTGAAAAGAAGCAAAAAGAACGACCAAATCAACTTGATTAATGTATGTTCTTCTGTCATTCATCGCAAGAAGTCCCAGTTTTGTAATTTCAATTGACTTTTGAATTATCTTGTTGGTGGATCATATTTGAAGATGATTTATGACAATCGCAAAGCAAAGACTTAGTGTAAGTACATAATCGGCTTATATTAAGTCGGAGCACCTAATTAGTCCGTACGTCCGACTCTTCATGACTGAGAAATTGAATTGATTCGAGTAAACAGTCACAAATCGCGTAGGTTTAACGCGTTTATTCAAAGCAACGTTGAAAATACTTCAAGATTTTCATCAAGCCAAACCCTTCTCTGATGAGAGCACCTATCGTCGACCATTTTTTTTTTACACGACTTCCTCCAATGTGTCTCCAGAGACCTAAAGGGGTCTGTTCGTACATAACGTAATATTTTCAGGGCAGAGAGGGAGTCGCGAGGTTCTTACTTTTTTTATGTGGCGAATCTATGGCACGAGAATCTTTTGTGAGGAGGGGATCAGAGTAGAAACATGACGGAAAAGGACATGGATTAAATGTGCGGATCAAGGGTAACAATCAAACGTAAGGATAAAAGGCAGGATGCACGGGGTGACAAATGTCTAGAAAATTAGTTTATCCGAGGGGAAGGAAAAAAAGTCGAGGGAGAAACTGAAAAAGTGATATCCCGTTCTGGAAAATTCATATGTGCCCTAATGTGTCTGAGTCATCCGGTAATTTTCCTATTTTGAAAATCTGGAACGACCACCATATTTTCTTTCTTCATTCATGAAACCCCCATAGTGTGTCAAGACGCATTTGGAAGGTTTCTTTTGTTTTTAATATGGGGGCAGAACGGAATCTCAGTAAAAAACACTATTCAGTAAAAATGAGGGAACAGTTTTGCATTTTTTCACGGAACTTTGCATATTTTTTCTGGACTTCTGTGGGATTTTTTCCTGAAAGTTCACTGAACAAGTGCCGAACTGTTCCATAAGATTGACAGAATATCGTTTTGTCTGGCAGCTTGCGGAAGAGGCAGGTAATTATTCAAGAATTTTTCTCCCTGTGTACACCTGAAAACACCCGCGTTCTACAACCATCTGCGTTAAGTGGTAATTTAGTTCAGCATGTTCGGGCTTCATCGTGTTCACGATTCACCCAAGCACCCACCTGCGGAGTCAAACGATGTATCCATCTTCCTCTTAGTGAGGTATTCAGTAGCGAGTGCCACATCTCCACCCTCTCATGCCTTTTGCCTGTCCTCATCTCGCTCAGTGATGTCGATCCTTTTTGCCGGTACTTTGTTCCTGGTGAATATTTCAATCGACTTCCTACCGCCTATGACACGCACAGCATCATCTCCTGCAGGGACATATACGCTGGGAACTCTGGGCACTCAGTCGGTAAACAGCTGCCACTTTGCGGCGAATCTCTGCAAAGCACTTCCGCCCAAATAGCGATGCGATAAGTGAGTACTGACGTACTCATCGACGAGAATAGAGCTCATCTCCTCTGTTTGGGAGCTCCAGTGTTGAGCATGAGGCGTAATGATCGCGTTTTCCACTTGGTGTTTGAGGCTGAGCCGGTCATCGATCATTGGCTCCAGGTTTCCAATGTACAGCTGGCATGTTAGCTCATAATCCACTAGTCGTATCGTCATTACCTCCAAGATCTATATTCCTATTCGTAATCAACACGACTGCGGATTTGCGCTCAGTCAGACTCAAATCATCTGAGTTCACCCAATCGCAGATCACCCCAAATCATTTCGAAGATAAGCTTGATGTTCTCCAGCTGTTTATTCATGATCATTGGGTGCCTGTGAGTGGATAGGAGCATCTATGATCAGACATATGAATAATTCGTTCCTCATCTTGAAATTTTGGCTAGTGACTGCTGCTACTGAAATTTAAAATTGCGATAAACTGCAGATCCATCAGTTCGACGTGTTCTGACGTCTATCGACACCTCGAATATTGTTTTTTACAAGTGCCATCATTGTTATAATTTTGTTTTTAATAATAGTCATCGCGAGCCATTTTATTTAATCAAAAAAAATATGCTGCTCCAGGATATCTAATTTTAAATTAAAAAATAGAAACAAGGATCAACACTTTAGATCACACGAAAAGGGAAAGGTTCTGTTCGTTCTTTGTTCTCTGTTCTGTTCAGAAAATCCATTCTATTTTATAAAAATTGCTACGTACGTGTATGGAGAGAGTGCGGGAATGAGGCCAGGAAGAACCGAAATCCATTTTTCACCGTGAAAATGGTAGAGTCGAGAGAGATTTGATATGCAGCTTTTATACGCCTTATGTCGCCCTTGTATTATTTTTTTGATGAAAGAAGTGGAAAAGATGATAAAAGAGGAGATAGAGCTGGAGAGATAGACATGGTTTCCAATTATTTACTCATGGACTCCAAAGATTTTTTTATGGATGAACAAAATGAATGAATTGATGCTCGTTCATTTCGTCGAATTAAATGTTATGAATTTGTTCATATTTATCGTGATTACCTCAATTTTTTAATGGAAAACAGCGATAAGTCACGTTAATTGTCGCTGGGGGCACACACAGTTCCATTATCATGTCTCTGGTTGAGTGCAATTATTATAGCTGCTGTTTTTTTTTTGTTCTTCCATGAGAATGATCCTGAAATATGATAAACACGTTATTTTCTGCTACACTATCCCCTAAAAATAAATGGTCATCAGTGCTCGCGGCAGAGCTGTTTAATTTGCACTGAAACGAGGGGAAGCTAACTCCACAATTATTGTTCAATCTTTCTCTTTGTTTTTCATTCGAGTTTACCATAATTATAGTAATCATTCAATGGGGATGTAAAGAGAGATAAGTCGAAAATTAATTTTAGCATTACTGTGCACATACTGCTAGACGAACAAGGTTGTAAATTTGTGAGATAACTTTTTGTTGGAGAATCTCTGGACTCGAAAGAAAATCACTTGACATTTTGTTAGCCCGTGCACCCAGACAGCTTCTGTATCGGTAATGGCATCCCTGCATCCTGCGAGGACCTCGTGAGCCGCCATAATATCCTTCAGAGTAATCGTGAGCAAAAATTATGATCAGATAGGAACATCGTTAAACTGATAAAACAACTCACATCACACGAGGCTCGTTAACTGTTGACAAATGGTAGAATTGGGTCCAATAAATATTCAATGATTGTCAACGAATGCCTTATTTGAATGACAAAAGGCAAGTCAAACAGTCGAAATCCCCCATCGAAAATTTATTGAAAATGTTTTAAAATCCCCGTATGAGAAATTATTTGTTTGCGTATCTGAACTTTCTCATGAATTTCCAAGGAAAATAAATAATTCAATAATAAATTAGATCTATCAAAATTTTATTTGGGTACCAGACTGCCCGGACATTTTCTGAAAACTCTACTAGGTCCAGAAATACGTTGGCAAGATGAACAGTAGAATCTTTGAACTTGTTCCTTAACTGCACACCTGAAGATTTCCGTAATTTATGTTATTTTCTTGAGTAATCGTCTTCACAATTTTCGGGAAAATATATCATCAGCGCTAGACTGCACCAAAGTTTTAAGGTAAATTTATCTTCGTGTAATTCCTATCTCCAATATTTGTGAGCGTAAAGTATGCTCAGCCATACAGACGATATTACATCCCGGATATTGAATATCTAGTTTATTATTTTTTTTGGGAGGAAAAGTACTCGGGGGAGATGTTAGGTTCTCTCCTGTTGTGATACTCACGTCAGAGAAATATAGGTGACATAAAAGCTGGGAGACAGTTCGGTCTTTCAACGTTGGATATGTCAAGTTTCGATATAAAAGGTGTCGATCCGTTACAACAAGGGACAATATCTGTCAATAACCTCAGAAATCCGGTGAGTAGCACTTTATCTTTGAATTTAACGACGCAAATGTTCAAATAGTTCATCGAGAAGGGAAAATACGAATTGTTATCGGCCTATTGGTCAATTGAGCGTCGATGTAATTATAATGGGAATTGAATCCCAATAACTTGGTAATTACCCGGAGTAATGGGTTTTTCCGATCGATATGTACACTGAGGATAGTCTGTAGACATTTTAGCTCCAATTTGGTCTTGATATCAATATTCTGAGAATTTCTCGTCAGTTTTCAACCAAAAAATGGTATTTAAAAAGTCGAAATTTTGTTTTGTAGACTGCACTAGTGAATATGGCGTTATAAGCGGATGTATTTTTTGACGATAAATTTGTTGAAGGATATATAGATAAAAAAATAGAAAATTGGTTCAAACCATCCAATTTTTATTCAATTGCAGCGAGAGCGAATAATAAATCGAGAGAAAATACGTGACTATGAGAACGATTGATTTCACATAAAACACAGAGGACCAATTACTCAACTGAGAAAAAACATTATTTTTGTCAAATATTCAATTGCCTGAGAGAAGTATTCACGTTCCACAAATTATATTTCTTGGATTGAGTCACTCCCAGAGGAGCTTAATTAGCTTTCAATGATAACAATCTCATTGCTCTTCAGCATAACTATATCGCACAGAACTTTGAATGAAATCCTTTAATTAATTTTATATTTATTTAAACTTCTGATTTTCCGGAGGAAATTTATGGCGCAATGTTTATACCGAGGTCGATGAAAATGGGGAAACTCATGATTATGCGAGTGTCTACAAACAATTGTGTGGCGCACTTGGGAACTGCATGAGATGCACAATCTTACGGTATCAGCTTCGCTGGGGCCCCAGCCGAGCCATGTTCAACATCAATTTTTCCACGTAATATATCGTTTTGCCTCTGTGTATGTACTTGTGAAGACAGAAATCTGTACAGAAAATGTCTACAATATTTTTCTAGGTGTACTCGTCTTGGAAAACCTTCTAGACTTCGTTGACATTTCGTTCGTTTGAATCGAGAATATTTTATACTTGATTTAAGTATCTACATTTTCCTCATAATAATAATGATTATTTTTCCCACCCAAATTTCAGCCAATAGAATTGCACCATTTGTTGATATTTTGTATAGCCTACCTCGAATATCAGCGATTATTTTTCCCATCCAAATCTTGGCCAATAGGATTGCACCATTCGACGTTATTTTGTATAGTCAACACGGTATTTCAGCGGATATTCTTGGAAATTTCACTGGAAATTTTGCATGTTGATATATATAAAAAAAAACAAATGTTGAAGTAACCCTCAATTGTATCTGACAGATTAATGGCAATTCGTTGAAAATTATGTCTCATGGTGCAATTCTATCGGCCAAGATTTGGATGCAAAAAATAATCCCCCGAATACCACTCGAACTTCGAAATTATCTGATATTTCCCTCAAGGTTCCCTACAAACAAATAAGCTTGTCAAGTTTTCCAGAAAAATCACTCGCGCTTCGCGCTCGTGATTTTTAAACTGGAAAACTTGACACGTTCATTTGTTTGCAACGAACCTATCGGGAAATATCCGATAATTTCGGAGCTCTTGTGGTATTATATGCGATAATTTTTTGAATATTTTGGTAAACAAACGACACTTAACCAAATAAACCTCTTTTCATGTCATGGCACAATTCTCTTGGCCGAAATTTGGATAGGAAAAATAATCCCCTGAATACCACTCGAGCTTCAAAATTATAGAATATTTCCCTCTAGGTTCCCTGCATACAAATGAAGTCGTCAAGTTTTTCAGGAAAAATCACGAGTGCGAAGCACGAGTGATTTTTTAGCCTGAAAAACTTGACTCCTTCATTTGTTTGCAACGAATCTATCGGGAAATATTCGATAATTTTGAACCACTTGTGGTATTATACGTATATGTATATATACGTATATAGTATATGTATGTGAGTATAATAATATACTCATTTTAAGTATATTTCATAGTTTGAGGATTTTTCTTTTCGTGCATGAGTGAACTTTAACGATTAAAACATTGAGTGTTAAATTCATAATTCATTATCATGTTCTCTCGAATTTCGGGGAATGGAATTACGTAAACAATTGAGTGGGATTCTATTGTTCCATACATCGAAGTATAAATGAAAACGATCGATATCATAGACACCTGCAGATGATTAAACGCAAACAATAATATACACATTTTCATCACATTCGTCATCATCAAAATTTTCTCGCCAAAAATTATCAACGTCCATTTCTGTACACAAGCTGATCGATTAAATCGCCAACATAAAGTGTAAATTTCTTGATAATTATGTCGTGTTGAATCATCGGTCTCAACGAATTGGTTCTCTCCACCTCGTGCTAATTACCACGCTAAAATCGTTGATTGGCCTAATCTACATCACTGCATTATACGATTCCATTTGTGCCCACTGATAGCGATAAAATGCAGTGTTATCGCTTCGATTGACATTCGGACACTGAAAATACTATCCTTTACAATCGACCCACCTGGGGATTCGTCCAGACTGTACCATGTAGTACCTGGTTTTTTTATCGTTGAAAATATCCAACAATCAGTTGGACGGTAATAGAAAAATATTGTTCAACGGATGTAAAGGTACCTGTATATTAGATATTGTGAGTAATGGGGGTTGCGAGGACGAAGTCAAGGGTGACTCCCGGGGGATGCTGAAAAACGCGAGTTAAGTCCATGAATACACACGCGACGGTGGATTGGAGCGACACTGGAGTTACTGATGCCCTGGGCCAGTAGTAAAACGTTAATGTGCTCCGACATTCGTAAAATTGACATATGCGATAAATATCGCATTTTTTTTTTCATTTTAATTAACGAAGGGATGAAGATCGGATAGAGTTTCGGGATAGGGAAATGGGGTAAATGAGAGGCTGGGTGAATTCAGAGTTGACAAGATTAATAAGCTACATATTTTACAGATGGAACCAGCGCTACACGGAGAGAAAAATTCCTGAAAAATTACCTACCTCTCCTTAATTCACCAGTCAGAACAATATTCGGTAATAATTACGGAAGACATTTTTTCGTCAATTCAATGCTTCAAAACAATTCTTGGGAGTGTTCTACTTGATTTCGTCCCTTTAGACTCGAATAATATTCAAAAATTCAATTTTCCGTGTCGATTCAAAGGGAAAGAATGTTAATTTACTGGTACGATGAGCACCTCTCGCGGCGAAACAGCACGTGAATAAGGAAGGGCTCGTAAAAAATATTGCTAGGGAGAGAGAGAGTGAGAGAAAAGATCTTTCAATCAATTATGTCCAAGTAACATTTTTCTTTATGCTTTGTCATCTGTCCCCATCCTCACCCCTCCCTACTTCTGTCCTTCTCCACAGCTTTACTTTCGTTTTATCTTTCCTTCCAATAGCAGTTATTCTCGTACAAATTGTTTGAATTAAGCTTTAATGAAACTTTCCCCCCCTCCTCTACTTTTTCTGTTTATTCTGATGTTTCTCCCCGCTCGCTTATGACTTTTATCATTTCATCTGTCATCAGTGACTTCAGATTTCGTATCTTGCGTTGTATTTGCGAGTGAGGGTTGACAAAAAGCGGCTGAAATTCCTAGCGAAAAGGGAACGCAATATTTTTTTATCTCAGATTTGCTCCTCTCCACACAAATACTTTCACTCGGAGCGAGAGCTCCGAAATCATGTCCGGGTAGTCACTTACCTGAGCTGATGAAAATTCATTAGAAACGTTGGACAGGCATCACGCGACCCTTGCAATTGTCAAGATAATCGAAAAGCAGGTGAATGATTGTTCTTAACGGTTTCGACCATCGCATTGAACATGCGACCAGTTGATTGTGAGATCTCCTCGTGCCGATCAATTTTAATTATGACCGAATAGATGAATATAACTCGAATTATAATATTCAAAAATGTAAGTAGTTGCGGCCTAGTCAGACAGGCTGAAAGAAAAATTAAGAAATTCATTATTAACTGATATCATTAATCAGTAGTGAAGTGGGGGAGGGAAATAATTTGGTTTATCGTTGAATATCTCCGAATCGAGAAAGAGAAACAAAGAAATTTTTATAATTACATTATGCTACACTCACTTGGATGTGGACATCGTTCATTGATAGCGCTGAGTTCCTTCCTGGGTGGTTAGGGGAGGGGCCAATTGTGCTGATTCCGAAAAAGAGAGACTTGTCTGAGCCAGCGAATTATCAGCTAGTCACGTGCCTGAATACTTTCTACAAGCTCTTCACAGGAGCCTTGAATGAGTCTGTCTTGTACGACATACAATCAGTGTCGCAGCTGATTTATGAGCAGTTTCGGGTGAAGCGGTCGCTGTCGAGATGAATGGAAAGTCTACATGTCGAGAGTCGTGCATTGTTCGATTCGATTCAGTATCATATGGTCACTGTACCTATGGAGTGTGGTCGCTCAAAAGGTCTTCACTCTTCGCCGTGAATTTCCTTTCCCTCATTTTTACGGAATATTTTATTTTGTACAGGGGTAATACGGGTTATGCCTTTTGGGGACACAACAAATTTTATTAGGGAGTGAATAATCACGAGGTTTGTTAGGGTTCGGTATTTAATAAATGGATAACCTGATTTTTAATGAAATTTTTACTTTATTTTTAAAAACACATATTTGTTAAATGAATTTTTACACCACATGAATTTTAACGATTTGCGCGGAAATTAGTTTAAGGTTGATCCGGACTGTTTTAAATTTGGAAGGAGACTAGCCCTTTGGTCGAATTTTGAAACGTCCAAAGTGGAAAATTTGGGAAATTGGTGGGAGATTGTGTAGGAGGGGAGGGTCCGTTTTGGGACTCGACTGCTGGAGTAGGACGGTAAGGCCAAGTGCAATAAAAATGTCTCACGGAGGAAATTGATTTATTTTTTGGTAAAGGATGCTCATTTTAAATGTGTCCCGTTAGACAATGAGTTGCACAGATGTGTAGAAAATTGTGAACTACAAGAGGAGATCAAGATGAAACGATGATAACGTTTACGGCTAGACAAATTCAACTGCTTCCCAAAGTAGAGAACCGTAATAAAAAATTAAAGTAATGGATTTTTCTCAAGTTGTTTTCAATGAGAATAAGAATGAAATTTAACAAAATTAAAAAAATTTGATTTTCCCGTTGAACATAAAAAATGTATCGATTCGGAACAACGGGAGTAATTTTTGGGCGTAAAATGTATTGGCGGTTCCTTCTTTACTCACTTTACCGGTTATAAATCGGTAAAAGTCAGAGTTAAAAACCCAATATGTTTATTTTTTGAAATGTTGCGATAATGATGTAACGACATAGATTCCTGTGTATGACAGCAGAGGAACTTTTCCGTCAATGTATTTTCTCTACAACGGAGGGAGAGCTTTAACAGCTAATGGAGGAAAATCGATACGAGCAGTTAGAGCTTTAGCTGTGTCGCTAATGAAGAGTCTGCTGGAGGAATGAAATCAGGGAAAAGAGTTGAAACGAGAGGAGATAAGAGAACTGGTTTGCATTAGGAGTGGAGCGGTTATCGGGAATGATAAGAAGTGATTTCTGATGACAAAGGGCGAGTTAAAATCGATATTTTCAATGGATTTTCTTGGAAAGACTAGTAATGTCGTGTTCAACAATTAGGGGGAAATATAAAATGCACGTGATTCACGTAATGTTTTGTTTCCGCAAATTCTTATAATCTTAACATTCAAATAAATTCTATTCTTTCGCGATACTTTCCAATGTATCAATCAGATTTAGTATGATTGAAGTACCGTAGGCGATGGTGCATGTAATTGTCGGGATTAGAGAAGACATATTGACTCCTGTCAATAATTCCTGACATAAAGTCCTAAATCACTTTGTAAGCGCAATTTTTTAAGGGAAATGGCGCATGATATTTTCAGGGAAAAAAAAATAAGAGAGATATGGTGTGACTTTATTTAAACTAATACTGTGACTGCGGTAGAAACGGGTGTAAGTTCCTGTCTAAAGGTCTTCCCAGGAATGCTTAGGTTGACATCTTAACTCTCTGAGGCGAAAAAGTGTTTTCACCACTCTGCCCCCATCTTCCCCTGAGGCGCACCTTACACATCGCAGTGGGAGCTGCGATGTCAGTGTCGGCTTAACAAGGCCTCAAACAGAATAAAGTAATTCTCATCATGCCACACAAGGGGGAACTGCGGCATTCTGAAACGAAAACTGTTACATTACTGTACGAGAGGGTGAACACACCATTGGTCCACCGGGGACTTGTGTACCATAATTTTTACCGAATATTTGTCTCCGCGTTGATTTTAGGGCTCCACTTTTTTCGTGCATTTCGTTGCATTTTCCCCCATGCGGCGTTTACACTTGTAACATCAGTATTGGCTAACTAAGTTTAATCTTTCGAAGAACCTCAAATTTTTCGTAACCGCCTAGCCATTGGGTAGTTTACCTTACTAACTTCCTCTGTTATAGAGAAAACTTCCCCCATTTTCCCGCTCATAGTTCATTTCCTCCGTAATCATCCCATTCGTGAAAATCCAAGACTTGACTCAACTCTCCTCAACATTTAATCACATTTAAATTTAGCAACTAGTGCACTTTACCATCTTCCAAAACTCGAACGTACCATATTAAATCGTCAGATAAACCTGATGACTTATAAATGATGTAGATTTTATATACATGTATATGTATACATATACATTTGATATGTATGTATAGGAATGTCGTTGGAAATTTTTCCGTCTTCACTTAAATTGAAGAATTTTCTCATTTGCCTTTTGTTTATCCCGAACATTCTTTTTCACCTCAATTCTCTACTCTTATCCTCTCTCCATTTATTTCCGCCGCAATTCCATCGACTCTGGCGATTGCTCGATGACCACACCAGACTCTCTCTCTCTCTCTTTCTCTCTCTCTAGGTTATCGTGAGAATGAAGATTAAACTTCAGCGAATAAATTCCAAATCTTGCATATTCAGATTTTCAGGGCGATTGATTCACACCCAAGATCGTATCCCGTGAAGAGGCGAGCACCAGGCGAATTATTATTCACAATCGAAACCATCTGGTTTCAACCCAGGAACAAACTCTATATTACTTTGCCCATCCGTTGTTGTCCTTACTGGACTAATAACACCACCGTATCTCAATGCTTTGCCAGACGATAAATTCAAATTCAGTGAATGAGAAAGCGACAGGATAGAGAATGGAAAAAGCAGAGGGGATGATACCGTGCTATGTCTATGTATATCTACACGTACATATACATGCACATTTGTCCTTGAACCAGTGGCTCACGTTCCGATCTAATACGATTTTTTTGGCCAGTTTTATCAAATATAGAGACGTGAACATCTTTATCCAACGGCCTCGAGAGAGGAATCTAAAACTGAGAAAGTGAGAGAAGAAAAACCGAAGGTATTTGTGAAAAAAAAATTTTTTTCTCCCACTGTTCGCCAACTTTAGATGATAAATTAGTTTTGAAAATATTTGTTTGATTTTTGTAGCCTCTGGGACTGTTGGACAGGAACAAAAGCTTTCTCGCAAATCCTGTTACCTGTGAGCGCCGAAAATACACTTTTAATTAAAAAATATTTCCTGATTCACGAAAAATTGTTCAATAGTTAATTTTGTTGAAGAGAATTCCTGACGACTGGTTGTCACAAGAGCGAAAAAGTAAAATTTCGGTTGACATTCCCTTGGGACCACTGGAGTCGATATCCAGGGGATAACTCTCTGAAAAATCATGTGTGCGATGGAGGGTATGGGCCACTCTGGTGAAAAATCTCTTCAGAGTTACAAGGGTGGTGGCGAGGATGACATAGTAGGGTCATTAACCCTGAGAAGAAGACAAGCTGCCGACGAGGACATGGGCCATTTTCTTTATTAATACTTCAGGAGAATAGAGAGCGAGAGAGAGACAGAAAGGAGTCGATTGATCTAAGGATTTCCGAATACCGACACGAGAAGATTACTTATTGCGGATTGAGAAAATTCGACGGGATTTTTCGATCAATCGTTATGCGACAACATTACGTATTGAATTCGAAGGTGAAAGTGAATAACATTGAAAAATAAATTGACTAATTAAAATTAGGGCATCATTACTTTAACTGACGATTACGTTACGTTTAATTAAGAAGGTCAGGGTATTGATTGGCTTTTGACTCAGCGGTATTTTTGTGTCCTTTGGCCAGCACAAAGTCACTCACACAGGATTCATTGACTTCGCCACGAGAAAAGACTAGAATTTATTCCAATTATAGACGAATTTGTCAAATATCGAAGTCCGCGTAGATTCCATGAATTTCACAGTTCGTCTTGAATCAAATGCGGAAATTAAATTGCTGTCCCGATTTCCTGCGTATGAAAAACAAGGCGCAAGTAAGTCTCCAATTAACGTACCTCCTCCGCTCGGAATATGAATTAATAACGGATGTGAGTTTATACGGCGAGAGAATGGCAAGTGTTTTAATTAAAAATGTTAAATACACACTTGACGTTTTCTTTTTATCATTTAACATACAATGTAGTCACAACCCTGAATGGCATAGCTAACAACAGCATGTGGAGTTCGCTGTCGTTTTTCACATTTTGGTTCGCAAGTTTTAGAAGTAAAGCAAACGAATATTTAATTGTATCTATTAATTGTGCTTGTCAATGCTAGTTGACATTGATTTGCATGTAGACATTCACGTGGACATATCTGCTGCTTATCAGAATAGCATCTAATACTTTAGCTGATTAGATAATAAATAAATTTATCAGCTGGCTGAAGACCTTCGAGTGATGGTCAGTTGCAAGCTCTTGCCAGAACCTGCAATAAATTTTGTTAAAAAGAAAATCAATGGATAAATGTCCCGGGGCCGCGGCCAGTTGACTTCCGAGGAGGATAAGTGAGGTAGTAATCACACCACCCAAATTCGAGGAATGGCGGGGTTCCAGGTAGGAATCTGCCACCCCTCCAACTCGGATAAACTTCGCGAACGTCACATGTACCCAAGTTTGAGTTGCGTTACGCACTTACCCGTGTTGAAATCATGCCACTCAGGTTGGGGTAAGGAGCCGGATTCTAACGATAAATATGTCGTTTCCTCGCAACTGGGGATAAACTCCAAGCGCATCCCATGCGCTCGAGTTTGAGCCGCGTCACACGCTCATAACTGAACTTTTGAGGATCGCTTGAGATCTCCCCCGAGGCCTCCGTCGAATAGCCTCTGCGCAACATCCACTTAATCTCCAGGTATTCTCTGTGGGTGCACTGTGGGACAGAGAAATGAAATTTCATGAACAATTTACTATGAATTTTCGGGATAGTGGTAATGAATGCGATTTGGGAATTAAGAAGTCTGTAAACTGCGGAATTTTAGGCGCGTTGAAGATGAGAATTCCTCGAGTTATTTGAATTTACTATCGAATGGGAATATTTGCTGCATTTTATCTCGCTGTTCGTCAGATTACCCCACGTCAAATTATTCACCAGAATATTTTTATTTTTTTTATTTGTCGATCATTCTCATCAGGGAAAAATGCACTGGGAATTTCGTCTTTTCAAGTCATGTAAAAAAGAGCGCAAATAATTTTAAGTCTCTCACGGTTGAATAATAAAAATTGACTTATCTCCATTAAACACTGATAATATCACGTGAGACTCAGATAATAACATTTTAAATTGAGGCCGTAAATTTTTAGGGAACTTTTTCATCCAACTATTTCACTTTTGAAGAGCCGAAAGAAAATCTTTCGGTGCTTCTCGCTGAGTTAAAATTTATCCTCGCGCACCTCGTATTTCCGTGGAAAAATTCCAACTTCACCCAAGATAAACCGAGTAAAAATCTGTACACGAAAAGTGAGTACGGTAAATCTAAAAATCTAATGTAGGTGGATAAATTACCGGCTTTGCTCGTTTAAGCGCGAGTTTCATAAAATCGAGTAGAATAAATTTGGAAAAATTTCCATGACTATATTTCACCTGTTGTGGACGGCTCGTGTATATATATACATCTTTATCTACGGATGTATATACATATATATAAAAACGTAGGACAGAGAGAAATAGTGTACGAAGGATGAAACCCTCTAGAATCGTCGTTCCCTCTAGTTCTATAATTTTTCTCCCTCGCACGCACGATCTGGTCGTCAGAGGAAGTGAAATAGGAAGTTGAAGAAGAATGGAAATACAAAGAAGAAAGTTTTATCCGGCCAACGAAGGACACGGTTGAAGATCTATGAGAAACATTGGATACAAATAGAAAGCAAAAGCAAAAGAGAAGCAAGGAAAATGAGAGAGGAAAGCCAACTCTTTTGTTTGTGAATACAAAATGAGGTGGGTATGTCACTTGCGCATACATACACACTACATTGGAAATGCTGGGTATTGGGTAAGCGAAGAGAGCATTAATTAAAAACAGAGGAGGATTCCACCGCTGTGGTAGGCCAGGCATTATAGTCTCGGTATTGCTTTTACCGACGTGCAAACAGACGCATCATTATCATCAGCTCACCCTCTCTAGCACCGATGACTGCACCTTTATTTTGTGTACTTTCTTCTGCCGCTACTCAGTGTCTATCGTACCCAGTAATGGCAGAGGTCCACTCATTAATCCTGTATCATGTAACGTGCATGAGATTCTCAATTTACCCAGGCGATACCTAACTAAACCCACGAAGCTAGAGCTTCCTCACATCGTTATTTTCATTTCGTCTCCTTCCAACAGAAAACAAGTACTAAACCCACCCCGCAATCTGTGAGGGCCTTCACAAAAAAAAAATGCCTTCATTTATTTTTATATAGATGATTTGCCTCTGTCTTCGATCACTTTTTTTTCAACCCCTGTATTTCATTCTCACGATAGAAAAATAACAGTTTGCACTGGAGAATTTTCGGATTGTATGTGTCTGGGAAATAAACACCGAGTGAATAATGTTTCTTTTTTATTACTTCATGTGTATGTTTCATGTGCACCATATTTCGTGATAGGGTTTCATAAGTTTTGTTCTACAATTGATCATGTTGTTAGTGAGATTGCTCTTTTTTCCATTTCCATAATACGTTATACGTTATATTTTCCTGATGATAGGATGAGGAAACTTCTTCGTTGTTCGGTTTGAGAAATGGTAGGAATTGTTGGATTATCCATCGATTTGCACTTTCCAGAGCACAATAATCGTGAGGTAAACTTCATTAAGGTATCAGGACTTCATTATCTATTGGTATGGGAGAAGAGTCTAATTTAACAGTCAAAAGTTTTTGCAGCTGAGACGGTGAGATCGGGAAGTTCTAGTTGAAAAGTTCCGTTATTTCATTGAGATCTGGACGACCTCAAGAACTTGGGCCCAATGCGAAGAGAAGAACTTAGAGTTTCACACATCTCGTGAGCTGCAGGTGATTCCCACCATCGCATGTAAGTGAATTCTGATTATTTCCCTGAAGTAGCGGTATAACGTCCTAATTCATGAGGCACAAAGAAATGAGACGTGAACTGTGATGACACGAAGGGGTTGAGAGATCGTCGATAATAATCTTTCCAGAGTAATAATTTCCATAGACAGATCTGTTGGCAGTGGAAGCTCTGCTCTGGATCGATACGTTATAACTGATCAGCACATGCCATCAGGCCTGGTGGGTACCATTGCATGCTCACCTTGCCAATAAATTCCAGTCTTCAAGGTGGGATAACCGATCATGACCTGATCAGGAAATTTTGAACATGTCCTCGAGGAGAGTTGAAGGTACATCAGGGGCAGGCAACTTTACACGACTTCTGCCGGATAGACTCGAACCCCTGCTTGATTCCAATAAAATAGGCTTGTTAGTAATGAAGACTGTCGAGTGATCGAAAGATTAATTAAGTTCGATCTAGTATAAGGGGAGGGTTCCCCAAAAGGAACTCTATTTTCGGTCAATTTTCTCAGTTGCGCCCCAAGCACCAATTATCAATCCAATTTATTACTTCTCATGAACAATTCTATCATTGAAGCCCCTTATTTACAATTTCCTTGATTGGATTAAATACATTGGTAAGACGAATTCAACTATACCGCCCGGAGACAAAAATTACGTGTGTGTTCCGTAATCTGTCAGTGAACAGAGTACTCAGTAAAAATTACAGAACAGTTACGCATTTTTTCACTGAATGTATTGGAATATGGGTGTAAATGATCAAATTATTTGAGACACAGTGAAATACTTTTAGAATATTCTTTATTAGCACGAGGAAGACACGTCTTAACTAGAGGACCGTTGTCCAGAGACTGAAAAACTTTATCAAAGGGAAAACACTCTCAGGGAAAAGAAAAACAGTTTTATGACTCGAAGAAACATTCAGCATATCTTTAGGATTAAACCGTCTCGAAAGCGGAGTACAACCGATCGTAAATTAGTCCCTTAGTAGAGCTGTCTCCCAGAGAAACACGAAGAGGTGTCGAGTGATTTTTGTAGGACAATGAAAGTACTGTACTCAAATATTCCAACAGAATGTTTCATAATTTTTCTGGAACTTTCAGTTGTTGATTTTTTCCTGAAAGTTCACTGAAAAAGTACGTAACTGTTCCGTAATTTCTACCGAATATTGTTTTGACTCTCAAATTACGGAACAGGCGCATAATATTTATCGCACATTATATTTAGAAATCATCGATTTATCATGAAATATCCCGCAAAGGAAAAGAAAGAGGTTCAACCGTTGCACTAATTATTTCGATATCTCTGGCTTCCTTCCAAAATTATTTACCCATACTATTTTAAACGGGGCCTCTTGTATAGGTATATATATATATGTATTTGTTTTCGCGTAGGATAAAAGTTTGTAGCGCGAAACGCTGAGAATCCTTTGGCGGATTAGGATTAGCGAGGAACGTGCAAATATTCCTCACGACATTTCGAGTAAACAAATATCCTGCCGCTCTCTGCTTTACTGTGTCGTCAGTAAGATACTCCTTTATGATGGAAATTGAAGGTAAAATTCATTTAGAGGTAATAGCTTGTCAATCTCCTACGAATATGTCAGGTTCTAGAAATTTTCCGTAAATTACGAAACAAAAAATATCCAGGAAAAATGTCACAATCATCCTTTCCTGGTTTTTTTTTCAATTTCAGTGGAATCATATATTCATTCAGGATAATAAGGTGGAATTTCCAAACAGAACTGTTTGGATTGAAAAAGGCAATTTATTGGAATTTACGGAATAATGTTTTCCCATTATTCTGAGTTATTTTACGTCGCCTGGGCTGGGCGGGTCATTAGCAGCGGCTCCGGGCTTTTTCATACCTGCTTTCATAGCACATCGATGTTTTGCACTTGAAATGTTATTTGAAACCCCCAGAGACATTGAATGACTTTTTAATTTAATATTACTTTCAAAATATCGCTCCTGAAGATGATTATACTGCGCAGCACCTTCATGGGCTCCGTTAATGACTTAATTTTTTTTTTAACTTTCAAATTTTCTAGAAGCAAAATTGTGATGATCTGTTACATTTTCATAATTATGGAAGGATAATTATCAGTATACAAAATTGAATACAAATTACTGAAGATTAGGGTATTTTTTTAATTGCCCAGTTCTGACTTCACATGAATCGATAACTTTGATTTTTTTTTTGTTCATTTAGAGTCCTCAATTGTAACAATCTCGAACAATTATTCCACGTTCTATGTCTGATGTTTTATCTCATTATCATACCCAAGTAGCTTCAACTGTTCTAGAAAGATAAGGTTTGCGTAGAGAGAGAAACAATACGACTTATTGTTTCACCCCCCGTCACCGACTTGCAGAAATGTCGCCGAGTTTCATTACATTATGAAAAATTGAATTCCTAGTTTAATGAAAGTCTTCTCGGTCGTTACAACTGAAATAATGTCAGTCTCGAGGCAACTGTGAGAGCAAAATAATGTAAAAATTTTCTCGCTCAGATTTTACGCCTGAACGTGCTTTCCTTTTATTCTCGATTACCTGCGGATTTTACAAGCTCAGAACGGTAGAATCTACGGAGTAGGAGTTGCACCTCGTTTTCTCAGATTTCACGAAGATTGATTGCTTCGAATGAAAATATCCTGCAGCCTCTTACCCCTTGTGCACTAACCAGACGATCAACAAGTACAGAAAATGAGTCGCTGTTGATGATGGGCTGTACTCTTTTCTCCAGAATAAATAATCACCGAAATATAAATATTGTTACGTGTCCCCCTTCGAATACTCATTCATTTGTCTATGATCTGAACTTGGTCAGAAGAACCACTGCCTTTTGGATAACGTTAGTCTTGGTGTGTCTCTCTTCGGAGCTCTTACCTGACACATCGTAATACTTCTTGTAATTAATAAACCGCCCCAAACATTTTCCAACCTGTGTCGTCTTTATTCTTCGCTGGATATAACATTGGTGTCAGAAGTGGAATTAATTCAAGCCGCCGAATGCCACTGATAATAGCCACCAACGTAGGGTAATCAGACCGATGGATCGACACATTGGAATAGGGAAATGTGAGGTCACTTGCATTAACATTTTGGCTTTTTCACATTTGTGAGAAAATGAAGGTTCATGCACCATTGGGAACTCGACAGCTGCCAACTAGCTGGGTGACATGAGGTCTCATAACACAAGAAATAACTTCTAAAGTGAAAAGACCGTACCACCAACTTCTGTATCCCACCCCCCATTGAACAGATGTTAGAAAACTTTTCAAGCATTAGTCTACACATGCATCGAATCTATAAAAACATCTCCAGGCTCATCCGATAGTAGAAGTGAACTCATGTCACCCTCCGATAATAGTTGCGTATGATGATGGATTAGTGGTGATAAGACAATACACGTCATCGAAAGTGATGTCAGTCATAGCGATAACATGGGACAATCAATTCTCCAATGTAGCAGTGTATTAAGAGGGATCATATAACTACTGCCGTCAATGCAGTCATAGTTTCCCACGCAGTCATAGAATCATCTACTCGGTTAAATGACGAAATATCTCCACCAACGGAGCCATAAACGAGAGAGAGAGACGAGAGCCTATAAATGACGACTAGGATTTCGAAAGGGTGGAATCTGAATAAGACGCAAGAACTCTACCCCGCACTACCACTGTACACCCTCCCCATGAATAATTCATTAACCCTTCATCGACGAAAGCCCTCACCAGAGAAGATAAAAGACCAGACATAGATTTGTTTTCTGTCTCGTTACGCCTCCCACAAATTGATTCTATTCCAAAAACAAATCTCGTCATACTCTTGAATTGCTTTCATCCTCACGTCTCCCTCACATAACCCCAATTCAATACAATGCCATCGCTATACATATATGTACTCACTCCTGTTTTCCAATCGTCCTCAATCGTACAAAATTCACCGAATTGAGTTCTCCTCAATTTGTCCGGTAGAATTAATAGTGTCGCATTTCATGAAAGCCAAAGACAAGTTCCACCTTCACCCTCAATCCGGGTTATTCTCTTGACTCTATTTCAATCACAGTATAGACGACAATTTGTGCCTTACCACCACACTGACAATAAAGTGGTTACCTAAATTGGGGGATGAATCAATTGACTGCAGTAAAATGTCGAAATTACTTTCAGTCAAATTACCATTTGATCGTAAGGATATTGCGATATGTTAATGATGATTATTCTGTCTCTGTCTATGCTCACTTGTATGGGGTTATGCAAATTACTTATCCGGAATTGTTGAGCTGTACTGGGGGAATGTTGGCCGGCTGTTCATGGCTTCGGCAGGAAACTGCTGGGAGTTCACTAGAAGCATACTCGTGATTCAACGAGTTTGTTTTGGTCAAGTAAATGCAACTTTGGTCTTATGTGTGTGTATGTATATGTGTAGATGTGCACTCTCGAGTGACCGCCACTCAGCAACAATCGGGTAACAACGGTTTATGGCCAGTCACAGTTATAGTAGAAACACTCGGTGTATCATGGTCTACATATGTATGTGGCCTTCGAGATCGGTAGATGTGGCCAAACTGGAGAGTTAGCCATGAAAATATTATGGATTCTGAAGGGAGGATTCTAGTACACCAGAATGTGTATATTGATTTTTTTTTTTTTTGACGCTTTTGGGATGTGCTTAGTAATTGTTGATTCTGTTGTCGTTTTAGTTTTATAGATCGCTGGGGGTTGGGAAGATGTCTTATGAAGCATTTTACGACGGGGAGTTTCAATGACCATTGGGGTAGTTCTTCGGCTGATTAGGTGGGGCTAAAAGATTATAGAGAGTGGATTTAATTTGAGGAATTCGTTGGTAGTGTTGGAATCTCTCATTTAGGATTTCAGAGGGGAAAATTTTGATGTGTGAAAAGGAGTTCAGGGGTTAATATAATATGCATTATAAATTTGCTGATTTAGATGGAAGTTGTTGAAGGGGGTAGTTTGGTGCAGGCTATCTTTGATGGTCAATGAACTTTTTGGGGTCTAATGTTGTTCGTCCTGCGGCTCGATCATTCAAATTAAGATAAATGAGAAATTTTGCTTTTCCCTTTCTACGTTATTGCCGATTAGTGACGATTCCTTTTAGCTCTCTCCTTCTGGTAGAATCATTGGGAAACTATATGAGAATTCACTTTAAATAGATTGCCTTGGCTTAAAAAACGATCTTCTTGTTGTCAAAAGTGATGGACAGCTAAAAAATTACTGACAAAATTTTGAAGTCCATTGAAATGGATTGATCGCTGGGGGTAGGTTAAAATCCATTGGATTCAGTCATATTCAGTAGAATTCTAATTTACAAGGGAGACTGAAATGAATTTGAATATTTTAGATATCGTTCCTGGGAAATACAATGTCTGTCATTGCTACCACACGCTGCTGTGATCGGCAGTAAATTTTTTATTTGAGGATATTGGAAAAGGTATCTACTTGGTGCTCATAAAAGTGTAGGTAGTACTGTCATAAAAATATGGAAAAACTTTTCAAAGAAATTTTTTCTTGACCATTGTCTAATTGGGACGCACCAATGAATTTCCTTCCTTCGTTTGTTTGTCCATCATGGCGACTCAGGGACTGCCTTTTGCTGCGGTAATTACGCATCAAGGTCCTGAATCATTCGCAAAGGAAAAGCAAGTTTTGTTTCTAAGGAAAAATTCACTTCATGCAACTCGTGAGAGTAAAATATAACAAGAAAATATTCTTCAAATGTTTTTTTTTAAATAATGAAGAGAAAGTCCAGCTAAATTAGTCACCCCAACGCAGAAAATTTGAACCTTATGTTTTTCAAAAGACAATCCTTCCATTTGAATGGAAGCTGCGATGAGACAATTTCGAAATCCTAATCAGAGGAGTCGAAATTGTATTGTCTCTTAAGACCGAGACAGTCCCCAATTTCCCACATTTTTTTTTTCTGAAGAACTAGATTTCTTCGCAGGGAAGTCTCATCTGGGGCTAGTGAGCAGCCCTAACTAGATCGATACAATATTAATCTAATCCTCTATCTTGTAATCCCACCCCAATATGGACTTTGGTCATGATTGACGGCCAGCGACTTGTTGATCCGGTCCTGGTTGACGAATTATTGATCCGTCTACGTGTAACTCAAATCTGATTGAATACTGAGCCAGATCATTTCAGTTTGCTCAGTTATTCCAATAAAAATTTTCGACCCATAATGGGTCACACCCTCGTCAGCTCTCACCCTTAACAATTCTACCCTAACTGGAAAGGAGCGACGCAGATGACCGGCCTCATTTTTCATTCTTTATTTTCTCTTCAAGCTCTCGGCTCCTGAGCATTCACATGGAACAATATATACATAGATATATATATATTCCTTTTTCATATGAATTTTATTCAAAACTGACTACATTTCTACTTTATTATACCCGCTAGTCGTTCAATGGATATTTAGGGGAGAGTCAGCTTCTACTCGAAAAATTTCCTGATCACATAATTTCTAGTTTCATCAACTCCACGACGTTATGACAATAGGTCATTGAGATCCCGTAGATTCCAACTATCTTCGCATTGGGCATTCTCTATTATATTAATATGCATGACCAAGGGAGCTGTTGCGCATGTAGTGATTAGATCTGGTCCTATTATGCAGGGTGAGAGAAAACGGTGGAACATCGGGCTGCCATCATCTCCTATCCGACCCATTATCAACGATGGGCTTTGGCCAATGACCTCCCTAACCACAGAGGAGGATTTTGAAATTTTTTGAAATTTCAGGAACAGCATCAATTGAATCTTCGATACTCTAAGCTGTCATTTAATTTATAGTGGAAAGAGATTTTCGTGTTAGAAAATAATCGATCGAGTAAAAATTGAAATAATTCTTTGGTTGATGTATCTCAATCTTTCATAGTAACAGCTACAGAAGTTTATTGATTTTCAACAAAAATGTTCTTGAAAGTAGTGAAAAATTCCAACAAAGATTTTTAGTTGATTAAAGGAGAAATGCTCTCCCGAGTTCGGGGTGATGAATTTTATTATATTCCGAGGCAGCTCGGAACAAGGGGTATACATATAGAACAAAAGCTTATTTTGGGAAATATTACATTATCAAGACAAAAGCTCTCTTTTTACCAGCTGGCTGTGATTGATGGAGATTTGAATAAAGGGCGTTATCCCGCAAATATCCCTCATCCTTGAAAATCAATTGGGTATTTCATTTTGGTTGCCTTGTTGAGTAACAATGGCGAGTAGTTTTGAACCACGCACTCCGAAGTTTCATACTGCAAAATTGGATGCTCACATTTCTCAACAATGTACACGGAGAGAAAATTTCTTTAAAAATTATGTGCCCTTTTCCGTAATCTGCTAGTCGCAGTATTCAGTATTCAGTCAAAATGACTGTTTCGTCATTTTTACCGAATATTATTGTAGGATCAAAGGTTGGAGTATTTTATAAATTATTAAATAACAATTAACTTTATCAAAACTTATACAGAAAAATATAAACGAACACGTGAAAATGAATTTATGATCTGCTCTGTGTTACTCCTTCGAAATCTCGCGACGAACTAACTTCTCCACCCAACTTTCTTCCAAAAAGTCCAGTTGTTTCTTTTCTCTATTTCCCTCTCTTAAAACTAATCACATAAAGGTCTCACTTGTAAAACTAAGGCAATCTTTGTCCTAAACAATGAGCGCACTGACACTCAGGACCGCACTCCTGCACTCCTGACCCTATTCACGCTTTAATACGTTCCACGTTGTGCGACATAAACATTCGTCGATATTCGACACTTAAAATTTCTAAATACATACTCTTAAAAAACTAAACTAAACTCTCTCAAAACTTATCGCTCCTTTACCTAGAATTAAAACACAAGGGGTACAAAAACTCTATTATAAAAAATACAAAATGAGAATACACAAAAAAAAAAGAAAGAAGTTCTTAGTTACTACATTATTTTGACCGGCAGATTAAGGAGCAGGCACGTAACTTTCATAATTCTCAAGCATTCCAACTACGGTTTATACTGAATATTTTATCAATTTTCTAACCAACCTTCGACTTTAACCTTCGATCACATCGGAAGCGGAAGCGCCCCGTTTAGAATCAGCATTCAATGTACTCTCCACCATGTAACTACTATTCATCAAACACTCAACCGAATTAGAGCTAGTTCTGTGCTTCTGCGCAAATATGTGGCGAATGAATCTTCGGTAAAATTCGCGTAGGACCTCATCAAGTTTCCGGTGAATTACCGCCAATATTACCAGGGATATTCATATTTTTAAACCGGATTTTCATTAGTTTTTAATTAGCATCAATCGACGAGTGTAAAATATTCGATTAGCTGTTATGTAAATCCGTATAACTGTAGAAATAATCATCAAAGTACATAGCCGGTTAAGCTGTCAAAATCATCAACGGAAAATCATCAGTGCACATAATCATCTGCTAATCATTTGGTGGTATTGGTTACAATACCACCGGTGCGCTAAATCATCCCGTCTTTATCATGACGTAACCCACTTCCTGCACATCCCTCTTGACCCCTCCGCTCGCCAAAATCTCCCCAGATTTAAAGAGGACTTTTATAAAATCAACTGAATCAAATTTGTCTCAGGAAGTATATCCAGTGTAATCGTAACATCGTTCGGTATTTATCGCACTATTGGTGTTCAATTACGTAGCCTGACTAACCTGTCGATAATCAAATCCCTGTATCACAATTGCTCCACTGGGATAGACATTATCGATGCCACATGGAGCGAAATTTTCAATAAAAATTCTAGCACGAGTACTGAGAAAATTAAAACCCCCTAATTGTGAAAAAATATTATTCAGTTCTTTATCAATAAAAAAAATTCAGTCAAGGTACACTGTTCATCCGATATCAAGTGAAGTTTCTCCGAATTTCCGGTGAAATTCCTGGAGTTTCCTGTGAAAGCCTCTGAGGACTACAGAAATCACTTACACTTCCCATATCAAAACTGAAAATTGTTATTTTAAAAAAAAATGTTTTAATTCTCTTCGTGCCTTGAAAATATTGGAATATGGGTGTAAATGATCAAATTATTTGAGACACAGTGAAAACACTTTTTAGAATATTCTTTATTAGCACGAGGAAGGCACGTCTTAGCTAGTGGACCGTTGTCCAGAGACTGAAAACTATATCAAAAGGAAAACGCTCTCAGGGAAAAGAAAAACAGTTTTATGACTCAAATGAACACAGCCCGTTGTTGAAATTTCAGCATATGTTTAGGATTAAACCGTCTCGAAAGCGCAGTACAACGGATCGTAAATTAGTCCCTTAGTAGAGCTGTTTCCCAGAGAAATAAAAGAGGTGTCGAGTGATTTTTGTAGAACAATGAAAGAACTGTACTCAAATATTCCAACAGAAAGAATGTCCGTCAGTGTTACAAGACTATAGTTCAACAGTGCAATCAATCGATAAATTGAAAATAATGATGAACACCAGCTACCATACGAGTACCACACTGTGCCCATGACCTGAGGCTATCAATACAAGCCTTATCAATTGATCCTCTTTCATCCTGATTTCCCTATAGTTGCTCCTTCAAGACCTTTGTCAAAAACTCACTTGAATCACGTCAACTTTGAGTGAATGACAATCAAAGTAAACCTACATGTTTAACACTTCTGAATTTACCCAGTGTACCAGGTCAAGTGCTTCAGGAATAAATTATAATGCAACAATCATACGTTACTCCGATGGAAAACTTTCCCAATTACCCCGCATTGTGACTAAAATTGAATTATTTCCCGAGTTCAAATATTTGCTTCAGACGCCCACAAATTTTTGGGAAAATAAATCTTATCCTCTTTAAAGAGGAATAAATTTCAAGAACTCAGTTCTCCGAAGATTGCAGCCTTCAATAAATAAACGCTAATTCCCTAGGAACTGGAAAGTTGTGAGAAAAGATAAAAACTGAATTTGGAAAGACAGAAAAGTTCGGTCATGACTTCTTAAGCAGTTAAATTACTTGATTTATAGTGTTGAGTCGGCCTCTACTGACGTTATACCACTTAGAGGAGTATCCATCTGCTCACTGGACTTGAAATAACTCTTTGAAGTCCCAGCAAACGTATTCAATGAAAGTGGATGTACAAACGTAGAATCTCCTATTTACGCGGTACCGTGTAAATCGGATTGTAATCTGAATATATAGGGTGTGTATAGAATATTGGAGTCTATTACCATCGTAACAGTGCAGCATTTACCTTTCCAAGTCGGCCAATCCGATTGTACCACCTGCTTCTCTACTATACGATCACGTATATCTCTTCGCCATTGGGGACATATACGTGATCCCGGTCCATCCTCATACGATGCACGATTAGGTTCTAATTCAGTGGAAATGCCGTCAGAGCTCAAGGGAATCGATACCTAGATATTGACGAACAATTGTTAAGTAAAATTCTGGAAAAGGTCCCCACGACCAGCTGTCAGATAGACGATTACAGAGTGACACCAAATACCTGATAATCCCACCAACACCACCATCGATATGTTGGACAATTGGTATCGATTTGTCGAATCACCTCTAATAGAAATTGGGACTGGACTGGACAGTGGATTTTACCTAACAGGAAAAATCAACAGACAGTTTCGTTGACTTTGGCCAAAGTTTTAAGCTATCCAGGTGCTCTTCATTGTGTCCACGTTACTTCAATGTTTTTATTCATACAGTTCACGTGCTATTTAAATGCGAACTTGAGGAAACGAAAGAGTCTCATTGAAAAATCATTTTGTTGAATTTTTCATGTGGCTGGAAAACAGAAAATTTGCGGTCGAATTTTAAAATTCAATTGACAGATTCCAATGACAATGATACACTCAGTTCTCTTCTCATTTCGCTCTGTGTAGATATTCAATTCAACGGTAGGAATTTCAAGCAGGCTACTGCTATTGCGGATGAAAGCGCGAAGGCTGAAATGTACACACGTATGAGACTATTTAAGCGCAATCGCTAGGGAATTCGCTTATCGCAATTCTGCATCAGAAATTCCATTGATTTCTTTCCAGTCATTCACATCACAATTTCCATAGATTCTGCAACGCGTCCTTTCGATGATAATATTCAGTGCAGAAATTTATAAGAGAAACGAATGAATAATTATTTATTATTTCGATGATGACACCATCAGTTTTATCATTCTGATTTGACAACTTATCGTGTCATTCTGTACGAATTTATGGAGTAAATATTTTGTAAACAAAATCTGGGAATTTAAATCTGTACACTTTTTATTCAATCAACTCCATTCTGATGTTCAGAGAAACTTTTTCCCTCACCGAAAAGAAAAATAGGCTTTTACTTAGCAACTATTAATTCCTGGTTGAAAAACTATAAAGTAATTGGTTTTTCCAGAGCCCTTGAGATTTGCTGGAGTGTAAATGGAATTATTTTTCACTCCATCTAGGAGATATCAACCTGACTCTGACATATGCGATAACTGCAACGGATGGAACATGAAATAACAAATTAATTAAATAACGATATATTTTTCATCCTGTCATTAAAATAAAACCCCCGAACTCGATCTTCTTCTCTCAACTCGTACCACTAGACATTAATGTTTTTACTCTACAATGAGATGACGAGCAACTACTGTTTCAATAGCCTTGAAAATTAACATCTCATACGTTACACACAATCCCTCATTACTCCAATAAAGACTGATCATTACTATTTCCGATAGTAATGTGAAAAAAAATAGTTTAACTGCGCTACTGTGTTTACACTATGATTCATGCATTGCAATTTCCGGTAGCGGTTAACGAGACTATACGAAAACACTGGAAAACTGAAGAACCGGAGATGATGCAGAGGTATTCAATCTCCCTTGTGGATGGAGGGCACAGGGATATGGAAAATAACTGGCTTTCAATGATATATCAGAGGTAACCGATGTGAAATTTCATTTCTGGTCGTGGTAGTGTCAACGTCCTCAAAGTGTTACGAAAAGTCAATGAATACTGTATATGTATAACTCTGCCAGGGAAAAAGAGATGAAGAGCCTTCTGAAATTTTCCACCGTGTCTCTGACGAAAAATCAACAGTCGGAAATTTAATCTGTCTCGTCGGTGGACATTGGAGGACGCTTTTATGGTCCCCTGGTAATTCTATGATCGGTGGAGAATATCAGTACGTGTGACGTTGCACTCCGAAAAATTACCACTTGGATCAAATATTTTTTTTCCAATTGAATGAAAAAGATTATTTCAAATGTACATTTGGGAAACGTCTATTTAATTTAGATGGTTTTCTCAATTATACGAACTAGACGTGCCCTAAAAAATACGTAAAATTTTTTTTAATACAACTGCCTTGTGAAAATTAATCGAATATTGTCCAATAAGTTCGTTGCAAATAAATCAACGTATGTAGTTATCCATAATGAAAATATTTTTTTGGAAAATTTGACAAGATCCTGTTCCAGGGAACCTGGAAGTTAATTTCGAAGCTCTGGTGATACGAAAATTTTTTAATGCATCTTCACCAAATATTGTGATAATATTATCAGCTATTTTTAGTACAAGAGAGACCCGTACGCAAAACCATACTCCCCCACAAAAAACGCAACACAGTACGAATAAAACAAAATACATGAGGATCTTTACAAGAACCATGAGAAAGCAGAAAACTCAATTTCCATATTTTTCCTTCAACAATTCTTCACCGAAAAAAATGGAAACGTGACAGGAAAACGTTAAAGCGATATCATCGTAACCCCCTCTCTCCATGGAGTTTGCCGAGAGGGGAGGAGGGTGAAGAAGTGCACTCGGTGTTTACGGGGAATTAAACCCCGAAGTGAGTAAGATATAGCTAACCATAAGAGGCACACGCGCTAAGTACAAGTAGTTCATAGCCTCTGTACTGTGTAGTGGAGAAGATGAGTGGCAAGAAGTTGGAGTCTACCTTCATCCGAAATAGCCTAGCCAAGTTGAATGAGGTCTCGTGGAGACTAGCTCTGCCCTGGTGTTCTCGACTAAACTCATTCCCTCCACGCGACTCACTGAGTTACTCCATCCAGGATCCTAAAACTCCAGTGCAGCTTTGCGCGACAAAGGAGAGCTTTAAATTTTGTCCACTTGAGTTCACAAGTTCAGATGCCTCTGAAAAGAGAACCGGTGAGAAATTTGGTGACGTTGACAGAGTCTCGAGGAACTCTGGTATTTCGCGAACGTGCAAAATGCTACGGAATTGTCTTTCACACGAAGACAAAAAAATTCAGTAGAAATAACCGAACCATTGGGTAATCGTGTCGTGTCCTCACCTTCGAATTTCTAGATCCTTTTCGCATTAGTATAACAATTCCTTGGAATTAGAAATGTGGAGTGCATTCATCATGCAAGGACGACTCATGATGCACTTTCATACAGTGGTGGGGTAATTTTTACCGAAAATTTCAGATCGTGTAGTGAGAAATTGATTTCTGAGGAAGGGAGACAGCTTGATGAGCCTCTCGGCAATCGGTTTTTCGTAGGCGTTGGCATCCAGGGGATGAAGGAGAGAGTCGGTGAAAATGGAATGAGGGATTCCAACACACTCGACTCCTCTGAAAATTTTCCATCAAGAATGTCTCATTCGTCATGCAATAGTATGTGGTATTTTCGTATAGATAAATTCAATCGGTCGTGATTTGCATTGAGAACTTGTCTTTGATGACTATTTTTAATTTGTCGTGCAGCAATTTCAAAAATTGATAGGTAGTCGTAAGGTTTTCTCAGGAAATATTGCATGGAGAGGAAAATTCTGAAAAAATTACGGAAAAGTTAGGCATTTTTTCCCTGAACGTTTCATACTTTTTCTGGAACTCTCTGGACGTTTTTCTGAAAATTCACTGAGAAAGTGCGTAACTGTTCCATAATTTTTCTCTGCGTATGAGGAATGGAAATATAATTTTATGTAATCCAAAAGCCACATGATCCAACATCTGTCATTGTGAATAATTTCAAAGGTCAAATTTTACAATTACAGAGAATTTAATTAATTTGACCCAATTTTCGACACGAGTTAAAGTACTCTACGTTGCGAGAAAACCCCATAAACCGTTAAATTGCCCGTTATTGACTATGAATTTTCATGATTTTTCTAACTGTACAGAAACTTTATTTTTTCAACCGTCTCATGCTCCCAATCTTCTTAAACAATAGTTTACTATTATCGATGATGAATGTGTGTGAATGCATAGTTATTCATTGATTGCACCCTGCCTCGACTATTGAAACAAAGTGCACCAAATTAACTCTCATTCATCGTTCAAATTCACGAAACCAAAATAAACTCACACCAAATTCGAGACTCTCAATATATGCACGATGTCACAGCAAGCAAGCACCTGGGCGTAAAATAATCACTCGGATTAATTGCTAGAATTCCTCACATATACATATACATGTATATATATATATGGCCTGCAGCAGAGCAAATTATTTCTCAATATATTGTTGTAATGTTTTCTTCCACTTCTGCCACCAATTCATCGATAAATTAACTTCTCTCTTCACAAGTGTTCAATGTGATTGTTGGTATCGAAAATTAATCTATTACTCATCAATACTAATTCAACAATTTGATTGAACCAAGGTCCCGTTCCAGCCTTTCGTCACTATTCATTATTCACCGTTCCATGTATCAGGCGTCGTAGGTTGACAGGCTGAGCAGAAATTTTCTCATTACGTGCTAACGACGTTTTTCCCCTCTGACTGTTTTGGTTTCTTTCTCTTTTTGGTCATTAACTCTTTCCCGTCCATTTCCTTCGAAGCGTTTTATTTTTCACCGGCTGTTTAACAAAATAGTGCTCAAACAAATTTGCACGGGAAAAAAAAATTGACAAAAGTGGGGACGGTAAAATGGCAAGAGAGAAAGAAAATGCACATAAAAAGCTTTGATGACAGCAACGTGTTTCCGGATAACGCGCGATGGTGAGCAAAATTGAGAGACATGCGAAAGAAAAAAGGATGGACAAAATCTCGCTGAATTCTGGTACATCAGGAGAGGTGCATTAAAAAAAATGTGGAAAAAGAAAAGTGGCAAGAAAAATTAAGGGCTTTTATTCACAGTCCATGGAATTCGTTTCAGTTACCACCCTTATTCTCGCGCCAGTGAACTACACTACTATTTAAGGGATTTCTCAGGAAACACGGGAAAAATGGTTGAGAGGGTGGGGGGAGAAAGAATACTAAGCTTTTATGGAGCTTATTTCTAGTTAACCCAATCCGTTTTAAAAGCTACTTCAATTAAATTCACTTGTAAATCTCATGACTGCGGAAGAGAAATTTCACTGGGAAGATACATCACTGAGTTTTGGAGATTCTCCAACTATCAAATAAACGTTATGAGGTTTCTTTGAGAATGTGGTTGTTTATAACGATATTTACTCACAACTGAGCTACTGAGAACTGTGGGAATTCTCTCCAAGTTTGCCTCAACACCTTTCCAAAGTTTTGAAAACATTGTCTAACGGACGTTCCCTATAATTTTATTCCACGGATCACATAAGCCTAAGAACAATCTGATGTCTACAAGAATAGTTGAATTATCGTTTCGCACGACACTTCCAACATTGAGAGACAAAAACATAACCTAATGAAAAAGAGCACTCTCCCACAAGACAGTCTATCTCCACTCCCTAAACGAATTCTTAAGTGACTACTCGCTCCACCAGGATTGATGACCATATAATTTTCGGTGATCATCTAGATAAAGATGAGCTAAACTCGTCTCCTCGAGCTTTTGTAATTATTAATCTCACTCGACACCTTGATTTTTTTCAGATGCACAACGACGAGACATCATCAAAAGATTGACGAGCTGAAAGATTCCCTCATCGCCCAATAAATCTTCATCTTCCGGGGCATTATCACATTCAAGTACAGAAACTTTGGTTTCCGTGTTGTTCTACCAAACTCAGCTTCAAGTGTTAGCCGTCAACTCATGAATTCGACTCTCATCACCATTATAATTCAAGTATGACGATGGATCGAACCCCTCAAAGAGGAAATTAGCGATAAACTTTGAGGGATAACATTTCTCCCCATCAACTTCTTTCCACCCCGACATGAATTTCAATGTAATGCAGATAAATCGTATCGCTGTTTTTGTGATGGCACTCGTCAATGGTCAATTCAAAAACTAAAAAAAAAATCAATCTTTGAAGTTTTAAATAACTGCAGCAAAAAAAAGTGCTCTCAGTCGTTCCGTCGAAACAAACAAGCTCGTTTTAACGATTCGTTCAACATGTTGAATCAATGAAACTTTTGAATTCATTCCAAAAGAGAGCACAGTGAGCCAAATAACAAATTTCATTAATTCCTGTAATTTGTTTCACCTGTATGAATTGTAACATAAATAATGAGAATTTAACTTGCAAAGCATATAATGCTGTTAGTGGTGGTTGGAAAAGTTTCACTAATATAATTACATGAAACAATGGAGCTACTGTAAGTGACCAGAAGTAGAAAACTTTGGGGAAAAAAAAGCACTGAACCATGTCAAATGACATTGAACGAAAAAAAAACAACTTTCTAAAACTGATTGTAATTAGTTTTTAGTGGGAGGACAACTTGTTCATACGGAGTGAGTATTAATAGAATTGTATTATGCTGTACATAGCAACGCAATTAAGCCGTACCGTCCTGTGTCGTAGCTAAATATATGAATCAAATATTTGACGAAATTGAAATAGTTGACATGGTACATAGAGCAAAACACATGTTTGTCTACGTAAAGCGCTGATTGCAAGTTATTTAATGTAAGGTATGATGTAAGGACTGAAGCATCACACGGATATTGTCGTAGCAGTAGTCATAAATAATGAGTAAACTATAGTGACCAGCACTCCAATCAATTTTATAACATGGGCGGAGAGGGGACGAGCAGATCATTTACGTGGAATTATTGGATAATAGTGATCAATAATGGTTGTCACGTACGACTAACCGATAGGGAACTTTATGTGATAAAATATTTTCCTCTGGTCCAGGTTGAATGATCACCTGGATAGATAAGAGCAATGGCTAGTCCTTAGGTTCTAAATGGAAGAAAAGGGTCATCATTCGTGTCTTAGTACTGTCGGACAGGACTATCAATGAACATTCAATAATTTTCTTATCTTTCATTCCACATTTCGTTTCGTGTCCTTCATTTTTTTTTTCCATCATTTTGGGTGACTCTACTAATGTCCCCAAGGCATCTGGGTAAAGTATGTAACTTGGCCACCTTTCATTTGATTTCCGCGGTTCGGGTAATAAAATCTATCTATTTTTTTTGCTCGTTTATGTTGTTCATTTCTCTTCGGGATTCGCGCGAAATGAATTCGAAATTGGGTGAAGCCGTGCAATCAAATTTCGTTGGTAGATTACAGTGTTATCGATAGTATCGGAATTAACTAGCTTTATTTGAGGTAATATAATTCGAACGAATTTCATTGTCCGTTTAATTATGCTTTTAGGCCAATGATTTATGCCTGAATCACCGTGAACAACAGCAGATGACGAATGATTATAATAATGCAGATAGTTTCCCATGGATTATGATTTTAGTAAATTTGAAAAAACCGACACGATGAGGAGGATATATCAGTAAAACTATTTGTCATTGACACGGCCATTTATAAATAAGCTCGTCATTGATTGGTCTGATACTTAACAATCGGTGATGTTAGTGAAAAATGTGATAAATGCAAAAAAATCTAGGATTAACTGGTGTCGTGGTAATTCATTGCTTACATAATATCTTTTTTATCATTTCTATTAACGATGAATGAATTCTGAGAGTCAGCTAAAGGGGTGCGTCACTCTTTCCTTTGTACCTGTTGTATTTAGCTTGTGAATAGTTGACCTGAAAATTCATGGTTGCTCCAGGCTACGTTGAGCGTCCATTTAGCCCGCATCAACCACGAAAATGTAACTCACCAAAATTTCAACTAACTTGAGAACCGAAAATGAGTGTAAGTGACATTGCTGGAGTAATTTTCTATATTAAAATATAATTTTCATTTTTGTTATACCCAATTCACTATATTCTCTATAATGTAAATTTCAGCTGGAATAAAAATACTGTGTAGATATGATAATAATTGTTAATCATTCTCCGTTACAATAATGTTATTTTGGATTCTCCGCTATTGGAAATGGGTTATAGGAAATAATAATTCTACAAGTAATTTAAACTATTTTATTCTTTATTATTGAACTCAAATAATTATGCTCAGAATTATGCAGAAGAGAATAAGATTGACTTTTGTTCTTTATTTATTTCATGAAAAATCCAACATCCGCATACGGAGAGAAAAATTGTTTAACAATTACGTGTCTGTTCTGTAATCTGCCAGTCAAAACAATATTCAGTAAAAATTAGGGATCACTTTCCCACTATTTCAGTGAACTTTCTGGAAAAAAGTGGAATATTCAGTGAAAAAATTCTCAACTGTTTCGAATTATGGTAAAATTTGATAATTCCCATGTGACAACAAGTGTCCTATGAAAATTACAAAAACTACCCAACTCACTGTGCATTATTTACAGACCTGGACGTCTGGAGTTTTTACAATCAAAAATTTTGAATCGAATTACATGACAAAAGCCAGAAATACCCGAAGAGGACGAACACATTTTTATGGTGGTATCGGAAAATCCAGGGATGATTTTGATAGATAATGGAGAAACACTCCATCAATTTCCACCGACAAGGTGTGTGCCCTTCCGAAACACTTCATGCTTACATAATCAAGGCAACGTCAAGATACTTTAAGACTGGAGACTTTACGTTCAGGAAGAAAAAAACAACGTGAGAATAATAATGATTCGCCTTTTGAGCTCATTATAAATTCCAGGCCCATAAAAATTGGTGTCAGATGATTTACGAAATGAATAAAATTAACGAAAACAATAATCATTATCCTACTTAATCCTAATTAACATGAAAATACAATTCCAAGTTGATATTTTATCCCTAATACCCCATGGCCTGCCTGAATTGCTTGCTAATTTTTCTCCAAGGATTTTTTCCCTGTACGTGCTCCCCATAGAAAACTCATGGCCAATCGTTAACTCAAAATTCCTTGTTTATATCACTTCTCACCCACGTCCTGGTCAATTGGTTCATCATTTTGAACCTTCATAATGGAAGATTGATGTCCTATCTCCTTTGAAATACAATACAGGCCATCATCCATCCATTCCATCGTCTCGAAAAGCTCACTCAAAGCCACCGCGTGTGATGTACCACGATATGGCCTCGATAGGATTCCATCGATCCTACGTGAGCCAAATAAAAGTAAAACCTTTTTTTATTGTACAACGTTATTGTTCGTTTTTCAAATCCCTTCATGCTAGAACTTCATCACCCTCCATTCATGTAATTCTTTTTGTCCCGGGGAATGCTTTTCCTACTAAATCCTTCTCTGTTCCAGCAAGTCTACATATTCAGTAACTACCAACAGGATTAACCCCTTCTGCTCTCAGGGACTTTGCAAGGAGCCAGGTAAAGTCATATACAGGCAGATTCGTTTCTCCGGAAATGTTTGTTCTTCCTCTTTGAATCAATTGTGGGACTATTACAGTCTAATTTAGTAACTAATCTTAGTGCATGAGCACAGCTGATGTTTTCACGACTCCACATGAAGCGAAATATTCAGGACAAATTATCCAGAAATTCTGTAATTTGTCAGCGAGAGTAAAAATCCGGTAAAAAATACGAGGGATTTTAGTTAAACTATTTCTCTGTCTGTGAGAAAAAAAAAAGATTTTTCGAGCTCAGGATTGACATGTGGAAAAAAAAATTTTGTAGAAATTGTCGCATCGAACGTTCGGGACAAATTAACGCACCGTCGAACGCCTTTAAATAGAGAAAAATAAATAAAAAACATATGTAGTCCTTAAAACATATTATCCTTTAGTCCACCTCTCTCATGATCATAACCCCAAAGCCCCGATCTCAAATCCTCGTCGGCGACTCCCCCTTGGGAGACTATACCGCCAAGAATTCACGTTTAACTATCGGAGTTTGCCAAAACTTTGAGTCCACCCAGAATGTACATCTGTCCTGCGAATTCAGACAAGTTGAGTATTATAAATGAATTTATCCCTGTCAACTTGGAGAGTCAATAAATTCAGGAAACTCCAGTGGTACTGCCTGACCCCTGGCTACGAATAACAATTAATTTCTCTCTTACCTTGTACAATTTTTTCTACACTTGCACTTGGATTTTGTTACAGGGAAAAACGAAATACCGGAAACCCACGCGTTTATCGAAGATTGATGACTCACATGCCAAGACTCTCCCCCCAGGGCCTTAATTTGTTTGTGATGCGAAAAAATCGATGGTGATCAAAGAGACGGAAAGAGGGAGAAGTGACTGAAGTCAGGCTGAGAACATCAATGCAAATGATCAAAGCTATGCAAATTGAATGTACCCTCCACAACGAATGATTGACTTTGATATTAGTTGAGAATATACACTGAATAACGAAGTTGATGTATTATATTCTTATAAGTTTTGACTGTAGGCTGAACGCAAAATGTTTCCAGTGGACGATGGTGTTGAGTAGTGGTTATAGTCAATCTTTGGTGATACGTCGTGGCTCCGAGAACTGAAGACTCATTTAAAGCTGACAATTGCTCATAGAACTCCTTTAAAATTGGATTTGAAAATTTTTTAATTTGATTCGATTTGATTTGATATGTGATGTGATGTGAAAATTTGATTTGATTTGATTGTGATTTCCAGTACTCGCACTAGAACTTTGATAAAAAATTTCCCTCGCAAATGTGAAAGATCCTTCAAATGGATATCGCACCTTGAATGTTGGTTCCATAATACCTTTGTGCGCTGATTCAATGATCATTAGATAATTGGGGATGAAAAAAGCAGCCTCTACCCCTCATTTTGTAGTGCTGAATCACCTCCATAATGTGCCACAGGGGAAAACAAATGGCGGAGAAATTTTTTTTTATACAATTTTTTTGACCAACCCAATTTCATCCAACGTTTCCACCCCAAATTGGACATCGTCACCCACCATTTGGGTGATTTTAAGAAATCCTCAGGCACAAAGCTCTGAGGAATTAATGAGAAAAACAAGTCCTCTCCTGGACAGTCCACCTTTCTCTCTCATGTTTACAAACATTGAAATATTTATTTATAACAATTTCAGCTACGAAAATTGAGGTAATTGGGGAACGAATTGAGATGCCAAATGGGATCAAATTTTCGAAGAATTTTGTGTACTTTTCCATAATGTAGGAATTTACCAGAAGGGTAGAGTTACTTAAAATCGAGGTTTCGTGCTGTTGGATGATTTCTGTCAAAGTTGAGCCAAACTCAGGTAACATGAGATCAGCGACAGGCGTAAAATGCAAATCCAAAGGCAAAAATGATGGATTGAGGACGACGTTCATTCATATCATGTCCATCACAATTGTACAGCTCATCTTTCAAATGCAGACAATCCTCTCAAATGTTAAACCAACTCATGCAAACTGGTACCATCAAGAAAAGCTGTTTCCTGGTACATTCTTTCCTGAATTAGAAACTGAGAATGGCGCCCTTAGGATAGGCATTGCTTTGCAATTTCAGTGAGAACATCAACTAGGTAAAACTTGATCTGAGTAATAAAACGAATGCTCATTGAAGGGAATGGAATCTCGTGAAGAACATCTCCAGAGGAGTTCCGACTATAGATCCAATATATCGTTTTATCTTCCCCTAAAGCCACAGTATACCACCGGTATTACATTCTCCATTAAATTTTATGTATCAGCCATAAAAATTCCATTTATACCTTTGGTAATCCAATGAATCTTCGACATATTCACTGCTGATTGACATTTCCATTGGCGAATACAATATAAAACATGAATTATTTTGTAAGGGCCAGTTGGCAGAACCCTGCCAATTTATAAATAAATAAAATTGGCATAAGAACTATTCTGAGAGACACCAGCTTATGACACCTAAAAAAAACATAAAAAGTACATGTTGTGTCAGAATTATTATTATTCGAATTATTTCATTATAACATAATTCATATGTAATATACCATGATATAAATACATCACTTTATATAATAATGTAACTATTAATTTTTAATTATCTTCAATTTTTATTAGACCCAGAAAATTTAAAATGAAAGTAAAAAATATTCAGATGTTGTAACTGCTCTGAACGTGAAGGTGCTGACATACCGGAACATTCAGAGGTGAGCAGAGGGTGTCATATGTGGGAGTTTTTAAATGTGACAGACTTGATTACTAAAGGTAAAAGGTTTTTAGGGCACTTTTATGTGGGTGAGGGAGAATTATATTGGGAGGTCATACGTAGAAAGCTTATAGACATGAGAGAGTCTTTACGTGGAAGTAGTTTTCCATATGAGAGCCTCATGGATATGAAGGTATGTATGGAAGAATTTCGTTATGAAGGACTGGGGGGAAGGGAGGGAGGGGGAGGGGGGGTACATTTATACATAGAATTCATGCATGGGAGGTTCTATGCATGAATGGATTTCATGAAGGGGATTTTTATATCAGGATGGACTTATACGAGACGTCGTATACACGTGAGAGTTCTATTTACGGGACAGGGGGGGGGAAGGGGGTTATATGTGTGATCATTTATGCGAAGCTTTTTACATGGGGGATATACGTTTATTAAGACGGGATTCCAGGTGCATAAGGTGCAATTGTCATTCGTGAAGTTTATGTTTATGTAAAGGTTTCATGCTGCACTAATATATTCTCCATTCGTTTCAACAATTGTGTAAAAAAACGAAACGATTCCTGTTGCTCTATATTGTTGTTTGTGAATTGCTGTGAATTGACTGGTGGAGATTTTTTTAACAAATATTCGAATATTAGATAAAATATCAAATACATAGTTTAAATATATATGTAAGAGATGTATGACCAAAGGTGAATGATTCATCAAGTTGAAGGTGTCCAGCTGCTAGTGGTGCTACCGTACCCATTGAATAAAATTCTCCCGGGTTATGATTTCCCGCGCTCACTAGCACTCACCCGTACGGTGGCTCCCGCTGTCTGAAAACTCCCGAACGATTTTTCCTCGAAGCATTCCGGGCATCGTCAGCCGGCTCATGACCTACCTTATTGACAGCAGTGGTGTCTCGTAGTACCCGCGTAGGATCAAAACATCACGACAGCTCCAGTTGTCCTCCTGTTCCCACTAATCCCAAACAAACAACGCAAGTGCCAATTTCATCAGTATGTGAATTACGATTTGTATTTAAGGTAGCGATTATCGGATGGCTCCCAGTCGTTATTTTTCATTCATAAAAAGCTCAAAAATTTTTATTCAGAATCCGGAGGTAATTGAAGTGTCAAGAAGTCCCATGTCCCCAACAGAACCTCAACAGTGTTGAACGCCATTACGGATAATACACGATAAATTATAAATGTTGGGGATTTCCACTCTTAACAAGAGCCAGGAACGTCATCTGAGTCATTAGGGTCCGAGCTCTCACGTCGTCACATCATCACCAAAAAATAAATAGAAGAAAAACGATTATCAGTTGTAGCTTTCGTTGAGGGGCCCAGTCAGTCTGGCGATGTCAGGTGGAGAATAAAGTCGCCAAAGTGCAGACGACGGGGGACAGACCACAACAAAACGTTTGCATTGAATGCCAAAATAAGAAAAAAAAACAAGTGGAAGAGGAGAGGGAGAAGTCAGTGAGGGATCGCAAGAGCTTTATCTTTATTATGCGCCGTTGAGTGAATTGTCAAGTAAAATCAGAAATGGCTGCCAACGAACAACAGCAGAAGGTGAGTCTCCGCTATTCCAATGATTATTTTGTGGTAATTGCGTGTCAAAGAGGTGCATTCATTCGGTCAAAATATTGGATTAATACTGAGTGAGGTATGTGAATTTATAATTGGGTATAAACAGTGAATCTTTGCGGAGGAATTCGATTAAAGAGTGCGGCGGCTGCGGTGTGACGTCTGTTGTGTATGTGTAGGTATTCAAAACCTGAGAACACGGAACGAATGACATCAACCTTGAGATTGAAATATTTTACGAAAGTCAGTTTAGTGGAGATTTTATCGGGATTTTGATGGATTCGATAAGTTTGAGGGAAATTTATAGAAATATTCAGAACAAATTATCGGTTAATGGAGACGTGTTGCTGGTGCAAGGGGACATTCGATGTTGACAGTATTTACATTCCACAACTCCAGCTGTCACTTTGATCATTCTGTGTGTGAGAGCCCAGTCGATTCTTACCTCGTCATTAATATGCTATTTATTCGTTGTTCTTCGGAAAGATTTGAGGCGTTTCGTGGGCCAAATGGCAAGATTTTTCCAGGAAGTAATTAGAGTGCGGGGAGGAGTGTGAGGAAAAATATGAATATCATACAATCTGTCGCAATAGTCAGTCATCAAGTATTAGAGAAGGTTGTTTTAATGAAGTTTTCGGAACAGCAAATGGTGGAGGGCATTAAATGGTTTTCTTGTTAATTAGGAATATTCGCAAATGTTCCTTGAATTTTTTATCGACAATTTCAAAGCTTCAGAGGAAAATTGAACCAGATCTGATTATTATTCGTGTACATTTGCATGTCTGGACTTCGTTAAGCATGTGTGACCTTTAAATCGGAGGATTATTCGTGTTACTAATTGGAATGTTTTTTTACCAATCTTAGTGATAAACGCAGAACTTTTTCCAGTATTTAAGTATTCAGAGCAATAGACGAATGCGAGACAAAGATGGTCTATTGATTTTAGTATTTTATAAAAACTATCCTTTCAGTTTTTTTTTATTTCATTAGAAATATAATAAAAATTGCACTATCTCTCTCGATTTTTTATAACAACAATAACGCCTGCTAGTGCGATGATTTCTAGAAAATTTTCCTAATTAATATCTTCAATGGTAGAACTAGTTAATTGTCCCAAGGTACAGGGTGGGTCGTCAATTGCGATGTGAGTAGTTAGACAACAATCATGCATTTAATTTTTACGCAATCTTTTTTCTTCAATTATTGACCAACAAATGACCTGTCAAGACCGTTTAAATTGTGAAGCCTCGGTCTGTAGTTGAACAGATTTTTCACATATGAAATTGGTTATCATCGTTCGGACTCTCTTATTCATCGACATCTTTGGCGATAATATTATTAGATAACGAAAGTAGATTTTGGCTGGTGCATTACATCATTCACCCTCGGCTCGTGGTGTACACCTCCCACAAGTGAAAAACCACTTTTATGTACTTATCACGAAACACACTATTTCACGCATAAAATCCATCAGTGACGTAGTTGAGTGATTTATCAATTCGTTATCTCATGGCTGACCGTAAATTATCCTTAAGCATCTATGTATTGGTCCAGTTACTCTGCTACGGAAATAATCTCGTAGACCCATCTGGGAGTGTTTTCCTTCATCTTGACTAATTTTTATTTTTACTTCCAAAGAACAATGGAATTGAAACATGGGGCAGCTTTTGTTTAACTTAACTCAGGGTTACACTATGGTTAAAGATAAGGAAAGTCCACATGTTTAACTGGAGTTAATTTACCAGCAACTAAAAATTCTCTAAATCGATTATTCAATAATTGATATATTTTTTTACACAAAGATTGTCAATACAATTGTGAGCGACAATTGTTATCGACAATAACACTGTGAGAGTAGTATCTGCTTCTGTGATGACTCAGGGCAGATATTGAAGGAGTGAAAAATGATTGAATGAAGAACAAGCGATGTCTCAGGATATTTTTCTTTTGAACTTTTCCAGAGTTTCATTTAATTGCTCCATTTGTTTCTAAATTCTTTCTCCATTCCAAAAGTGTCAATAGATAATAAAGGAAAAGGAGAAAAAAATTGTCGACGACTGTACCTTTGATACAGCTGTCAGTATACGTAGATACGTTGATGATCTTATCCATCTGTCCCGCATTTCTCAGAACTGGGTTGCATTGCCTCGAGTTTTCAACAAATTTTTTGTGTACCTCCGAAATTTTTGGCGATTCCCTGAATGCCGTCATATTTTTAAAAATTCCCAGACTCCGTCGGACGTTCAAAAAATTCGTTGAATTTCTTTAAGTAGAGTATTTATAATATTTATAATCCTTCCCACCTCTCTCCCTTTGGAAATAACAATTCTTTGTAGACACTTTAATAGAAAGAGTCAAATTTTTTCGATCAGCCAATTCGTACCAGTTAATTAGTTCAAACGAGGCCTTTCTCCACAGTGATCAATCTAAAATTAATACAATACATAAAATTTTTAATTTTCTTCTGAATGAAAAACGCGAAAGTTCACTTATCATCCTTCACTACATCGTTGCATCAATTATCGATATTGAATAGATTACTGAATGTTAACATTTTTAATTGCTCAGGAGGACAGGGAGGCCGGCGAGCCAGCTCATCATGCTCGTCGTCCAATGAACGCTTTTTTGATATTTTGCAAACGTCATCGAGCTTGCGTGCGTACGCACTTTCCAAATCTTGAAAATCGTGCAGTCACTAGGGTCCTTGGCGAGTGGTGGGCAACACTCCGCCCCGATCAAAAACAGGCATACATTATTCTAGCTCAACAAGTAAGAATATTCAATTCGTCCCGATAGTTAGCCCTTTCAATTTGCCATTAATTTATCGATTTACAGTATAAAGATGCATTTCTGCATGCAAATCCGGACTTCAAGTGGTATAAATTACCAGCACCACCTCTGAGGACATTGTCAACACGACCAACAAATAAAAAGCAGGAAAGTGGGGGATTTGATCAGACTTCCGAAACAGCAGCCTCACATTTGGAATCATCAAACTCAAAGATTGGTAATAATGTCATTCAACCCGGTAAATTGGCCGATGAATCTCAGCTTGGTGGCCTCAGTTTTCTCTGCACACCTCAAAAAAATCATCACACCAACAATCAGGCCATCATTGATGGAAATACACTTGGAAATTTCTCGGAGGAAAAGTCTTCTGTACCAAAACCGCCGAAAAAACGTTACACTGAGCTACCTATAGACTTGGAACAAAAACGAGACTGCAAAGCTGATCTTTTCAGCGAATGTGAGGTTCCTACCGAGTCCAATAATAACGAAGAGTACCGGTTCAATGAGGAGGTGAATAAAAATGAGAGCACATTCATTGATGGAAGTGAGGTGATTACTGATGAAGCCAGTTATAGAGGAGAGAGGAGCTGTAAGGGAGTTAGGTACCAAAAATTTCTTGCCGAACAACAGAGAACACTTGTGCCCATGACCCAAGGAAAACGAAAGAGGTTTGATGCTAGTGAGAAACTAGGAAACGAACGGAGAAATTCTATATCGTCCAATGTGAGCGAAAAGACTGATTCTTTAAGTAGCGAGGGGGGCAATAGTACACGCAGCGATTCGGAGCATCTTGTTGATAGGTTTGTTATTCTTTTTAATCATTTACATTGAAACGTATTGTTCTTCATTAACGGATCACTCTTATTTATCTGCTATCAGTGATGATAAGGAAAGCGGAAACGTGTGTGAAAAAAACTGATTAGCATCCCTTATTTGATTAAAAAAATAAACCAATAGCTTATTATTTGTTATGAATGATTATTGTTGGTGACATTAACAATGCATGAATGTAAAAAATTCAATAACTCATGAAAATTGGATAAATTAAGTTGAATATCCGGAATATTATCTCATTAAATTTTTATTCATTTCACTCAATGTTTTCCTGGTACAGTGCTGAAGGCCGAGTTGAAGCATCTAAGCCTGAGGATACTGAGACTGAAGGAGCTGAACCCGATCAAGAATATGTACCATGGAATGCCCGAAAACGTTTCAAGGCAGAGTAAGTTTCAACCGATGTCAATTTAAAGCAAAATTACATGATCATTCGTTTTTGCAGGGATTTTAATCTAGAGAAAAAAATTCAAGCATTGCCATCATTGAGTTGGGAGGAATTTCAGGAGAAAAAGAAACAGCAGCGCACTAAAAAAAAGAAATTTCATCAGAAAATGCATGTGAATTCGGCGAAACGTGGCCATACAAGTCAAAAAGATGACCAATTACATCACCTGAATGATTCTCATGAGGAAACGGAGAAGGCCTTGCTGGTTGGCAGCCAGAAACGAAAAGCTAGAAAGCAAAGTATCACTCGCAATGCGTCTGCTACTGTTTCTAAGGATTCGAGTAATAAAGAGGCAGGAAAACGTGAGTATGATCTTTGTGGTCAATTTATTATTGCACTTAAGAACCACCAATAGATATTCCAAGAAAAAGAGAACATTTTATCGTGAGTATACATCTCTCAGAAAAAAAATGGGGGGTGGCTGGCCTCTCATATGGACTCATTTTTTAAATTTTATTTATCGCAGAAATATTGCCTTTGAGGTTTTTTACATTTTTGTTCTCCTCCCGTTCTCTTATCACCTCAAGCGAAGCCAAATGACGTACATAAAGTTAACAGTCGGGATAAATGAAACTTTTGTACAATAAGGCTTTATAGGTTACAAAGCTATCGAATGTTTGCAAATTTTCTTTTATCGCGTATGAACTCGGTCAAAAAGGCTCTCCAACCATTTTTTTAAGTCACCCTTCAAACAATCCAGGAGATTTGTTCATTCCTTGTAAATAACAATTTTCGCAAAAACTATCAAAATTAAAAAATCAATAATTGAATTCAATTTAATCGAAGGAGACTCATAAGGCTTAATAATAACTGCATTTGAGAGAAAACGATTCAATTTTATCGATTCGCTGGTGCACGATCGGATAACATTTTTTTACGCGAATGTATATAAACAAGTTTTTGTTGAAAACCGCACTTTTGGAGTTTTCAGAGCATAACGGTATGTAAACGATTACAAGGCTTCGAGGCCATATCATTCGAGGGCAAAATTGAGAAATGTATACATTGGTAAAAATTTTATTGTCTACGGAAGAAAATGTTTTATTTTTTTTTTCTGGACAAACTGCTGATGACCTACTCAGTATTTAACACACGGAAATCAGTATTATATGATATCTTTTAAATTTGAACAGCTTGGTCACCGGATTTGGAGGCGCTGGCATGCCTCGCTGAAGTTGCTGCCAAGCGGACGAAACTTACCAAGTAAATTTGTATCTTTTTTCTATGAATCACCGATTATCGAGTCTGTTATCAGCAATGAATTCGTAGAACCAATTGCATCAGCATGTTACAGACAAAATATTATTCTTACAGCCATCTTCTATATTTCTACGAAGAGTTTTACTCTCATTTTTTATTTCATAACCGTCAATTTTTATTGGATGTTTAGAAGAAAAGAGAGAGAGAGAGAGAGATTTCATGCTAAGCGCAGGGATCTATTTCTCATCTGATTGTATGTTTGAATGACATTTTCAAGTATACACTTTCTCAATCATTTATTTATTAATATTACGACTTTTATGCGGAAAATATCTTATCAACCTTTGCTGTCTTATGGGGTTTAAGCGCAGGTATCTCGTCTGGAGCATTGAATGGCAAAAATTTCGTGGGGTTTTGGAAAACCAAAATCATTGTTTTATACATTTTTTACTTTAGATGAACTCATTTGTTATTGGTGAATGCTTCCAAGGGACTGATTAATTGTATCGGTGCTTCAAGATTTATTATAAAATATAAACGAAGCGAACAATGAATGTGTTGAGCGACTATGGATAATTTCAGTAGGAAGGTGGTAAAGACCGAGCAAGAGATGAGCCCAAATCGTCTGCAAGAAGAAAAGGTGCAGAGGAACTCAGAAAAATTTATTAAAATGCGGGAATTGGTTCTATGAATTAAAAAAAAATCTGGTCTTTCGTAGCAGTATGATAAGAATTTGGTCGATTGTGTTTGCCAATTCTAGGCAAAAATGTCAAGGTCAGAAGAGCAGGGAAACTCTTAATGGATTAATGCACAAATGGTGATAGTTTGGGGTGCTCTGGGCTTGCTGAATAGGTTAAACGACATTTTCTCAGGTCCTTTCAATATTTTTAAATTTCGAAAAAAGTTACTAAATTATTAATGTGATGTGATCATCTCCTGCTATACACTACCACTTTGCTACTACACATGGGCATTTTAGACTATAAACATGATTGAAAATCCAGCAGAATAATTTAATGAATTTTTATCTTTATTATTCGTAATTCTACGACGTTATTTTCATTAATTTTATTAGTCTACGATGAGTTATCGATATTTTGATACAATAAAGAAAATACTTAGCGAGAGTTTATGGTAAAGATGGTCTCGTGTAAATAGGTAGTAGCAGTATTAAACCAATGTCTTCTTACACTTTATAAATAAAAATCATAATGATAAGGGGAAAAAAATCAAAATGTATTGAGACGGATTGGTATAAAATCAGTAGTGAAGTAAAACGAAATTATGGACTTTACTTTGAAATCAGTTCAGTGAAGAAGAGTTTGCAAATTCGAATATTATTATTGGATGACGAGACATTCACCAAATGCATATTTCTCAGGTGAATCGAGTAATTTCGTTTTGCTTCTTGACAACCGATATATCTGCACACGTATGTACATTGACTCAATGTGACTTATATAGTACGAAAAAAAAGATGTTTAATAGAAATCCACAAATATATTATATAGAGACATATAATACGTTGCATGTAAGTACGATGAATATTAATAAGTTGAGAGAGGAACATATTCGAACCTATATTTATATTATTTATATCGACGTATTTCTCCGAATTTATGATGACCTACTGAGTCTACTGAGAACGAAAATGTTTTTTTTTATGCAAAAGTATTTAATGGTTAATTGACTGGGACGAAAATTTAAAAGATTTGTCTGTGATTTTGGCTGAACGAATTTCTAATCTTTTATATTTTTCTATTGATGAGAAAATTTCTTTTTTTTTTTGTTTACGGTACTGCAAATAAAACAGATTGCTTGGGGATAGAAGATATACCTATGATTGTAGGTAATCAATACATATATGCGGAACTTTCAGGGCCTTAACTTACTTGAGAAAATTTTTATAATCATCCGTATTTCAAATGTGCCTTCAATATAAACAAACGTGCAAAGAACATACAAAATGACCAATTAATACTGTTCTTTCATGTTGATGTTTCAATTTCTCACAATTATCTTTGTGCTTTCTATGAAAATATTTACAGTGGAGGAAACATTATTCTATTTATGTTAACTTGTTTTTATTTTGTTATTGTAAATCGTTATTCTGCCGTATAAGAGGGCCCGGTGCCCATGACCTAATACTGACCAGATATTTACTGATGGATTAATGGAGAAATAAATGAGAATGTAAGTCAAATATATAAATCATTCATGATTGTAATGCACAAGGTAGTGATGACGTGATAAAATGATTTAAGTAATTTTTCATTTTGAGATTATACCGGCTATCACTGAGCTCAGGCAAAATTGTAACTAGACTTTTGATTGGGAGAATTCCCGGAATTGTGAAAAAGCTCGTTCAATATTTTCTTCTAGAAACAAAGATTTATGAAGACAATCGTGAATTTAATAGTTTTTATGTTTTACTCAACTCATTTTAGCACATTACTACCAAAACTATATGTGTAACTGGCTTTAATGTAATTTCCACGAGTTACTTGAGAATATAGACGTATGTATATAGGGAGAAAAACTATGTAACATATTGTATTTAAAGGCGTGATAATACGTAATAAAGATAGCATATTTTGATGTAAATGGAGTTAAGGCTCTTTGTTTTATTCAAATTCTGGAGTGTACGTTACGAAAACCAATCACCTATTCGCTAACTTCATACGAATCACTATCTCCAAGAACAGTTCCGGACTACTAGTGTTCAGTTACCGACTCAACTGATGGACAGATACCCCTGAACTTGCATGTGGCGCCCTCCCTTTTCTGGGGTGAGGTACTGAAATGCTGTTCGCCTTTAATCTACTCCCGAGAACCGAATCTCTACTTTAGTCCATTCTCTTTGGTTCAGGCAGAATCAGATGCTCTGTTCCAGTAATCAAACCACTTCAGACACATGTCAACGAAAAGCAATAACAAAGCGTCACATCTCGGGTGTCATCCCATAAGATAGCATTAAAAATCGGAGATTTCCGGGTGACTATTAACGTTTTCCTGGTCCTTATTATCTGGAAGTGATATATTCTGAAAATATTTACGCCGTTTTGCGTGAGAAACCTTCAGAGGGAAGAAAATAAAGGAGAATTACAATGGGAATTATTTTCCTTGAACACATTGGAGGCACTCGTTTGTTCTCTTGTGCATCTTGCGATACTAATCTGACGAACAGAGGACAGTTAATCAGTACGAGATTCACAGGTGCCACTGGACGTGCTTTTTTGTTTAATAAAGTCGTTAATCTGAACTACAGGTTAGTTAGAGATTGCAATATTTTATTTGATATCAGATATCCTTATTGGAGGAGTTCTAATGATACCAGACACCTTGCAGGGTTCTTCTTCTCGCTAAATTCATTGCAATTGAATCTAACATGCACTATTCCAATAGAGAGATAATAAAATATCGATTTCAATCGATATAACCAAGAGGTTATACTCTTCATTCGTTAATTATGAATCACCTCAGGGGATGGTATCTGAAGATATTTTTTTTTATTTTTCTGAGTACAAAATAATTCATCGGACTTTAATTAACTAGTTCCATGATAAACTGTAGAGTTAACTCTGAGGAGATTCAAACAAAAATGCCTCAAATTATTTTCATGATCATAGAAGACGATGAAAAAAAGTGAAACGTCACAACCTAAATTGGCTGAATATAACATGAGTTTTTGAAAAAAACTAAATACAAAATGATCTGTTTGAAATAGGTTGCCCTAAAACAGAAATTAATATATTCTCTTCTTTCAGTGAAATTCAAGATCGCATAATGTTAACTGGCAGACATATGGTGCGCGATGTCAGCTGCAAAAACTGTGATGCTAAACTCGGTTGGGTCTACGAATATGCTACAGATGAAAACCAACGTTACAAAGAGGGTCGTGTTATTCTGGAACGAGCTCTGGTGACCGAGACGGATGGAATGGGAGAGAATATATAATTTTTGTTGATCAAGAAAATACCAAAAAATGTTTTTTTCATCCATTTTAAGATAAAGATAAATTTATTAACACATTAATAATAATTTCAATCATTCATTATTACGCAATACATGTTGATTAATCATGTGATTTTTGTTTAGCACTATTAACCATGTTTTTTAAGGTTTATGGAAAATAAAGAGTGACGTTTAAGACTGACTATTCAATTTTTTCCTGTCGTGAATTTCCTGTTGAATTTTTCTGTGAAAAACTGGAAAGTCTTAGTTTTAAATCTCCGCGCCACAGATATCATTTGTCGCCCAATGAGAACTTGCTCCATTGTAAACGCGCTCCGCGAATGGACTGCAGTACGTTACACACATGCATATGACACATACCTCGTCGGTACGCATTCTCCCTGCCGAATATACCCGAACCAATCGCCCATTCCGCCCCTTCCCCAGGTCGCCGCCATAACCGAACACTCATCCACATCCGTAAACGAAACGTCTCTCTATGGCAGGCCCGCATTAGTGTGAGTTTCCCCGGCGAGGATCGACTGACTCGCGCGAGTGTCGATTGCCGTACAATCGGCGATATACCTGGTACAACAAGCATCGTCAAACTTGGCAGAAAGACCAAGATACAACCGAGTCAACAGCAGTGTTCACGCGAATAATAAAGAAGGAATAGATAGTACAATCAAAACAACAAGTGCGCATTTTTCTGATCAAAGTATTTACGCGTAAACGTTGTGATCCGTTGAAGCTGAACAATGTGTCTACCATTGCGAATGACTTAGTAAGACAATTCATCAACAAAAAGTGAATAACAACAGAGAATAATAATAAATATTGTACAATTACAGGTTGAAAATAGCTAGTAACAGAGCACGACAAAATGTCACAAAGAGAGTGCGCGAGTTTACAAATAAAAAAAAGAAGAGGTGAGGTGTGATTAATTTTCATGAGTATTTATCATATTACTTTATTCATTACACAGTTGTGTTTGGGTTTGGGGATTAAGAGGGAAGAGAGTGGAAGTGAGAGGCCGCGGGGGCGGAAAAATCGAGAGGTGTGTTCTAGCCTCCAACCACCTCCTCCTTTCTATCATTAGTGATTCGCTGTGTGCTGACAGTTTCGTTGATTCATTTATTTATAGTGATAGTGATTAATCACATTCCCGAATGAATAATAATAATAATATTTTTGCCTGCACTGTGATTTAATATTTAATCTTTGGTATCGGTGAGTGTAGGTGAAAGAGTGATTGAGTGTTTTGTGGTACATTTTCATTTTGTGGAAGATAATTGGAGAATTTGAAGAATGCCGGGTTTAATCGCAGTCAGTGAGTTCGTGGAGGAGACAAGGGAGGACTACAACTCGCCGACTACGTCCACGTTTGTGTCGCGAATGCCACAGTGCAGACAGACTATTACTGCACTTGAAGAGGTGAGTATTTTTGTAGTTTAAAAAATCATTTTGTTAAATGGTCAGGGGCGAAATTGTAGGCAGGGCAGGGCCTTGGAGAACAATTGAATATTGCGATGAATTGCAATGACCCCTCTCAGCTCCAATGGAATTTACAGATCAATCCAGTAGAGGGGCGATAGAAAAAAAGGTTGAGATAAGGCCAGAGCAAATAAATTTGCTGATTATTTTGCGAACATCTTCGAAACAAGATTAACCGAGGGGAATTATCGAGGAACATTTCTGTATAACGATTTGTACATAAATAAGGTCCCTCTGACTTTTTCCTTCAAAATCATTTCCGAGATGTTTGCAAAATAATATGGAGTGTATTCTTGGAATTATCCCCTTTTACAATTTTGTCCCATAATTATTACGTGAGGTGTTAAATGCGGTAACCCACCTCTTCGTGACCTGAAAGTTCTCTCAGTCGTGAAAAACGTAAATGAAAGAATAATTAACAATCATATTGAAGGGGAAACCAGAGAGAGAGATAAGAATTTATTTGTGGAAATATATTCGAGGAAGAGGTTTATCAAAATTCACCGAGGCATTTTTTTCTTTTCAAAGATAAAGTCATGACCTACAAAAAAATATGCTAATTTCTCTAAATCCACAAATGTGAGAGATATTTGTAGGATTGTATGTACGAAATACTTGGGCCCGGTTCCTGATACCACTCTCTGTCCTAATTATAAACCAAAATATCGATTTATCTTTTTCATTTGACAAGTTCTTTGGCAATTAAAGATTCCAAATGAAGGAATAATTTAGAATAATTTTGCAGCAAGAATTAAAATCTTCGTGGGACAATTCAGGGGCCAGAAAGAAAGCCCTAACCCTAGAAGTTCATATATATTTTCAATAACACATGTAGAGGAATGTGTTATGTTCATAATTATTTTCCTCTATCATGTTCCTACGGAATTACAAACTAGGGATGTCACGAACAGTAATTTGCTTAGTGACCTAAAAAATTCTCCAGCAATGAAAAATCCTAAACGAGAAAATAATTAAAGCGAAACAATGGAAATGTAAGAAAAGGACAACTAAGCTGTTCAAAGAAAATCATAAAACCAATTTTCTAATCAGTCTTCAAATCAAAGGCTTGATGAAAATTTATGAATTAAAATTATTACTTCGTAAATTACAGAACCCCTTATTCTCCATTTTTCTTTGTATACACCAGTTTCTGGAGTAGTGGAAAGACAATCAGCATAAAAGTTTGTGACCTGAAAAAATGCCATCTTCACGAAACACCCTGAATAAAAAAATCATTGAAAAAAAGACTAAAATGGGAACAACGCGAGAAGAAAAAAAAATACTCGGGGAACAGACCACGAATTTCTTAGGCAACATTAACAATCTGTTATCAGCTAAAAAATAGATGAATAATTTCTGGTTTGCTAATTATTTGGCCAAGGATATTTTAGATTTCCGAATATTTCCAGTTTATCTCAGTTTATGAATAAAAAATACTTATTATTCACAGTCTGATACTTTTTAAATATAATATTGAATGAATAATTGAAGTGGTTTATGCATAAATAAGGATCCCCTTAAAATATTCCTAAATGTGGCATAGCCTTGAGAAAATAGCCTACTAACGTTTGTTTCGCCTATTTTTTTAATGAAAGATTGATATGAAAATTAGTGAAAATGAATTTTTCATCTTAAAAAATTTCAATAGGCCATTTCTTATTTTTTTTTTTTTCAAATATAAAATTGATAATTGATGATTGATAAATTGATATTGATGAAAAATGATGCGTACGAACCCCTAGACAATCCTGTACTCGAAAGAGACGTTGTTTTTTAATCATCCTAACAATTACAAATATTTATTCCAAAAGAATTGAAAATTTCATGGCTCTCCTGCTTTTATAATCCCACTAAATATCGATGTGCGAGTGAGTTCAAAACGAGACCTGGAATATGCCCTTAACTTTCTTTTCCCTCCCCTCATTTCACCCCGTAGTTTTTTACTCATCATGGAAGTCGCACCAAATAACGAACCCCATCCACAGAGGACGTCTCATCATTCTTTTTATTTAATTTCTCTGTGGCTATCAAGCACCGGAAGTTGTTCTTTTTTCAACTGAAATAAGGCCTAATTCCACAGAACTTTAATCTTAATCCGCAGGGAATTTTCACCTTCATTTTTGTTCCATCAAGGGGTGGATCCATAAGCGCCAGCGGACAGGGGGAAGCGATGCACAGCTGTCCCTGAAAAATCGAAAACATGATGTCTGACGGCATTCGCCGCATCGTATTATAGATATGTACATATATTCCACCACCGAATAAGAAATCCAAGTTATTTATTTTTGAAGCGTGAGTAATCTCCGATGCGCCGTAAATTCATTGAATTTTTCGAAAACATGTTGAATTGCATGATATCGTTGTTCGTGTTTATTATTAATCAATTAAGAGAATGAATGTAAAAAAAGTTGACCTTGTCCGATCCCTATTCTTCTACTAGGTAGAAAATAAATCTAGCTAAATACATAACATGGTGAATTTGCCCTCAGCGAAATTTCCACATATTCTCCAACTTTTCATGGTGAAAAAAAAACTATTTTTGAAAATAGTCTACCATTTGTAGCATATTTCAAAGCTCTTTAAAACCCTCAACGAGTTTTAGAAAATGTTTTAATCAATTTTTCACTACAAAATTATATTTTTAATTGAAAATCCTTCTTAAAAAATCAACAGATAGACGGTTAGGAGAATTTTGAGGTTCTTTGAAGGATTAAAAATAGCTGGGTTACGTATATAACCGCCAGACAGGGGCGCTGCACAGAAAAATATATCACTTTTGATAGAAAAAGACGTTTGCGGGGACGAAATGGAGCTATAAATGATAAAATAGAGGAAAACCCAATAGATAGACAATTGCACCAGATAATAGACCGTACGGTACCAGTAGATAAACGGCTTTTTTTGACACATGGAATTTTTTTTAATGTCAGCATAGAAGCATTGTAATCGAGCAAATCGAAACTTTTGATTTATTGGTTTATGTCAACCTATTCTCATGCAAAAGCTTAATAATCATTCACACTTTCATTTTCTACAATCAACACAACATCGTACGCCTCTGCTCTAACTATTCACAGCACCACTGACATAAATTGGTGTTGATCACAACTATTTTTTTTTCTCATTGAAAACGTTAATTAATCGTAATAAATCCACCATTTTGTAGTTGTAAATTAGAGTGAAATTTCCTGAAAGCTGGTCGGATATTGCCTGACAGCTGCGTTACAACATAAAGTTAATAAGCTCTGCAGACTAAGAATGCTGAGGGTGCAGCAGGAAGGATTTATCTGTAAATTTTAGCCACTTGTTTCTTTGCAAAGAGGCTCGAGGAAAATACCCAATGAATTTTGCAGACTTAGACACTATAATCTCACGATTAGGAATTTAATTGAGGAAAAATAATTCTCGACGTTTGGAAACAACACCCGAACGTTTAAACTGACTTGGGGTTAGCACTCGAATAATGAAGAACCCAGTACTCGAACGACGTAGTTTTCGATTCTTTATACCATCAACTATCATAACAATAGACAGAAGTTAACAATTTTAAAGCGTAGAAGTGATAGAATGATTCGTTATTTATTATTGTCAACTGCTTGATAAGTTGTGTAGCCGTGCGGAAAGTATTAACCAACTGTCAGGTAATTTTTCGGAAACAGTCGCTTAACATTTTCCAAATTTGGCTGATTAGCTGGGTAATTTTTCCCAAACGGTCAACAGGATAATCATCAAAGGGTACGATAATTTCTACTGAATTTTTCTCGCCGTGTGGAAAATAATTTCATGCATTATTCGTGACTTTGTTACTCCATACGAGGAGCACTAACGATCGATACAAACCATCGCATCTTCAAGGGACGAGGAAGTTGCATGAAAGAGTCTACGGCGTCGACCTGTCTCCACCTTTGGGGAGTGTCCGGTTAAACTGGGTCACATTTTCCGTCCCACCTCAGCCATACCTAGAAAAACTCATGAAGATAAAAACAAATATCGTCTCGACATCTGTGATGTAACGAGTCTTAAAAGAAAGGAGTACGGAATTATGTTGCGTTTCGTTTCGTTTCATTTTAAATTACAGTACGTAACAATTGGCAGTATAAACGACCTACCAAGGCCGAAGACGCCTGAGGAATTCCGCGGAGCTGGGGGGGGGGGGACCGGAGGGCCCCTCCTATGATTTTAATCCAGGGACTCGGACACGCTTTTGAGCAGCTGTATCACCTGCGCCTTATGGGGAGTAACTTGAAGTCCCTGCTTGAATATTTTCTGCTTCCCTCTTCCGAGAGTTAAACTCGTTTGCCAGGGAGAGAGGGACTTTCGTGCTGAAGTACATTCCTGCAATTTTCTCATCATGACGCGGAAATATGAAGATAGCGGAATTTATATGGAAATTATGGGGTAGAAAGAAGGGGGAAGGTGTTGTGTGTAGACACTTTCCCTCGTATTTCATTCAGGGAAAATTGATTTTTCATTAATACCGGAAATCATTCGATTTCATTTGGGGAAACCATCGACTAGGTTAAGTCTATTTTGATTATTCGCCGGTGTTTGGGGAACATATCAGAATCTAATCCCTTGTTACCGTGTGCTGTATCTAAAACTAGAAGAAAAAACAATTGTGGATAAATTTCGAAATTGACTATCGATAGCATTGGTAGCAATAAAAACAATTAAAAAAAGCATAATTATGCTAAAAGTAACGCTTACGTGCCTTCTGTCAAATACACCTCAAACCTTTCTTGTTTATATTCCGTTTAGAAAAAATTAATTGTTAATATCGCACCAGTTATTTTGTTGTACACTCGAATATTTGCCCTTCGGTGTGAGTAGACGATCATCGAGTTTCTTATTTTCTCGATAAAATTAAAATTAAATTTCGTTGCAGTGGTAACGCACAAGGCTGATTCCTCATTGGTGAATATAATCACCATCTGTTCATATTCAGAGCGGGAAATTCAAATGAGACGAGCAGAACGTACAATATTTGCGGGGACATTCAGACGATTTCTTAGACCTAAATGCGTAATTTGTAGAAGACATCACATAACAATTTTTTAGTTTGACAGAACACGTCAATTGAACAATCTGATAGTTAACCACTTCCAAAAAATTCGTTTATAAGGTTTTGGCACATAATTACTGAAATGAATCGACAGTTAATAAACTCAAGAAAAATTCTGATATAATGAATTAGTCACTGCTTATGATTTAGAACAAGAATCACCTTTCTCCGATTCCAATAACGAATTCATCACTAACGCAGGCAATTAACTCCATAAAATGCCATTTCCTCGCAGTTAATTAGATCTTATCTTTTCCAAACACTTTTACTTTTTTTTTTTCATTCTCAGATTCCTCATTTCTCTCGCCATCAGCGTGTAAGGTCAGTATCTCCCTATCCGCACACGTTACGCATTCGTAACACTCAACAAGTGCGTATTTTTTTATATTAATTGAGAGAAAGCCCTGAAGAGTATCGCTATCCCGTAACAGAAAAAAAAAATGTTAATGACCAAGAATGAAGAAGATGGAAGACCGGTTCTGGAAAGGACAAACATAAGAGCTGGTGACCTTGCGACGGATTCCCTTATCCCCTCCCTTCTTCCTCCAGATGTACTTTTTAAATAATGAGTCATCCAGGTGATTTGATTCTACACCAGAGAGTGGAAAATAATAGGCGGGAAGAGGGATGATAAATCGTGTGAATGGAAAAACGGTAAAAATGTGGGGAAATGAGTGAAGACAGTTTCAATTTACAATTTAATCTGCAGATGGTGAATGATTGTGATTACATGTACATATACGCTCCCTCAGCATTTCCATGTAATCGCTACCATCTGCTCTCTAATTGACATTCACCGAGCAATTAAAATTGTGGAGGGTAAGAGACTGACTTTTTTTTGCGATAAGTCGAGATATAAAATCTTAGGATAATTGCTCAGTGGAAAGAATTGACAATGATTCTATTTTTATCGGGGATTTGTTTTTTTTTAGATGCCTTTGGCTCACTCAATTTTTTTTTTCGACCTGTCTTGGCCACCGATAGATAATCATCTGCCAACGGGCAAATGCATTAGCGCTTGAACTCTTACAATGTCACCGGATCAATTTGGATTAGACAAACGTCAGTTCGTATTTGGTGGTCAATACATCTGGGGATGGTACCATCGCAATTACGTTATTTTGTTTCTTTTTGAGAATTTATCAATCATTCTGATGCTAGGTGATTGTGGTGATTGGGGGATCTTATTGAGAAGTGGTGTCTGGTCGAAAATATCCTGAAGCTTATCTAGTTCATGCTTCAGTTGATTTTTTTCTTCTCCCAGTGAAGTGGAAGAACAAGTGTTATATTAAATTTCTGGTGATACAGTGGAGTTATTAGGAAAGACATGAAAGTATCAAGAGAACCGTTTTGCAGGGAAAATTCACTTCCCTGATATTGTATTCCAAATAGTTGCTCGTGACTTGAGTCGTTGGAATGTTAATTCAATAGTTAATAATTATGTGCTGTCAATATAGAATTTTTATTAACCAGGTGATTGTAACAAAGATCAATGTTTTTTGGGTAAAATATGAAGAGCTCTGATCTTTTTCAGTTGAACGATTGAAACCTACCGGATTACCCTGGTATAAAAAACGACATATCTGTTTCACAATACATCGACAGAGATCCGATCTTATCTAAAAATAGTGTAATAGGTCTTTCGTCAATTATCCGGCTGTATTTCCCGAAAACACTACCCAATTTATTTTAATTGTATGCTCAAAATTTTTTTCATCAAAGAGTTTAGGAGATAATTCTTGCGGTTAAATAGGTGAGGGAAGGATAAAATCAAAGGATAAATTGACCTGAACACCTTGAAATGTGGACAATGCCTGGATCAAAATGGGACGAAATAAAAAAAATAAGGGTCAGATATTCTGAAAGCCCAAATACGAGACAAGGGTGGCGTAAACAGAAAGGTCAAATGGTCATTCCTATTTGATTCGTTCAATACGTCTGATTAATTTCTCCATCTCCTCTTATTAATAACTGCTGGATAAAAAAGAAATTGATATTATAGCTGGATTTGCATTCGTCCAAATCCTCGTGAAGTTTCAATAAGTTATTAAATGTTCATAATTTAGCGTCCAATTTGCATTAGATAATCCACATTTTATCACATTTTCTTCTTTTTCAGACTTTGGATTTTGACAGGGAGGGATTGACAAAACTCAAGAAGGCGATCAAGGCTATACATAATTCAGGAAATGGTGAGTGTTGCATCTAACGAAAGATATACCCAGGATATAATAAATAGAATTATTTAGAATAGTAGTCCTTCGGAATTGGCGATGTTTTGAAGAACATCAATTATCGAAGAATTTTTTTTTACTCGTCAAACATGAAACCAGTTTTCTTTTGAGATTTTTCGTTTTTTTTTTCACACAAAGAATCTTCCAAAATTGTCAACTACCTTAAGAGGTCACACATCTAATTCACTATTTAACAAAGCAAATGATAGAACCAACTTTTATCTACTTTTCACTATTTGTGGAATTATACTCATCATTTACAACAGTGGTAGCATGTAAACTAGTATCGCGGTCTATAAAAAGCTATAAAGCAAAGTGCGACGCACCATCGAGTCAGAAACACCAGCAGCGTCAGACAGAATCGATTTCTCTGGCGCCCGCGTGTACGGCTGATGCCCGGAAGAGCTCGTACCATTTCCTTCTGAAGGACTAGCCTAACGTAACTGACATCAATGCCACTGGCTGTCAAAAGATTCTTTTCAAGCGACGAATTCATTCATTTCTCACCCTCTAATGAGTCTGCCTTTGTTCAAAGGATCTTTTTTTTTCCAATAAATGGAGTCTCAGTTGACTTTAATGGAAGTTACATAGATCTAGACTATCTTCTCCTTGGAGATCTTGATTAGATCCTTCATGATTTAAGGGAGGTGGTTGTGTAAGTGGTTATCGATCTTTTGTTTTTTTCAGCACACGTGGACAATGAAGTCTATCTGGGGAGAGCTCTGGAGAGACTCGGAGATGCTGCACTCAAGGAGCAGGAACCTGATATTGGCGCTGCATTTCTAAAGTTTGCGGTAGTCACTAAAGAACTGAGTGCACTCATGAAGACATTAGTAAGGAAATTAGCCTGTGTATAGAATAGATGTACGGGTGTACGTGCGCGATGCGCGTGTGTCGTCGAGCTCCGAAAAATTATCTATTCATAATTTTTCTACCATTATTAATATTGAAAAATCTATTTCCATTTAGACTTTTTTCAATGTCTCAGATAATATTTCAACAATGTCACTGAATGATAGTGTAATACAATTTACAATTCATAATTTATTTTATGAAATTGAAATGCCTTTTAAGGAAACCATACATCCTGTTCTCTTCACGAGCAGTAGAACACAATTCTTTACCACAATAAAAATAGATGATATCGTTGAATGTAGGTTTGAGCTGGAAGCGTAACAGATCTATCGACTAAGCCTATTACAATAAAAAATATAATCATTACTGCTAGAAAACGATTTTCTAAAAACAATTCTTTTTCCCATAAAATGTTTACAAAATTAATATGAGATTAGAAGTATTCAACAAGGAATTTACTCAGTCTTAAATTTGATTTGAATTTGTTTTTTAATTGACGAAATACAATAAATTGTGGATTAGCCGTAATAATTATTGCAAACTATTTTTTCTCGATTATATTCTATTATTAATATTCTCAATCTAGAACAATTGCTAACGTCAATGCCCAGACTTAACTCGCTCTGACTGTCATACGTTTTTCTCACCATATAACATATGCCCACTAACATCGCACTGATGCTCATTGATATTGCTTATTAGTCGTCCGACGAGAATTAATTCTATTGACATCGCCTTATTAATCCCTCTCCTATTACGTAATATCCTCAAATCGAATATGCGTCTTGTTGCTTCCATTGTCTGAAGAAAAAAAAATCCACTGGGTTTCTTTCTCTCCCTTTCTGTCCACGACATCCTGAATTTTCGTTTCAAAATAAGTGACAGTGGACGGTTGAAGTTGATGTTGCAAGGCTTCGATCCATTTCCACTGATATTCAATAGTCAATGTCTATCTTTGCCTCGCGAGAGGGAGGGAGAGAGAGACCCTACGACAAATAAAATGTTGAGACTTTATCGTATAGCTTTTATGCTCTGATCGTACACGTATGGCGACAGCAGTTTTTTGAGGGGGAATCATGCTTGAGAGCATTCCCAGAGGGGAAGAAGGACCATTCAAAACCACGTCCCATAAGCTAAATAGAACAGAGAGTTATGAGTCAGCATCAATTCTCACTGAGTAAAGAAAAAAAAGACAAAAAAGCGAAAAGAGAGAGACGAATAAAATTGTGAAATGCAGGATCTGTTATTCTTTGCTAGAGTTTGACAAAATTTGAAATGGATAGTTGAACAATTTTTCACGGTTCTCCGTTCGTTTTTGTTGATTGAATCGATACTTGTGTGCCATCAACTACAGTATATTATTTCATCAGACGATTTTACAGTATTATCCGACGAATGGGGCTTTATAATCCGAGGAGAAGGCGAGAATTTTAATCGCATTCGTTAGATAATCCTTCTAGCGTCAAACATAGAATACGTGACGTCATCGAGGCCGAAAATCGCGATTAAATCGAACAATGCAAGATTAGAATCACGGTATATTGAGCCTAGTGACATAAAGTATTATTCGACACCAACAAGACGCGGGAATGTTTCATACTTTTGGAGATTCTGTTATTAGAATTGAAAAATAGAAAATAGGAAAAACTTTGTAGACAGTTTATTGACAAAATTTTTTTCTTAGTCAAATATTCTTCTCACACTTTTATGAATCTTTATTCAGATGCAAAATATCAACAACATCGTCATGTTCCCCCTCGATTCGGTGTTGAAAGGAGACTTGAGAGGGGTGAAAGGGGACTTGAAGAGGCCATTCGAAAAAGCGTGGAAGGATTACGAGGCTAAGTACGCGAAAATAGAAAAGGAGAAGAAGCAACATGCAAAAGAAGCGGGTCTTATACGAACGGAAGTCACACCTGCTGAAATTGCAGACGAAATGGAGAAAGAGAGACGGTTGTTTCAATTACAAATGTGTGAGGTGTATTATCCTTTCAATTTGCGTGATCATAGGAATCAGTGTGAAGAACACTGATTTATGATTTGCATTAATTTACATTATTCTATTTGTGTAATACTTGTTTTCTCTTACAGTACCTCATAAAAGTTAATGAAATCAAAACGAAAAAAGGGATTGAGCTGCTGCAACATCTTGTCGAGTATTACCACGCACAAACTAAGTAAATATCTTTTGATTTATCAATTACGTTGTTGTGAAATACCCCATATGTACAGTAGATATCATTTTTCAACATAAAATTCATATAAATTCAGCAGTAGAATACAACAATTACCGTTTCCACTTAAAAAAAAATAAATTCTCAGCCTGAATGTTGTTCAGTAATTAGTAATGTGTTAAAATAACAAAAGGCTTCTCACAGTCAGGATAACGTCAACCGGGAACTTCATTTTTTTATCAAGTCATTCATTCGGGTGATAAATGCATCGTCATCGAATGTCAAAGTGTCAAATGTATCTCATGATACTGATTATGAGAGTAGAACGAGTGAGAGACGAAGTCCACAAGTAAATTAATTTTGACCCACCAAAATCTTAAGCGGAAATTTACCGAAAAAATGATTAATGACTAAAAATTTTCATTGCCTGGTTAGAACGATATCTACTTGTCTCTTCTTGGCCATGTCATTGAATATTGAAGAAGGAGTGCTGGAAATTACTGGAGTTCTCTCAGTGTAGATTCAACCGTTTCACGTGATATCCTGTTTTTGTTTTTTCTCAGCTACTTTCAAGATGGCTTGAAAACTATCGAACACTTCGGTTCCTATATAGTAGACCTCAGCATTAAGCTCCAGAAGATCCGCCAGACCCAAGATGAGGAACGTCGTCGACTCACAGAACTTCGCAGCCTCCTCCGAAGTTCGGGTTGTGACAAGGAGCTCACAACAAACGCCTCCGCTGGATATTCTCTCCATCAGCTCCAAGGGGACAAACAACACGGTGTTACTCGCTCCGGGCACTTGCTCAAAAAGAGCGAGGGAAAGATGCGTCGTGTGTGGCAGAAACGTCGTTGTGCTGTACAGGCTGAAGGTTACCTAGACATCTGTCATGCGGATGAAAACAAGCCACCCACTCGAGTCAATCTCCTCACCTGCCAAATAAAACTAGTCCCCGATGACAAGCGAGGCTTCGACCTCATCAGCTACAATCGAACTTATCATTTCCAAGCAGAAGATGAGACCGACCAACGAGCATGGATGTCAGTTTTAGTGAATTGCAAGGAGCGAGCCCTCCTGAGAGCTTTTGATGCCAGTGGAAAGGCTGACGCAGGTCAAGGGAATCCCACTCTCGTTGAACTACAACAGGCGGTTATCAGATGTGTCATGAGACTCTCAGGTAACGATCAGTGCTGTGACTGCTCGTCGCAAAATGACGCCACGTGGCTGTCAACGAATTTCGGAATAATTGTCTGCATCGAGTGCAGTGGGATTCACAGAGATCTTGGGGTTCACATCTCCAGGATACAATCATTAACCCTCGATAATGTTGGAACTGCGCAGTTATTATTAGCGAGATACATGACTAATCAATCTTTTAATGAAGTTATGGAAGCGACTCTTCATCATAATTTGAAACCATCTCCATCGTCCTCCATGGAGGAGAGATATGAATTCATTCGGGCTAAATATGTTGATAAACGATACGTCATGAATACTTGCGCAGATGAACGGGATCTACTATCGGATCTTGAGCATGCGGTCAATAATAGGGATCTTCAACAATTGCTACAGGTATTTGCTGAGAATGTGGACCTCGCAGCGCCCCTACCGACTTCTGAGGTGGGTGAAACAGCCCTGCATTTGGCTATTCTCAGGGAAATGGGGGGGAGTCTGCATCTAGTCGATTTTCTGGTACAAAATATGCAGAGTGGAGGGGTTGATAGAGCTACTGTAGACGGGGAAACTGCTCTGCATTTTGCCGCAAGGCATGACAGGGCTGAAGCGATGAAGCTACTATTGAGAGCTGGGGCTGATCCGACATTAAGGAATAAACAAGATAAAACACCGTCAGATATTGCACAAGAGTTGGGACATCTTGCATGTAAGGACTTGTTAAGTCACGCACTACAGAAACAAAAGACTCAGTTTGATAATGTCAATATTGACTGGAATTTATCCCATGACGAAGGATCCACCGATTTCTCGGACGACGAGACAATTATTGAGGATCGGAATGGATGCTTAACGCCAGAGAAAAAATCTCGTAGTAGACCTCCCTCCTACGCAGGAGGTGGTGGTTCTGGCCCTGGGGACTCGCCAATAACTTTGAGAAGCCGAAGTAGTACCTGTGATAGTCTCCAAAGTGGTTCTTCTCCGAATTCAGTGACAAGTAGACAACAAATGCCACCGCCCCCGCCACCTCAAGCGAGAAAGCCGATAATAGCGTCGAGTCCAATGGGACCACCAGACATGGTTTTAAATATTCACGGATCACTCAAAAAGAGGGTAGCACCACCTCCTCCACCTGGAACTGGCGGGGGTGGAATGCTCACCGCTCACTATGGAACTCTACCGACTTCTGTTAACTTAGCCACCTCATCACACAGTAGAACTACCAGTGAGCCTATTTTGGCTGGTCATTCTTTGCACAGTTTACCACATTCTTTGAATACCTTGAATAGTTTGCATCATAAGAGGTCACCTAGCAGCGACTCATCGACTGGGCATGGTAAGACTTTTAGTCATTGAAAGGCAAACAGACATTGAATTGTCTAAATATTTCGAACAAACTCAGGACAATAGTTTAATTATTTTTCTTCATAGTTAACGTCCAAATTTTATAATAGATAAATTGAACGTTTTTTAATTTCCATTTGTTCATTTCAGGCACGTTGGATAAATCAAATACATCAACTCTCCAAAGGCCACGAAATCCTCCTCCTCCGGCTCCCTCCATCGCATCATCATCGAGAATGAGTAATGGACGGAGCAGTGAATCCTTGAGTTCAATGTGTTCAGAACATGGGATTGGTAATCCCGTACCTCCCCCCAGAAAGGTAAGTTATTTTTAAGTCATAAGAGAGAAGATTCATGGTTGATAACTAGTCGCAAAGTGTTAAAATGGAACTAACAAATCAAGTTTTACATCCCTTTAATGATCTTAGAATTCTGACAATAGATAAGTTTATGGAAATATCTCCGGATTTTTCTTGATATTCCCTTAGCTTCTCTGCAATCTCTGTTGGCATAATTTTAGAATCATTGAGGATGTCATCTTGAATATGTTGCATTTTATCCTCTCTCTACAAAATACCCTTTCGTGGTGAAGGATTTGAGTTGGATATGAATTTGGGTGATACTTGGGGGACACTACAGGGAATTTTAATTTTTCATTTGTCTTTGAACTAACATCCAGTAGCATTGGATTATAATTTCTTTAGTCATTCACGTTTGACATGCTCGTATACATTTCACCTCATACTAACAACTAACATCTTCATTATCAATCATTATCAAAATTTCTACCAATGAAATAAAGGTCATAATGGAACCCCGAAATAAATAAATTAATTAATAAATGTACAAATTTCTTATCTAGGATTTCCACCTCTAATTTCATCGAGGAAATTATATTTTTCTCGGTTCGATAAAATTTTGAACAAAAAATAAAAAATGTCAATTTGAGATAAATTTTATCCTTTGTCATAAAAACGAATTTAGTAGTGAAGTGGTAGAGAAAAATGAGTTTAGTTTTTCAGAGATATTTTATAATTCCAGGAAGACAGTTTTTAAAGTTTTTTTTCTCGACCTGGGACTTAGATTCATAAATGTTTCTCAATAGTTCAACTAGGATCATGACTACGCAATCGCATTGCCATATGCAAAAATAGTAATAATGAAAAGAAGTAGTACAAAAAATTCAATAACCACATTGTTATAATTATGGAGTCATCAGGTTGTTATTGGGTTGAATACACAAAAGGCCCTATTGATGGAAAACCCAACAAACACGAATGCCTGAATCTCACATACTTTTGTGATATTCTACAGGTAATGAAAAAAAATATAAATAAATAGTATAACAACCGAAAAAATATTTTTTCTCATTTTGTCCAACGATTACTCGTTCTCCAGATGTCTCCGTAATTAACGGTTGATAATTTTTTGATGAAATTGAACCACTTTGCTACTCAAATAAATGCATGTTCTTTATCTATCACTTCTCTCTGTGAAAAATGTTATGCCCGGCTGATGGTTTTTGTCATTAACACCTGTTGGTACAGCGAAGGGAACGATCCAGATTAGAAAGCTACGCCGAGGAGCCCTCATCTTTGCTCCCCAATCTGAATCCGGTAAACATTTGGCACGCACAGTAGCATGCGACATTTGAAAATTAATACAAAAAATTAATAAATTGTGTTGTCAATCGCTATGAATGTAACTCGCACATTTTCAAGTGTCGTAAAGCTTAGCATGATCATTTGCATCTTCAAACAAACGCATCTCACCTGCATTCATGATAAGAGGCTTTTCATGCCAAATAAGCCAATAGCTAACTTCAATCTCTTGAAAGTTCATTTTCATTACGCCGTGTTGGGAAAGTAAAGTCTTGATGGCATGAGACAGAGCCATCCTCATCTGTACTCTTGGTACATAACAAGGGCGGCAAAAATTTTTTAATGACATGACTGCGAAAATCTATACCTCACGTAGTTCGTGCGAAATTTTACTTTACAACGTACCTCAAAGGCATAATAACACATTTCGTATTTCGTAACGTATTTTGTTTTCAAGTAATCAAACATCAGTTTGTGGATTAAAATTTGTTTTTTAAAAATGGAGAAAATAATTCCATCAGTTGAGGAAAAATAAAAAAATTTCTTTGTGTGCTTGTGGTTTTGGATAAAAAAATTTCATTAATGTACTTGTGTGCGAATGAAGTCTCTTTTGATGTGACCAAACAATGCAATCTTTTGTCAATGAAACGTCCATTGTGTGTAAACTGAAACCATAAAAATTATCAGCATGTGTCCATCATTTAATAGCTCCAGCGAAGGAAATATCCATTGCAATAGGCCGACAATTGTCTGTAAACTAATCTCATTCATTTCTACTTTCAATAAAGCCGACTTCATCGAGCTTGAATGGATTGCGTCGTTGTCGTGCACTTTACGACTGTGAAGCTGACAACGAGGACGAGCTTTCGTTTCGCGAGGGTGAAGTTATAATCGTTACCAACGAACAAACCGACGATGATAATTGGATGGAAGGAGTACTGGAACGTGCACCAGAGAGACGAGGAATGTTTCCAATAAGTTTTGTACATATGCTGCAGGATTAACACGCGGTTAGTCTCAACTCGTTAGCAACAATTTCTAATTCACCGAGTACTTTGAGTATGACCAGTCTCAACAAGTGTAACGATAATTAATCGGCAAATGCACACTTTAGTAATGAGAGGCATACAGAAATCAAGTGAATGGGTTAAATGAGATTAATAGAATACATTTATGGATGGTAATGCTTCAATTTTTATTCAACACGTCAATTTTCATTTCACTCCCCTGTTTAATTGGCATCAGTACTTTTCGATAATTGACCACATACATGTGATATTTCCGTAAATAATACCCCGAGAGTTGCAGAATTATCGTATAATTCTCTGTGAGTTCGTGACAAAAAAACGAACAAGTCAAGTGTTTATGTAAAAAACATCACGAGTAAAAACTTGACGATTTCGTTTGACCGCCAGGAACCTGTGGAGATATTGTTCGATTAATTTTTAAGCTCAAATGTTATTAATGGGGGAATTTTTGTATCCAAATTCCGGCTACAGGAATGGCAAAGTGAGAAAAATTTAATCTGACAGTTCTAACCAGGAGTTCACTTAGTCTCGTCATTCTGTTTTTCACAAATATAGTTAATATGAAAAATTACTAGATTTATCGAAAAAAATAACAATCAAGGGAATTTTATGTTGACTGTATAAAGTAATCATCACATTAGGATAATTCTTTTGATTGGAAATTGAATGGAGAATAGGTCCCCAATTCTATTCATCCTTCAATAAAAAAAAGTACCTCTAAAAAGTACTCATCCTAGAATAACTCAAAGCCATGTTGAACCTAGTGCGATTAAGACTTTCATCTTTAATTGAAATGCATGCAAATGTGGCGATAGAAATGTTCGAAGATGCTTAGCAAGTAAAGTGTCATTCAATGTCTTATCCTAGAGTATTTTTCGAGTAAACAACAATATTGTTGATGAAGAACAAAGTTATTAAATTAGATAGATCTATATTTCCTCGATCGTTGAGCGTGAAAAAAAATCTATTACGTATTATGCATGGCACGATAAGTATTACTAGAATATCCATCACAAGAAATATCAAAAACTGCGGGAGTATCAATTAACTTAAGTGATGAACATGCATGTGTCCATAATAATTTGCAAACAATTTTCCAAATATATTCAACAAAGAGAAAGTTATAAGTTTTCATTGTTTAACCCCTGTTGTTCATCACTTCAGCATAGAAATTGAAAACTAAAATAAAAAAGTCGATTTATTCAAAAAAAAAAATTGATTTTTCAATGTGACGCCATAATGTCTAGTTCTCAAACACAAAATATATATAAAAAAATAGTGGAATTAAAGAACACTTGACTATTTATTAGTAATTAGAAACTCGAATGAATGTAAGATGTCGCATCGTACAATTATTAAACTCAATTATTATACTGACTATAAATTTGACTAGTTTACGTGACACCAAAGAAAGGCAAAAAAAATTTTATCATCAAAGATGAGAGGTAAATGATACGAAACAATGATGAATTGAAATTCTCATCTCCAGCATGTAAATATATCTTTATACGTGTATATATACAAAATGTATATATTTTGAAATTGAAACGTAAAGGACTTAAAAATTGCATGAAAATGCAGTACAACTCAAATGAATCGATGAAAAATGATTGTAATTGGAACTGAAAAAATTCCTCGACTCTGAGAATAAATGACGAGGAGTAATTTTTACTGTAATTTGGCCTCTATGTATCAAATTTTGAAGCTAATTAATTGTGATTAGGCTATTATTTATTGATTCAATTCTATCAGCATGAAAAACATTCACGAATCACATCACAACTCGTGAGTCGGTACTTTTATTACTCATCATATGATTATTGTTGATTCACGAATTCAACGCCAACATTTGATGTCTTTTTATTGCTCTTAATAAATTAATATAAATTAATATATTCAATATTTGTATGTACTCGTAGTGTAGGTAGGACACAGAGAAAATCATCAATAAATGTTAAACGATAAACAAGTCATTATGATCGATACTTGGTATAAATGACGACTGGTGTAATTATTCAAGTATTTGTATAACATGCATAATAACGATTTCTGTAATATGGATGAAACATGATGTATCAAATGAAATGAATATTCTAAAAAAATCACTTATAAAAAAAAAACAGAAATAAACGTTGTTTAGGAAATAATTGTCTCGATTATTTTAATAGGATGAGCCAATTAAAAATCCTATCCTTATCTCAATTTAATTCTGGACGTTAATGGGGATAATGGTCGATGATCGAAATGAGAAATTCGATTTCTCTTTCCTGTTATTCAGACGTTCATCAATCAGACGTCTAAGAGCTAAAAAAGATTTTAATTAGCAAAAGATCCTGTGAATAAAATAACTGCTAACATTTAGTTGCGTATGAAAATGTTTTTATTGAAAAGTGGTTTTTGTTTACACACTACAACGTTAGTGTATTTCCTCTATGATTTTTTTTTTCATTTTTTTTTCTTCAACAGTACAAAAATTGCGTCTTTACAAGTTGTCCGGCTTAATAACTAAATACCCCAGTTAGCAATACCTGATCGCAAGAATAAGCCCATTTTTTCCACTTCACAGTAAAATGCCAATTAGATTTGAAACACAATCAATGAGTGTTTCTTTAAAAAACTAGATAAATTGTGATTGGATTTTCAAAATCAATCACAATTTTTTTTTTTATTCAGAGACTGCTATCTGGGTTACCTTTGGAGACACCCTCAACAACTAAACACTCAGTTACTTGAAGAAATGAGTGGATTGTCGATTAAAATAAGTCGGTGCACTCGTTAAAATGAATGAAATCAATACATACTAATATCCTAAGCATTTTCGATTACTCTTAATCATTCCATTGTTTTCTTTCTTCGTTCAATTAACGTAACAATAGCCGCCGAAGCATTTGAATTTTTCCCGAGGCATAATTGAATACTTCCTCGGGTGATTTAACTCAGTAGCAAAATGATCAAATGAATCAAGCAAAAAGGTTTTTGTTAATGCTGCAATTATTATCGTAACTTTTTTTTTTAATGGGTAAACGATATTCAAAACACTGACTGCCCGGTAGATTACCAGTAGTTAAACTTTTTGCTAACAAGTGACAATGGAAATAATTAGCTGATCCAAAAAAACTATCATAAAACATCACCTGAACTTTTTCATTTCCGAAATAATTGCATAATGACAAAAAAAATTCATATCTGTCTTGAACCATTTTACCCCTCTACTACTAAACTAGTTCATTGTCTATTGCTCAATTTCTTTAACTAGCCCTCTCTTGGCTGTCTTCTAAGTACAACCTTATTCGCCCGTTTCAACGAGAGTATCTCGTTGAATTTACTAGCGTAGTAAAATCATAACAGTATACAACGCCAAACACTACACATTCTATCAATATCTCTGAAATCATGAGCTTTAGACAAAGGAAAATTTTCGTGTCAACACCAAATTAAATTGTCTCCTTTGGGGTTCAGTTGCAGCACCCCCTATTAAGGGAATCCTCAGTTAAGTATCAGAACCAATAGAAGAATCTTCCGATCTATTTTCATGGACAGTTCAGAAGATTGTTCACCAAAATTGTAGTATATAAATGTATCATCACAATCGGCTTGCCACATCATTAATTATTCAGAAGTATTCGATAAGACATCACTTTATCCTGATATTTATGCCACAAATGTACAGGGTATGCTGCAAAAGACCTGTCGAAATATTGACAGAATGATTAGTAAATGTATTTCGCAATTATCTTCGTTCACCACACAATCAGCAATCTCCCTCTCTATCAATATCCAGCAATTTTCTACATCTTCCAATTTCATACATTAGATTATAATCTTGATAATCACGATTACAGGGTCAATAGTACACTCGAACTCTCACCGGGATCTCGAATACGTTTGTGGTGGTTTTTTTCTGTATTTAATCCATTATTGATTAATATTATTACCCCTAGACTAAAAACTATTATTATTAGTATTATTATTTCATTTTGGTGATAAGAGAGTATGGTATTAATTCAAGTCAACTGAAGGAACAGAAAGTTTTTAATAATTATAAAACATGATAAGAAAGAAGGAAAATATCGTTAACTTTTCATTATCTCACTCCTACAATTGAATGAGTTGAATCGACGCTGATGCATTAATCATTAATTCATCATTACTTAATTTGTCATTTGTCTTTTCCCTTTCAGATAATTAAAAAAAAAAAGTGCCTGTTCTCTCCTTTTGCTTAGTTTAGGTCCTGCCTTTATTCATCACTTTCGTTAAAATTTCTTTCAATCATTATAATAGATACGATACTGCGTTTCATCAGTTGGATTAATCATTACACAGAAAGAAATTCCTGGGCTCGCTCAAGAGCACAAGAACAGTCTTTATTTCATGGCTTGTCATTCACTATTTCTTCTCATTACGTGTTTGCCATTTTATAATTGCGTTTATATATCAATAAATACGTTTAAATGTCTCCTTAATTTCATCAATATTTATCAACGAAGTTGTGGACAACAGAGGATGAAACAACTCTCAAATTATTAGTGTTCGAGGAAATTGTTGACAGGGAGAATTTCTCAAATTTTCTTCGAAGGTAACGGTTATTTATCACTTCGCTATGATAATGCTGATGACTCTTTTTCGTCCTCAATATTATTCTGATTTTTTTTAAATGAATATCAATAAATTTCACTGGTATCGATTTTGTTGTTATTCACAATGAATCAATCGTAACTGAGTTTAATTAATTAAATAGAACTACAGGTGTTTGTAAAGAAAAATTAAGAAACGTATCATTTGACTAGCTTTTGATCATATTTCTCTTGGAGTTTAAAGGGTTTGACAAACATGTTGTTTCCAATTACATTTTGCTTAGTAATACATTTTCCAATTTTAAAACATCAAAAAATAATGTGAACTAATTACCGTTTTAACATTGTGAATAGTCTGCAGTACGTCGTACATTATTACTCATTTTTTTAAATCATAGGCGGATGGATTTAACAATGAAGTGGTGAAATGAATCAATTAAAATATAAAATTATGACTATTATACAGAAAAATTTTAGTCTGTTGACAATTATCAATATAATCTACAACCTCCAAGATCGTCTTGTGAACAACGAAAGAGATATATCGTCCTGACAATTTCTACCACTTCAATCTCAATTTTCATCCAGCAAATTTCTTTAAAAATTAAAAAGGAAAAATTAATTCAGGAATTCGCATTATTTAAATTATTTCATTAATCTTGGGTATTTAAAAATTGCCTTGACATAACTCTCCATCGAGCCAGCTTACGAGACACTCGAAATTAAAAGCAATCACCAAGTAGCCTTACATTGATTATTCGATCTAAATATAATAGAATAATGCGATAATCAGGCAATTAATCTAAATTACTACTAGTACTCCTTTTTTTTATTTTTTACCATTTTGTTCTATAATTAATACCTTTCTCTAATCATTATTATTTTGACAGGTTTATTTTTCCCTTCCGCAGTCTTCCAATTGTTTCATTCACGCGCCGTCAAGTAGTAATGGTCACTATTTCACATTTTTACGTCATAATAAAATCAATGAAGAGCCAGAAAATTTTCATTCATTAAAAACCTGTGATTCTCACAGATTTTCTCTCAACTTATTCAATTAACTAATCTTCACCGTATTTTTTGTCACTTTATTCCTACTCTCGACTATCGAGGCGCGCGAAATTGTCAGTCTTTCGTTATTTTTTATTTTTTCACTTTAATTAATTAACATTATTTAGTAAATTTATCTTGTTTTGTAGTAATTTTAAAAGTGTTGTTTCCTTTTTTGCACGAAAAAATATAGTACTAAGGTATATCGCAAAGCTAAGGGGAGTTCAATGGCTGTGACAACAGCCAATTTGAACATTATGATCATTACGCTTACGATTTGAAAGCCACAATATTCGATGTTATAAGCAATTACATTTGACATGACTTTATGCATTCATGCTCCTTGTCAATATACCTTCAAAAAACATGCAGATCATTTTCAATCATTATTGGAAAACCAAATAAAGTCAAGTACAAAGATAAATCTTGAGGTCATTTTCGAAATGACTGTAGTCTTAATTATCTTAGAGCTGTGAGGAGTAAAATGATTCAAGTCAAATACGAAGTCTCCAATTGCTAATTATGCATTCGTTTCGGTAATGTCGATATCGATTCGGATAATTCGAAGAGAGATACTTTATAAACGATTTTATCGCTCGTCAAAAAAAAGGCATCAACACAGTTAAGAGCATTTCCCATAAAAAAAGCTCTTGATATTGTTTTCTAAAATCATTCATCATCAAAATGAATCATTAGCTAGTTGATGTTCCTTATCTCTCGATAACAACGCATTCATCTCATAAATAAGCCACATTAAGCGGCAAAGTTGCGAATATTTCTAATGACTAATTCTTTCAACTATAAAAGAAACTCCTCGATAATATTTTTCAAAATTTCCTAGAGTACGATATTCATCATCAATCACTTCTTACATATGTAATATATCGACTTGAATCTTTTTACTATTTCCTCACATGTGTGACTGTTACAAATAAAACACAAACACAGACCATTTAGATGAAAATATCATGAGTTAGGTGCATCTCTCGAGGGATGCTTCGTACGATAAAGAATGAAATAAAATGAATGTGAATTTACATCTATTGAAATCTTAAACTTTAAGTCACGTAAGTGAGACTCCCAAAAATTCATCAGAACTTTTTTTATTCTTCATATATATATTTTAATCATTTATGCAAGTGGAGTCTCGCCAATGTATCTAATCAGACGGAATCGTTAAAAAATAAAAATCAGTCAAGTTAATTAAAAAAAAAGAGACATTACACGATTATTTTCCTTTTTATAATGCATATTGGTTTAAAATCAGAAGAATTCCATTTCCCGAAATGGATAACATAAAACAATATTGCAATTATCGCGCAGTAGTTAATTCATTTTTATTTTCCATCTCTTTTTATTTCTCACGGAGGAAAAAAATTCATTTTGTTCAATTCATTTTTCTTTCTCTTCTCTACCACACAACTAAATTCTATTAATAATATAATATATAATATTTTTTTTTCCATAAAGACATAGTAAATAGTCGAAGGAAAGAGTCTATCTTTCTAATAGCATTTGGCTTGCCAAATTGTCAGTTCATTAAATATGTTAGACAGTCACAATTGTTCCTGTTTTTTTCATTAAAATATCATTTACAAATTCATCCTCAGAGACAAAAAAAAAAATTACGCGGTGCGTTACTGCTTTTTTTTCTTTTTTTTGATTTTTTTATCAAGATTTTTTTTCTTTTCTCTATTTTCTTCTATATAGTCATTACGAATTTTTGTATTCTTGTATTGGTAGAGATATACATAAAAAGTAACCGGGATCAAAGGTACGAAATAAAATGTAAAAAAAACCGTTTAGGCCTCACCAAAGCCTCCTATGGCTTGCTCGGTCATCCGCAGACAGAGGGACTCGAGGCGTGAATTTATTTCTGGATCTGTTGTCTCCAATGGTGGGCTCGGCTGTCTCAGGAAGTGATCACGAGGGGCACTGTACGTACGTTGCAGGGTTTTTTGAAGTAACTGATGAAAAAATGAATTGATTAGTACCTCAAATAATTAAATTATTTAGGCTCGACACTCTGCGAGGTGAAAAACGTGTGGCAATTCTAACGTGAGATCAATATTTATCTTAGATATTTCTATAAACATGGTATCAACCGAATTTGATCGCATTCGACCCATTCGAAAAATTGTCTAATGAAAACCCAAACATCGATAGGATTGGGGGTATTATTTTCAAGGTAATGACCGTAAGGTGTGATGTTTAAATGGGGTATCTTGGGTTTCTTAAGAGAGCGTTATAATTGAAAATATTTTCCGATAATTTCTAAGGCTAGCACTGATTATTGAGACTACAGTAAATTTATAAAATACGAACGTGTTCCTCATTTCTTGAAATTGATTACTTACCTCGAGACTGTTCTCTTGCAGACTGGGTCGTTTTTCATTAGTGTGAATTGCTCGCAGATTACCCTGGTTCATTCCTTGATTATGATTGTTCTGTAAATATGGCGTAGAAATACTGTTCCTATGCGCGCTCACCATAAAGCTAGTATTCTGAGGATGATTATTGTGTAGATGTGATAAATTAAGACTTGGTTTCCTACTATGCGTTGAATTATGAGACTGGGCATTACCAAATCGTCTGCTGTTGTAGCCGTAATTAATATGTTGCCACCTATTGAAAGAGACAAACAAAAGATTCAGTATGCGAATTGCATATTGAATGACTTGATGCCCCTGATTATTTTTTCCACATTTGGGAAAACTTACTTGGGTGTTGGTCGTGGATTGCCCAATCGGCTGCGCCACTGCTGCACCTTCTCCTTCTGATTTGGCGTGAAACAATCATGTTGCAGCACCTTTTCCAAAATGTTAATACAACCACACAGTACACCATCATCCACACTTTCCAAAGCTAATCTGCTGCACACTACAATTACAAGAAAAAACAGAAAAATGAATAACCTCCAAAGACATCAATAAATTCATTAAAGAAAATCCATAACAATTAAAAGAATAATTACATTTTCCCAAAACTCTAGTGAATTGCCCTGGAATATCCTGCAAGGCATTCTCTTGGCTGGGTTTGAGCGGAGTAGCCAAAATGGTATTCAACTCATCCAGCGTAGAAACCAAAAGAGATGGAGCCTGTGAGAACGAGGTGGACTGACTGTTCTCCCTCGCTGGTTGAATGAGATCCTTTTCCAAATTAATCAACGTGTTGTAGCGCTGTTGAAGCTTAGCTATCGATAAAGCGAGTTTGTGTCTAGCGCCCTTGGTAACTCCCTGTTCAGCCAATTGATCCTCAGTGAGCTCCAACATCTCTTCATAACTCATTGTAACAAAAAGGTAACTGTACTTGTGAAGACGAAGGGTCTTCAGCCATGCAGGTACATCCCTCATTCCACTTGACAGAGTTCGACTTGTGGTATCATCTAGTCGCCCCTCACTGCCAGATGATGTGCAAGAGCTCTGAGGACTTAGTGGACCTAAGCCAATCAGACTTGAATTATCTCCTGAGACACTGAAGCTCCTTGGTTTGTGTCTTGTTGCACTACTCGTGTTATTCGTACGTTCTGCTATTTCTAAATGATGTGGTGGTGCTACAGGTGGGGTGAGACTGTTAGAGCGTCTGTGTCTTGCCATAGGCTGGTGAAATTGCATACTGAATCCATTCCCTGAGCTTCTGAAACAGTCAAAGTTGGTCTGTTTGCTCTGCTGAGGCTTGTTTGATAACCTCTGCCACGCTGGATCCCATCTTATGGGAGCGCTTGTGTACTCCTCGAGGCTGTGAACAGCCGGACTACAGCTGATTCTCTCTTGCAGATGTTTCATCAACTGTGAAAGAGATCGACGTTCCTGGTTTGTTATTGCTGGATGGATCAACGTGTAACTCAGAAGCTGTTGGGTTTGCTCGGTGTAGAGAGGAGTCTGGAGGGCGTGGGATAGGAGCTCTGGTATCACTACCAGGTAGACACGCTTGCATTCCACATTGCCGGGACGAAGAAGCGGCAAATGTGTTAACAATTGACTTATTGCAACATCCGTGGGCTCTGACAGCAAGGAATTGATAAAAGCTGAAAAATGGAGAAAAGAAGATTGATTGGAATCGTTCAAACCTGTCGATCAATAACAATTGATCTGGTGATTTTTTTTCCATAGAATACACTGTCAGTTGTCAGATGCTAAACCAATGATTGTCATGATGGAGATCTAGTGGTTTTAAATTTTTCTATAGAAAATTTTCCGATTTTAAAAAAGTCACATTTTTTCATTTGTCGTCAAGTCTTCCGCGAATAATGACCTCTATGCATCATACTCCTGGAGAAATCGGGTTATTTCCTATTTTTCGTTGGTCCAAACACTTTGTCAATAGATTACTGTGACTCACGATGACAGAGAAATTGTTTTTTTGTGAACCAGAAAAATTAAAGCTCCACATTTTGTTCAATTTTTGCCTGTCATTTTAATCGGCGGCATAAATAATTAAGAGATTCCAGTAGCTATTTCATTACTATTATACTTCATGCTAAAGTATAAAAATCCTCATGTCCAAATCATTCGACATTTTGCCGCTATACTAATCACCCTGAGAATATACCTGTCACCCTCAAGTATTGCTTACATGAACCCTCGATAATTCTCTATTTTCATGGCTTACCTGGATTATTAGCGTTGAGTTCTTGGGTATCAAGATCGGACACAGAGAGTAATGAATGCTGTACAGCCTGCGCCAAGAATCTCGCCTGAACGGCAGGTATCTCTCTCAGCAGTGCATAAAGCACAACAGTTTGTTCGCACTCATTCCACTGTGAAAACACCCGTGTCAATTCAGTGACTTGTTCACTGAATAGCGGACCTGGTGCCCACTTCATCTTTGAAATCACCTCTTCCTTTGCTATCAATGTCTCTCACCTATTCTTCAGCTCAATCTTATTCAAAAATGACCGTTGAAATCGATCAGCTTTGTCTCCTGAACATAAACAAACCAGATTAAATTATCAAACAGCTCCACTAACAATTCACCACACATTTAATACATAGACTGTCTCTTCGTCTCTCATAGCATGACAAACACCATAATTAAACAACTGATGAGACCACCTCACAAAAATGGGGAAAAAACAGACTGATGAAAAATAAAACAAGACGCCACGGAGCGAAAACGGAGCACCACCCAACGCACGCCAGGTCATTCGCCCCGTCTGTTTCTCGCAGACTCGAACCTTTCTCAACACTCACACTATTCCCGTCTCCGTGTATTTTCCGTTCAATCGCCATTGGTGGTTGACTCTGTTACCCCCTCCCCTCCCTACCACCCCCCCCCCCTCACCACCAACACACTGCTCTCACCCTTATCGGTCTTATTATCCACCTAAAATAATTTATTAAATTTCACCTAACCTCGAAAACCGTCTTTCTTCAAAAATAAAAACTCACACGCAAGAGAAGATGCCCCGATCCAAGAGATAAGAATTCCGATGAGGTCAAGTTTGTTTACCCCGCGCGATGGGTATATTTATAGTACAAGCCGCCTGCCATAATCCATTCCGGCGATACAGTGACGACAATTTAAAAAATCTTTGAATTTCAGTTGTTGAATATTTTTGAATTTCAACGGCGAAAATTATCATCAATTCTGTCTCTCCGTTTCGAAAATTTATTTGGAAATAAGACAAATTTTGGTGTATTTTTTTTTTTAACGAGGGGGAGGGGAGAAATTGAGAGAGAATTGGATACACTGAGCGGCGCCGTTTTACGTGTAGCGTCGCTCCTATCCCACTCACTGGTTTTCACGGTGCACTGGGGGGATGGAAGGGGGAAAGAGGCGTCGAGTATTACCACCACCACATATGCTACGTAAAATATTTGAGGAAATTTCAACGTTTTTCTTTACACTGAATTTTTTAGTAATTGAAATGTCAATCAATTGTTGGCCATTCAGAGGGTACGTTGGGCTCCTGACATTTTGATTTCCTTTGTTTTTCAGGGTTTTTCAACGTGAAGGGGACTGGAAGAGGTGCGGAAGGAATCAGCCATTGACTGCACATCACTTTTTGAATAATTCCATGATATCGCGTTGGTGTTTGGTGACTGATAAATTCGTGAATTATTGGAGCTTAATGAGGGTTAGATGTGAGGTTGTCGATGGTATTTACCCCTTGTTGGTTGATGATCGACGATGATTCACTCATGTAAACAAATTGTTAGCTATAGCACTGTAATGCACGTTCTATGCACCGTTAGAGCATTGTAACGTTGAATTTTGGTTCCTCTACTCCCTCGAGTATATGTGGAGATGTCTGGGTTGTTCCACCATGCGGTTCGGTGGGCCTACGTGATCACACTGTGCTCACTGGTTCAGTGCCTCCGCGGTGCTATAAATTTCTTGCCTTGATTCAACGGCATTGGGTAACTGTCACGGCTAGTGACCAATCGGCACAGCCTATAGACGGGAAGACTCATACAACTCATGTGTGTGGCAACCCTGTCATTGTATCACATACGAGGAATAATCCTGCGCAGTCGGAAATCAGACCGAATGAATATTATTTTTCACTTATGAAATTTCCATAGATGGAATTGTATTTGTTCACCAAGTGAACAGGCCCAGTGAATAGGACCAACTGTGAACATGTCTCATTTATTCGAAATGACAAGTTGTTCATGAAGTCCTCAGTCAAGGAATTGTTCATATTATATCTGTACAAATATATGAAATTAGTGAAGAAAATTTTGACTTCTTATTTCAACTACCTGGAGCAATCCCAGACTAGAGTTTCAGACCAGTTTTCGGTTTATCTTGATCTTAATTAATCGGTGATTGAAGATAAAGTATCACCGGAAAAACGCTTTTAAAAGCGATTGATCCCATGTTCTTATAGAATATTATCGATAAAAGTCTCCAGTTTATGAAGAAATGCTAATTTTCTGTGAAATTTGGTACTCAATCATTTGTACGATATTTAACTGGAAATTTTTAAAGTTTCCGTTTATCCAGGTGCATAAGCCTCAATGACATGAGGATAATTTCAACATTTTTCCTATATGGCCGACAGATCGATAATCTAGGCACAACGGTAGAATTGTCAAGAGAGGGTCATACAATGACAATAGTTAAATTAGCGACAGAATCAAGTTACCGACAGAGTTACTTCCAAAGGCCAGTAATTTGTTTATTCAAAATTCGTCGATCAACATCATCTCAATCTGCAGTTGGGAATGAACTTCAGATTGAACTGAAATGGTTGTAAATTTATGAATTTTTATAAATCATCGTGCAGTTGTAGAGTCCCTGTTTATAATACTTTTCTCGTTTCACTTTTAAAACATTCACCGGTTCATACTGTTCATGGGCAAGCATCCGGGCTTGCGTACTTCTCCAGAGATTATCCGGAAATCTTCAACCTCAAAATTTCGTAGCGGTGGCGCATGAACGACGATGGTGCACGTGACTGTCGGTAAAGCATTACCAAGGGTGAAAGTGCCTTACTGGGCTGGGGGCGTTTGGCTTTAGGAGAACAGGAGGCCCAAGAGCCCAGAAAAAAGGGACAAACGTAAGAATGAATTTTAGAATATTTAGAACAATCTCCAATTGCCTCACGAATCGAATGCCACGTACTCCATGTTGATGCCTTACCAACAGGCACATTCACCATCGTAGTTCATGCGCCACTGCTACGAAATTTTGCGGTAGAATGTGCTCCATAACCGCCACGAATCTCCCCTGTAATCTCTGAATCCTCCATAGCAAAAGAAAAGTTAGGCTATCTTATCTCACGTGTGCGTGTGCTTAAGTTGTGGAGCCACCATTACCGCGTAACCTTCGCCTCTCATTAGTTATACAACAAATTGGTCAAAAACTATTGAACAATACTTTTTTCAGTGCGAAACAATCCTGTGATAATCTCTTAGAATCCTAAACAATCGTTCGAAGCAGTTCAATAAAAATGACACCTGCTTAATCCAGTGAAATTTTAACAACAAAAAAGTTACGTGCACCCACGAGGTTTTGGATGGGGTTTCAGTACCCAGGTTTTAGTATTATCAATTCCCCATCAATTAATAGACTGAAAGAGCCAAACAACAATTAACAATGTTGCGTTACGGTGCACTCCTCACTCGAAAGTCTCCATTCACCACAAATATCGTCTTAAAAATAAAACTTCTCCCACGTGAGTTGTCAACACCAAAAAAACAAGTAATTTCCTCTGCGGCAATTCAACATACCCAGGAATTCAGCACATATCTCTCAAGACAATGTCCAGTTGCATCAAAAGACAGCGAAAACACTCCGAAAATAAAAATTCACAGTCTCCTCGACGAAAATCAACAATGGAGCACAGCCAAAGATGATGCAATTGAAAACACTGAATCCTGTGAACCCTCTGAGACACCGGATTCTTCATCGACACCAACGCATCATCATGTGCGGCTGAAGGACAGGTACAGCATTGCAGATGTTGAGAGGATGTATAAACATCCAAAGGCGAACATTCATGACATCTACCAAATTGTAGGAAACCAGCTTCAAAGGAAATGTCTGAACTACGAATTTAAAATGCGGCAAAAGCCCTCCAAGTGGACCTGTACAGTGAATGCTACCTGGCCAGAAGAGTTGTCCTTCTCTGCTACTGCAAACACCAAACTCCTGGCAGCTCATTCAGCTTCACTAAAGCTTCTGCATTACCTTGAAAACCAGAAGAAGCTCCACGATGGAAAACCGATCGTCTACAGTGCTGGGGATATAAAAGAAATGTCGAACAGGCCTGTAGCCTTGAAAATTTCAAGACGAGCTGGGGAGGAGGTCAACTTCATTATGGAAAAGTATGATCATGAGATTAGGGATCTTCTGGAAAACTTTGAAGCAGAAACTCACACAGAATCAGCATCTTCGAAACATTATGAGTCGTGTTTCCAGGCTGGGGCAATCATAGATCCAGTGGGCAAGTCCAATCCCTTAAACAGAGTACCAGAAAAAGTTGCAGATCGAAACAGAGTTCTTTTGGCTCGATATGAAGACAGAGTTTTCAATGGCCCACCCTCAGACCTTCCAATCGTGGATTATCGGGATAAAATCATTAATGAGATTGAAAATAATCAGGTATGAGGTTACGCTTTTATAAAATCACATTTTAATCTTTTAGTCCAATGATAATGTTAATTTTCACGTAAAAGGCTGTATCAAATCCTAATCTTTAAACATTTTCTGGTTGAAACTAAAATCAATTTTAATACCTAAATTGAGGAATGAAGTAGATTTACAATCAATTGCTTAAGACAAAAAACTTTTTGCTTGCAGGTAATGTTAATCAAAGGTGACACAGGTTGTGGCAAAACAACGCAAGTTCCTCAGTATATCATGGACCACTTTACCAAGAAATCGAAAGCAACAGATTGCAACATCCTAATTTCTCAGCCCCGAAGAATATCAGCAATCTCCCTCGCCGAACGTCTTGCAGATGAACGAAGAGAACAAGTTGGGGATGTTGTTGGATATCAAGTTCGCCTAAGCCAAGAACTTCCCAATACCCCAGCTGGAATTCTCTTCTGCACGACAGGAATTCTTCTACGAAAGCTTCAATTCAATCCAAAGCTCGAGGGCTGCTCCCACGTTATTGTGGACGAGGCTCACGAACGAACAATCAACACAGACATGTTACTGGTCCTCCTTAAACGTGCAATGGCCATCAACAAAGATCTGAAGGTAATCATCATGTCAGCTACAATAAACGCTGAATTATTCCAGAATTATTTCAATTGCAACGTCATTGAGGTCCCAGGAAGAACTTATCCTGTCGAATCTCATTACCTAGAAGACATTGATAGACTTGGATTACGCACTCAAAATACCTACAGTGGAATGCTGTTCGATGACAGAAGACCAGTGACCCCTGAGTTACTGCACGATGCGCCAGTTATTGATTTAGTCAAGATGGGAGAGTTAATTGTGTGGATAACAAAAAACAAGCCCCCAGGTGCTATTCTCTGTTTCCTTCCTGGCTGGGCTGAGATAACACAATTGCGAAAATACCTCGAAGAATTCAGTTTCTTATCGAAAAGGAAAAAGGATGTAATGATTATCCCCCTACATTCAAAGATGGCCCATTACGATCAGAGGAAAATTTTTGAAACACCTCCCCCAAACGTCCGAAAAATTGTACTCTCTACTGACATTGCTGAGACTGGGATTACGGTTACTGATGTCGTTTATGTCGTTGACTCCTGCACCCATAGACAAGTCCAGTGGCATGAGAAACGAGGAATATCGTCCATCAGCAATCAGTGGGCTTCCCAAGCAAATATCAGACAAAGAAAGGGAAGGGCTGGGAGGGTAAAACCTGGAGTCAGTTATCATTTTATCACGAGGGAAATGTACGAACATTTAGCCCCTTATCCAGTGCCAGAGATTAAACGCTCTTCTCTGGAAAAGACTGTGCTAGATGGAAAGACTTATAGCAGTAATGAAAAAGCATTGGAATTTTTCGGTAGCGTTCCAGAACCTCCAGCACCTGCGGTTATCGAACAGGCTGTGAGAGATCTTGTACACCTTGGAGCTTTAGATGATGACGAAAATTTAACGCCTTTGGGTAAACGCATTGCCTTCTTCACAGTCCATCCTAAATTGAGCAAGGCTTTGCTGTACTCTTCGATATTCAATTGTATATCTCCCATGCTCACGATATCAGCTGCAATGGCTGCAGAGGGTGATATTTTCACTGGAGTTTTGCAAAATAAGGAAGCTGTCAGGTTGATTAAGAAAAAATATCATCCAAGTAGCGATCATGCTAGTCTCGCTTGGCTTTATCAACAGTGGCTGTCTTATGCCAATCTTGGTAGATATGAAGTTCGTGATTTTTGTTTCAAATCGAGACTCTATCCAGAAAGAATGTACACATTGAACAAAGTTAGGGATTTGTATGGAGAACATTTGCTACATGCGAGACTCATAGATACACCTCATGATTTTCAAAATCTTAACGCTAAGACAAATGAGTATGCCGAGCTGGATGAGATGGTGAGAGGAGTTTTATTATCCGGGGTCGATCAGATAATTTACCAGAGAGATTTTGAGATCAGAAACGGGCAGATGAAGAAGGGAAGTTCAACTTTTGTGACGGAAAATGGAACGAGAGTCACTATCACACCGGATAGTGTGAATTTTAAGAGGAAAAAGTGGCCCAGTCCCTTTTTGACGTATGTCAGAAGTACTCACAGTGAAGAGAGAAGAATGAGCCTCGTGAGAGAGAGCAGTATGATTTCGCCATTGACTGTTTTTATGTTTAGCCAGGCGCAAATGTTAGGATTTTTACATAAATCTCCAGGGTGTAGTGAGCCTGATGGTGAAAACAGTCAAATTGTTTTTACAATGAAGGGCCGAAAGAACATCAGACTGCTGTGTGATAAAGAGACTGCAACTGCGTTACTGAAATTCCGAGACATTATGTGGGAGGTTGTACGTTACATGGTAGCTAATCAAGGATTGCCGATACAAGATAAGGATTCTTACAATCAAATACGTGACTTCAAAGAGCAACTTCTTCAAGTACTAGGAAAAATGCTGAGTGAATCTGCTGATTTGATTGACGAATCTGAAACCACCTCTTCACAACAGGTTCGGAACGGAAACGAGGAGGATGATGATTAATTATTTTGTAAATTTTGTAAGGCTAATTGGTAAATGTTGAATTGAGAATTAAACCCATTGGTAAACACTTGTTTATTGATGATGGTTCATGATACATGATTCTTCTCATTTCAGTACAAATAGATGTAAATAAAGTAGAGGGTATGATAATGGTAAATGACTTAAACTTACTAATCATTACAAAAAAAACTATGGGGATCGACGTGTGAAGCGTTTAATTCGAGGTATAAATATTGGAGCGCGGTTCTACTGGCGAACAAAATTTAATGAAGTCGAATAATTGAAACTGTTAATAATAAAATCAGAAGAGGCGAAAATATTATGGAAGACGTATCACTAGTGCAAACCAATTGTTCATAAGAAAAGGATATCTTTATCATATCCGGAAATCGGCAGTATTTTGCATCTGAAACAGACAATGAAAGTAGTTATTTTACTTAACTAAATAGTATGAAAGGAGTTATTTTAATTAACTAAACCAGGAAGAATCGATTTTCGGCAGAAAAAAAATTCAATTGCGAGTCTCAAAACGTTTGTATATTCAAAGATTATATCGTCTTTTGATACGTCTCGTTTTCAGATTTTGAAAATATGTCCTAACAGTTCAATATCAAGATTGACACTCTCCTTCAACCTCATCAAAATGCTACAAAATCATTTCCCTTATATAAATTACCTTATTTATTGCAAAACTTACCTGTACAAGAATAAGATTCTCCATTGGTTTTGTTTCCAACAGTAATCGACAAATGAAGTGGATTGCAGTTATGAATGTATTCATTTCCCACACAGTTGACAGGAAAACTATGACTACCACCATTGACAGGAACGCAGGTTGTAGATTCACTGGCATTAATATTCAAAGGATTCCTCGACGAGCAAACATTCAGATTGACGCCACTCACCCCATGAACCGTCACAGTAGGTGTATCACTCTCATCAGTTTTATAAAAATAATTCGGATGTAGTCTATAAAACTGAACTCCAGAAGGTTCCAAATAATCTTCAAATGCAGCTGCTCCTTCGCCACCAGAATAATCCGATCCACACCGCGAGTTGATCAAACGTTTGGGGATTCTCTTCATTCGATTCACAAGCTCATCAATCGGCCCAACAGCCTCTTTTCTCGTGCCAGTTCCCACAGAAACGATATCCTGTCCCTCTCTCACCAAATCCGTCCATCTTTCCTTAAATCCAGCAGTCATGAATAAAATATTAACATCCGGCGTTTCCTCTCTCATTTCCCAAATTTTTTTCAACGAATATTCTTTATCGATGACGGAAAGTGAGGAACTACTCCATGGAACAATTAACACTACCTCAGCCCTTCCGCCACCCACATTTTTTTCCCTCTCAGCATTTAATTTTTGTCCCTCTAAAGTTTTCAACACATCTAACGATTTTGGTAGATCGAATCCACGCTTCAAAGCTTTATAACTGCTTTCATTAAATGCATAAAAATCGAGAATACTGTGAGAGCTACTGAATATTGTTGAGCCATTAGCTGCATTAATCACTGAGAAATTGCTCGCAAATCTGTTTATCTCGGATTTTTCCAAAATGTTGTGTAAAATTGGTTTGATAGATGCGAATGGCCAATTGGTGTCCAAAATAATCGTTAGGTCCACAGCCATTCGATGGAATAAATTCTTAGTTGGATTGGTCTGGCTGCAAGATTTGTCATTATTCATCGAGGACGGGATAAATTTGAACAGTTCGTTGACAGCTTGAACTGAAAATTCTTCGACTTTTTCATCTGAGACTGTTCCAATGGGTAATTTGGTGTTCGAATTGAGGACCACTGCTGCTCGATAAGTTTGGGCACAAGTGGTGTCGTTGGGAGCAACGGTGGTCAGTAAATTTCTTCGATTACAGGCTCTGATTGTGTCATTGAAGACACCTCGATCGTTGTAATACATGTCAAATATTTGGGAGAGTTTCAATGTGGGAATTTTTGAATACCATGAAGCGATGTTTGAGGCCAGGATAAGGCCATCAAGATCCCCTCGGACTTCGGCTCCAGTAAATTCCAATCCTTGAGCCGTATTAAGGAAGTAGTGTTTGGGAGTCTGGGACGAGTTCCAATGTCCTGGGGTTCCAATCTTGTATGGTTCCTTGCTGGGTCCTTGACGAAGTGCAACTTCTACCAAGTCGCCTGCCAATGTCGCTAACCATTTATTATCCAAGGTGATACTAGAGGAGAGTGAACCCTTATTTTCCCAATCAGCTCTCATTAAATCGCTAATCCTGACGTTCTGAGGCTGCACAGCTGCGGCTATTCCAGCGAGGAGAGGTCCTCCGGAGACTACTCCCCAATCAGTTTCAATGACACCTGATTCTGAGGGACATTTACTAGTCTCTGTAGGTGTCTGGTAGCGAGCACTGTCTGGGTGGTTGGAGGGAAGTGGTGGATACCAGGAGTTTGGATCAAAAGAGTCGGCATCTCTACTGGTCTTTTTAAGATCCTCAATCGCCTCTGGGGTGAGAGTTTCGACGTCGTTAGGTGGCTTTTGGGAATGGCGACGGGAACGAAGACTTCTCCTTTTGACGCGTGGCAAACGGTAGTCGAGATTCTCTAAACGACATGTGGAGGACTCATCTTCACGGTGGAGTGTGTCAATGGAGCTGGACACCATCGAGTGAAGGGTACACTGCAAGATATTGAACGAATTATCATTGAATTCATTGGATGCTGAATGGAGGTTTACCACGTATTATTATGATATCCAAGACTCGCACAGTTTGATATAGATCACACCATTAACTTAACTCAGATTCACATCCCGGCTGGGTAGAGTAGAAATTTTTCTCTTTAAATTTTAATCCTCTAGAATTATTTAATCCCTAAAAGATGTCTGAGCAGTCTGTGAGGTTGGGACCAAATTTGTCTGATTCTTAAAACCTTTTCTCGTGGCTCAATGTAACGAGAGTCACAAATTAAGGTCAAGTGGGGTTCAAATAAAATTTTGGATGTTTGACTACAAAACGCAAACAACATTTTGTTTGAAGAAAAACCTTTTCTTACCCTTTCTATTAAAGTTATACTATTGTTATTGAATGTCACAGCATTTCCGGGGATCATCCTCAGCATTTGCGTGTGCCTGTGAGATTGTAGTCCTTTCGTTCCATAGGGGGTCACGCCTTCCTGAGGGAAAGCTTCTGGACTTATGATAATTCCATCCTGACGAAACCTTAGTTAGAAAAAATAATATGCGTTATAAGCGATCGATTGTTATTAATTAACGAATTATATTCCAATAACGCGGTTAAATTTCTGGCTAATCCAATATAAAAATAAATTAATTTCATCCACAATTACCTGTGCAATAATGCCACTGACAGTTGGCGCAAGTCCATGTTTACTCCAGGATTTTCCTCGATCTTTCGAATGATCGCGATGAAGGCATGCATGTTATGAGGTAGCCGGTTCTCCTTCAATAGCGCAAACGTATTGTTGTAACACTCCAAAAGTCCATCAGATACTTTGCTCTGCGCGTTCTCCTGGGCTTTCACTAATAATAAACCGAAAGCTCATAGACAACATTCATTTAATTGGGACCTCATTGTTGAAAAATTATTGAGCTTACCCAGAGATACGCCTACGAGGGCGACGAATATCATAAAATTCATTTCAATTCGATATTTGATCACCGATCAATTAATGTTGTTAGTCCTCCGGACCCTCGATACAATCTATTGTTGTAATTGTTATCAAATCATAGATCTCTCATCTTTAAGTAAGAATTTAGAAGCACAAAAATTGATGAAATAAAATTAACGAAGAAAAAGATCAACATCGACTGAGAGTAGCTTCAACCACACCTTTCCGACGCCACACCAAATTCTACTCTATCACTATCAGTGATAAGATACGTTATCCCATATGAGTAAGCTTGTCCTGTAGTGACTCCTCCAGCGCTCATTGCGTTTGTACCACGTAGATTTACCTGTTAAAAAAAAAGCAAATAGCGGAGTCCTCATTCGTTCACGATTTTCTTTTTTTTACCGTACGTCCCATAGAAGCTTGAATATGAATAAAAATTAATTTATGATTGGAGGTCATTATAAAAGTTAATAAGCTATTATTTGAGAGCAGTAAACACATGAAAATGAGTCATTAACTCATGGAATTATGTCATGGTTTCGATTAAAGTGATTAATTTAATTAAACAAAGTTTTACGACCCCATTGGTTTCTCCCAAAGATGGGTGACCTCAGTAATTATAGTCAGACTAATTGCTCAAATATTATCCCTAAACATTAGTAAAATACTGATAATTTATAAGTCAATCTCAGGCAATAACATTGACTCATTAATTATCTTATCTGAAACCTATAAATAAGGGTCTTATTGATCATTCTCATCACTGATATCGAATCAAATACATTCATTTACTACGATTTCACTACGATGCAAGTATTATGTTAAAAAGCAAGGAAGTAATTACCCATAATACTGGAGATCTTCAAATCTTCATGATTAATCTATCGTTACAATCACCTGTTGATAGCCTCTTTAAAATTAATAAAAGAGGGGGCTTTGAGGGAATTAATCCCCTCCAAATATCATGTTGAACATCTTGAATGGAACGCTTAGAGCTCGTAGAAACATGGGAAGTATCCGGAAAGCAAAAGAGCGCAGGGGTTTCCTCCTCCACTTAGATGTTCCTTCTCCATATTGACGCATTAATGATCTGTAAAATTAATGATTCTGGACCCAAACGCACGCAATGGTTTGTTTTGTAAGGAGTCTTTCTATTCGGCACGAGTTTCATTATTTAGGGAATACTTGAGTAATTGAGAAAATATTTGGAGTTTCACTGTTATATTTTCTAATATATTCCTAATATTTCTAATATATATTTCAAATATCTCGGGAATAGATAGATTCAGTAGTCAATATCAGAACCCGTATTTTTAAGAGGTGAAAATTGTTTTTTAAGTCCTCTCCTTAGCTTAACTATTCTCTTGATAATTACCAATGTAACATCAAGAAAAATCAAATGTCGCAGTGCAACCTCTTCAGGTTTCCTGGTCTCTTGATATTTTCCGTGCCCCTATGAGCTCCAAATGTGCCGTTTCAGACGGCGTATGAACGAAATCTGGTCAACTGAATATTCGAATGCACAATAGTCAACTCTTGTGATCACAGGACATGAATGAAATTTGACTATTGAATGTCGTGTTTCTAACTATGAGGAATGACAGTTTGTTGATAATTTCTTTTCTCTTGTCGTACAACCGTCCCCGCAGGTTCATGAACGGACTGAACTCGCATTTTATGGAGAATACGCTCATATTATTGTTGTATTTCATTTTTTTCTGGAAAATAAAGAAAAATGTGAAATTTATGGGAATGGGAACATCCGTAGTTTCTTGAACGTGTCCATGTTACCTGGTATAGCGTCACTCGACACGTTCAGTTCGACGTCGATCATCCGAATTCCGTGTGAAATACTGTGAAGGCCGTCGGTATGAGAAGTTTGGGCTCCTAGGACACCCAATGAATCCGGAAAACATAACACCGAGGATTCTACAAGCTCAATCGACGATTATTTTTGCCTTTCGGGAGCTCAAAGAAAAATGACAAACTACTCATTGTCATTGACAGAAAATTTCCTCGGAAATAGGTGTCCTTCGACGTTCTGTAATAAACGATTCACGAGATTTTTAATTACCAAAAAATCATTAATACACGTAAAACTATCCTTTTAATTGCCTAAATCGTTTCATAAATTAGTGACTCTAGTAAAACATGAGGCAACTTTTGTTGTCGACGAGAAAATTTGCAGCTCAATCAATCTTTTATTTTTCTTAATTATTATTGTCATATTACTGACCGTTAATTTTACCGATCACCTATGTACCGTACGGGGGGAATATAAAATTAGTCTCGTCATGATGAACGTTCAATCCGTCCATATCGTGTTCAAAACGTCTGAAGCGGCTCGTAAAGTCACGGGAGCTATCCAGAGAGCAGGAAGTTTGTTTCGACGATTTTCTGCTTTGGAGTACGGCTTGAAAAATTATAGACTCTCTCAGGAGAACATCAGAAGAATGGGATTTTCTGTCACATCTTCTATCTCACATTCGTATGTAGATAGCCGATCAGTCATTTCTTTTCGCAAAATGGACTAATTCTATCGTTTGTACTAGCTTTGCACCCGTTTGTACTGAGCTTAAAATATTTCGTTAGTTTCTCATTTATTTTTAAATAAATAATTTAAGTGCGACCCCTCTGTGCCGCAGGGGGCGTCATGGGTACAAGGTATCTGTCTGTATCGCCCTCTGTTTGACCGACGGCGCGTACAGCAGTTCAAGAACTGTACACTTGAGTCTGCCGTTCTACCCGACCATTTCTATGGTCGACCTTGAAACTAAGTAGCGACCTCTGAGTGCCAGTGGCGGAAGCCACCTGCTCACAGGGTATCGTAAGTAGTCACCTGTGTGTGCCACATTTGTCACGAACGAATAATGAGATAAATTAATTATTGAACTAGATCCGATTCTTATTGATGTTGAGTGAAACTATCGAGGAACATTAATGTTAACTAATCGGTCGGCCAGACGCAAATTGGATTTTTAATCATTCACTTAAAAATAAATGAGAAACTAATGAAACATTTTAAGCTCAGTACAAACCATAGAATTAGTCCGTTTTGCGAAAAGCAATCACCTGTCAGTTATTTACGGATGTGCAGTGCCTCTATGGTTGGTAAATGGCAAGACAGTCGTCGTCGACAAGTCGTCCTTCTACGTTAATTAAGAACTTGCCATAATGATGAAATTGCGAGCTCAACCACAACGTGGTTCACAGCACTCCCTCCAGTATATAATTCCGAGCAGAGGGTCAGTAATATTTTCTTAATTATTTAAGTCAATAAAAACATTGGGGGGCAATAATGGCCGCCAAGATGCAGCAGTTCGAACCACCCAGCTCTGCCAGTTCTGAAAGGTAAGTGGTCCATTGTTGTCACTTTTTTATTGGTTTTTTAGTCCAGTTTCACTTATGCCGAAAATAGATTTTTTCGAATATCAGGACTGTTGTGATAGCTCTTGGATCATGGACCAACAGTTGACAAAAAGATTTTTAGAATTAACTTGACAGTATTGAGGAGAATTTTGGTTTATGTATGCAGTGATGGGGACCTATGTCTTGAGGATCGCAGTGCATTTCTAGGAGAAGATGCCACTCAAGATGGTGAACAATGCCGGTGTGATATGTCCACACCAACTCCACAGTCTCCTAGGCCACCGTCACAAAGTAAATAATTTAATTTTCAATACGAAAATGCGTCAAACAGGGAGGGAGTAATAATTAAATCAAACACTGACGTATACGCATTGGAATACAAAAGATTATCCGGAAGTTATTAGATCTAAAATTTTTACATCTTTAAGTAATCAGTTTATTAATGGAGCTGTAATGTGGCTTGAATGTTATTTAACGTTTTCAAATTTGAAGTACGTTTTGTTAATAGTTATATACATAACTCAAAAGAATTAGAAATTAATTGGCTTAGTAGTTCCTGGAATGGAGCATTATGTGAACAAATGTATATTGTCGGTGGTTAGTTATCGAATTGTTTTTCATACTTTCGAGTTAGAAGTATATTGGCATAACAAAAAATAATCCGTTTATCCAGTTATAGAATTTTTGTCATAAAGATTGGGGTAAGATGAATATGTGAAAATTTAATGATGGCAATGTTCCATCTTGAGGGAAAAAAGATCATAACTGTTGACTTATGGTTGTCATTGAGGAATATTTGCCTGTCATTATTTGAAGAGTTAAATTTAAAAAATATACACATATATCTTTAAAGAATATTCACAATTTAGGTTCCCAAAAGTCTCCGAGATCCCGAAGGCAACGAACCACGAGTATGTCACAATCAAGTAAAAAGACTTCCGCTGAATCGATCCTGAGAAGTAAATCAAGAACTATATACACTGCTGGAAGACCCCCCTGGTATAATTCAGCGGGGCAACAGGTCGAACCATTTGTTATTGGTTCGTATATTTTTGCTTGATGGATTACTTTTTATTCCAAAATTTCATAATTCTGGTGAATAATTAGGAATCTGCGGAGGAAGTGCTTCTGGAAAAACAACAGTGGCGACGAAAATCATTGAATCTCTGGATGTACCTTGGGTGACTTTGTTAAGCATGGATTCATTTTACAAAGTAATTGTTGTGATTTGATCTTTTTTCCGAAAGTAACTCAATATTGAGACTTGACGTAATTTATCATTATACTGGATAAGTCTGTATCAACAATTGGACGGAATTAACAGGATATATATTGCAGGTACTCAATGAAAAACAACACGAGTTGGCGGCTCGGAATGAATATAATTTTGATCACCCTGATGCATTCGACTTTGAATTATTGAAGACTACTTTACAGAGATTGAAAGAAGGAAGAAAGGCTGATGTGCCTATTTATAATTTTGTAACCCACAGTCGGGAGAATCGAACGGTAATTAAACCAAGGACTTGTCTCCATAAAATTCACTAAATATGCTTAGAGAAAAATAACTTTTCTGAAATTCTATCCTTAAGGAAATCCAAAAACTTTGGCTATTCTTCTTTAGGAAAATGCTGTTCTACGGTAACAGTTGAATATCCTAGATTTCATTTGATCCCTACAAAGATCTTATTTGAATTTTACTAGTGTAATCCTGAACGGGCTAAAGAAATTTGAGTTCCCGCACAATTTCTCTTGAAGTGTAAATTAATAGTATGTGTTCAAATAATTATTTTTCACAACATTTCCCTCCGCCATGTATAACTGATTCTTTATTTAATTTTATGGCGGTGAGTAAAATTTGTTTTCAACTCATTTCGGGAGATTTTCCAATTACTGGTGTTTGAATGGTCCTATCATTATTATTATTACTATCCAGTCGTTCTAAAGAACTGGGTATGTTTTTTACAATTCAAGCTCTCTCAAATTTTCGATAAAATGTTGAAAACATTTTTAGCTTCGAATAAAAAACATGAATAAAACGACTAATTGTAGAAATTATTATAAATTTCTTTTTCAGAAACCAATGTATGGTGCTAATGTGATAATTTTCGAGGGAATTCTTACGTTCTACAACTCAGAAGTATTGAAGGTCATCATCGAACTTGAAAAAGAGGAAGAATCTAACGGAATACCTTAAGAACTTGACTGATTATTTTCTTAAACATTCCAGATGTGTGACATGAAAGTATTTGTAGATACAGATGCTGACGTGAGGCTGGCCCGCCGTCTGAAACGAGATATTTCCCAGAGAGGAAGAGACCTGGAGGGCGTCCTCAAACAGTACTGCACAATGGTAAAACCCTCATACTATTATTACATCGCCCCGTCCATGGTTCACGCGGATATCATCGTTCCTCGTGGAGGAGATAATGAGGTCGCCATCGAACTCATTGTGCAACACGTACACACCCAACTCCAACTGGTAATATTTTAAGTTAAAAAAATTTACTCACAGTTTAGAACCCAATATCAAGAACCACTTTTTCTATAATTATCTTAGCTTCAACTCTTCAAATTCCTCTCAATAAAGGTCTGAAGTTCATTTTCGATATATTTGTATAATTAATACAATTTATACATTCCAATTCAAACTCTTTGAGGTGAGATCCCCTGATTAAATCAAGAAGATTTACTTTTCATTTTAAAAATCAAAGTCCCCCCAGAGTGTTCTACAGAATTAATTTATCTCAATTTTTTCGGGAGGTACTTGTCTAGTCCAAAAAATTATTAAAAAAACTTGTCGACATACCTTTGTTTTAAATAATAAAAAGCAAAGTGAAATATCACGACAGAGTGATGTAATTAAATAGGATTAAATAAATAAGTAATGCATATGCTTCTATCAATTTCCTCAGAGAGGTTTCAAATTACGAGAGAAACTCGCTCACTCTTACATCGGTCAACCTCTGCCCTCCTCTCTCTTCATGTTACCGGATACACCACAAGTTAAAGGACTGCATACATTCATTCGTAACAAACTCACGGATAGAGACGAGTTCATATTTTACTCTCGTCGTCTCATAAGATTGGTAATTGAATATGCCCTATCATTACTGCCTTTTGAGGAGATAACTGTGGAAACACCGCAAGGTGTTCCCTATCATGGAAAAAGGAGTGCAACTGATAAGATATGTGGTGTGTCGATATTGCGAGCTGGGGAGACCATGGAACAGGCTCTGTGTGATGTATGCAAGGACATCAGAATTGGAAAAATTCTCATCCAGACGAATCTCATCACTGATGAGCCCGAGGTAAATTCCAAGTGATATTTCGCATATAAGAGCAAGAAAGAAGATAGAACAGAAATAAAACTGACATTCTCATTTCTATTTTTATTCCAGTTATACTATCAACGTCTTCCAAAGGATATAAAGGATTACAGAGTAATTTTGATGGACGCAACAGTGGCTACAGGAGCAGCAGCAATGATGGCGATAAGGGTTCTTCTAGATCACGATGTTGCCGAGGAGAATATTCTCGTGGTATCTCTCTTGATGGCCGAATCAGGTGTTCACTCGATAGCTTACGCTTTTCCGAGTGTGAAAATTGTAACTTCAGCGCTAGATCCTGAAATCAACGAGAAATTCTACGTTTTACCTGGTATTGGAAATTTTGGCGACAGATATTTCGGTACCGAACCCTCGAATTTCGATGAATTCGAATGATTTATGTTCAATATCTGTGTATAGTGACGGAAAAATGAAAGGAAAGATTTCTACAAACGTATTGAGGTATCAGTTGAACATTTTCCACATATATATATATATAAAGCAAGATAAAATTAATAATAATAAATTAATAATACCAAAACGACATTGTGCTTATTGTGAGTGGGAGTTTAATGGGAACGTTTATACGAGACGCCTCGCAAACGTTTTTACAGATATCATGAAAAATATTAGGTCGGGTGTTTACTCATCTCCCAGAAGTTCAGTTTTTTTTCACGACTAAGTCGATTATTTTTGGCGGATAGGGTTAATATGAGCCCTTTGCAGTGATTTCTTGAGATTCTCTCGAAATCTCTTACTGAAAGTCAGAGGATGAATTGATCGGAATGAAATTGTTGCGACTCTCGTCGCTGTTTATTTCTGTGATGAATACGTATGATTCAACGTCACGGACTGTTTTATTGGAATCGAGAGAGTATATTTCAACAGGAGATAATGAACATTTAATGGAAGCGTTTTACTTATTTATGTTATATTGGTCCAAGTATATAATACTTGTTTCGACAAAGGAATATTTCAGTAAAAATATTAAATAAATGGATAAAATATTTTTTGTATCCATTGAGGCTCCATTTCGATCCGCGTTTATTTTATTTCTTGAATATTAAAGTTGGGTGGGCGTTGAAATTTTCAGAAACAGGAAGGAGATTAGTCTATCAGTTGATGAAAAAATGATTTTTTTACAGGAAGAGATGATATGCTTAATATATTGTATACAAACAAAAAAGTAATGAGTCATTTTCTTGTCTACATATTTGGGAAAATTACAAGCGCGTTGTGCCAATGTCGGGTACACGTGTATTGGCACCAGAATCAATGACAGTAGGCCGCAGCTGACGATAGCCACGAGCACTCATTCTTCGGGAACGTCGCCAATTTTCTATGTTACCGCTTTGTTGACCGAGGAGATATGTTATGAGGCGATCCAAGGCTGCCAAGTCTTCACTTGGATTCTCTGAGCTCGACAGACCTTCTGGGTGGGACGAGCTCATTTCTTGTTGGTGGGAAGGACCGGGAGGATTTACACCGAGACCTAATCTCGGGGTAATCTGGAACAAAAGCGGAGATCATCAATTTCAAAGAATTGACTCAGTAGAAAAGAGTAGAGGTCATTCAACATTTTTTGAAGTCTGAGAGAGCCTCATAAAGTTTTTGACTTCTGAATGAAAGTCATTTGATTTTGAAATTAATTAATTTGGGTTAAATTTTCGAGATTCTGAGTAATTACGTCATCGGGCCCATGCTGTCCATAACTCAACCTCTTGACTTCTCTGAATGTCTTATCATTCATAGCTTCCCTCACGGCTTCATTTAAAGTCCTTTCCAAAGCTCGTTGCTTAGGTTTACTCAGTCCCTCGTAGAAGCTGCAAAAAATCGCTTTCCTCAATTTTTTTCATCACTTATTTCATCGTCGTTTTGAAAATTATGAGAATTTTGCTTCATTTGCTTAAGTTTTTTAAATTTTATTAATTTTCTTGCACCTCGAGTCAACTGAGCTGACATCCCTCGACGTATTTTTGTCCCTCGCCATTCTAATATCATGCTGCCAGAATCTTCGTAACTCAGGTGTTGAAGTATACGGTGCAGCAACTTCCTTGATCTGAATAAGCCACTCTCATTAATTTGCTAAACGAATTTGCTAACTCGGTTGAGATATGATTTTATTACCTTGAGTACGATTATCGCAGTGATAAAAATACACATGACATTGATAAACGTCAAGCAGGCACTAATTATTCCATTGCAGAAAAACTCAACCGGAAGATAGTCAGTGTAGACGTATACATAGGAACTGTTCAGGTCTGTGTACGACTCTCCTTTCATATGAGGCATCTTTATGGGGCGGTATATGAGCCAGATGCATCCCAGAGCCCAAAAAAGACCCTTAAAATTTCAAAATGTTTTCAAGAGATTTGTTTTTTAGATAAAACAAAGTTTCCACTGATGAACTTGTCTTAATATTTTCTCTCACAACTTAACATTCTGAGTTAAACAGAAATGAGACAATACATCAGCCATTTCAACATACACAATTGACAACTGGTGGTAATAATGATGCAGAAATAGCTACACCAATCAGTGGACCATTACTTCCTTGGAGGAGAGCAACCGCCACTCCCGTGCCTGAAGGTAGAGCCCAGAGAATGCCCATCCAGAGTGATCTATAATTTCCTCTAGACGGAGAAAAATAACAGGAAAATTACGATTGTCTTCCAAGTAGCAGTTTGTTAGAGGGTCGAGAAAGTGTCATACAATGCACACGTATATGTAATGCATCTAAAAAACGCATTTTCGAACTTTTTACATCATGAAAAAGTCCAAAACTGAAATATGAACAATTACAACACTTTCATTCAGAAACCAAGATCAAAAGTAAGAAGTGGAATACCTTCCCTTCATTTCATCCGTCGGCCAATCGTTGTAGCCCCAAGGCATTTCAGTTGTCCCCAGAAGGAGTCCAAAAATGAACCCGAATAAAATCGATATGAATATTCCAAGAAGTAAGCTTTTCAATCCAACACATATTAAATCCTTGTCTGCAATTATCGTCCCGAATGTGAGTGACATCACTGGCCCCTTTGATGAACAACAAATTAAGAAGTGGAAAGGGATAATGACAATGTGTGGAAATGAGACGTTTGAGGCACGCGAGGTGTATCCAAAACGTCACTTTTTGGCACACCATGATGAAAATTGATTTTTTTCCTTCTTTGCTAATAGCTATCCTAACAATCGGACAATCGTGGGAATTACCATGAGGGGAGATACGAGCATCGCAGCAACAACATTAGTGGCACTGTTTTCCACGAGTCCAAGAGCCGCGAGACAACTGAGAAGAAAGAGAGTTAATTACCCTACAAGGAAACCCCTGAAATTATCAATAAATGATTATTCTTACTCTGCGGTTACCACGAGAGCGATGTAGTCGAATGTGAGATCGCCACCACTTCGAACACCGTCTACTACTTGTTTCACAGTTAATTTTGAACGTATGGACCCGACAAAAGCTTCCCAGGCGTTTCTACGATCTTCAGCATCTGCCCTTTTCTGTGCGAGATTCGCGGGTAGAGGTAGGGGACCCGAGGTGCTCATACTGCTGTACGTGCATTGTGTCGGGATCACGCTGAAATAATTGATAGGACATTTTTCTCAAGAACAATTGGATTAAAAAATAAAAACACCAGTGTTTTCGTTGTATGGAATGATCAAGTTAACATTTTAAATATTGAAAAATGGTATTCATTCCAAGAAACCATCAAAAAGCTCCTCAAAGCTCACATTTATATTAAGATCATACGGATACATTTTTTTTTTAATTCCTACGAAATTCGTTGCAAGTTTCTGCAAGAATTTGCGACAACTAGTGGTCTTAGGGGCCTTACTCAAGTATATTAATATATTATATACATAATAATTAAAACGGGTAAGTAAACAAAATAGATTTAGTCGTCATACCTTACAATGGAATTCATTCGTCTTCCGATCCCCATCTCAGTCAAACAATGCAAACAATTTTCACAGGGATCTCCAGCGGGTACTGGAAAGATGACTTCATAGTACATATTGCCCTTGTCCTTGCACCACACCACATGCTCCACCCTCAGCTTCTTCAGTAATTCATCCAGAACCGTTTCCATAGGCACAAAAACCGGTGATTCATTCGTTTTATTGAGTCCTGGTGATCCCACTCGGGTTTTTAGTTTTTTTCTCACGTTGAACGTCTCCTCAGGAGATTCCTGGTCGTCACCATCATCAATATCTGCATCAGAGTCATCCCCAATCGTAATCAAATCCCGGCTTCTGACTTCTTTCAGCCTGAGATCGACTTTCGCTCCGATTTTTGATGAAGGCTTCTCATTCTTCTTTGATACTTTTACTGGGACACCGAAGATCAATTGGTGCTCGTGGGATAATGTTGGAATGCAGACGAGAAAGACAACGCCACCAGGCATTTTTAAATCGTATTTATGATTTATTTATGATTTATGATTTATGAATATCAGTGGGTAATGGAGATGAACGGGGTCAGTCTGGCACTCGCAACACAATGCTCTTGACTGTTCTTTATTTCATATTCCATTGCCATTGAATGCAGCCACTGGTGCTAATTTCTATGATTAATGTCTGTTAGACTGTTGATGGGTAGGAGCAAAATTACTTTTATACTAACTCAATAATTTTTTGTTTTTTTTTCCTGCAATTAAGTTTGTACATTTCGCCCCCAATTGCTACACTCTGTGGCCAAATGATTTAATTGATCTTGCAAAGAGGGACTTTTTGATAGTTTTTTTAAAAATTTTTTTCTGCTACTTTTTATAACATTGAATCCAGCGCAATAACAATCAAATGCGGTAGTGGGTTGCGGCTGGAAGGTTTCAATCCAATAAATAAATAGATAGATAAACAAATAAACAAGTTAACAAGCCGTAAATTATCCGATGGATCATTGGAGCGTAAATAACAGCCGCGAATTAAGGGGACGATATTTTAACTATTGTAAAAAAAGCAATACGGAATAGAAGGCAAATTTACCAAGAATTGAATGAACGATTGACGTCATGTTGATATAAGCACTATCAATCAAAGAGCAAGATTGCGGGTAAAATAGTATACACTTCTCACAAGACCTCGTATTAGATCTCGAAATAATGGGAAAGGAAGGTATTCCTAGGATCATCTATAAATTCAATAGTAAAAAGGCATCTTTGTTATAAAAAATCTTTTTACATTTATTATCATATTTCGATGCATATCAATGTGATATTCACCAAATAATTTTATTAATATATAATTAATCTCGGTAGATGGAATTGTGCTCCTTTTTCCACTTTTCACACTCTACTGATCGTTGTACATTAACGATAATTTAATAAATATAAAGCTGGACAGATATTATGAAAAGACAACGTATAAAATTAGAAATAAAGGCACGTACGATAATTTCACTGGCAATGTGTAATAAAATAAGTAGTCTCCGTAGATAATTAGCATTTTTAAAAATATTTTCATTCAAAGTTCACTAAAGTATCACTTTGAGTACAGCCAAGTTCAATTATCGTTATCCGATATAAAAATTACGATTTCAGGCAACGGAGGGTTGTCCCAGCAATTCTGGAGGTGTATTGATGTGAATGCCCTCGGGGGACGTTGTCCTGTACGTCTTGTACGTCATTATTAGAACTGTCAGAGTCTTTGTCCATTTTCATTTGGATGACGAATTCACGATTACCCATGAGGCTCTTCAGACACAGGTTCAGTTCTTTTACTTTAGCTCGAACTATCAATTCTAAGGTAAATAGGTGCTCGTCGTGAGCCTCGGGGATGAATTGATGCATAAAATCTGCTAACCTGAAACATTCATTGTAAAATAAATTTTTATCAAGTGGTTCTGATCGTTGTTATTGATAAAATGTTCTAGGAGGGTCTCGTTAGAGACTCTAATAGTATTCAATCTACACTTCATCAGCTCCAGACTATTAAAGTTTCGACGGTTTCTACTGTCAACTCGTTGATTTTGCAATTAAAGCAAATGAATTCTTTCAAAGGGGAAAACAAATTTTGATTATAATGATTAAATGTTTGTTTATCAATGTACCTGAGAAGATATTCCACATTGTGACCGCTGGGTCCTTCGGATTCTAAAATCTGTTGAGCGATTGCGTGGACGGGTGCATCACCGAGCCACTGTTTATTCTTATTAGTTGCAATGTAGATTACCACTGGAAAACTATGTAATCCGTCTCGTGAATAAAACGTCGATATTGTTGTGAAATATCCACCTAATTTGCACTCTCTTTTTTCAAGATATGGTAGCGCTGCACTTCCAGTCACTTCGAATGCTCGACCATATGTGATTTCCTTAAAAAAACAAACATTTATCAATTATCTTTGTTTTCACTACTTTTACAACTCTAAGCTTTTATGTTAGTAAATAAATCTTACTTTTTTATCATCGATCAGAGTGGCCACTCGCCCTGGCTGAAAGAACATTGGAATATCGGTTAATTCGAGGGCTTATCGCATTGTACCTCATTTTTACTTCTAAATGAAATCATTGGATTAACTATGAAGGGAAAAAAGAATAGTGATGATGATAATAACATCCAATTAAATTGAAAGTCTGACTAAACTCGTTGCAAAACTCTTATTCAATTTAATGAAGTGAAATAAACAACGAATTGAGAAGAAAAAGAATAAATCATTTTTGTCTGTCGAAAAAAATTTATTGATAAAAAAATCATCTTGACTTTTTTCCCTCTAATATCGTCCATTACGATCGTGTGTCGTATCGAGTGTCTGCCACACGTGTTTCACTGTTTGCGGTTCAAAAGGATTATCTTTCGAAAGGCTTGTTGGCACAAATCTCCCAAGTTTATTCCTAACAGTCAAAGGCAACAGATAATTACCGCGTTTAATTACAATAATATCAATCCAAATGAGTTCAATAACTCTTAAAAATTGTTCCGGACTTTCAAAATAATTGAGCTACGTATTCATCCAATAACTGCCCGAAGACACGAGTCAACTGCGTGATCAGTTCAATCCGAATATTAATAGTATTTTGTGCACATAAAGGAGCCCAACAGAAACTGGCTCTTTCTATCTTCACATTATGACTCTTCGTATCTTCTTTGTTCCCCACAAACTTTTATACCCCAAAAACGAAATTACGTACAAATATAATATATCCCGGATACTTTCGAGTGAAAGAAGTCACGAACAAAGAGGATTATATGACGCAAAGGTCACAAGCACTTGAGAAAATAAATAAACACGTGAAAAAATAATTCAACTGAATTAAAATAAAACTGGGATTCTCTTTCGAACGTTAACCTTTTTGTTGGCACACCATCTGGACTATTTCTCGAATCAATGCTAAACCTGAAAATAATCGCCTGTAAAGAAGTTTCAAAAAACATTTCTTAGTCTCAGTATCTAAGAACGAACGGAAACGAGTGTCTTTTGAAGTGATTGATTCTAGAGAATAAGCACGAAATGACAGAAAGTTTTTAACAGACAAGTTTCTCGTTCTGAAGAAAATCATTCACTTTTATGTGGGCGAGACTGAGATTTGTGGACAAATCAATATCAGAGCATATTCTCCTTTTGATACTAATCTACTTAGTTGAACGAATAAATATTGCGAGAATTACTGCGGACGATTTAATTTTAATTTTTATCATTATCTTCTTTTTTGTGGAGATGAACAGTGGGAAGAATTTGCGAGAAAGTGTATCAGTATCAAAAAAAAATTTGTTCGGAATCCCCTGTATAATGTAAATAAATAAATAAATAAATAAATAAATAAATAAATAAATAAATACCTTGGCAGCAGTTCCTCGATGGCTATCATTTCCCTGCCAAAACCGTCTCCCGAATCCTCTGACATGTCCAGTCATACTTCGTTTAAATTCGAATCCTGGATTCCAGCACAGGGATCCATATCCAAATACCCAGAGTCCAGTTGCCCCAGCCATTATCAATATCTTCACTTATATCTCGGAGCGAATACTTTTAGTACGTTCAACTATTGAGTGCAAGTTCAATTCATTCTTGCTAATTTTGTAATAAATATAAATGAAAGGAAGCAATTGCAATTTATCAATAAAATCACGTCATTGTGGGTGCTGAGATATCACGTACGGTGAAATGTTATGAACTCTAAATGAACGATTCCATCTGTTCATCGAGGGAGAGGAGGTCTTTTCAACGCCGCTGTTACTGCCCAACTCGTTGACTACTGACAGTTGTACTAAGCTTTAAACTTGGGACTGGTAGGTGGACAGAAAGCGATTGATAGTTGCGCTTGACTGAGTCCCTTGTTTCCCTGTAGCCTCTTTTCGGCATTGTTCTCGATTTCTATTGGACAATATGTAATTATGATGTTAATAATCTTTATATAAATACGATATACGATGGGTGAATGGGAGATGCAAAATGACCGTCTTTAGTGAGATGTCCATATGTCTAAAATACAACGACCTTGTGACGATCATGTGACGCATAAATTTTTAACTACAAATAGAAGCTACAAATAATTTGCAAACAAGTTCTTGACAAAATAGTCATACATCTATATAGTAGATGCACGAGGAAGGCCATAATTAATTTTTAATTTGTAATCAATAAAATAAAACAGGAATGCGATTCCGAGTCATCATTTTGCACCTTTTTTCATCCAATCGTTTTTTTTACATTAGAAATCTTCCAATGAATCCAAGGTATATCTGAGCAATTTTTTGAAACCATATAAATTGACTTTAAACGTAATGTTAATAATTAATTATTGTATTACGTATATTTTGGACATTAACGCACATTATTTAAATTCTCGAAGTCTTCTAGTGCCGGTAAAATGTATTCACTCGATTTCGTCAGAACGAGTACAACAAAACATTGACAATAACCATAACAATTAGTTGAATTATCTTCTGATTCGATTGTGGCAGATTTAAAAAACAAAATTTAAATTGACTCGACTTTAGCGCACTTTTTTTACGTTCGAGTCAGGAAAATAAAATATACGTTTGGCCATGTGGTAATTTGACTCGTTCTTTTCCCAGAGATTTCACTTGCTCCATATACCATTTCTTCAAACTAAATTTTACGCTCAACGAGAAACAAAATTTCCGTTGAATTGAATATAAACATGAAGTTACGAGTAATGAACATTTATCAATCAATGACATTGAAAAACATTAGCAGAATATTGAGTAATGAATTTAAAATATCGATACTATTAATTCACCGCTGGTGTAACTACTGTGGAGATGCCCTTGTATCTCAAACAAATATTTCCAAATAATTTATCAGTGCAAAAGATCGATCTGATAGATAAATTGATAACTCACATTTAAGTAAAGGCCGGTTGACGGTCGACGTCTGCTGCCAGCAGTAGCTGAACGGGAACTTCAAGAGGATCTCTCGGACTTTTTGCAGCGAACTCAGTAATCAGAGAAAGAGAAGTAATGACTCTAGAGTGAGACATTACGATCCTGAACGATGAGCGCAAGCGCACCGAGCCAGTGTGTGACAGAGAGGATGGGATCAAAGCGAAACCCATACACAAGTTAGAAGCACATGGGGAAGGCAAGTGGCTGACGAAATAACTGCTGAAGATTGACTATACGGATTTTTTGGTCAGGTAGAGAATTGATTTTTCTGACGATGAAATAAAAGCTGAACGACCATGACTACCATGAGTTCCCCTGTCTCCAGACGTGTACCAATAACCGAACTTTTTTTATCAATGTAACAATTTTGTTTAACTCCAGAATTGATTTTTTTCCCACCACCTGTCACGTGTAAATCAATTTTTTCTACTATTTTAAGTGACCACAGTTCCATTTAAATTTCACCAGGACATCGGTATTTGATTGATAAATTGTTGATATACAATTTATATATACAATATGCAATATCGAGATCATGGGACGTGTGTTCGAACAGCGATAAAAAAATATTTTTTATCTATATACATATATTTTTGCATTTTCATTTTTCACATATTTTGTCACATTTGCATTTTTCAACCGAAATTTATAGCATTCGCATAACGAAAGATATGTAATTTTGTGAAAAAAGAATCACGATTCGTCGTCGTATTATCTACCATATGGCAAAATTACTACTTTTATCCCCAATAACTGTAATTAGTGTTCTAATCACGAATGCATATGTCACACCAACGGTTATTTTCCACCTCAGAATGCGAGAACTTCAAAGATAATTTAGTACCAGACATTTAACTTAATGTACTCGAGTGTAAAAATGTTACAATTGAATAAGGTACCTTCAGTTCTTGTTTTCCTCTTAAACATTATTCACCTTTCTCAGTTTTTCGCTGAAATGAAAAAACAATTCTCGGTGGACGATGTTAAAGCTTATCACTTTGTTGCAGTGATGTAATGAAGAAATTATGAAGACTAGGCTGGAGTGGGGCGGATAATCCGACCGGCGAAAATCATACTCTCTGTTGACTGATCTACAATTGCGAAGACGAAGGGACGATCTGCTCTAAATGCGTCGAGGCTTGAACCCATCAAAGGCACCACTGAAATTGCTGAAAAATTATCAATAGATGATGATTAACTTCTCATAACATTTTTACCTAAGAAACAAATCAATGGATTATCGTTTAATTAATTAAATATATACGAGATCGAATGCCCGCTCCGCGCGACCTATTTAAATTTCCGGCCTTGAACACGATGTCCAATTATCAAAAAGTCTTATGCATGAAGGTAGCCGATGGCCTGTGTGGCGAACTTAATTTATGTGCTTGTGCTTTCTTGTAATAGAGACATCCAGCCTCTATTGCCGGTCTCAGACGTGAAGACTATTGTTTAAATAGTTCAAAAGGTATTTACGCTTCCGTTAAATTATCGGGATTGCGCGAACGCACTTCCCCAATCAAAAAATTATACGCTCGAGTAATTGATCACTCGCGAGGACTAACTCATCCTATGTGCAATGGAGGAGTCTCGCCTCGAAGGAACCGCCTTCCTGATCACGGTAGTCCTTCGCGTCAGGTAAGTTCCGAGTAGTTTGACATTCGGATAATTTCAATGTTTCATGGGGTATTAGTGAGTAGGAGAAAATTGTTGTATGGATTTTCAATTGTTTTTCGCATTTTGCAGCCGCCAGGTGTCTTAACATTTATTCTGTATTGAAAAACAAACCTGGGGACTTCCAATTTTTTCGTTTGAACCGGGAAAATCATTCTATTTAATTTACCTCTCCTTTTGATTCTGAATGGAAGTTCTGTGATTTGCAGGGCGGCAACGATATTGTCACATCGCGAATCGCGTACGAGAATTCACTCCAACTGAGCCGATGGAGCTTTATTCATTAATTTAGTGAAACTGAAATTGTTACCTGTAGCTGCGGCGGCAATCGTCCCAGCCTCATCCACCTCAATCCTAGCATTATGAAGGACACTCCCGACTTGGGAGGAGCTTCCGGATAAAATTCCTGTTATATTGGCATGAGATCCAAAAATATCCTTGATTCCTAACTGCAAGAAAAATCATGACTCATCGTTAGTAATAATCCTCAACGTTCATCTCGTTAAGTGACTTTTTATCAGTCGTTTCGTTGTGGAGAACTTACAGACTCGAGTGCAGGTCGTAAGTCAATTCTACTCTCAATACTGAATTTCGGTATTTGAAGAATAATCTCTGTCTCCAAAAGATTCGACATGATGGCCGACACCGAAGTCTTCGCAAGATCTTTGCAAAGATTTTGGAGATTCTGGAGACCTTTCTTGGTAGGCAAAATAGCGAGCATCGACAGTCTCCCATCCTGAAAGTTGTTATATTTTAGTTTCATCTTCAGAGTATTTCTAAAACTAAATTGCTAGTAATGAGGAGAATATTGAAATTAGGGAAATCAGCCAACATATTCGAAATGCGCTCCACAAATTTCATAGAACGTACGGGCTGATCTAATCCCCTGAAAGTCTTCATCATTGATTACATATGAAAATATGATCGACTTACTGCGTATGGAATTTCCACGACCTGAGCATCTAGACTAGGAACATACGCAAATTTGTACTTTGAAACATTTTCCATCATGGAAACTTCTTGACATTCGGTCTCCGATACGTGGAAGCAGCGCGTTCTGGTTGAATCAGCATCAAAGGATTTCAGCCAGCGACCGTTGAAGTAAATTACAGACGTCAGGAGTAAGTGGGTTTCCGCACTCAGTAGCTCTAGACAATTACATCATAAAGGTTCATAAAATCGACAGTTAAAGTACAAATTTAATTTGAGAATGGTCCAACCCTGAATTTGCATCACTAAAGTGACGAATGTAGAAAACAATTAATGATTGCGTACGAATGTGAATCAAATACTAACCATTATCGACGATTGATGGAATCATATTTCTTGTTATTTGACGAACCCAATCGTTAATAGATGTCGAGGCACCCATGACATCATTGAAATCAATCATTTGTACATCTCCACCATAATGAGTACGGAGTAAATTATTGTAATCCCCAGATACGTAAGTCCCTCGTCCAATCCACAGACGATTTGCTAAATGAATTTCCGAGCCAAGTCTGCTATCCTGTAGATCAAAAAGTATCGATAATTTAAAATAATAAAAAAAACCTTGCAAGATCTCTATTTCGATAGAATCGTAATTCAATTGACCTGGAGTAGAGCGAGACTGTCCTTCGAAATAGCACGAACAACTGTTGGATCCGAGGGTAGTCTCAGAGCTGCCAGAAGCTCGTCCCTCGTCTTTCCGCCGGTTCCCTCTGTCAATATAGTTAATGCTGATTTCACACTCAATGGAGAAACGATTATGTTCTCGGAATTGCCTTCGCCGACAGCCTGAAATTCATTTGGAAAGGATGAGACATATCATGCGAAATATATTGAGGCCTTGGAATTATTTTCAAAGAGGACCAGTCAGGCACATGTTAAAAATCGTGTAAAGTCGTCTTATGCGATACACAGAACAATGGCATAGTCAACATCACATTCATATGAAAAAATTAGCCTTCCTACCTTCAGAAGTTCGACATTGAAATAATTAGAACTCTGGGAACTGCTGCTGCCAACAGGATAAGCTGCAACAAAGTTTATACATAGATGTAAGTTTTTTCGTCTAAACAAATAGAGAAACGGAACACAAGGCTTTAGCCTACGACTATTGAACGATTATGCAGAGTAGCAAACAGGTTTTTCACGTGAAACGATGAGATGTTGGGGAATTCTCGCGGTGGATACACAAACTAATAGTACAATAATAAATTACCTCCGGATGCTCCATAAATAAGAAAAAGACAAATCAAATGAATCTCGACCATTCTACTCAACTCAACGTGAACCTATGAAGAATAAGCGAAGGATTATGTACTGAAATTGCAACACAAAAGGTGTTATTGATGACACCCGGATGTAAGATTATCGATGTAATAGGATGTGATGATAGTGCTACAGTCGTAGAGACAACGCGAGTCTGCTGGAAGCGAGTTTCCTCCAATGGTCCTTGATCAATCTGCTTGACTCCCTTCCCCCACTTCAAAAGTTATTTTACTACTTTTTCAATTGCTACTCATAAGTCGAGAGACTCATCTCAATCCTGAGTCTCTTCACGACTTCCTACAAATTTTTATTTATTTTTTTTCGCTTTTAGTGTCTTCCACGTGCCAAATTTTCTATGCGAATTTCTGCCAGCCCCGAAATTACGTTCATAATGGGATATACTGAATTGAAAGAGACGGGGAGGGAGTTAATCATGAAATAATTGCAATCTGTGGGAACAAGTAATGTCATTTATGCCAAGACATGTGTAAATCCGGTTTTACTTCATCTATTGAATTGAAATTGACACAATGACCATTTATATCATTTGAAGCGTTAATCATCAGAATAATTAATAAACACGGGTTGAGGTGATTGCGAAACCGAAATTTCAATTACTTGATGGCTTTCATCATTACCTGGTTGCTGGTGTTGAACGAACATCTCGTCTGATAAATGAATTCGCGTTTGTGTGTCAGATGTTTCCGTATTTCCGGTGGTCTGTAATGGATTCTCCATTCGACCCATGTAAAGTATTGTTCCTGTTATTTCATCCTCGATGTAAAAAAGGAAGGGATGGTTCGCGATAAACTCTTGGTCAGCGACTTTGTTTCCTAGACTGATCTCTGTGTGGAAAAATAAAAAATGAAAATTGATTAACAAAATTGAACTTTAACAATATACTTCTAATTCCTGTTTCTTTATGTTATAATTTTTAATGAAATTTGTTGGGGGTTTTCGCGAAAATTTCCAACTTGCTCTCGCCTGAAAGCCTTCAGCCAAAAATAATTGATTGAATGTTGATTATATAAGTTGTACCTGTAGCTACATAAGCACTTGTTCCTTCTTCATTAACTTCGATTCCAGCCTTTTGCACTATTTCCGATACCAGTAACTCGACAGCTCCTCTCTTGGTATTAGCAATGCCTGTCAACGTCGCAGTATTTGCGAAGATGTCCTTAATTCCCATCTGGTCAAGCCAAAGGTTCAAATTAACAAACAGGTCTATATTGCTCTCTGTGGATCAATCTTCTCAACTAATTCGGGGGGGGGGGGCACCTAGGTGGTTCTTAGACATTTTCAATTATTTAGGAAAATGATAGAAATTATAGTGTCGTTTGTATCACATTGTAAAATATATTTCGGTAACTTTACGAACAAATGTAGAAATTATATTTGAGAGAGATTCTTACCTCACGTAGAACTGGTTCCATGTGGCTTGTGTAATCAAATTTGAATTTTGGGAGTTTGATTTCCACTGGCAGGCTCTGCATTGTCCACAAGTGTCTTGTTAAAATATATGGATTGATGTTTCTGATCAAAGTGTCAAGACCATCCTGAGTCCTTGGCAGAACAATGTACATCGCTATTTTTCGACCCTAATCACAAAACACATCAATATTAATTCATTCTATTTTTCGAAGGTCAATGCTATTCATTTTATGTGACATCAAAAATGAGGCAGTCCATTGCTGGGAATATTGGTCACTGATACGGAAATTTTATTTGACTATTGAACTTACGCTGTAAGGGATTCGTAGGATTTTCGCATCGAGGTCTGCTGATTCCACGTAATAAAATTGTCCAACAGCAGTCATGAAAGGAACGTCGATGCTTTTCCCTGGGGACTCGTAGAATTTTTCCAGCTTAGTTTCATGAGCGGCGAATTTATTGTTCAACCAGAGACCCTTGAAGAAGAGGATGTTCATCACGAGCATAACGGAATGCTTTAAACTGTCTTCTGTTTGAAAAATTGTAGTATTTTCGTTAATAAACCTGTGACGTCAGGAATTTAAAAGGGTATGGATATCATTTGGAAGCAAAGAGATTTTTTACAGCTTTGTGGTAGGAGTCGAAAAATTATATGGAGTGTAAAATATGTGAAGGATTTGATTCCAAATAAAAAATTGAGAGATTATTTTTCTATAATGTCACAGAGAAATTGCCATTGACTTCTGAGGAGACGTTAGTCGTTACCTCATTTAGAATAGAATTCATATATATATTGACATTTTTCTGCAGAACGAATAATTTTCAAGATATTTGCATAACGGGAAAACTTGCTACATCATTCATCAGAATAGTTCGTCTGCTGTGCCGGTTATAGGAGGAAATGTTCAGTAACTGTTTCATATAAAATTTGCTAAGTTGGAAAAAATTGGGTTTCCCTATAGCCCCAACATATAAAATGAACTTGAAATATCAACTCACCATCCTCAATAATTTTTTCAATGCGCCCATCGGTTAGATTTTTCGCCCACGAATTAATGCCCTCAGTAACTGCAATTACGTCTGTGAAATTACAAGGGACGATGTCTGTCGAGTAGAATGTTTTTATTACAGATGTGTAAGTCTCTTTTAGTGAAACAGAATCATCCAGGTAAATCCTCGTCCCCAATTTGAGGTGGAATTCCCCATCAAGTGGCTACAAATAATTATGTCAAAATTTTAATGAAACACTAGAAATTTCAATTGGGGTAATTACGAGCAAATTGGAAGATGAGACATTAATTTACTTGAAGTGATCGTAGAATAAGAGAGAACTGATCTCTGGGGGCCCAACGTCCACTTGGAAGTTGAAGTGTTGCCGCCAATTCCTGGGCAGTTTGTTCTTGAGCACCTTCCCACAGCAAAACTAACGCAACTTTCAGGGATAATGGAGATATTAGGATATTCCCCTTGTATTTTTGTGCCATCAACTGGAGTAGAGAATTAAAGTTTTGTAATACCAGTTATAATGGACGGATTTTTTTGCATAAAATTATATAAGCCTGCATCTGCAGAGCTTTTATTCTCTAAGCTGTACAAGTTTTTTTTATTTAAAAAAAATGTAGGCAATGACACTTGTAGAAAGGTTTTTCAGCTTTATTTCTTAGGCAGCTAATGTAATTTTTTTTAAATACCTCTCAATGTATCCTAGATATTTTATATATTTTTGCTTCTCTCAAATGGATCCCTTTTCTTGTCAACTTATTGAAACACAATTGGCACATTTCTCTCGATTATTATTAATTGACAATTAAGATACTCTCAATACTTGATAAAAATCATTGCTAACATAAATCAATCACCTTCCATAAATTCCAATCAAATGCATTAAGTCGCTCCCCCTGATAAGGGATGAAAACATCATTTTCTTCCAGTGGATTTCCTGAAGCTCTCTGTTTTATTCCGGGCATTCCATGACTCACTGATGCCAGGAAACCCAAGGTACAAAGGACTGGAAAAGCTGGAGAAAAAAAAATCATTACAAAAACATTTCAATCTCGAATTTTAGAATCCAAATCGAAGATTACAGTTTTTTACGAGTCATTAACCCGCGGTGGCCTTGACCTCGCGGTGTTTTGAAAGAAATCGACGGGATAAACATGATGCTAGCCATCTTGCCATTTCGTAACACAGTTATAAAATCTATTTTTTAATTCCAAAAAGTAAACCTTGGATTTCAACTTATTTCACAATTTCAATTTGCGGCGCTATTTTCTCTTTCCTTCCAAACGACAATGAAACTCTTCACCTTTTATAATTTTTAATAATGTTGGAATAATTATAAATTCAATCGAGTGATTTTTTTATTCAGTAAAACTCACCAAACTTGAACTTCATTATAATCTCATGCGTAGATGTTGAATTTGCAATTGAATATTCCTCTTCGCCGTCACGGATACGACTGTGGCGTCTCGGGCTCACGTTCTACTCCTATAACGTATACCACCGCCAAACCGGCTGGACGGTCATTGGCGCTCCATAGCAATCACCAGAAGTGGAAGAGGAATAAGGAGAGAATGTGGGAAAAACCACGGGTGATAATGATTAAACTGTTGATATAGTCATGGTCATGAATTCAATTATGCTTTTTTTTTATTCAGTTCAATAGTTGACTGTGTTCTATAGATGTTCATACAATGGTTGGCGACAAATCCAATGTTATTATTCTATTATTATAAACTAGTGATGAATCAAATGTTGAACATAATAAAGAAATAAAATTAATCAGGCTCTGTATCAAGGATAACCGAGTACTTTGACTATTGTTTCACCAGAGAAATGATTTTCTATTTTACTAATCGAACTGCCAGCGCTGTCAAGCAATAATATAAATTGCCAACACCAATAAATTTGTAGAAAATTGTCACAATTGTTTTTTTATGCTCCATAAGATTTAAAAAATGTCTTCCCAGAAATTTCTCTCGACCTCTTCCTTCGAATGATAATACCAAACCACAGACTATATTTATTGTACTTTTATGACTTCGTTCCTGCATACGACATAGTTCATTTTTATGATTTTCCTAGTAACTGCGTCGACGACGTAGCTGTGGGTGCGGATTTCCCATGACTTTGTCCTTCGATCCCTCTGGCTTTTCCTCCATATTTTCACGATTCTCCTGCATATAGTTCTCCACTGCAGTGGTCACCAACAAGGACGTCATATTCAGAACCTCCGGTGTGATGTAAGCCCTTGCAAGCTCCTTCACTTGCTCTTTAACCTGATTATGAGTTATTCCAAACCCCTGGAAGGTAATAGTGCAGAGAGGTGTCAAGGTACACATTGAAGTCGTTAAAATGAGTCCAACAATCATGAGGACTATGAACTGAACGATGAGGAGAACTGCGCGACCTCCATAGGACAGAGCGAAATTTCCTAGAGGTACTAAGCTAGAACTGATGATGGAAGACCATCCGACAGGGCTCTGGTGAGACTCGTCGGCGGGGACCAGGTGGTAGGCTTTGTAATTGGAGGGCTCGTATTCAGGAAATCCTGGGAAGTTGGACTGCAATGCTTGTACACCTGGGGCATCCCCGCTTTTTCGGATGTTTTGTGTATTAGAGGAAGGATTTTGTTGTGAGGGTATAAATGCACTGCCGTACGTTGATGCAGCTAACGCCAGGAATATGATGAGTTTCAGCATTATGTCTTTCCTAGAAACGTAAAAAATTTTATTAGTTTCTTAGTAAAGTGGTAAACGATGAAAAAAGTGAAATCTGTTTTACGCATATACAACTATCTTTTACAACTTGAAACTGATTAATTCATTAATTATTATTAGATAATCATACAATAATGACAAATGGTAAAAAATAATAAAAAATACTTTTTCCGATAGTGCAACGGAAATAAGTTTTTTTTTAGATCGGTGCCATAAGAATCATATGTACCTTCATAATTGCTAAATAAAATTGGTTCACTTCTTTCACTAAGAAAATAAACACGAGATTGAAAATACTGAGAAGAAGATGAGAATATAAACGAAATATTTCTTTAGATAGGGCTAAAGGAATATTTCTTTAAAAGACACCAATTAGTTTTCACGTTCCTAGTAGTTGCAGTATTTGGATGCAAAAATTTCTTGAACGGAATGACAAGAAGGTGAAGTAAACGAATTTAAATTGAATTAAGAACATATTCGATTAGCACTATTGAATGAAATATCTCCTGACGTTTACGTTTTTTTCTTTGCGACACTAGTTACCTTGTTTTCCAAATTTCAGGGCACTGCGAACTCTGTGACGGCAGCAGTTAAACTGACAAAGTGAGCCATACCCTTTACTCCTTATATTCCCTTCAGGGTAAATTTCCAAAAGTACAGCGCTCTTAGTCACCTCAGGCATGTCATCCTTTAAGAAGGTTCATTAGGTTGTCGTTAGAGTAACCGTTATCATATATCATCTTCAAGGATATTCAGGGGAACGATTGGTGCGGCTCCTCATTTCGTTGTATCTTCCATCAGCTTAACCGAAAGAAACGATACCTTGCTGAGACGTAATTAGCAGAACATGTCAACCAGGGTAAAAATGCAAAGGAAAATGGTCTAAGGAAAAAATAAATTACCCCGGTAATATTATCTAGTTGAGGTGTAAAAAAATATGAAATTTCTTTAAATGTATTGCACCATACCATTGAAATTGAAAATAGTATATTTCTTCATGGAATGTATACATATTCACACTCACATTCACTATATACACTCACTTCGTTCATAAGAAGTTGTATAATGGACTTGTAACGCTTAATGGCTAAACTATAATACATTTCATAATATCGAAAAAAAATCAAAAACAATGAACATCATGAAAGTCCTTTGGTAACCAAAAAATAAACAATCTATCCTCACCTTTTGTTAGATCTATTCATCTTTGAACTAACTGAATATTTGATTGAGTACCTCAAATGCTCGTTTTTTTTTTGTGGCACTACATTTGTCAGGTAAAACTTTACATTTCGTGGTTTACAGCCTTAATTCAATGATACCAGTCACCAAATTTTAAGTAGACTTAAGCAATTCCTTAAATATTAATAGCACCGGAGAACGTCACTATCATTTTTTCAGCATCATAGACTCTTCCAAAATGGCCGCCCTCAAATTTTCAGTCTCGTCATCACTACTGAGGCTCTCTGTCCTGAGGATTCTTCGTCGTTTCCCCACAGGATCAACAGAATTTTCTCTTTTTCTTTTGTTGTTGGACTTATGATCAATGTCTTCAAGAATTGTTATCTCGTCATCTGAGCCATCACTGAATACTTCCTCCTCTTCTTGACTAGCACTCACGCAGAAAGAATCGTACATGTAGGTGTCGGGTTCAATAGTTTGGGAAAAAATCTCAAGATCTGGTGGTGGAGTCTTCGGCTTTTTCAGGTGAAATCCACACTTCTTCTTCGGACTTCTTGTGCTTTGGAGATAGTAGGCCTTCATGTCTACTGAATCATCGTGTACCTGAGTGTGACTGACAAAATCCTTGAGATCCTCACCATCATCTTCCTCAGAGGAATCAGTTATTTCCTGACAATCATCAGATTCTTCAGCTTCGTCATCAATAAAATTATTTCTGCCCCGATCCCTTCTGCTTCCCATTGTTCTCGTTCTTCCCTTTGAGGAACCACTTGGTTTAATTGACACTTTTGGTCGGGTTCTTGGTGGTATTGCCTTAGGAAGGGCAAAGTTATTTGCAGTCGAGGTATCACTTGCTCTCTTGTTACTTGTACTTGTAATTTTTAATGAGATTTTACTGTTAGTTTTGGGGACTTGATCAGAGACTCTTGATGATTCCTCATTTATTCGATATCCGGTGAAGACACTTTTGTTGATCTTCGTTGTTGCAAAATCGTCGTCAGAATCTGAATTTTGCTGAGTTATAAACTCTTTAGTGGGCTTTGAGAATAACGTAGCACGAATTACAGCTAATTTATCATCATTCAAGGAAGAACTTTGGGGTTTGGTGCTTTTGGGGGTTTTGATGGAGTTGTCTGGGCTTTGAAACCTATCGTGGGGGTTATCACGTCTTTTGTTAAAATATTTAGACGATGAGAATTCACCCGAGGAGCCCGCGGACTCACTGATTCTAGTCGGCGTCTTGCTGCTTCCTTTGAAGAATCTCGACTCGGAATTTATGACCTCCGGTAGCACCTCGAAGTCACTGTCCCAATCAAAATCCTCCAAATCATCGCCCAATATTTTATTACTTTTCTTATCGCTTGATACCACTGAAGGCGCAGTGATGCATTTCGAGGTAAAAAGTTTCTGTGCTTTATTCAATTCACTGGGTTTCGCAGGAGTTTTACAATGGTTTGGCGATTCATTATGAATGACCCTCGTCCTGGGTGGCCCAGTTTCTATTCTTGGAATGCTATGCACAACTTTTACTCGATTATCATCAGCTTCAAAGAAATTCTTCAGAGATGTGTTATGACTGGATGGCCTCTGACGTTGGTTAACAAATTTTTTCACCCTTTGATCGGATAACTTAAGGGGGGAAGGGATAAATGCGGATTTTGGATCGGTTACATTGGCACGACTTGTGTTGGTCTGAGGGGTGAAGCTTTCGGATAGCATAGACGCTTGTGGCATTGTCTCTATTTTTTCCATGTCCTCCCAAGAATCAAAGTCATCCTCTAAATTTATTAAGTTCATTTCATTGACATTATTAGAAGACTTATCTCCTCGCTCAAGAAGAACTGCGTTCGTTGTGGCATGAGAATTCATTTGTATTTTATTTCCTGTACTGAATTTACTAATTTTATCGACCATTTTTTTTGAATTTACAGTTGGCATCGCAAATGAATTTCTTTTTTCCTGAGAATTTCTCTGACTCGATATTTCAAAACAATCGTCGAGTTTCCATTGTCTGATTTCACTCGGTTTTTTCTCTCGTATTGGTAATGCACGATTTTGGGCCTTAAATGTACGATCATGGTTTAAGTCTACTGCAGGACTGAATTGAGTTTCCTCAATGATATCAATAACGTCGACGTTATCGTTCAGCGAATTTGCATTGTCCGCCTCTGATTCTCTATTCTCAGAAAGATAGGAAAATGGAATATCAATGTCCTCAGTTTCCACCAACACTGGACTGTGGCACATGCTTTCCGTCGCTGGATCATCAATATCTATCTGTATCGTTTCAATATTCTCAATCGTTTTATTCACTTCCTCCTCACGGGGATTATTTTTATTTCTATCAGTTGTTACCTCAGGCTTCTTAATATCAGTCGTTCTGGAGTTGAAATCGAACTGAGTTGCATCGAGATCATCGTCCCAGGCTTCATCGAGAATACTCTCAAATGCACTCTCTGAGTAACATTCAGGAGGTGGAATTCTTTCGTGAGTTTTTACACTTTCATTGGGTAACTTTGTTTTTGCAATGCCAATCTCTGGACTTCGTGGAATTTCCTCGTCCGAAGAATCATCCAAAACTCTTTCAAAATCACTTTTAATGACAATATCAGCATCCAAATTCCTACGAACTATTTGACTAGTGCATTCTCTTTTATTATGACTCCAGTCAACACTTTCCAAAGGTGGTGATTCTCGTTCATCACCATCCACTTCCATATTAGAGTCACTAGTGTTTAACAGGTCCTCGAAATTATTGCCACAGTCCATGAAGCCCTCGGGGCTGTGGTAATTTCCTGCACCCCCTGAAAAAATTATCCCAGGAGTGATTTGTGTTGGCTCATGCTGCACAGCTTCGACAAACATTTGAACATTCTCTAGACAGTCGCAAACTGCTTCATCAGGAACAATCAAATTATTTAAAAAATCATCTGCACAATTAGGTGCTTCAGGAGCATACGCGATCACGAAATTTCTATTTTCTTTATCCTCATTATTATTATTGGTATTATTACACTTTTCGGATTGTCTGGTGGCACAGAGAGTGAGAAATTCAATAGTCTCATTATCGTTAGTCAGGAGCTGCACATCGGATGGCTTAACGGCCTCAAGGATTAAAGAATTAGCCCTGAGAGGTTGGCTGTCAATCTCGATAACCCCCGCTTCCTGCATTGTTGGGGCTACAATATCTTTATCGATCTCATCGTTGGATACTGTTGTCAAAAACCTCAGTAATCCATCCTGTCCACTACCTTTTCCCGCACTACTAGGATTTTTGGATTTTTTAGGTTTAGGTCCTTTTTTTGTTTTCTTCTCAGCCTCCCCTTGAATTTTCGTCTTCTTACCTTTTTTCTCTCGTGAGTCTTTCGGCAGAATTGTCATGTGGATTTTGTGAACTTCAGGGTGTATATCCTGTGGTATCATTCGAGGACTGGAGTTGTGCAGAGCTGATATAACTCCACTAGAATGAAGAACTTTATTATTCAGTGAATCTCGTTTTGATAGAGCCGCTTGCAGAGTTTGGTGCTCTTTTCCATCCGTAACCAGAACAATTATGTGGCCATTACGTTTACGTCCTGTTCTACCCATTCGTTGAACGAGTCTCGTTGGTGAGTGCTGAGAAATGTCAAAGCAAACGATGAGATCCACTTCACCAACATCTAATCCCTCTTCTCCAACTGACGTTGATATTAGAACGTTGACTTGATTATTCCGGAAATTCTCGAGAGCTTTTGTTTGTTGCTTTTGTTTAAGTCCAGCTTGTCCTACGAACACCTGGGGGCGAATGAGAGGTTGACATTGAAGAAGTAAAATGTAAAGTTCGTTGACGATATCTCGATATTCAGTGAAAACTATTGCCCTCGTATTGTTTTCCTTATCCTCAGCGCGTTTGAAGTGCTGGATCAATATACTTCGTAGCGTTTCAAACTTTCCATGACCAAAAATAAGATTTTTCGGTATTCCGGTGATACTTCCGTTCATGTACGGTCCGGCTTCTGGGAATGGCCCAAGATACTGTTTGATATTCTCCAATAATTCTCTAAGTTCTGGTTCATTATCCAACCAAAATTTATCAGAATGATTTTGATAAAAATGAACGAACGCTCTCAATCCATGACGGACAATTAACTCGTAAGCATGGTACATGGTGAGAAGAATGGTCAAGGTCTTCATGATGGATCCATGATTGGTAGATTTATTTGTACGAGATTTGTATTCGTTTAAAAGATAGAAAATTCGGCCCTTAGATATTTGCGCGGCAGATGTTTTGAGAACATTATACTGGAAGAGAATTCTGACATGTCGATCCATTATCTTGATGTATCGTTCTTTGAATTCGGATAGATTTTGACCCAAGTCAACAAGTATTATGTCAACTTTACGTTCATTAATGTAGGGAGTGATGTCTGGAGATGTATCATCTCGTAATTCCAGGCGAGTGATGTGAAGATTCCTGATAACGTCTTGGACTGCCTCCAATTTACTTCCAGGAGTCGCTGAGAGTGCGAGAATTCTGAAGTACGGATTAGCCTGGTGCATTATGCGAATTGATTCGCAGTAGGCATACTTTCCGAGGGCTTTGTGAGCCTCGTCGATGACGATGCACTTTACGAGATTGACAGGGACAATGGAGCGTTCCAGGTCTTTCTGAAAGGTCTGAGGGGTAGCAAAGATAACGCGATGATCGCGCCAAGCTGCAGCACGTTTCGTTTGATTTGTTGCACCAGTGAGCTCGATTGTGTCACTAATCGGGATTCCCATTATATCGTGACAAGCGTCGATCTGTTGGGCAACCAGGGGCTTTGTGGGTGCGAGAAAGACAATTATGCCTTTTGGATACCAGCGGAAGTAGTTGTACATCACTACAGCTGCTATGAAGGTTTTTCCAAGACCTAGAGAGGGGTAGGAAGGAGAGATAAGATTTCTTATCTTCGTTCACCACTTTACGATGAACTCATGCAATAAACATAGCTTTCAATACGTAATAAAACTTACCAGTTGGAAGACATACTAAAGTATTATTGAATAATGCAGTCTTGACAATGGAAAATTGGTATTTTCTAACTGGAAGATTTTCGGGGTAGATCCAACGATTGCCAGCCTCGCAATCAAAGCCCTTGGTCTCTTCATCGGAAGACAGAAGAGGGACCTGGGAGAGGAGCTCCATCGCTCCTAGAGGTTATCGGGTTCATGAGATTTCATCGATAATATGATTTGATGATCTCATTAATGCACTTGGATAATTCTTGATCCATTTTCATGCTTTAGGAGCTTTTTAATCGTGGCAGATATAATGACAGTTCACCGGTGACACCAGGAGTGTCAGGTTATGGCGCGTTCATCGATTGATTTGTCCACTAACTGAGATAATTCCCCAAAAATTCATTGAAAATCCATTTTATCAATCAATGAACACAACAGAAGATTTAAATTTGAAAGGATTACGTAGAATCTATTGAGCACAATTTTTAAACCTGATTATGGTAGCTGTAACAATAACATTTGTGGCTGCCAACTGCGCATGCGGACGTAAAGACTCAACTACTGCCATCTGGTGCGGTAATCAAACGGCGGCAAATATGAAATTATTTTTGATTTTAGTCTCTAGATGTGATAATGGAGAGACCTTTATGTTTCATGAGTGACCCCAAAGTGATCTCAAGTTGAGATCCCCACTCAACTGACTGGATGGGGAACAACCAACGACACTTTGACAATTTATTCAAGGGAATTCCAATATTGGTAATTGCAGTGTTAAAACTGCTAGTCTTTGATTTTGCGAGTGAATCATTAACATTACTTTCTTTGAAGATTGCAAAACTAATATTAATTTTTACATTAGAAGATGTACTGAAGTATACGACAAATACTCTATTTCTTTCAGATTTCCGACCCATGAATGTGGTCGGATAAAATTCATGGAGAGATGAGCCTCTTCAAGGATTCAGGTTGAGTTTCACAGCCTCCTGACGAATCACTGATATCAATTCTTGGTTTATTAAAAATATAAATCTCAAGCCAGCAACCTGCAAAAGAGAAAAAACACTAGAACAATTACACAGTGAATTTTGCACTAAAAACTAATAAATATCTTATATCAACGTAACATTCAGAATATTAATAAACTTATTCCAAAAATTATTATTTTTAAATTATTCATAGAAATGTCTTTGCTTCTCTGATGATCTTAACAATCGTCTGTCATTCTAATTTTGTTTTAGATTGAGTTCGATCGGAATATAGAGTTCTATATTCCGTTCAATAAAATTCTGAGGGTCATACAAGGCTCAAGTTAAACTACTGGAGATGATACCAACCTCAATTACACTATTATTATTAAGTTTCATCTTATTGCCAGCGAGGATAGGTCTGCTGTCGACAAAAATCGGACGCTTGCCCTCTGAAGACAGGAAGAAATCTCCATTATTCCTCAATCGTATCGTCGCATGTCGTCGTGATACTTTCCAGGCAGGTCCCTCCAGTGTTAAATCGACATCGACATTGTGATCCTTTGTCGATCTACCCACAGTGATTTCTTTAGATCTCATAAGATACCTCACAAGTCTTCCCCTCAGTACAGCCAACGTTTGATTATCAAAATCCGGAGGATTGACACCTGTAACACTGTCAACAAGAACCTGCCATCTACCCAGTTCATTCTCTAATATTCTGATTTCCCTTTTATTCTTTCTGTCCGCCATGGCCAACTCAGCGTCAATCATCTCATCCTTTTGATCGGCCAATTCACTGTCGTTTATCATGTCTTCAGCGTCGGAGAAGCTCATAACTGCATCAGAACGCGGCAAAGGCTGGACACTCTGATCAGGAAGTAAGTGATACTGTTTCATTAATAGCCAGTGGGCCATCAAGGCTTTGGCTGTTCTTGCTGGGTAAAAAGTTTGGGCGTTGGTTTCCAAAAGCCTTTGGAAAGTTTCCAGTGTTGCTTGTGGCGTCTAAAAAAACATTTTTCCAAAATTATTTCAATTACATAATCATTTCTATAAGTTGACAATCAGGAGTTTCAAATATATAGGCATGTCCACTGATCGGTAAAGTTTTCTTACTGATTTTATCGTTCCCAAGAGATCCTCCTCAGCTTTACTGTACAGAGTTCTTGCCTGAACACTGGCAATTAGTTCCGGATGCAAATTTCTCATTGCCTGAACTGCAACCCTTGAAACAGCTGAGTCATAAAGCAAAGCGTACCATCTCTGCTGAATCTCCTGCAGAGTGAATCGACAGGAGAATTTGGTCCCTCTGTGTACCATCTTCAAGTCATTAGTTTGTTGAACTCCAGTGATGAGAGCCAAATCGTCGGTGGGTTTCCACCTTCCCAGGTCCTTGGTTGCATTGATAGAGTGATTATGATTTTTGTTCTTTTTACTTTTTCGTCCAGTTCCATTGGAGCCGCTTGGTCTGGGAGGTCTTCTGTTGATTCTTTCGGGCTGGACCACTGGCGGTGCGATGGGGATGGGCGGGGGAATCGGTGGTAAAACCAATCCGTCCAAAGTCCCACTCGAAGCAGACATGCTCCTCGATTTTGAAGTAGATTTTCCACTCGTCGTCGGTGGCTGAAGGTTGAAGGTTGTCTCTACGAGCTCATCGTCAAATTTTTTACGTTTTATTGTCCGAGATGAGCTGAAAAAATGTAATAGAATATTGAAAATGACTTTGCTTGGAAAATAAAATTGCTGTTATGAGCTCGTAGGGATTGAAAGAAAGAACCCAAAAGTCCAAAAGAACCCTAAATATTAATGAATCGTAAAATTTAACGCGGCAGAAACAAAACCGGCTGAACCTACGAGAAGTGATTAAAAAAAATTAACGGGAATGGACATCTCCTAAATGAACTGTCAAATAAATACGAAAAAAATGAATAGTTTTATTAGCCCCCAATTGTAGAAAAAATATCGACATCAATTTACGAGAGGGTGAGAGTTAGCCGTTGATTCATGTGCTACGCAATACCTGATATATATTACCTGCGCCTTTTGGTTCCCATTGAGTCCATCGACGACGATTCCATAGAAATATTTCCAAATCCATCATTACTAAGCGATAAATTTGCTTGCTTTAAACTAGATGTCGATGATACATCCATTATTACACTCTACTCCTGATTGGGATTGACAATAAACAGGGTAAACAAAATGACTTTGAAAAAGAGGTTAAGAAATTCATTGACAATTTCACAGGAGAACCACTTCGGTTAGATGTCTCGCATTGAACAAATGAACAAGATCACCACCGAACCAACTAACATACTTGAAGCCTTAAAAAAATCTTCACACGAGTTTATGGCAATAGAGTGCTAATAAACGATAACAATTAAGAAAAGTATGTTTTTCAGACCGAAACATAAACCATTGTGTAGTTTTCAATCAGAAGGCGCGTTCGCAAAACAGAGTATGGTGCACTCAAAGACACTTCCAAAGAGGATAGACCAAAGTAGAGGCTCAGTTCTGGGGGTTTGACTGACGCCAGTTTCTCCACGTTACCGACACGATTTCACCCCCGAGGAGACGGGGCGCCACGAGTTCTACTGGGGTATCTGCATATCGGCCAAGCGGGGGGGCTCCGTTCGTACTTGTTCAACTGTACAAATGATCAACTGTACACAAAAATTTCAGACGGTGAGAGTACCACTGTGAAGGGATTCAACTGTCGAGAGAAAAAGCTAGGCTGTACATGTGGACCCAGCGCCACATGTAGAGCCTAGCTTTTTAGAATTTTAGAATTGTCAAACGGTGCTCTCACCGTTTGAAAATTCTGTGTACAGTTGATCATTTGTACAGTTGAACAAGTACGAACGGAGCCCCCCCGCTTGGCCGATATGCAGATACCCCAGTAGAACTCGTGGCGCCCCGTCTCCTCGGGGGTGAAATCGTGTCGGTAACGTGGAGAAACTGGCGTCAGTCAAACCCCCAGAACTGAGCCTCTACTTTGGTCTATCCTCTTTGGACACTTCCGCTAAGGCTTCTGCATCTGGCAGACAGAGATCACCACTTACAAATCACCTGTCGGTATGCGGGTTCTGATTGTGGCACACGGAGGACACTACTCGCATAATTTATTCAAAAATAAATGAGAAACTAACGAAACATTTGAAGCTGTCTACAAACGGCTACACACAGAGTACAAACGATACAATTCGTTCATTTTGGGAAAAGCAATCTCCTGTCTCTATCTACATACGAATTATAGAAAGTGTGCTCCAACGGAATATCAACGGCGAATGAAAATCCATCTTTACAACTACTGTGGTGGGGGTAAACACGGTGCTGTTTCATTTATTCGTCTTGGAGTACCCTCTACCCTGAATTTTCTAACAACAACCTCAAAATTCACTGCAACTCCGATTCGACAATTCGAATAGTGTGCACAACGAAATAAACCCTTGACAGACGCTTGGAAAAAAAAAATTCGGAGTGAACAAGGTAAATGTTACTGAAATTACGTACATTACACTGAATTGTACGGAACAACCATGGAACACCTGAACGCGTGAGAGGGTTTTGGCAAGCTTTTCAATGGTTTCATGCATTAATCTGGGTCTACATGTGATGATGATGATCTTGGTACATGCAGACTAATCCATTGTGCCAGTTATCCAGTGAAAAATGGTCACAAATCACTTTGAGGAACTAAGGAACGTACAGATAGCTGTGCCATATGCTTTAGGGGTTAGAGACTCCCTGAAACTCGAGGGAAAATTCTGTAAACTTTTCTTTGAGAACACACTCGTTCAGTAGATAATTATAATAATTTGATTGTTTTCTAGAATGGCTCGTGGACATCAGAAAATTCAATCACAAGCGAAGGCAGCTGAGAAGGCTAGCAAGATGAAGAAACAGCAGGGCCACAGTGCCAATGAGCAGAAAAAAGCTGCACAGAAAGCTCTCGTTCATGTTTGTGCTGTTTGCAAAGTAAGTCCTCGAATTTATTGGCAGCCAGGTAAAGAGGAAGTGAAGGGTATATTTTGAAAGATATTTTGCCAACTCTGCAAAATGAGTGCTTAGAAAAAGACTACTCTTAGGACCTAATGACAAAATTATGAAACCAATTTGCGGGTCAATGTTAACAGTCTTTCTCCTAAGGATCTGTTAGATTATCTTTCGAATATTGTTTCCACTGGATTTCCATCACGTAGGCATGCCCATAAATTATAGTTGTATGATCAACAAGAAAAATACAGAATATTTTTAAAGAGTGTTGACAAAATCAGTTTCATAAGTATCTTTTGCCGGCTTTTGACTCTGAACAATTATATCTGATATGGAGTAAATAACCAGAGGATCGAAATGTAATCAAAGTCCCTCTGTTTGAAACTTCAAAATCAAAAAAGATACTATTTCGTTGAAATATAAAAATAATGATATGTTCGTATTTCAGTATTTTTTCTGCAGGAGAAATGGAGTTTTCTCACTGAACACTTGAAAAAACAATAATGGTTGAACGCTGTTATTACAGGCTCAGATGCCGGACCCAAAAACGTACAAACAGCACTTCGAGAACAAACATCCGAAAAATGATATGCCAGAAGATTTGAAAAATATATGAAGGTGACAATTCATCTGGTCTCGAGCGAGCAGACAACAGGGAAAAGTGGCAAGATAACGTGAAGAAGGAACAACATAAACAAATAAACGATTAAATTAATTGACAAAAGTAAAAGAATGTTAAGAAAGGGACGAAACGTAAACAAACGTTAATAATACGAGTGATACATAGTGTAACGTTTTATCCACTTAATTTCAATCGCATTGATTCATCGCGGAAATAAAATGAGATCCACTTAAATATTTTTTATTTTTATTTTTTCGATTTACATTAATAAATATGCACTTACCACTGTTATTGGATGCACGTTAAACAGTTTATCAATTAGCAATTATTCAGTGATAATGAGTGTTTATCATTATTGATAAATGTGCATTGAAAGTGTAGATATTAAAAACCATTACTCCCTGTTCGTTTTCTGTTTCACTCAACTCTCGCATTATTTGTAATAGTTTATGATCGATTTGTTCTAGAATCAATGACTGCCAATAGCAACTAAATTATAATCTATGTTATCTAGGAGAAATGAAAAGAAAAATGTTGGAAACTTCAATATTAATATGGCCGCCATTGATATAACAGTTGTTTTTTTTTCAAATTGATAGAAAGTGAATCAATCCACTCGTTATTAATATAAAGCTGATTCAGTAGCAATGTAAACAAATCACATGTATTTATAAATAATCGCTCGTCCGTAATGAATTTATATTAAATTTTTCCGTCGAAATGTTCAATTGTACTTAATACTTGGTCTTTATTGAGGAACGAATTAAAATCCTTGTAATATTAATTTGTACATGCACCAAGTGTTGGTTGTATATTTCCATGATGCTTCGTAATACCTGTGGTAGCCTTTAGTGAATATTCTATGGAAATAATCGGTAGTGTTCAGTCTCTTCAGACGAGTTGAGGGACATCTTGATAAATTAAAAAAATTATGTCGTAATGTCGATAATTATTCCCGATTTTTTAAGATATATCCCTTTTTTAAATTTGGGGATTGAGAAACGTGATACCATACGAGAATAATACAAATTGAGTCGTGCATATTTTCTTTCGAAACTCAATACGAACCAACTGGTTGGTGCTATTGTCATGGGATATACCTTAAAATTGAAAAATCCAGCATTTTTTCACTCATTCAATGAACATCGTTATTGCATCAGCAATCCCTGTATGAGAACGATTTGGCAGATGACAAAACATAAATGAATGCGTTGTTATATTATTATCCTATTGATTCATAAGAAACTATCATATCCTTGTAGTGGAAGTGGGGTTTATGGTATATATCAAAGGATTCGTATGATTCTTTTATCAATAATGAGTGATGTCAACTTGCCGATCTGTCGGTCAGCTGTGATATGCACGTTTCATGACTCGTTAAATAATTCTACGATGTTTTCCAAGTATGCGTGTGTGTATGTTTGAATGGATATACATAATCAATATTCTATTCAATGATTTCTCTTCAACAAGTGATGCAATCTGACAAATGATGTTTTCCTACGGTCGAAGAATTTCAATGACCAGTGGAACTGATTAGATTTTGAAGCTCATTTCTACAGCAATTTTCTAGTTATTCATCCGAAACTCGACAAAGCAAATTCAAATTGTTCTCCATTTAGTGTTTATGGTTTTTTAAATACAACTATCGTTCTATCCGAGCGATTATGATGATTAAAAAAAGAAAATCCTCATTTGTAATTCACGTTTTTTAATTATTTCATGAATCTTCGGAAACTAAACGTTCTATTTTTTACAGATGGTGAAATCAGTTTGTAACGATTCAATATCGACGTCCAAATTCAGACCTGCATATTTCAAATAATAAAATTATTGTTAAATGGCCAGAAATTGGGGGACAAATAACGTTTAAACGAAAACTCTGATGCCCTACGATAGAATAGAACAGCCTCTGACTGGCAAAAACCAACTTCTTGGACATCCTAAGGGTTTACTAACTGTAATGTTTTTTTACATATTTTATGTTTATACTGTTTTTAAAAAATAGGTACTATCTTGAAATCGAGGTAGACTTCACTGGATTCATTTCAATTTTCCCAGGCAACATCCACACTATCTCGCTCACCCCATAAACATATATATTGCATCATGTTGATATAGGTTCAGTATATGAGAGCATAATAGTATCTTCTATTAATGCTGGAATGTCAAAGATCACTGTGACAATGAAAGAGACCGTCCTATTGGACTACCAAAAATTATAACTCTGCATTTTTCTTCTCTGTAATCTCAATGAGAATAAAACTGAAGACTTTAGTTCGATCATGTGGAGAAAATGTCCCGTGGGATTTTTCCATGAGATGAAAACTATATGAATAATGGAAGTCTAGGTGGTGAATAGAGAAACCAGTTTTTCTTTCTTCGTGTCATGCATACAAGCACTTTTTTCTATAGTCATTTGAAATAATCATCTTCGGCCTAAAACCTCTGAAGATTCTGATAGTGCTTGCCGTTCGTTTCTTATCAAAATCCTCGTTTACGATAAGTGATTACCTATACAAGGAAAAAATTTCATCATATATTCCGTTCATCCATCTATTTTCATAATACCAATGGCTCGATTATTTGTCTCAGTTCGTATAAATAGGTGGGGAATGAGTGAAACGGCTGCCAGTTTGGGACGAGCTCTCCGGGTCATTGTGTAAGATAATTTTTTAATTATCCTCCGCGTTCTGTGTTTTTTGCTCTCAGTGATCTCATTGGAAATCTTAAGTAGCAACGTGGCACACAATACGTAAAGTTAAATAACCGTCAGCAGCGCGATGAATAAAAATTATTGAATTATTGAAGAAAAGTTGTCCCATTATTTTTCAGTTGGTTATATTTTTATTAATTGTGAAAATTTATTGGAAATTAATAACTGAAAAAAACGGGGAAGACGTCCATATGCGAGCTTAGCAAAATCCTGTGAAAATGTAGTCAATTATCTTGCTTAGCATCATTAGAATGCTGCAATAATCAACATATTGCACATTTCGGTTTAAAATAACGTAAACGAAAAGAAGCGAAAGTGTCATTGAGAAAACAATTAGGAAATTACCCTGACAAAACCTGTTGGGTAATTTTTATTGAACCATTCTCTTTGTGCGAGACATCAGATCATTAACCCAAGAGATTCTCCTATTCCATTTTGACCCTTTCGAGCTTTTCTAAGAGTTGCATCATTTCGGTAGTAAATTGAAACATTTCTCTTGATTTCAGACCTTACGGATCTTACGTGGAAATTACCTGACTAGATATTTTATCCTTGAAATAAATATGAATGACGAAGTGTTCGTTACCCGCTCTCGTGGAGCAGCTGCCGAGGGTGTGAAGGACCAATATGCAGATGGAAAAGCCGCGAGGGTCTGGAGTATGTACATCGGTGACAAGAAAAAACGAACACAGAATTACAAAGATTTTCTCGTTGGAATTTTAAGAGGGAAGGGATGCAAGAGGATACTTGATGTTGCCTGTGGTACTGGGGTTGACTCTGTGATGCTTTTGGAAGAGGGATTCGAGGTTGTCAGTGTCGATGCCTCTGACAAGATGTTGAAATATGCGTTAAAATCGAGATGGGAACGGAGAAAAGAACACGCCTTTGACAATTGGGGTAATTCAGGATTTTTCTATTGTATTACTTTTGCTAAAATAATTATTTTGGTAATGAGTGATAAGAGAAATCGCGGAATGAACCTGTCACTGAGGAATTTTTCGGTCATTGAAAAGTCCACACGTTTCTCTTCAGTCAATCAACGAATTGAATTTTCTAAGCATCAAAATAACAGTAATTGTAAATTTACCATTAATTGATTAGTTCTGACTTGGTGCACTTCATGATGCGATCAATCAATCCACAAAAGGGTGAGACTCCATAGGTCATGCATTTCACACGTAAAAGATACAATACTTTATACCTTTTATCTTTTTTCCGATTAACTGTCATTAAACCATTGTGTTCCGGAATTATCTAGTTATTGAAGAGGCGAATTGGTTAACGTTGACTGATGACATTGCTGATATAATTGGGGATGGATTTGATGCCGTCATATGCTTGGGTAACAGCTTCGCCCACATGCCTGATAATTTTGGAGATCAGCGGGAACAGAAACAGGCCCTGAGGAATTTTGAGCAATGCGTGAGGCCCGGTGGACTGTTACTCATTGATCATCGGAATTATGATCACATTATTAGCAGTGGAGAGACTCAGATTAAGTGCATCTACTACAGCGTAGGTTTCTCAAATATATACAAACAATTCTGTAATGAATTGGTAAATTAGAATAAGTGCATTAGGCCAGGCTCCAAGCAATTTTATTATCGTTTTTTTTTCAACGAGTCATGATGGTTATTTATTTTATAAATCGATTTTATATAAAGTCAAAATATTTGAAAAATTGCTGAGAAAAAGAAACAGCGAACGTATTATGGCATTAATTTAAATATAAAATGTTTCAGAATGAACACATAACAGACATAAAAACCTCGGTTCTGTTGGTCGCTGGAAAACCCCAGATGGTTATCATGGATTATATGGTAACATTAGACAATGGCAAAGACAATACCAGCGATTTTCGTCTGTCCTACTACCCTCATCTCCTCGAAGTTTTTCACAACATGCTGGCAGAAACATTTGGACCGAATGCTAAACACAATATTTATGCTGACTTTTTACCTCTCGAGGTAAACACCACTCCAGGGTTTTATATTCACATGTTAGAAAAAAGTATGTGAGCTCTAATTTTCAAATATCGATAAATCATCGATAGACATGCGAAGGGATTTTCCAACATAAGACTGATAAAATGTCAAGTGTTCACAACTTTGATAATGAATAAAAACCGTGAAAGTGAAGAACATGAATTTATTGAAAATAAAAATAAAAAAACAACTGGTGATAATGATCATAATCTGTTGCTTGCTCCAATGAACTTGTCTTCTGTCTCTATCTCATTGAGAATGAGAAGCCTTGAAGGAAGAGTTCTGTGTACATTGTCTAGGGGATAATTCAGTGGGAAGAAAGTCATGTGATCGGTCATTTTCATTTCGATTTCATGTTTTATTAGATATGTACGGTAAACGTACATAAACTTGATTTTTAGAGTATTTTGTATAAATAGTAAATATACACGTTGGAAAGCCAAGACTAGAAGGTTTTCATTTTGTTTGTTAATATCACTCCAGCATTTCCTCCTTTCGTAGACATATAAGCTAAGGGGTTTTCTACTGTACTCCCTTCATTTTCTTCATTGATTTATGTATTTGTTTGGAAATTGAAATGATATAATAGTCTCTATTTAATATGAAAAGAGTAATCGTGGAGATGTAGAGTTTGGAATCACAAATTCCACCTACTTAGTCATCATAAAATTATCTCATTAATAAGTGATTCGATAGGAAATGATCATGAGCCCATTTTTATGGGATATTTTCCGGTTATTATAAAAAAAAGGCGTCTCGTGATGTTTTCTCAAAACCACTGATTCACGAGATTAAATTCATAATTGACAGAGATATCGTTTGAATCAAATTGATTTTTCTCCCACGAACCCATAAAACATAACAAAATTAATTAACATTATTTTTAAAAATAAAATAAAATTATGAGTTAATAACGACAATTTTCGACCCCGTCCGATGTCGCACAGCCGAAGTAAAAAAATGGACGAAGTGTAATAAGTTGTAGCAAAGTTCTCTACACTCCTTTCCTTTCATATTTTCTCTATTTCTCACTAAATTCACCTCAATAATTAATGTAATTCCTATTAGACCCGTTTCGTCATATTTTCTTCCAATATCAGTTAATAATCAATAGAACAACCCAATCGTTTTGTTTTGTTTCTTTCGTTATTATTAAAAGTTACGATAAATCTAAAACCTCTGAAGCAATGCAAAAATAATATTATACTTTTTTTATTTAAATTCCGTACATATTTTTTTTGCGAAGCAATTGAGTGAGAAAGGAAGGCAGTTGAACGAGCTTGCACGTTAAGGGCGGTCATTAAAATGTTTCGAGTGAGAAGTTCCGCCGCGCGTGCGATTTTTTCTTTAAATTCTCTTTTTTTTTAGTTTATGTATAACCAACAGCATTTTAACTTTCGCATAGAATTTTGTCAACTACGAATAGAGCCAGCTATGTCGTTTCCTCATTTTTCTCATTCTGTCATCTAAAAATCTAAGTAACAAATTGTTGTTCATAATTTCTTTCATATTTTTCTTTAGTTTAACACTTTGATAATTTGTTCTCTTCACTTAATTCAAATAATAACAGAGATTTGGGGCAAAATGTAGTTTTGTTATACTATTACAAATGTTTTTGACGTACCAAACAAATCAGCCGCTGACTCTCATCCTTGTGAATATCAATGGCGAAGTTTTATAATTGAGGGCATTAAACTATTTTTCACATGATCAATCATGTGGCTTTGGATGGGAAAAAAATCCATTTGAGCCAAGTTTCGTCAAGTAAAGTCGATTATTAAAATCGGAAGGCTCGACACGGTGATTTGATTATCAATGCGTTCATAATATGACATTTGATAAATACTACTATATATAATAGTAGCATTTTCTTGATAACAGAAATTACATTTGTGTTCTGAATCCATCGATGTAATGCCAACTACTATCCCCCTGGAATGTCAGTAAAAAAATTCATTTTGCCCCATTCTCCCCTACTACTAACTCACATATTTTCATCCCACGCACTGCCTTATATATATTTATATTGTACTATATGTACAATTTATTACATTATGTATATTATATACATCTAATATTGCTGTTTGGCTGTTTTTATACACGATATCCATCCTCAATCCAATATTGCATTAAAATTTTCTCCATCATTTTTTTCGCATCTTAATTTGCTAATTATTTTTATGATCCTTCATTGCAGAGCCTAAAAGATGCATAGAAATAGATGAAGACATTTCTCATTCCGCAAATTTTTCGTATTTAAAATTGTCTTAAGATTAAATCACAAGTATCTCAATATCCTCCTTGCGATCCCTCCTTCGTGATTGATATTTTACTAAACTACCCTCCCATACGGAGCTTTTTCGTTATCAATTCTGCAGCAAAATAGTGAAAATTTACGAGAGGAACAATTTGAGTCAATTTTTTGTCGAGAGCACTGTAAGAATACCGTTGAAAGATTTTCCTTGTAATTCAGAACATTTCGTACAAAAAAAAAACCGGTGGATTTGGTCAAGAACGTTCGTTGCCGCCAAAAAACAATTTCTATTTGAGCCATTCAAGATTTCGGGCGACAATGATAACGTGACGCAATTTAATTCTCATTCCTACGATACTCCTGTGCCCCTAAAAAGCTCCGCGTATGAATATGCTTGAAATAATCGCCAGGGCGCTTCAATTGTGATTAAGGAGATACGTCTGTAATCAGAGAGACATCCGTTAGTCAAATAAATAATTGCAAGAGCAAAAAGCAATTATTTTTTGACGAATTTACCAGCCTTTTGCAAAAAAACTGAACTGCTGATAAATGGAAAGTAATCTATTTCATATTTATCATTTCACCATTTTCCCACAGAATTGATCACATATCTATCTGTCATAACATATCTTAGATATTCTTCATTTATCATCTCAAAATTCTCCTTAAGATTCTCTATAACAAAGTCCCTTAAACTCCACCGTAACACAGCCACTTGCAAATTTTAGTCTTGTAGTTAGATTTTTTCATAATAAAAGCGCAAATAAAACAATGAATCTTATATACGTAATGATGCAACAATGGATAAATACTAAAAGATACCTTAGTTCTATAAATGTCCGAAGCACAATGTCCTAAATATCTTGAAATTTTCACAAGTATTCTCGAGGCCTTGGGGGCGGTCGCTTTTTTTCCCTTTCAGTTCTTTCACTTCTATCGCCGCCAGTGTCGCGTTCCTCGCACTCTAACATTTGTGTTGTTTCTGTAGCGTCAGTGGGTGAAATGGGCTGAGTAGCTAGAGGTGCGAGAGGAGCTAAGGGTGCAGCACCTTTATTTCGCGATTTACTTCGTCGTTTACGAAGAATCAGAGGACCCAGGGCTGTGGAATCATCTCGAGACGTTGAGGCTTGAGTCAAACGTTCCAGGAGTTCTTTGGAGACATCTCTCGATGTGTAGTCGCCTCCCGGAGTCACTGGCTCCTTAGCCTTCTCGGTTTTTTGGTCTGTATGGTGGTGATGGTGACGGTGATGATGATGCTGAGGGAGTTCTTTCGCTGGCATTCTTTCATGTGGTTCTCTGGGATCGCTGGAGATCGCTAGAGGCTTTTGATCTGGTGATGTTTGAGTGCCTGCGTCATTGGCACTGTTACCCGAGATGAGGAGATTCCCCGGACGAGCTGGAGTCGTGCCAATTGGTGGTATTGGAGGCAATCGGCTGATAACACTTTGTAACATGTCCTCCAGCTTTGCTAGTCTCTGATTCACCCGCTGAACTTCTAACTTCAGGTCAACCTTGACTTCAAGGACTGCTGCGAGAATCTCCCGGTCCTGGCCGGGCTGGGAGGTGATCAAGCCTCCATCGTACGACTCTAGACGACGCAGAGAGAGCTGCTTGGACTCTATGGCTAGGGTTGTGCTTGGTGGTTCCTTAGGTGGTTCGGGGTCTTGTACTTCTTCGATGGTGCCACTCAGTTTGGAGAGTTTCGGGAAGACCTTATTCATACTGACGGAGGACGAGGGACGAGAATCACGGGCACTCAGGGTCCGTTTGAAGGTGTCCGTGCCTGTTCCGGTTTCACTTCCCGAATCCAGGCTCGAACTTCCTGTTGAAGGAATTGAGATTTATTTCCAGTGTTTTTCACTGATCACGCTAAATAATAAATTTACCAAGTAGACGGCCCCATTTACTCGCTCGTGGTCGAATAACCGTCTCGATATCGCCAGAGGATGGTTTTCTAGCGTGTACGATATCTCCGTCCTTTCCATCCTTACCATCGCCCTTCTCTATATCCGTAGGATGTCTCTCCCTCCGGAATCTGTTTCAAGGTAATGACAAAAAAAGGAGCGCTTTAATCACTGCTTAACATCGACTCGCGCAAAAAGGCCTTTTATTTATGAGATTTTCATCTTGAGGAGTGTTAGTACAAAAGGCCGGATACTCTATGCGGATTAGAAGATATTCTTCATCTTGTTTTGAATCAGAGCTTGACATTTTTCGCATCAACTCCGATGAATGTTCATGTGAAGTATGTGAAACTCTAGGAATATTTCATTCATATTTTAGCGAGTGTAAATGATTTCATGTTAATTCAGTAGTTAAGTGGTGGAAACCATTTGAAGCGACTTTACTGTAGAGTAATTATTTAATGAATGTTTTGACATTGGTAAAGGTAACGGAATATTTATAAGAAAAATTCTATTTCTCGGGGATTGAAGTCCTAGAAGAGACGAGAAATATAAAAATAGCATTTTTTAGGAGAATATCGAGAAAGATTTTGGCATCTTAATATACAGTTCCCAAAACTTTTCACTTTATATGGTTCAGTGGCTTTTCACTATTTGAAGCCCAATGCAATATAGTATAAACTTTGTCTACTGATTTTACATTCGAGTAAATATGAATAAAATTTCCTTTTTATTGTTAGGTTTTTTCATTTTTTATTAGTTGTTGGCATTTCTTACATTAATTTATTACAAAATTGGCTACAGAGGCTATAAAGGGTTACAGCTCCAGCGGTGTTCACGAGCAACCTACTTTGGTGTGCCTACGGGAAGAGTAAAAAAGATATTTTTTGTTTTTTTTTTTGTTCGATCGTGTGATACAATCCGTGTGATCGACAGACGGAGAATCGCTCAAGTGTAAACTTTGTGAGATTCAAAAAAGAAATAATTAATTCTGAAGAACGACAAAGGGATAAAAAAATCATAAAACTCGTTAATTAATTGAGGGAAAAGTGGCAAATATAGCTGAAAAGTTAAATAAATTTGTAATCTCACAATAGTCCACACTCAATCAAAATATTAATATACAATTAGTTAGTCATTCGAAATATTACATTAATAATGAGTTAAAAATGGAATTGAAAATAATATCGAGGTAATGAGAGGAATTAGTTTGCGTGAATTTTGACAAACGGTCTTAGAAGAAATGAAAAATTTGTATCTTCGATGGAGTAGACTCATGATTTTTTATAGTTTGTCCATGTTTGATTACATGTTAAAGCGGATAATGTCTCACTAGCTCTAATTGAAATAAAAATTAATGTCAAATATCCGAAATGGGACACGAGAAGACGCGCATTCCCTAACAAATAGTTCACGTAATTTTTCTTCACGAGGTGGTTCAATAGTAAACTATTTCCCAAATTTTAATCAAACCAAATATCAAATAGAAAAGAAATATAGTACATTAAATTCTAATAAATCGGCAGATTATGAACCAAGCCGAAGGCGAGGGCGATGAACTCGGTCCGAAGATCGATTTCTACAGTTTCAGATATGATAAAAAAATACAATTATGAATGTATTTTTACGAAATGTCTGTCACAGCTCACGCAATATTTTCACTCTCCAAGGGTATTTGGCTCGTGCTTTTCGAATGACTGAATCGAATAATAATCACAGCATTAATATAGATATGTATGAAAAAAATATCAGGTGATAGAAATATAAATTTGAATCCTAGAGTGTTCATAAATCATGCATTCCGCCGCAGTATGGCTTATAACCATTTAATTATTGAACATTAGCGCAGAAGATTAAGGATTAGAAAGATAGTGTGAATAAGAAAATTAAAAAATCACTGAGTCAGTTAATCAATTGATCAATTAGTGATTAACAAGGCAACGCAAGAGTATGATTTTATAATTTTCATTATCTTCAAATAGGGATTCGAGAATAAAATGAAATAGAAAATCTGGAAAAGTTAGAGCGATGGAAAAATAGAAAAACAGAGAAGGGTAATAGTAAGTTAATAGAAATGGCTTGTATTATTCGCTCTATACAGTTTTATAAATTTTACGTACAATATCGAGACGTGGGACGATGTTTAATGGAACTCAACAGGTGAATCGAACTTTGCATTTGATAGCATTAGAGAACTTTTTTCTCAATCTGATAAATTTTTAATCGATTCCATCATTTTGTTGGATATCTAATGGATTCATTAGCTATTCCCAAATGGTTATTGCAGAATATTCAAAACGTCATTATGAAAACTATTTATACATAACTCCGTATCATAAACGGTGAATAACGCTCTTTATTCACCTTTTACGCACGTACTAATGTAAAATTTGCCATGAAACAGGTGCGATAGAGATTGCCTGACTCGTTTAATTAGAAAACTCGTTGGTGGTTCGTTTTCCAACCCTCATAGTCGTCATAAATTTTCTACCGGACTTGTTCCATAGCACACTATTATAGTAATAGATATCGACATTAGTAAATACTCTCGTAAAAATGTACTTTTCTAAGATTCCATATTTCCCTGAAATTCATCGATCGGAAACATGAAACTCCACTTTCTAACTGATGAAAGGTTTTCTTAATTCGAATTGATTTGCATCACGTTTAATTCCACCGTCCCGCGTATCTATTTCGTAAGTATAGAATGAACAATGGTCATGGTAATGTAATATAAATGACTGGTTAAAGAGAAATGCGCATAATCCTTCTAAAGGCGTATAATTTACAGCACTCTAGCATTCGTAAATATATGTTTATAAATATCTATGTTATATACATATATTTATGGTACCCTGTGTAACTTCAACATTTCGGAATTGTTTATGCCTTATTTTAAAAATTATCAAAGTTCCTGTGAGTCCATTTTTTTCCTGGACTAGGCTCGTTAACAGGACCAACTCGAATGTTATGAGAATGATATCTAAAAATGGCGTAAGGCTACTTCCAAAATGTTTATTCGAGGGCTCGTATACATAACAATATGAGAAAAAAAAGCCTCGCAGTTATTCCATAGTTGAAATCATGTTAACATTTGCTTCATTTGAATCATAACGATTATCAAGATTTAATGAAAAAAAAACTTACTCAACAAAAGAAGGATGAAATATCTATGAGAAACATAAAAAATTCATAATGGGTAATACTAAATAAACATCAACATATGGGTAGAATGAAAATTCAAAGTATAAAACAAAGAGAAGAGGAATAATTGGTTAAATAACCAACAATAATGAATCATCAGTGAAATATGAGGGATCAAGATTTGGAAAGAAAATTTGAAATGTTTGTATAGAGGGGTAATTTAAATACGAGGAAATTACTGATATACGTAGCAGTTGAAAAGAAATGGCAATAAATAAATAATGTAGATTAAATAAATACGTAATAAAAGAAATTGCCTAAAACTTGGCCAGGGTGGTAGAACGTTGACGGTGAGCTCCTCGTCTGAATCCTGTGGCGGATGATAATCAGGCAGATGCCGAGGTGAGCCAAACTGGGAATCCCCGTCTGTCTTGAACCTTGTGTAGACAACATCCAGTCAAGCAATCACCATATCAACATTCGCCAATCAAGACATTGCCAATTTTTTTTCAATTTATTCTATATATTGCTCTCTCCGTTCTGATTATAGTTTAGTTTATGGTATTTAATTCTGATTGGTTGTGGAAGACCAATCAGTGAAGCGGATTAAAGCGAGATGAGTGCAACATATAAAGTCAGTTATGAACATTTATTTCAACTTATTAAGTAAGAATAAATCAACGATATGACAGCATTACTTTCATGTTGAGTATGAGAATTATACATATTTCTTTGAACGGTATTCGTGTCATTACTTAATAATAAATGATGATTTGGTGATGGAAATATTACATATTTTCTCAGTTATGAGTCAAGTGAAAATTCAGGTGGTAATAACAGGTTTTTTTGTTGAGTCTCACCTCGAGAATATTTTCCGAACGAGATGATCCTGGGTTTGGTCTAGCTGTGGCTCATTTTTTCGACGCTCTGCCAGTTCTTTCTCCCTTCGAACATCCGCGACTTTTCGAAATATGAGCTGAAACGAATAAATGTACAGAATAATTTTCGTAACCACTGGTCTAGTCAGTTATGACTGAAAAACATGATATCGATTCTTCTTTTGACATTTCGTTTTCTGTCAAATATTCCCTATTTATTTGGATAAATATAAGGAAAAATAAAATTTGATCATCATATATCAACTTTTTCTAAATTTGTAGGGAGAAATAAAGAAACCATGACGTATAATACGCTTATAGAACGCTAGGATAATTTATATAAAAATTTTAGTGCGACGCGATGTTCCCTCTGCTATGATATTACTTTTATCACACATATCAGCGAAAAAGATTGCGAAGAAAATCATTCTTTGGTAAGAAACAAAGGAGCTCGCCGAAAATACGAGACAACACGAAAATAAACAATAGCGCTTGGTTGTTATATTATGTACACTGTATCAAAACAAAGATATTTCCATCCAATGTTGGATATCCCACAGTAGAAAAAATAAATAACAACGTGAGAGATTTTCGAAAAACCAGTCGAGGAGTTCATTGATCACTCGAGAGTATTTTTCATTTTAATTTTTGACAATAAAATATGTGTGACAGTGATAACTCAGAAGATCAAAGTGATCAACCTTGTGCAAAGAAAGTGAAACTACACTATGGTATACTACCAAGTCATCAGTAAGTAGATTGTATTTTTCAAGTCTCCATAAATGTAATTATTATATTTTTATATTTAATTAATTATATTCATATTAATCATATTAATAATTTATATAAATTATATTAATATTATCTTCAATTAAGTATTCTTTTATTATTCATGAAGGAATTAATATAGAAAAATTTATTAATAAAATTTATATTTGCAAATCTTTAGTCATATATTGCAATAATTGACTAAGATTTGAGTTCAATGAGTATATTGAAACCACACTTAAAATTTTTTTTTTTGTGTATTTCAATATCATATTGTTTTAAATATTTCAGTTCCCAACAATCATCAGAAGGATCACAAAATATTATTATTGAAACTGGACGTCACCCTGATCAGTTAAGCACAAGGCATACTATCAATGTTGTGTAAGACTTTATTAGTCGAATAGTACCAGACGATTTTAAACTATTGCATCTATTGGAAATATGTGTTCTTCACATGTTTTTTTTCTTAAAGTACCAAGAAAAAGAAAAAAAGTCGTTATTGCCTCAAATCAGATAAAAAATTTTGTAATCGTTATCTAAAAAACCAAGAATTTAAGAGCAATGAAATTTATGAACACGACATGACTTGGCGAAGATTCTTCGCCACTTTTCCATTTCATCCCCTGCCCGAAATTTCTCTGCTGAGGGCGCTAATTTACGCTCACGGATTCATAAAGTTTAATAAAAAAGTGATAAACTCGTGGGAGAAATAAAAGGGTTGTAGGAGGAAAGAATTTGAAAAAGATGAGCGCCTGCGCCAAGTTAGCCCAGCCAGTCGATAAGAGAATAAAAGCTACTCGTTGATATTCGTGGCAGTTCGTAGTCATTCGCTAGCCCGTCTATCAAGTATATAGTTGTACGGTAGAAACTCTCGAGCAACCACTAGCAAATGAACTCTTAACCTCAAATAACTCATTCAATAAATTCTTCCGCAACAATGGAAATATGAAGAATACTCGTGATCAAGTGAGTACCCATGTACACCCATTTGGCCGGACTTAGGGCGGAATTTAGCCGAAAGCAGTTATTTTAACATCAACATATTGACCATTACCGGAATATTTATAAAGCTTATGTGGTAGAAAGAATTCCCTGGTGTATGGATTATCGAACGTAACTAACGTCGTACTCAAAGTTGATAAGACAAGGTAGACGATCAGTCCTCTTCACTGAACAATTATCTCCATAAAAATAGAGATTTTAACGTGTCGAGAGTATAAAATTTTTTTATTCTTCCAGAGATGGGCCACGGATCAAGTCGTTCAGCTTCCTCAGCAAATATTCTCTCAGCTGAGGAGCTGACACTCGTGGAGAATCTGTTCAAGTCAATGTCTAGAAGCTCGGGTTCAATAAAACGCGAGGATATATTCAAGCACTGGTCAACCCATCTCGACGAGGGACTTCTTCAATTCGTCGTGCGTTTTCTATGCTACGAGCCCGGAAAAAAGGTTTCCGCAATAAATGGTGAGAATTTCGGTAAACTTTACGTTTACGCAGTAAGAGGAAGTCCCGAGGAGCGGACAAATTTAGTATTTCACGGTTATTGCGATGAGGAGCAAAAACTTGAGATGCCAACAGCGACATTTTTGGAATACCTTCAAGCAACGATAAACTCGTACCTAAGATTGCAAAAAAATTGTGGCAATGGTCATTACAATAGTTGGAGTAGTATTGGCTGTACAGTAAATACTCGAAGAATACAAATGCGATCAAAATCACTGTGCGAGGAATTGATAAAATACGGTGACGTATTGACCTATGAGCAAATTGAAAATTGGTACAATCAGTCAGCTACTTTTAAAGCCATTCAATCACACGTATTTCAGTGCCTCTTTTTAATATCACAGAAGAAAGGTGACAAAAATACAAGTGCACGGATCAACGACCTAAATCTTCTGCCAATTTGCAAGGGTCTTGAAAATATACCACATTTTCCAAGTATCCTTGGCCTTGGTGACGTACTCTTCTTAAATCTCAGTCTACCTCATGAATTAAGAAAGGAATGGCGTTTTTTGTTTTCTAGTCAAGTACATGGTGAATCATTTTCAACGATGCTAGGACGTATACAAATGCAAGGATCTACGATAATTATAATCCAAGATACTGATGATCATGTTTTTGGTGCATTTGCCATTGACAGTTGGTCACTTAGTCCAAATTTTGTGGGGAATCAGTCGTGTTTTCTATTCAAATTAGATCCACAAATTCTTACATTTCCATCGAGTGGATATAACAATCATTATCAATATTTGAATCAACATCAACAGACAATGCCAAATGGTCTCTTGATTGGAGGACAACTCAATTATCCTGGTTTGTGGTTAGATTGTGAGTATGGAACGGGAAAATCCAGTCCATCTTGCACGACCTTTCTCAATTATGTACAATTGAGTGGCAAGGAGAATTTTACGATTAAACACCTGGAGGTGTGGGGTGTGGGGCCTCTGCCAGAGGTAGAGGAGGGCACTAGAGACTCTAGATCAGTCCTCGATCGAGATGTTACGTCTCGAGTGATGTTAGAACTTTCGGGTAAAAAAATCTACAGTGATGGTCTTAGAGACCAACCAGAGGAAACTTATAAATAGAATACGCCGCTCATGTCAGCACATCGAATTCGTGTTCTTGAATTCTTCCTTTCAAATCCTCATTCTTTTACGAAAATTATTCAATCAATGAACTCTACAACGGCCTGATTTTCTAAACCCATATTATCAATATCATCTTCACGATCTCTCTGTGAATTTTGCACCGATCATGGAATTTGATGTAAAGTATAATAATAAAAGTTATAGATGGAAAAGATTAAGGAAATCTTGTGATGAAAATAAGTCAGTAATGTATTATTAATAGGAAATCAGCTTGAAACGAATTTGGTGATTGCCTCGCAAATATCTTAAAAGGAGCAATATTTAGAGAAATTAATGAAATTTTTTTCGTACTCTTATTCCTCCGTGAAAAAGATCTGGTATTTTCTCTAAAAATTTTGTCGTCTTTGAGATATTTGCCCTAGAAAAAAATTGCGCAACAGATCATAGGTATATATACGTTCTTTCAATTGATTACCCAACTATTTTGGTAACTATCAATTCAGAAGACAACAAAACCAGTTGAGGTAGCTTTTCTATAAGGAATTTCTGAAATTATGTGAATAGCATTTTTCGTCACTAGGCCGAAATAAATTTTTCTAGCGACAATGAGCTAGGTAAAATGTTTTTATGCGGCTAAATGATGAAGAGTGTCTTTTTACGGGCATAATGGCTATGTAAATCTTTTGATAGTATTTGCAAAAACATCTGCGGAAAGAGTTTCGACTTATCCCTTTTAGCTAGACATTACATTCCTATAAGCTCGAAGAGAACTGACAAAAACTCTGTTTCTTTATTAATGTTTGTTTTCATTTAACTGGTTGGAAAAATAAATTTTAAAGCTGTTTGAATATGTAAAAATAAATAAATGAATATGTTAAAATTCTCTTTGATTTCGTGTCTAAATTAATGAATAATTCAATTCCTTACCCTGTGCCTCAAGTTGTAAGTGAGAACGAGGTTTCTTGCAAATGAATTAGCGAAGGCCTGATAAAAGTCCAGCACTTCCAGTAGTCTATCTCGTTTGATGGTGTGAAGATCACAGTATGTTAACGCACGAACATTTGCTGCACTCTGACCCACTGCTGAGTCTTTCCAAAAACTATCACCGAATACATCTCCTTTGCCGAGAATTGCAACTACTTCGTCGTCCTGGATGACCTCCAGGCTACCCGTGACGATGAAGCAGAGTGAGTCGATTGACTCCCCTGTGTGGTACAGTAAGTCTCCCGGTGCACTGTGGGACATCGTAAAGTGCATTGCCAGGGCTCGTAGACAACCATCCGAGGCCAGTCTGAAAAATGCATTGAGAGGAATAATGTAGACATTATAAATATTGTATGGCAACCATTTTATTCTCTCAATTTGCCACATAAATGAAATCGGTATTGATTGCATCCATTTCCACCTGATCAGCTGGAACGTTCGCTCATTGGCAACGGTAAAGAGATTGATCACATACTTAATTGAGACCTGACCCAATGTCACATCGATACACATAATTAATGACGGAGACTGCATTTAATCGCTTCTTTGAATGTATTTTGGCAACGAGGGTCAGGAGAAATGTATTTGTTATGCCAAGTCAGGTGGAATAATTGAGCCGACGTCGTTTAACCCGTGTTATTCTAGGGGAGGATGGAGTGAAAGGAACCTCCAACTCGATGACGAATATCGCGAATGTTATGAGCGTGTGCGATAAAAAATGTTCATGTAACAGCATTTCATTTATTACAATCAAAAAAATACGCTAAAAATAGAAAAAAAATCATCGATCTTTCCATTTGATTGATCAACTCTTATGGGTACGACTTGATCATTAGCGAATAAATTATATGGGATTCAGTAAACCATATGAAAACGATTTATTAAAATTGAAATGTGTTCACGAAGGGTGAAAGACTATTAACATAAAATCTCGCGATCACTTTCCATCATGTCGACACTGTAGAACTTGAAAAGAAATTGTGTCTTGTAAATTCGACAAAGGAGCGATGAATTTCGGGCAAAAATTGAGTTTTATTAATAGTGTCATTGGCATTAGTCTGTGGAACTTCAAGAACATGTAGTGACGACAGGAAATAAAGAGCATTTTTCTCACACAATAGGTAAAAATATCTAAAAACGGAAAACAAAAAAGCTCACCTGAAAGCAGGATGCTCATTGAAAACTTTACGATTGAGATGCACACAAATGTCGGCTTTCATGTCTTTTGGACAATAATTCAGTACTTTGTCTGTGTCGAGGCCTTTGGTCATAGCCCATGTGCTTACAACATAATCCATGACGCGTTCACTGAGGGCCTTTGGCACTTCATGAAGCTTCATGAATTCACGAACGTTATTTAGCATGTCGTGGTACTTTGCCGTCGCAGACGTCATCTGCTGGATTATCGTTGTGACGTGACCGAATATTGTAGCATACAGCAAGGCTAAACGGAGCACAAAAATTTTTTTTATCCACCGCGGGGAAAAGTTCATTCCAAATAACAGAAAAAGTATATTCCTCGAATTGTCATTTCATTCCACTTGTTTCTCTTGATTTTATCCAGTTCCAACCGACTTTTCTCACGACAAATTACTTCAATGTTTTTTCAAACATGAAAAATATTCCAAGAAGAAGGAATGATTAATTTCTTTCAAAGAATACAGATGAAATGAATAAACGGTACATTTGAATTTCAAATTAGAGAATAAAGTTTCATTAGTTTGGAAAGAGTTATTGTTCTGGTTGTAGAGGTACATCCCCTAATCTTACCAGCAATTATCATCATGCAAATGGTGAAGATTTTCTCATTATCCGTCTCAGCCGCGACATTACCAAATCCCACCGATGTCATACACGTCATAGTGAAATACAAAGCTGTGACATACATAGTCCTTCTTGACGGCCCAGCAACGAGCTCAGGCACAGTACTAGAGTTGGTCCACAGGTAGCTGTATGGCGATTGGGTAACATTTGCCAACTTCCACAGCCACGAGTATTGAACGCCACCATCAGCGTCCGACCTGCCTATTGAGTACCTTGAAGGGTGTCATGAGCAGAAATGCTCTTGAGAAAACGATATTTTATAAAGAGAAGCAGAGAAGCTATAAATACAACAGCCACACCAATGAAGATAAACTAAAGCAAAGTGAGTTGAAAAAAGAAAATGTGAATTATAGGACAACATCGCATGGGGAAGTACTTCAGTGGAGAAGTTATACAAACATTTCACTTTCTTTCATCTCATACTGTCACTTATTGCCAATTATCTGAAGATTTTGTCTACACCACTGCCACTGTACTTTGACATTATCTAAAGAAATATTTAATCTTAGTTCGAAGGAAAGTTAGTCTTATTGATTGCAAGTATTTAATATTTTACTATTTTGATTTTTTTTCTCTTCGTCTACTAAACATTTGTAAACACATGAGTAAAACACCATAAAAGTCAATAGTAAAGTGTACTTCAATACCGCTTATTACTCTTTAATTTTAGAATGAATTATTTGCTTGAGATAAAAAAATATGACTATTAATAATAATAGTCTGATATTGAAGTAGTAAATTTGATCGTCAGGTCCACAAAGGATATCCTGATATGAACTTCCAATATCAGTCGATCACACTTGTGTCTTCATAATTTCGATATCTTTTACTGCTGGCGAAGACAATCAATTAAAGTTCATCACAAAAATTTCACTTTTCTCTACTCTCTCAAAAAAAGTACTGTGAAAAAACCAAATGATGACAACAAAATCCACTTTGCAGTTTAAAGTAGAAAGAAGAAATAGCTCAACTGAAAGTAATGATTATACTTTTGAAAAAGCACGAAAATAATCACATCTTGAATTAATGCCAATATTTGAGAACTGTTTATAATAAAAATTGTATTGATTAAATGACGTTCGTCTCTATGAAGATGTTCCTCAAATGGAACGTAAAAAATTGACTATATACTATTGGATGCTTTTCTACACTGATAGAAGCCTTTACTTGCTATTAATAAGTCTTTTTAACTATTCTCATAATAGTTAAGAACCGGAATTAATAGCAATTAAACTGTTTCTATCAGGTGAAGGTTCCTAAACTACAGAATACTAATAGGGGGTATCACGAAGCGGAGAATCCACCACAAGAAATCACCTTAATATGACATACCAGACACAGGCAAGCCAGTGGGCCACCAGCATGTAGAAGCACAGGAGTAGTATAAGCATAGCAGCACCATATTCGAGGTAGCGATCTAGTTTACGTACGACCCGTCCCAGTCGCAGCAATCTGACAACCTTCAGTGCTGAAAACAAACTACCAATGCCATCCTCGTCGTGATCAAAGGCATTGAAAACATCGTAAGGTAAACAGCTGAGGAGATCTATGAGGAACCACGATTTCAGGTAATTCATTCTGATGACCTGAAAAATAATGCAGGGAGAAAGTGATGTTTAAAAACCCAGTGTCTCAAAGTTAGGAAAATTATTTTTGCAACCGGCCGTATTGAGAGTAAAATTTCTCCTTGGGGCAGGTATTTTATATTTCCCGATAGTTTTAGCATCACCAAGGAGTTAAAACAAAAGATCAAAATGCCATTAATGATAAGAAATTGTGAAAAGCCTAAAAATCCTGTCGTACAAGGGGTTTATACTTCCTAAGTCGATACTGGAGAATTACAAAACTTCTCACAGCCCACCCATGGCTCCAAATAAAGGAGCCATGGGTCAGGCATTCCAGTCACGTTGTATTCTTTAACTCATTAACTCTACTATCAGCCTGCGACATACTGATAGCAGAGACTTCCCATCGAGTCCGCAATTTTTCTTCGAAAAGTAAGTGGTCGCCCAGAAAAACGAACGGACGGCATTGGCTGCTGAATGGTACAGCTATTGCTTCCCCTACCGACCGGACCCTAACATAGTTTCAATCAATATACAAGTGTACGATCGGACATGTAACATAATTCTCCAAGACGACCAGAGGAATATTCCCGTCAGATTTCGATTTTTTAGTTATGCATTGAGTTTTTATAAATAACTGCTAATTATTGCGAGCCCATTTCTTAAACCTTCAATGCTGGTGCTTTGGAGTTTCTCGGCGTTAGTGAGATTATTTACAATCTTACTTATGGATCAATAAGAAAATGTTCATCCCTTTCCGACTACCTGACTTGACGCTGAAAAATTATAAAGCGGCAGAAAAGACAATTATAGCTGCCATAAAATTTAACTTTCCCAGTTGTTAGTAGAACCGAATATATTTTACGAATGTAAGACTTTAGAACTTAATCGAGCCTCATATAAGAAGCTCAGATACAGGGAGGACTGGCACTCTATTCTTCGGTCACATTAACCCAAATTCGATCACCCTCCACAACTCACCCTCCGAGATTCAAGGAACTTGGTCACCTCCGTAGCGTTTAGCAAGTCCCCGACAACATCAGATTCCGGGTCTTTCATTTAACATGGGAAAAAAAATCTCCCTGAGACTTCCATATGACCTCCGTATTTCTTTGTACTGGCAATTACAATTTTTCAATAGAGTGATGATCAATAGTATTAAAATTGACTTCATTTTTGCCGTTGAACATGTAAAAATCGTAAAAATGCATTTTGCCAAGAAAAACTAGTCAGAATTACTCGAATCTCTTAAATCTCTCAGGGAGGACAAAAATCGATTAATGTGTTAGGGTCGAGGACAAGCCAGTGAGTTGACTACCAGATGGATTTTCGTACGTACATATATATATACAATTATACATGTATATATATTTGTGTACATTTGTGTTTACTCGTATGTATGTACGGTGATATATGGCCCAGTCAGTGAAAAAAAAACATAACTAAATAAAGATGCATAAAAGTGCAACTTACTTTTGGATCGGATACAACTTCACCACCAGCACCCACGAAGGTCGTATGAAAGTTTAGGACGATGTCAATGAAAAATATAACATCGACGATACTATCAACAACTAGCAGCGACACGTCTTCGCTGGTTTTGTTCTTGAAGGCCACATTGTATGGTACCATTATGGCGGTATAGAATGTTAAACACAGAATAATCCAGTCCCAAATTGCTTTGAATGCACAGTAGTGGAGGAGTATGTGAGGTGGTGTCTTTGGTGCTTCTTGGCGATACTGAGGCATCACATCGCCGCTCAGGGACATCATCTGGGCAGATTGGTACTGATTTCAATGACAAACAAATCAAGACGATTCCTTTACAAATCGTATTACACTCATCTGTTGGTGCGTTTACGCATGATTTTTGTGTATAGATGAAGAGATGGGATTTATTTAGAATAAAATAATAACAGTGCACTTTTCTCTGGGATATTTTTGTCAATTTTTCATGCTAATTATACATAACGGGATGGCGAAGTACTGATGAAAGAAAGAAGAAAAGGTGAAATTGTCATCCATTTTTTTTCTCATTCACATTACATTTGTGAAAACATCATTTTCTGCTTGCGTTGGTTGATTTCATCGTATTTTCCTCTATTAATTCCTCCCCTCCCCCCTTCTGTGGCCACCACGACGGTATAATTAATTGGACCGGTTTCATTACATGCAATCATTTATGTAATTGATTCAACAGCACGAGAGGTGAAGTTGAAAAGCCCCATTGATATAAATATAAAAAATCGTGGAATTTTTCGGGTTTAAATAGATGAAAATATGTGGTAAAGACTCACATGTGCAAGATGGGACTGTTTGGCCGCAGTAGGTAGCGTTGTATCTTTCAAGGCTGGCAGGTGTGAGCTGAACTGGGAAACAAGAACAGATCTGGATCTGGTAACAGACCTCGCAAGTTTGGCAAACTTGGAGAGTCCACCCTTGCTGTCGTCGGTTTCTATCGGCTGCTTCAAGGCAGTAATATCCCTGAATGTCAGCAAAAAAAGGACAACGAGATCCCTCTCGTTCTTGATCGGTGCTATTTGCAGGAGAAGCCATAGTGGAGTTTCTGTGGACAATGGAAATTTGAAATCACAGATAGAATAATTGCACCTGATCTCTCTCAATTCCAAGGTGACAAGGAAAACTCATTAATCTACAGTTTCTCTCAACTAATCACTAAGTGGAAGATTTCTCATCGTAATTATTTACACAGAGAATAATCTGTCTCATTATTTATACTCATTATTTTATCAACAAATTGGTACACTTGATTTACCTTCATCATCATTCCGTCACTAATATCATCTACTGATCATTATTTTCAAAATGGATAAGTAGTCGAAAATGGCGTGGCAAATATTTTTGAAACACGATATAGATGATTCGTTATGCAGTACATAAGCATATATCTCCTGCTGTTAATTGTAGGGTTATTTTATTAATTATATATTTTCACAACGTCGAGAAAATGATTTTGTGAAGAAAAAAAATGGACCACAGAGAGAATTTCTTTACATCGGTTATAACTGTCCAGCATTTTGAGAGATATGTGCAAATTGATTTGTAGTATATTTTCAAATTTATATTTTCAAATGCTTCGCCGCTCGCTATTCTATTATTATGAAGGGAAATAATGGAAGAATTGAAATAGAATTAATAATTCCATATACAGCTGAATAACCCCCCAAGCGTTCACAATGTAAATAATATCACCTGAAGCATTGAATTTTGTGAAAATTTATGTCACAATATTTATGTGATTACGTTGTATCGATTATATCAGAACGCTTGAGCTATATTCTTGTTGCACGTTGGATGAAGCATGCGTGCTGCTAATCGAAGTGAAGGAAAAGAGGGAAAGAAGGTGAAATTAAAAGAAAAAATAGTCAAGATCATCGTAGTTGAATTTTTTTAAAGAGCGATAGGATCATTATTATTTAATTGCGGATATGGACAGCAATCGATTGGGTGCGTTAATAATAATCCTAGGGTGCAATTTACACGAGCACATGATAATCTGAATTGTTAAGAAGGATACCCTATTTGTTCATCCTAATACTATAGGCAAATTAAATATTTACATTTACTTATTTAGATAATCATCAGCAATGCAGCATCAGCAATGGAAATTAAAGTTCATAGGAAAAATAAGTAGTGTAAGATGTGGTGAGAGTTCAACCGGTGTCATTACCTTATTCGTTGATTTCATTACAGAATTTTTTTTATTGTGGTAGAATAAACATATACTTTTCATCAAATAGGAGTTTATGCAAAAGAAATAGATATTCTGTCGTAAAAATATTTATGTTTTTGGGTACGCAGGAAAGGAAATGATTTTTGAAAATGCCTCTTGATGATTTCGCCTAATGTGATTTTTTAATCACAGCAATCCCTTTGCCTTTTCTACTGTTTCGATAAGACATGCAATATTTTACCATATCGTACTCAATTGATGTGTAGCAAATCACATATTCAGAGATACATAAATAAAACATCAAACGAATAAATTCCTCGAGTTTTAAAAAATGTTCATTTAGTTTTTTAATTTCCCCCGCTCACCTGTCTTTTATTACTTTTTGATTATTGTTTGGTAGACATTTTCGTTCATAGAATATATTTGAAGAGGAAGACAAGAGGAGAGCAAAAGTTGATTGCATTTTGACGTGAAAAGCACTGGAGAGAAAATGGAAAAAATTCAATTGGCGACATTTAATTTAGTGACAGTCAGAGTGACAGACGAAATAAACTTGTGACATGAAATTCAGTTTCAAAAGCCCTCTCATCGCCTAATAAAAGTATGGAACATTTGGGAATTCTAGTCAATTCTCAAGCCAATTAACCTACCCATATTTCACCCATATCCCACTGAATTATTATTCCAATATTTTCATTGTAATAGTCGGCTTTTCAATTCCACATTTCAGCTTATTTCATTGTGTGTAATAAAGGTTCTGTTCGATCTTCAAAAACCGTGTAATTTTCTAAATCGGTGATAAAGTGATCGAACAAGTCAAAAGAAAATGGATATTTTAATTGTAAAAATGTTGAAAAAAAACATTTTTCTCTATTTATCGAATTCCCTTGTTGTTGACAATGAATCATTTCCATTGAAGAAATTGTAAAGACTTGTTCCATCACTTGTCTAGTAGAATATCTTCATAATTATTTCAGTAAATAGAATAAAAATACTTAATCTACAGGAATTTATATAATTACGGGTTTTCCATACAGAGTGGTAATTATTAGGCATCAAAATTTGCGATCACTTACTTATTTGCAAATCACTGAGACACATTTGGTTTGATATATGTATATATATTTTTTCAATGTTCAATTGGCGAGCGAGCGAGAAAGATAGATAGGTATATAGCGAGATAGTCATTGTAAGAGTACCTGCGTATAGACATACCTCGTGGGGTACCTTTAAAAACATAAAGAATTACATCCTTAGTTACTTAAATCGGGAATCAATCCTCAAAATTATTTACAAAGTTTATTAGTTTTCATCAATTACTCCACTCAATATTTTCCTAATATTTCCTAACTCTTTTCTCAATAATTCTTCACTATTCCATGAATAAATCCTATTCGATTATTTTTTACGCAAAAAAATATATCTGTGCAAATTAGCAGAGAAGATGAACGAATATTTCATCGATTTATAACAAAACAAAACAGAATAAAGTGGAGACAACTACTGGTGATTGAGGTGATCACGGAATATTTGAACAATTTGAGACGATGATGTTGGCGCCTTGGTTATAAATTTATTGGACAAGTTCGCGAATAATGAAAGCAACAACTTCCAATTATGTTGAAGTTAGCAAGTACTGCACTAACTTGATTGGGTAATTAGGAAGATGGCTGTTAAGAAATTTCGTCTGAATTTTTCATGTCAAATTCAATGCAAGTTGATATCGAATGTTAATATTAAATAGTGGAGGTTCAGAAATTTTACTGAATTTTCTGTGATGTCTGAAATGTTAAGATCTTTTCAATCATATCGAGATAATTGTGGTATTAATGGATTTAGTACTCGAAGGGGAATACAATTCCCTGAAGAGAAGCAATTCCCTCATATTTCTGTCTGAAGGCTTTACAAAAAGAAATATACGCAAGATGATGTTGGAGATAAATGATTTTAGGAAATAAATCAAGAAACTTTTTTCTACCGAAAATACCGATACTTGTCACTGACATGATATGTGAACGCCTACATGGCAAGGGTCCTTGCTGTCGATTTTATTTAACCAAGGACCTAGCGGATGGAATAATATGGGTGAGAATAATCTCTCGCCTCATAAATGAGTTTGGCAATTATTGGACCAATAAATAATCCTTCCATGAATAATATTAACTTTAGCCCGTCAATTTAGGAAAAAATTTATTCACTGCTCACGTCCATCAAATTTGTAACCACAAGGAATAACGTCATGGTGCTCATGTCCATTTTGTTTTACAAATTAAAATGATATTGAATCGATGAGTGATATTTGTTATTAGAGAAGGAGGATGTGGAAAGCTTGAGTAAAGTTTGAGAATTGGAATAAAACAATCTCCTTGTCTCTATCAAGCATTGGAAGAATTTCTATTTTGAGAAAATTGAAGTGAACAAAGTCTCCATCGTTCTTGTCAGAATGACACAGACAGGTGGCATCCATTGCCCCCCTCCCATTTAATCCTGACATACCAAAATTTCTTTCTGGCAGGTGTAAATATATTCTGGTAATTTCCTATTCTGTAGGAAATAGATAGCGAACGGTAATACTCACTGTTCTTCTTGTAGAGTAGTATCTCGAATTGATCGTGTATTTGTCCCTCAAGGCACTCTTCTATCCTTGCTATTGTTTCCTTATCAGTCAGCTCACCGTACATGAAGCCACAACGACATGACTTTTGCATCACCTATGAAAAATAATTCAAAATATTCATAAAACATATAAAAAATACATTTTAGTCCTACAAAATATATTGGAAAAAACGTTGTAAAAAATCAATTAAAGTAGTTGTTCATTTGACTTTTCCAAATATAGTCGTCAAGAATTTATGTTTTTAGTGTCTTACCTCTGCGCGATTGTATCCAGATATTTTACAAAAGCTCTCATTGCAATAAACAATTGGAAAGTCAACAATCTGAGCATTGGCAAGGAGGAAACTACTGTCCGCTGGAACATTAAAAAAGAGACAGAATAATGAATAATAGTTCAAAGTGGATAATTTAGTAGCCTCATGGGCCCTGCTTAATGCACTTCCGGGAAAATTAACTGAGGATCAATTGGAAGGTTTGAACATGGCACAATCAGCATGATTATATAGATGATCTGATTGAATCTACTCGACTCGACTTTGTATTACCCCCAACTCAGCGAATCGATTCCAACTGAGTAATGCAGATAAGTGACATCGACCCAAGATATCCGCGTTAATTGCTCAGTACGATATTTAGTCCTTTTACTCTTATATTTTGACTTCCTTGTATTTAACTAATTTTGTGATTTGCTCAGTTTCATTAAAAACGAGATAAACTATTTTAAAAAATGAAATAATGATGATTTTAGCGTCATGAACAGGGAGAGAAATATTTAATAAAAATCTCGTATTTTCATCGCAATTATTACCGAGCGAAACGTGATTCTGGGAAATTTTACGGAACCGTTTTGTAAGTTTTCTGAACGGTTTCCATAATTTTCCTGCACTAAACAACGATTTCTAATGAACGGAATTGGGAAAAATTTACCTCAATTTCATACAATATTCTGCCACAACTCGTATAAAAATATGACTGCGTGATAATTTCTTCTCGTTTTAATCGAACATTTCGTTGATAACCAAAGGCGACATTTTAATCGACTTTACTACTTAGAGGCCAATCAAGTGTTCTGCCTTAGTTCCCTAGATGAAAAAAATGAAAAGTGGAATAAGCCTTGAGTTTTTCCAAATTAATAGAAACCGACTTTCTCTCCAGATAATGAAAAAAAAAGAATTTAATGTACTTCAGAAATGATTCTACTGGTGGTTTACTCAATAGTTTTTAGTTTGATTGACCCATTCAACTTGTAGAACTAACTCGCGTATGAGTTGGTTCCTCTATAGAAAATAGACAGAAAATTGGATAAGGGAAGGTATGCTATGTTTTCACATAAAGAGCAATAGAAATCGCAGTGAAGTGACATCGCAATAGAAAAAGATAGAACTGTGAGGCATTGTGTAACGGTAACACTCTTAAAAGTCTATTGTGTTTGGGTTCAATACAGTGCAACCGTACAACAGCAGACCATCCTTGTCATTCTTCAGGGTCAATTGCATCTGCTTTCCAATTCAATTTGCATATATTATCCCAGAATAGTTTGTGGATATTCTCCATTTTTAAAAAATATTTATTAAGTAATAAAAATATGACTTGATAAATGAACAATCACTCACAAATTCCTGATTCTATCTGATCGAATATTCTATAATAATCCAAAAGAACAGTGGACCCTTTCTATTTTCAATATGCGTAAAAATTGATAACATCAAATAATGACTTTTCGGTAATTAAGCAATTATCACCTGAATGGGTCGTTTCAAAAGATAATGACAGAAGTTTTTCTTTGTCATCGATCCAATTTCCCTGAACAATGGTGTCCTTTCATAATTTTTCTCAACATCACTTTGTGCGTTCAACAATTTAGCTATTGACTATCAAGGAAAGACCGCGATAAAATTTGGCAGCTATCGGGTGTTGAAGAGACGAGTGTGGAAGTTCGTAATGTAAGTTACAGGTGCATGGAAATTGGAGAAAAAGGACTCTCTGAGGTCTGAAGTTTGTAAAGGGTGAAAAGAGGAAAAAAAGCGTTGAACCTGCTGAAAGGATTCAAGTGTCTTATCTTTCCACTGATTCCACCAAAAATTGAGATGCAAACCGTAGAAAGAGAAATTACAGTATATCTATGTACTATTTCAATACATTACATCAGTAACTAATATATCATATATGTTATATTCTACTTGTCCCTTTACATTTTCATTCCCCACCATTCAATTGTCTTTACCCATCGATTTGAACTAAAAATTTCAAATTCGACGTTATGTATGAAATACTATTACACATGTATTTTATCTGAAAATCACATATGTCTTTGTTAACCGCCGAGCTTACCCCCTGAGGGCATGATATCCCCTGAAAACTTTTATAGTAAATAAAGTTTTCCTATATAAATTTCGTTAATGTTTTTCTTAGCGTTTTTTTCGTTAATTAGGAGGCATTTCCACGACTTTTCCTACAATTTTCCTGATGAACCTAATAAATAGCAACCCCTGTCAACTTTCTATCAAAGATATCGGGGGTTTTCCCGTTATTTTTTCCCTTAATTACCTCGAGTGGAATTTAACAGGTAACTTCGTTGTGAGCAATTCCTGGTTGCTATTAGATGAAAGAAAAATTCGCACACGATTATACACATAAGAGTTAGGGAAATGTATAAGTAAGGTCAGCCTGTAAGAGCAGGCCAAAGTCGTCGGCTGACTTGATCTCGATCCACACGCAAGAAACTCCTGCTGCCCCTCAACAAAAGAGTTTTGATGGGGCATAACGCGCTCACGGGTCAAGGTTCTAGATGTAAAACACTCCCACACGCGCGTTTGAACCTTGCAAGCTTTGCTACCCCCCTACTCAGACCAGTTTCTGAACACGATATAGCCTCGTTCTTAATATTTCTCAGATACTTTGTCGTACAATTGTACAAATTATCGCATGACTTGAACATTAAATGTACTCGATCAATTAACTTATCAAAATTAATGGATTTCCCAATATTTCATAAGAGAATTTCCATTTTTCCTGAAGCTCATTTCCGTCGAGCAAATATTTTTTGAAATTCAAGGAACAAAGGACAGGGACACATGATCAGATCAGGTTACAGTCAGGGGCTGATCCCTAGAATTCGGTATTGATTGATCTGAAAGAAAAACTGAAAGGAAAAATCGTTCGTGTATATGAAGACGAGATGCAAATGTCTGATTTACCCAATTTAAATCGCATAAGTATGATCTGGTCAGAAAACACTGATACCAGTGTAGGTATGATCCAATCTGGCTGAGTATCGGAGTTGTTAGGGGTATAACAATAGCTTTACAAAGACAACAGAGATCAATGGAGTCTATAGCTCAATTCAAGGCATAATCATCTTTTCGATTACTCGGGTTTACATTAGTTTCAAATTCGCATTTTGCTGCCAAATTTTCAGGCAGAGCAGGGAAATTTCCCTCAACTCTCTCCAATCCCTGGAGCTCATTATTTTCTTGATTAACCCTACCCTTTTGCTCGATGCAAATTCCCTGTTGCATGAACCTAGCATTTTCTAGAAGCAACAATGGCCGCGCTCTTTATTATAACATATTAATCCTCCAGCGTCGAATTTTTCACTCTACTTGGACAAACTCAGGGGTTAAGCCTTTAATTTTCACGAATAAACAAGTAGCACTTGTCTTGCGTTGATGTAATACTCCCGAATAATTGACAACTCATATCCGGAATAATCCTGTAACGAGGAAGATCTGGTGTACCAGGATCGACTCCCACGGGTATCACAGTGAAATGAGTTAGCAAGCGTAGGAGAGGGATGAGTGGTCCTATTAAATTCATGTTTATTAACGCCTCATTAATGCTTCTTGTTTATTCCAACTGTATAATTCGAAACTCTATTTCCTGAGTATTTTGACAGTACAGTTCTTCATCTTTATCCCGAATATTGATTAACGAAAGGTTGCTCTGAAATGAAATATATTTCATTTTATTAATTTAACTCATTAATTTATCATCGAAGAATTAAAAATATTGTAATTGTCATTGGTTTCATTATCAGTTCAAGACAAACTAATTGAAAAAAAAATTTAATAAATACTTCGTTGAAATATATATTCGCTATAGCGTGTAAATACGATCGCCGACAAAAATTTCCTCGAGACGTAATTTTTATACTTTTTCTGGTAATGTTCGTGACATCTCCTCACCACGAGGTCGTTTAATATATATAGTGCATAAATTAAAGCTCAAGGAAAATGCGAAGAATATTGAGACCGAAAAAATGGGCAATGTCTTAGTGCTCCCGGGGTGGGGTGGGGCGTTGCGCACAAGTCCGTGGAAAAATCAAAATTAATGAGAAAAGCAGTGCATATGCAGTGCCAGTGGAAAACCTATCCGTTGTCTAAAAATAGTTTCTGGGAAGAGAAAACAAGTGTTGATATAACAGGAAAGAGATACAACATACAGAAATGATAGTCGTAGAGGTGAAAGTTAAAAATATTGTTGGGAACCGTCTGGTAATAGTGAACAATGTTTGCATTGTGGTGGACTGATAAGCGGTAATGGTGACCGCCTGTTAATAGTTTTCGGAAAAGGATAGTACAGACTTCGAATGGAGGTACGAAGATATTAATGATGGACCGAGCAACGTGACCTTTTTTAGAACGTAACTGCCACCACAATTTCTATTTCCCGAGTACGTTCTATCAGTTAATATTAATAATTTTGTCTATAAACTTTATTGGGGAAAATTTTCAAGTGTAAATAGTTGACTTGTACCTTTATCAAGAATAAATCACAAATGATCACTGCTCTTCTCGTGCATTACATCGGAATTCGTTCCATAATTTTCAATGCAATCAGACTGAGCTTCAGCCTCTTCGAAGGAGATATCTCGTTAGCTATCTGACGGAAAACTTCTGAATTTCTCTTGCAACATGAAATTTACCAATAAAAGCAGCCCACAATCATAACTATAACGTGCAACGACCGATACAGTTTTCTGAGAACTGTATGTTAACAGTTATAGCTAGAAGACTACAGGCATACACACGAAACAACTTCATAGCTGATACTTAACAACCTTAAACCGTTTGATGTTGGGGTTTTCAAACTCGTTTTCATTTTAAAAGCATTACATTAGTCGTCTAACGGTTGGAGAGAAAATAGAGCGTCCTTTATAAATTTAAAAATCACTAGGACCAATCGCCTGCGATTTTTACTATTGTCCCATTACGCCCAATTATTCTTAAAGCAACTTGTCATGTGGGAATTCCGGACATTTTGTTGCAAACCCCACCGGAAAGGCCTAAACTTTAGGGCTCGGTTTCACCCTCTAGAAGTGTTTTTCGCCGAAAAATAACGTATAGGGTAGCTTTTGACGGTGAATAACATATTTCATATTCAGGGAAATTGGGGAGGGACCTTCGGGACGGTTTCCTTGCAAATCAAATAATCCGGAAAAATCCCACCGGTGCCCGAGCTTGAACCCGGGTTCTCCGGCTTCGTAGAGACCTCACCAACGCAGGCGCAATCATCACTGTGATTTATTTGAAAATTCATAAAAATTATATATTTTTTTTTAATTATAATGTCGCCTGTCTGTGGATATTATATTCAAAATGGATTCGAGGAAGTAAATTTCATCAGAACAATATTGAGGAGGTTTTCAACAGAGGTTCCCACTTGTTTACTCGTATATCATAATCATAGTCATAGCTATGGGTATTAAAAAAATCCCCTTGCTCCCCCCCTCTCAAATTATTAATTCCTGCTTGATAATCATGCACACACCCCTTCAGTGGCACCCGGCGACTTGTATATTTCCACCAATAACCCCTCGATATAACAGTTGACTAAGGTCACAATAAACAGAGAAATACATAATGGCCTCTCCTGTGGATTTGACCCAATGACCCGGCGAATGCGTCCGAAATTATCCGGAAACTGCCGAGGCACCGGCTAGTAGCATCAAATAGATAGAACGTCAATGATTAAAATTGCATGTAGACTTTCCTGTGGCTAGCCATCCTATTCATCACAAGATCGACCAGCACCTATCGCTTCTTTCAACATACCCTCAGTAAAAAATCAAACCTTTCTCAAGATCACAAGAGGGTAATTACCCTCAAGTGCAATATACTTGGACTGATCGAGAGCTCCCTCAATAGGCGGCCATCGATAAAAACTGAATAATTAAGTGGAGATTGCTGTATAAAATATAATAACGCAATATCAGAGGAGAAGTGTTCGGACAAGAGGTGAGGCAAAGGATGAAGTGAGAGACTTGGAAACAATGGCTCGAGGCACTGAGGAGGACAAGAGCAGCTCATAGTAAGCTCAGAAGTGTCTACAAACAGCCAGCAGGAGGACGTTGGCCCTCTTAATCTCGTCAGTGCTCTATCTCTTGTGAAAAAAGAATGAGCATCTCCGAGGAAAATGGGGAACAAGTACCTTCTCAAGCCTTTGGACCAACTGATCCTAGACTGATGAGAAATTCTAAGAACTTTGTTAGAGTAAATAGCATAAGTAATAGAGAAATGGGTTTTTACTGAGTCTTAGGAAGGTTGAAGCATGTTACTAGTTCTTGAACAATCAGAGCTTATTCGAGATATGACGAGAGGAAGAAAATATAATTTGGCCAATCACATTTGTTGCGGACAACTTCCATTAGAAAACTCGCTTTAAATTCTTGCTATAGAACATTTTCAATTGTTATAGAGTATAGCTTAAGACTTCTTTGATAATAATCACAGGTGCGTGTGGGCTCAATAAAGGCGTGAACATTGGATGAAGTCATTATTTGGAGTTTTGAAGCAAATTATAAAGTGGAAAAATGGAACGATTACGATGTTTCCAGTCGGTAGCAAAAATTCATTTTGTTGTGTAGAAGAATGGAACAATAATAAAAAATCAATAGACGAAAAATGATGTGCAAAATAGTCAGGAACATATGGCTCATTTGTTGAAAAAAATAATAACTGTACTGTATGCAATAGACGTGCAATTTTCCAGTTGGTGTGAGTATCTAGAACCTCGTCGTAGGATCCTCAATAGTAATATCTTTCAGTTATCAATGTGCAAAGAGCCCCTTTCCTAAGAGGCGTAAGCAAAGAAAACAAAAGTGGACATCGGAGAAATGAAAAAGGCTATTGTACAACACGCGTGCGCAACTCCAACACTCTCAATTTATAGCATAATCGACCATGCCCACTGGGTAAATAATATTTTTTTAAAATGGTTAATTAGTTATACAGTACGGAGAATACATTTATCATGATTACTCGGAGGGCATGACCTTCCCTTGAAAAAACATCAAATTCTATGTTGGAATGAAATGTTTGGAAAAACCAATCAAATAATGAAATTAGTCCTTTCGAAAATGTTTATGAAATACGATCCTGACAATGGGCAGATAGATTAGAAAAAATCACTTAGTGTAATGGAGATTCCAATCCTTGAATTTATTGAAAAATAGAGTGAACGAATTCAGGGAAAAATTCATGGAAAAATCTTCTCAAGCGTTCGAGTCAACTAGTTCCTATTTGTGCACTAAAATAAGTATGCTAATGATTTCGTCAGAGTAAATAGCATAAACAACCCAGAAACGAGTTGCAACTGGCCTTGACTTATAAAAACATTCTTTTATTAATCGATTTAATGCTTGTGCTCGTTTTTGGTCGAGTGCCTCAGCACATTGCATTCACGACCTGGTGGATATCAAAAATATAAAGAACGATAGAGAGTATGGGGATATATGGAATTGTTTAAAATGGCATTATCAGTGCCGTTGGCACTCATTTTATCTGTAGAAGAGAGTCGAAGGGGATTGCAAAGAATAAATAGAACGGAAATCTGTCATAGCGTGAGGCACCCACGTAATCGATACACTGACTTTAAAGCCAACCGCGACACGTGATTGTGATATATATTATGTGAACTTCATTATGTGTCCTTTTGATGCTCATTGTCAGGTTCACTTTATGCTTGGAATCAATTATTTTTTTATGACAAGATCTAATTTTTACATATTAATGATAAATGTACTGATAAGATCTGAGCATTTGCTATTCACGGTGCATTATCAATGAACGACTTTGGTTAAGCTTCGCCCCGGGAGAATCAGCAAATATTAAATACTCAAATTTTGGAGAATAACTATTCCTGTGTAAAATGATTGAACTTTCTTAGGTGTGCGGGGGGTATTTAAACAATCCAAATGATCGAGGCGTACTCTCGTATTTGCCTGAATTTTCGTTTCTAAAAAGTCGTGGAATTTGTCCAAAACTTCTAGAAGTCACACAGTTTCAAGATAATTACACAGTATCGCATACCATGAAATATATGTCCCTAACGTTATCAACTTCCCTTGACAATAACGAGAAACCTTTTGTAGTCCAAGAGAAAACTCTACAAAAGAGGTTTTCTGAGAAACTTAACTGAATCCGTTCATACAATATCGATGAAATAATTTACAAATTTACATCGAATTCGGTTCTAATATAACTTGACTTACGTTGGCTACTGCTCCGTCTTATAATATTCTCCAAGAAGGTATTTTGAGGGGCTACCAGGCCCCTACGGCCGCCTGGCATCCTTCCACACTTTTAATAATTTAAGCTGTCCGCCAGCCTACCTCCACCAGTCAGCATCTACTGACAACTCACCGATTCCTTTGAATCCTAGAACCAACGACATTAAAGCAAGTCCATCATCAGGGCATTATCATCCAAATTTTCTTTAGCAATTAAACGCACCGAATCACAGCGCTACCCTCCTCGATAACGACTGTTTCCTCACTGGACCAAATCCTCGTCACATCGCGGCATTGTCACGATGGCATTATCCTAGCCAGCGCGTCACATTACACAAACAATGAAACATCCACTGGTTAAACACCTCGTTTACTTGATTCACCAATTTTCCACAAAATTACTTTACAATCACCTCCATGATTGTCTTCATCATTGACCAAAACCCATCCCTTATATCTCCCTCGTTTTTTCAATGCACCGAAAGTCTCAATATAAAAAAAGTAATTTTCCATATCCGTATCACTCAACTATTCATCGAAAAATCCTTTCCCCACTTATCTCCGTTTTTTGTAACATCGATCAAAATAAAAACTAATAAATTAACACATATATTGTCCTTTCATCCTTAAAAATCGAAACAACAACCACTTTCCATTGTCACCTCATCATTGATGTGCGTGTTTCACTTGTTTACTATCGCATGACACATTGCTGCACGCGATAATTTACTCAGGATATAATAACGTGAATAGATTCAACCGTTGACACTATTTTCTTCCAAAATAATTATTGTCATTGATTGATTTAGTGTTACAAAGAGCACTGTGGCTCCTTAACCACAATCTTTCCAATTGTAAATATCTGATTGACTGACTATCGTTGACAGTGCACCACCTGCTATTTCCATCAACATTCTCAGAGTCCTCCTCTTCTGCACTACTCGAACTCACGGAGGACATCTCTTCCAAGTATTTATCAATGGTTATTTATCTAGGTCCTGTGTACTCTGTCTTCTTCTCCTTGGTTCACATTTCTCGACAAGGGAATTTCTGGAAACAAAAATACCGAGTCTTTATCTACGGTGTCTAGGGACTGCTTTTTGTTCATGTATGCGTGGGGAGTGTTGCGATGTCTTTGATATTGTTGACAAGGAATTACATCTCCAATTGTGGAACAATGAGGAGATTGGAAGGAGAACAAACGATGGGTGGGAGGCAAAATGTAGTATTGACCGGTAAATGAGATGTATATAAAGACATTGTTACCCATATACAGTAGAAGGAGATAGAGAGATATATATGAAGAGACATTTGGATTGAAAAACCCTGCAATTTTTAGTAAAGATTGCAATTGCGAGAAGTTAGAGATGCAAAATGACCGCCATCTTTTTTTATCGCGTTATGCAATCGAAATAAAATTCACGTGAAAAAATATACCGTTTCTCAAGTTATTATTATTCAATGGCTGCGGAAGGTCCATCGCCCAGCAAGAATTTCCTACTTCCTCAGCGAACATTTGTAAAAACTTCTAAAAATTTTACCAAAAATTCAGAAGAACAGACGCAGGATTATGACAATGTGTTTGTCATTGGATAATGACAAAATATTGAGACGGTATATTTTTTCATGTCCGTCTGAAATTGACAAAAACATGAAAAATTAGAAGTTATCGGGAATAACTCCTCAATATTTTAAAAACCAAAAAAAGGACCAACCGAAGATGCTACTGCCCTACCTCCTTCACTCGTATCATCGAGCCAATGAATGCCAATGATCTGATATTAGCCACATAGACAATGGCAAATGAAGCTGGCGATATTGAATGGGGAAACTGAAATGGAAATGAATGGCCATCTTATTGTCTCGATACACTGGAGATACGGATGCACATTGTGGTCTTTTGATCGTAGATGGTGGAAACCTAATTCAGGGCGCGACGGCAATCCACTGTTTCCTCCTGGTTGTGATGAGGACAAAGGGACAGGAGAATTGCGAGAGGTTAAGAATGTCTACGATCCGTTGGATAGGTATACACGATGGTAATTTTCGAGGAAGCTCGTGTAAGCCGCCGAAGCGAATATCATCTATTTTTGGACGAGGGTCGACCGGTGAAGGTCTTGAAGACGTTGCGTGTATTTTTTTTTTCTAGTTCTGTTCGTTGATTTCTTCTTCTCCTGTCCTTACGTACCCTCTTGCAGGGTGATAATGATTTTTACAAAGCAGCATGGAGTTATACGATTGTCTTGCACTCCAATTATCCACATCGTACATTGTAAACGTCATTGAGAATTTTGAGACGAGTTGAAAATCTCATTATGATAATTGGAAGAGTGAAATTTGAATTTCTTAAGCTCGACACATCAATTTAGAAAATAAGCTGGAGAATGAAACCGTGAATGTAGGTTGAAGCCGCCTTGTGATTACCCCGGTGTCGGAAATAATGTGATATTCTGTGCAATTGGAAGAATTTCTCATTAGAAATGTGATATCACTATCAATAATTTATGTGAAGAAAAAAAGGACGTCCTTTACGAGACTCTGATGAACATTTTGTTAGGGCACCTACGGTGTTATCAGCGAAATCACTGACTCGGAGTTGATTAAAGGACTACATACAAACAACCCTTCATTAACATAACTTTGATCCTCTTTAATGTCAAAAAATAACCGTTCCCTCTGTAAAACCCAGATCCTTTCGAAGACATAGATATTCCCGCTAAAAAATACTGATCCTGTACATATCCGGAAATTGGGCTAGACTAAAGTGAGACTAACTTTCCGATCGAAACACATCTGTCGACACGATCCCTATTGAAGAAAAAACATCGCAAGTCCTTTAAAATTCAATCCACGCAACGCTTGCTAATGATGTGATGGAACTCATAGTAAGAAAACCTATTTTACATCTATATCACATCGTAACGTAAAGATCTGGACGAAACACGTGCTGGCTCTATGTTAGATTCGTGAAAAATTTCTAATTCCCCTCCTGTAAACCTTACAATAGTCATCTTGCCAATTCTCTATGTTATGAGACAAATAGAATAGTTGAATGGACTTTGTGTGGATATATCGTTCAGAGCCTGGATGTTTGGTAATCATTAATTCACATGATGGAACACCTATGGACCCAAGTGATGAGAATTCTACGAACCTTACACAGAATGGAGAAGAGGATCGGAACATACATATCATGCGTCATGCATTCATAATGTGAATCCATGAGAGAGAGGGCAACAAACCACAAGGGAAGGAGTTAGCCTCGATCGGTGGGGTGGTAACGGCATGTGACGTACACAGAAACTAACGAGTGAAGAACACCAAAGGCACCAGCGCCAGTCATTTTTCGAAGCCAGAAATCTTTGGCACACGATCCTTGCCACTTTTCCAAACCTAGATAACCACTTTTTCATTCATTTTTCAATTTTTTTTTTCAGCACATTTTCTACTGCTCGTTCACACGATTGTTTTTTAGAAAGAAGAGTGGTGATCTTATCTTGAAGGATTGAGGAAATAGTTAATGCAGTCTGTGCGTCATGCATTCACTCTTTCCTGACCTCTTTTCGTCTATTGAATAGACTAGATGAAAAGTTGGAGAATCTAGAACGATTGAAAATGGAACACTGTTTAATACATTACATTAGTGTTCCATCCTTGTTTGAACTGTGGATGGATTCGAACAGGTAATTAACCGAAGGAGGCAGTCGGAGAAAAGTAAAAGGTGAAGTCTATGTACTCACTGGTGTGAATCGTCGAAGTTTAATTCAAGTCAAATATGACGTTATTACTTTGGAAATTTATCTGTGAGGTGAGGCTGTCTTTCAGGATAATTTTCGTTGGGAAGATAACTTTTCGTTGCCACAATTGACGACCTCAAATGACATATTGAGAGACCTTCTTCGTATGAATTCAAACGGGGATATGCAGCAATGGATCATGATTTACGAACAAGTTTCACTTCTTTGAAGAAACGAATCAGCAGAGATCAGGGGACACTGTAAAATTTCAACCTTGTTGAACTCAACTATAATACAGTAACACCGGTGTGACGAATTTTCAAATAAACAATTAGCACTGAACTGCTGATCATAATGAATTCACACACGTGTTCTGAATTTCCTCACTTTTAATTATCCACAAACCGATGATGTCTTTTCCATTTTTCAATTATCGTAGGTACATTGGATCACTCGCAGAATCCCCGAAGGGGTGCTGAACAGTGACGTCAAATTTCCAAATGCAAAGACTGATCAAATATGTATACATGTATATATGAGTATACATGATTCGCCTGCAGGACTACATCACTCACACATCGAGTCAATTCACTCGATCGTCAGGATCGATTGTGGAATTGGGGTTTCCGAGTGAGCCTCCAAAATTCCAAGAAAAATGAAAAAATCACGGCCAATAAAAATCATTTACCACCATTTTTTTCCCTACAAGATTTTTAAAATATTTATGAAGTAAATGTTGAACTTTGAATTTACCAATTGTCCGTGATTCACAAGGGAATCGTCCTTCTCAGTGTTCAATGCAATGCACCATATTTTCGAGGGGGGTAAAAAAAATTAGGAGATAAAATTCTCAGCAGAGAAAAAAAAATGATTCTAACGTTTCAATGACATGAGTATCACCAGTATCAGTAACCTGGCGGAGTGGTGACTGGCCTGGTGTGTCAGTTACTACTGGAGGCCCCTGCTAGGACAAATGGACATTTCTCGGTGGGGTAGCCGAGTAAACCCGAGGGGGAAGAAGTGGGTGTGAGGGAGAGAACGTAACTAGGGGGTCGATCGAAGGTATGAGGGAGGGCGCCACCTCGCCAGCAATTCCAACCCCCCCACTCTATTTGTTTTACCCCTCTTTTCTGTACTCGTGCCGCCGCCTTTCTCATCCCAACAGACCGATCCACTGTACCGACCCACTACCCTATCAACTCAGGACGAACTTTTCTCCCCTCCGTTGGAGTGTATCCTGCGCGATGCAAAATCACCGGTGGGTTTCCACATGAGAAGGGGTAGCCAACGAGGAACTCGCGTGATTTTCTTGGAATTGCGTTTTCGGAAATAAAAAGGGGGATCGGGGCTTTGATCTGTGAGGCAACATTTTCTTAGATAATCTGCTATCAATAAAAGATTGCAAGTATTAATGATAATGATCATATTACTGGTTTGTTGGGGGAAAGAGGGGCAGGATCACTCAACAAGAGTTGGACTAAAAAATTCCCAACGTTGAAACATCAAAATGAATAACTCCAATCGTGTATTACGATGTTCCCGGATAATATCGAATGTAATTACCGAGTATAATTGCTTATTCTACTTACACCCAGTTGTATTCTTACTCCTTCGAAGAATAGAAATGTAATATATGTATACCTCCTCACGGATAGAATATTTCAATGTGAATCTGGTCAAAAAACAATTACAAATAAATTGGTTAAATGCTGTTCTCATCATTAAAATAGGTGCCACAATGGATGCAGCCCAAGCTTGACAAGATACTTACAATTTTTCAATAATTCCAAGTGCCGCCATTACTCAACGCTAAGCTGATTGTAAAATCTCCTTTAAGCTCTCGATATACTTGGACGAAGCCACCGATCTGTCGTATAACTTGGGTTCTTTATAGCATAGACATCCTCAAAGCACGCTATCCTCATCCACCACCTGAGGCCTTGTGCTTGAACCGTTAATCGGATGGGCCATCGAATTGAAGACTCTTATTCCGCCAATTATGCTCAGAGTCTACGAGAAATTCGTTTAAATTAAGATGTTTCTTCATTGGACGCTGGTCCTTCGTATATTCTCCCATTGACCAAAATCTATATTTTGCCTCTCTATAGAGTTCATTCTTTATTGTTCCTCACTCTATGGGTTTCCCAACTTGTTGAAATATTAAAACAATGGAACTCGCAAAAAAAATCATCAATAATTTCATTTCCTCTTAAATAACCTTTACGTCACTCTATTGTTTTTCCTAATTCATTCCATCAATATCTTTGCAATTTTAGTCAGACTTTCTTTGGTCAATTAGCACCAGGAGAACATAATCCTTTTGATCCTCTAAATATTTCACTATCACAATGGTCAACTGAATGATCTAAGCAGAAATCCTGTTGACCTGATCGAGTACGAAAAGGATCTGGTAATATCTTTTCCTAAAAAAATCCTGTAAGTCCATTTTGCTCCAGTTAATTCGTCACGTCCTTCTTAAAAATCATAACTCATAAGATTTATTTATAAATATGTCATTATTATACGAATTTAAATATCTCCATTATCATAATGTGCCTTTTAATTCCTAAAATTATTAACATATAAATCTAGATCAAGGTTTCTTCACATTATATACATAGAAATATGTTCGCAGAGATAGAGAAAGCACGCGAATTCTAAAAGTGCCCTCATGCATTTGTGGTTGTTATTCACGGCTGAGAAAGGTTCATGGAGTTGATAAATATCACTCCGAAAAGATAACAAGAGACGAATACATTTTCATACATAAGCTCGATAATAATAACCCTATTAATAATATGATATTGCGAAAAAGTCGTGCGAAGGGGGCGGGGGATCAGGGAAGAAGTGCAGTTTGGTTATATGCAGCGATGGTAAGGAAGAGGGAAGGTAAATCGCAGGATCGCGTGATGCGTCCTCAGTACAACCACATCAGACTTAATACTGTTGATAAGTTCGACCTTCACAGAAGTGAGCGGGGAAAGGAATGCAGAAAGTTCTCGGATTTTTCCAATGGACCCAGAAAGAAATTTCGATGTCTCCACATAGAAGATTCTTTCTAGTTTTGTAAGACGAAAACATCATTTGTTCACATTCGATAAGGATATAGGTGATGTGTCGTCAAAATTAGAAATTCAGGGAATCAGCCAAATATAAGATTTTTATTTAGAAATGAAAAATAATTATACAGACTAAACACAATTTTCAAACTCAAACGTTTATTATTGGTAACAAAAAATAACTATTAAATAGAATTATCTATACAGAGCAGTCGTGTTTCATTTGTCAGGTTTATTAGAGGATTCATTTTTCTCTTCTTGTAACAGAGCGCTTGTAATTCCTATTTTCTTAAGCTCTTCGATGAGCTCACCATTCTGATGCATTTGAAGTAGAATATCACAACCCCCGACGAATTCACCGTTCATGAATACTTGGGGTATCGTAGGCCAATTCGAAAACTCCTTGACACCTATTGGAGTAATAAAATTTTCGTGATTTTTATTGATCAGGTGATTGTCGCAAATGTAAACTTTCAGTAGAATCGATTGAAAGATAGTTTTATAGCCAATAAGATTCTGATCAATGCTTGCTATGAGCGGAAATGGGTAATAATATAAATAATATAAATGGATAATAATGCAATTTTCTCATTTTTTTGTTAATGAACATTTGGAACGCAAGAAAATTTAATTTATCGTGAAATACAGTTGGCCATCACTAATACAAGTAGTTGACTAACTGTAACATAATGTTGACGAAACAATTTGATAGTCATCAGGACAAATAAATGAGGTATTTGTTTGATTAGCGGCATTGAGAAGGATCATTATTAATTTCTGAATATGCACGAGGATGAATTTGTTTGAATAGTTATTAAGTAGCGAAGTGGTAAAATGAGATAAATCACTGAAGTCACTGATCTCACTTTTTCATCAGTTTATTGTCATTTACTCCTGATTTATTTCCCCTTCAAATGCCACATTTAAACAATTCATCAAATTCTAACCTCTTGGTGAACATTACCGTTTTAACACTAGACAATCTCCAGTGGTTCGTTAATCATTATTTTGTTTTGTTTACCTTGTCTGAGATCCTCATTAGCAAGCACATCGTGTGCATCGTATTTGACACCATGCATTCTAAAAATTTGAACAACAGCATTGCTGAAACCACATCTGGGCGCCTCAGGTACTCCTTTCATGAATACAACAACTTTGTTATGCTGTAATTAGAAATAAATTTTACAATAATAAAACACAGGTTCGTTGATGAATCGATTAAAAATACGGGTATTAACTTACTTTAATTAGATTCTCAATATCTTTGGTAATAGTCGACATCCGCCGAAAGATCAACGAGAGTGTTTGCGGTTTTACAAACATTTTGCAAATACAACTTTTCACAATGCGCAATTCAATATTTATACGCAAATATTAATAATAAACCTTCAATTAAGAACTCCGGTACTGTTGTTGGTTAGGTTATTATCAACGTCAACAGACTTCAGAGACTGGCGGAGCCAAACCTCGATTCAAAAAGTTCCTACACCAGTTTTGTTTTGTCGTTGGCCATAAGGAACTAGACCGCATTGAGTGTAGCTGGCGGTAAATTCAAAAATCACTTTGATAAGAACGTAATTCAAATTTAACATCAGTAATAGAGTATTAAAATGACGTACAAGTCTTTTGGCAAAGTTCAGCGAATCATAAATTTCGATCGGTGAAGCGTAAATGAAAGGAAATAAAAATTTTCTTTGAAAAACTTTTTTATAGAACAAAGTGTGCCCTACAAAAAGAATTTTTTGTAGCAAAGGACTCCGAATTTTTAGGGAAAAGGATAATTGTTTAATTGATTCTCGTTTTCAGGCTGAAAATGCAGTTGGAATTTTTCAATTGATTTTTTTTCGACGTTCTTCACATGTATTGTAAAAGTTTATAATTCGAGACCTGAAACTACTTCTCGGAAAATCTGTAAGATGGCCCTATGGACCCTACAATGTGGAGCTTGTCCCTGCCAGCTTGGTAAATATCTTTCACTGAACTGGGCATCGAACTATGTTAAATAATAATGAATATGCGTTTTATCTTATTTGCTCAAACAAAACGTCATACGAAGACTAAGAAAAATTTCACTTTCGTGATTTTCATCTGTAAAAATTTTCATATCTTGTCCAAGACATTTTGAAGAAGTTTGTTGAAAATTTCAGAGATAAAAAATCAAGGAAAAAATGACAGCAGACAGAGACAGAATACACATGACGTCACTACATACTAAGACGTTTTCTAGCGAAAGGTGAGAACGAGTAATGGAAAAAAAGTGTAGAAACAGGCGTCTTATGACAAACCGTCTAAGGCCCAATGGATCTGCTATCTGGCCCCATATGTTAGGCTGACCTTCCTGGCATGCAAGAGAATATAGGTGGTAGCCACATTCATGCTTATGTTGTAAGCCTTCCTCAATTTCAGGTGAAAAACGGGGAAGTCCTATCAACAGGTTGAAAATGTTTTTCCTCATTCATTGATTTGATTCAGTGCTGCTTCTTATATTAATCAATCCAGGGAAGGCATTTAATGAAAAAAATCCGATAGAATGATTATATAAACTATAAGCATCTGGTCAATATTTTTCCTTTTCGAAAAAAATATATCAGAAAATGCATGGAAAAACTCAATAATAAAACACTATCCCGCTGATATTAATATTTGTCAATATTTATATTCCTATTTCGAATTTCTTTAATCGTATGCTAGTCCTGATTTTTAATTATAAATGCATATTAGCTTCACATGAAGTTAATGAACGATAAAAAATATTGATGAAAGAAACCTTTCAGACATTAAAATTGTTCACCATTTTCTACGTAATATTCCTTCAATGTTCCTGTATGATTATATTTTTTTCGTCGTAAATCATGACGATCATTGAAAACTGGGAGGAAGCAATGGTTCGAGAGACCCGTCATAGATCGTTCGTCATTTGACGAGTCTTGTGACGCATTTGTATGTTCGCATTTTTATCTAAGGAGAATAGAGGAGCTAAAGGAAAAAATGAGCTGCTGAAGCAGTGGTGCGTCATTGGTAGAAATGACTTTGTGAGTTCACTTATGATTACATTCCCCTATCAGACCTTAACTTCATATAGAAGTCACTAATGATCTCTAGGGTATGAAAGAATAATTTAAATATAGACGAATTAGTAGTTTCCGAACAAAAGTAATTATGCGTGTGTTTTTCCAAGAATCAATGACCGAATCATGAATTCTTCTTCTTCATGGAAATTCCTTCCTCTAAATGGTAAAATCTTCAAATAACTTCGGATATCGTTGATGAAATTTGACTACTGATCCAAGAAATTCTTCTATTTATCCATTCAATCATTATTTAATTATTATATAGCTCTGTAAAGCTTCAATTTGACGTCAAACATGAATCCGTTTTTAGAGCAAATACCTCCTTTATCAATTGAAAAATATTTTTTGCGATTTCTGACATAAATAATAATTTACTCAGTTAATATTCAACATGCTTTACACTAATAGTATAAATGTTCATTTTGCTGGCCATACCTTCAAAGTGTGCACTAACCCTAATTATCAGAGCTCGTAGACGGTATATAATGGTTCAGTCAGCTGCTACCCAACCTTCCTGACTCCCGGAAATGCAAACTGGTAATATTCATCGCCGTGCTCATTACCTATTCCTTCTTTCTCTCTATTTTTCTTTAATTCTGTGTATATTTCAACTTCTCCATTCGCCAATTACTGTACACAAGGCCACACTTTTTATTGATTTCGATATCGATTTTAGGGTTTCCCGTTTTTACGTCGATCAAAAAATCGATTTTTAATCCTTAATTGAGTCGGATAGTTTGATTCGACCGGAAGCAAGGAGTCGATGGCTACTCAGCTGAAATCTGTGCCTGCTGGCTTCGGAGGAAAAAAATGACCTCGAGTTTACTTTTCATGGAAAACAATTCAATGGTATAACTCAAGATGTTCCTTAGTCATAACATCATCGCCTACCAAAAACAATTCTTAAACGTCGTGAGTACGCTTGAAATGATAATTTGTTCGGTCAAGGATGAGAATTTTTTTGCACTTCAGAAAACATGTTTATTCAAAATATGTGATAGACTGGACTCTTGGTCGAATGTTCTTAGTATTCCAATTCTCCAATGCATGATAAGAGCCACAAAAAAATTGATTATACAGGTGGAACATCGGAATATTCATTACTGAATAAAATTATTATGATGATAAAGAATCTTAGAATTACAGTAATCAAATTTTCGTCAATTTATCAACGAAAATGCTTTTAATTCGCTGAAAAATTGATCTGAACGAACCATCTGGGACTCAAAATGTCATATTTTTAGTAGAACCTGAAACATTGAGAGGGCATGTGGAAAGTTGTATGGTACGCAACAATCTGTTCGTCGATAAGTGGTGGGAGGTGAAGAAAACGGTTCGCTGTATCCTGGTGAGCACAGACATTCCGTGGTAGGTGGAGGGAGTGACTGAGATGACTACGGGCACGCGTCAAAAGTAAAGCAGAGACGCCGTGATCCGCGTCTTTACCAAGGTAGTATAACTCGATTACAATCAGCGCTGACGTTATCATGGCGACCATGTGAGAATGGTCTTAGGTTTTCGTTGGAATTCTTCCCACTCCCACAGTGGTGGGGATAGCACCGAAGACCGCTCTCCTATGGCCCCGACGATAAGTTTGAAGTGATGAAGGATAGGACGATAGGCCGGAGGGGAGGGGGAGGTAGAGAAAACGTCAGGAAGTATGACGACATACAACGCCGAATGATTTGGTCATGCACATGAGCCATGTGAGTTATCTTATCAATTCGATGAAAATTGTCATGCTGACTAGCTCTTGGTTGATGTTTCGTCGTTTGCAATGGAGACCGATTTTTTTCGTTGTCAGATAGTCGTATTCAGGGAGTTCTATAGTCAAGGAAAACGTGTTTTGCAAGAAGCCATTGCGTTAATTAAGTTGGAAATTTTTCCACTAAGTAAATGTACCGATGATGGCTCCTTCGGGGAGAGAAATTGTCTGTAAAAATTCTGGGACGAACCGGCGAAAAAAATTACCGCCGATAAATATGCATAATAATTATTTTTAAAAATCGAATGCGCCGTCCTCGGTATGGAGTGCTCAAGTATTTAAAGTTAAACAAATAACGTGATAATCCATCATGCAGTAGGTTTTGTTTGATTATAAGTAAGAAAAGACCATGAGTTTATTCATTCATTTTTACTTTTTCATAATTTGATTAGCTGTCTGATTTTTTCCACGGATTGTTATCACTGGATCCATTATTCAGTTAATGTAGCAATGAAACAATAATTGAATTATATTACATTATGAAGATTCCTACTCTATTGGCACCCATATTTTTCACAAGTTTCGGAGAAAAATAATCTATTTCATATTGAAAATCAATCACCATTAATTTACACTCAGCTAAGGAATTGTTTTGACAATACGTCATAATAATTCATGAGTCGTTTCAACAAAGACTTCCCTCAATAAGCGAAAAATGCTTTTATGAAAAAACAGATTACATACAACCTTATCATCGATACCATTACTTTATTGGCTATAAATAAATGATCAGCCGTGAACTTAGTCGAAAAGCAGTTCAATACAGCTTCAGAATAATTGAGTTAATATCAGTGAAGAATTTTATGAGAAATCGGTTGTTTGATAAGGTAAACGACATCGCCAGATGTTCAACCAACCGTCAGCCAATTATATTCTGAACAAACGAGAAGAGCATTCGTTTCATTGATTTATTTTCGATGTCTTTTCGTAACTACGTTATACTCCTCAATATAGTTCAAAATTAAAAAGAAAAATGTGTATAATGAAGAGGTAAAATTATTCTGGGAATTTTGATTTTCTCTAGAGTTGTGGATCCTGAAATTTGCAGTAAAATACTACGTTTGTCCGTTGACGCAAAGTCATGACGTATTTTTCCATTGCGTCACAAATGTAACAGGAAAAATCTAACGAAGGCCTCAAACCTGTCATATGAACATCTGTAATTTCCATGAAAAAAGTAATATTCAATTGACCCATTACATGGCAACATGATCCATTGAAGATTAACAAAAGGTCAAACAAATTCATTTAAAAGAATGAAAATATAAATCCAAATATTGATAGGAGAGTAGTGGTAATTAGAATAAATAGTATAGGCCGATCACACCTTGACAGGAAGGCATTGAGTCAATAGATCGAATGAACTTGCACTTTTTGCGTTCAAGGTAGTCATTGATAATCGTGTTTTTTGATAATCATGATGAAACTTTCAGAGCCAAATATAAAGTCTTCACGAAAAGACTCGGTTTTCAATCGATTCTTTTTTCCCCTCCTTTAAACTGACTGGTTTTCTCATATATTTGTGTAGTAATGACAAGATTTTCAGACTTGTAACTTGCTCAGCTCCTCACAACTTCTAGTCGCTACAGAAACATGCATTCATTTTTGCTTTTCGCGTCACGTTTGAATGTATACAGGTGCGCCCATCAGCTGGTATAAAGTGGGGGTAAAACCTGTAGAGGAAAGAGGAGGGACGTAGAGGAGGAGGGGTATCAGACTCGTTAGCTGTAACGGTATTGTCGAGACTGCCGCCACAACGGATTGTATTGACTGTAATCTCATCTCATTATTGCATATTCATATCGGAAAAATATGAATATTGGCCACTGTCGTTATCAATTTTGATTTATGAATAGATTATATTAATTTTAGTGTGTGGAAATATAACAACTTGGTTGAGTGAAGCAAGTGTTAATCCTCATCAGTGAAAAAAATCTATTTATTTTTTAAATATTTTTTTGTTTTAGTGGCGTTTAATTACTGTGTGACAAGTGATCAAGAAGGATTTATGTGGTAGAAAAAAAATTTGAACTTCGGGGATGCTCGACTTTGAACAACAGGCCAATCAGGCGCAGGCACTGGCCTCGCTTGACGAGAACTGGCACCTGCTTGAGGGTGAGCGCACGACCTTCGCAATCTTTATACGTTCGCCCCATTCTCAATTTCTATATCTTCCCCAAGTCGGATATCCCTCGGCTCAACATTTAATTTTTTTTTCATTTCAAATGAAGTGAACAAAATCGATATTCACTCGTTTTAAGGGATCAAATCCGGTGAAAATTCCTGGGAAGAGCACTAAAAATAATTATTTAATAAACTGGATGGCAGTTCAAAATATCCAGGTTTTGGTGAACATGAAGGGAATGACCTTCCCCACAATTGTCACTGTTGCTGACTCTCTCAATGTCGATGCGAAGTGGAAAGTGAAAACTGGTGAAATCAAGACACTCTGGAGACAAAGATAATATAAAAAGAGCTGAACTATCTCAATACAAATGAATTTTGCATTTTTATACAAAACTTCTGGACGGGAACAAATATTTCTCAACAAATTTTACAAAATCCATTGATCCATTCTTAAAGTATGTTATTTTCAAATAATAATACATTCCGATTAATTTTCTTCGCCAATTTATTTATTGACAGGGAGAATTGTTAGTAATAATGAAGATATACTCTAATCACTTATCTGTGAGTTTACAATACCAATTTTTGCCTCGCCTAACATATTCGTGTCGCCACTGAACTGATAACAAAACATGGGAAGAGAGCTTGTTTAGGAATAAGAATTGAATAGTTTTCTCCACTTATCACACCATATGATTCAATTTTTTGTCTACAATTATGTGACCTTTATCATGTTCAAACGACTGGAATATTGTCACGGAATTTTTATCTCTGTCCGTCTCTCCAAAGTCAACTACTACTGTCTATGAATAAGAGAAAACTCGGGTTTTCTAAAGAATGGTATGTTAAACATAAATTAGGCAATGACCGAACAGAGACAACGAAAAGGTACTGGTACTAGAGAACCAAAATCCGAAAGTCATTATCAAAACCGCGTTCGAATTGATTTTTTTTCTTCATCACGACAATTAATAATTTCAGAAAAATGGGTTCTCGAAATTTTCTAAGGAATATTGAAAAATCTACTACGACCTTTTAAATTTAAAAAATACATCTACTAAATCCCGAAAGGAAGTCACCGTGAAATTCCTCATCGATAAAAATTTATCCGAAAAGAGATCTTTCTAAAGGAACTTCATTGTTGTTTGCCGGCAATAGAACTGTCATTTTCGTAATTTAATATGGGCACAGTACAATGCTCAGTATGACGATTGGGCCTCCTGTCGTCCATCGTTGCTTTGAAGGCCTCATCCTCGGTAGTCAGACCCTGACGTAACAGAGGTTACGACGCTTGCCTCATTATTATTATTATTATTTCAATAAGATAATATTAACGGTACAACTGAGAGAGGCCCCAATTCACATTAAAACTTTGTCATCTTCGCGGTAAGAATAAATATTTAAAGAATATAATTTTCTCAGACTCCATTTTCATACTCAATAATTGAAATAATTAAAATAACCGGAACTGTATTGAAAGGACTACACTCAAGGTCATTTACATCACTCTGTCCACGTGTTAGAACGTTTTCAAACTACTCCACTGCATTCAGAGATTACAAGTGTGAAAAAAAATTTAATAACTTGGGTTTTAACTGCCAATGTTTTTTATTCGCGTAAAAAACAACTCCAAGAGCTCCATCGGACCAACCATATTGTTGTTATCGAATGAGACAGACAATCAATCAATAATAAAATTAAAAAATATAATCGGGAACAGAGTCTGATATTTCCATTTCTTGTGTTTCATGTGTATTTGTACTTTGTATTTATATTTTAAACTAAAAAGATGATATACATAATTTATGATCAAGTTGGTGGGGCCGCCTAGCGTCAGAGTTTACCCCAACCCGAGCATAGCACGAGCCATTCTCCTGGCCTTTCAACATCGATTCCGACCTCGTGCACACTCGTATATCCTCGGTGCGCTATCACCAATTCTCTTCCCCCTTCTCCCAAGCTCTTTCTCTCTCTCCTCCCCTCCTACTTTCTAAAACACATCTGGCTTAATCGCTTTTCACTTTTTCCCCTTTTATTTTTCGTTGGAAATTTCGTTAATCAATTCACTCAATTTTCGTGTTGTTTTTTTTTTTCTTCAAATTGAACATTAAGTAATTTTTAATTCAGCGAAATACTTTATGAAGCGCGTTTCATGATGTTGAAGCACTAAAAACCGATATCAACGTCTTATCTCGTTTTATCTGTTGACCGAATAAATACCGACTACTACTCAGATTCCCACTGACATTATAAAATCGTTGGATTCTCGATTTTGCGATTGTGGTCGGAGTAATCGAGGAATTGATCAATTTATTTAGCTGAAGTATTGAATCGATGATGAATCATTAACATATGCAGATGATATAGTTGTTCTGGAAAATTGGGAGCGTGAGGTGAAGTAACCCGTTGATTTCGCTTTTAATACCGACAAATGTAGGTTTCTAGGTCATTTAGCGGAAAGTAGGGTCGTTTGGGTGTCATTCGCCGTTGCCTCGTACAATATAAAGGGAGGGGAGATTTAATAGAAAGGCGACGGCGCACTCGAGTATCCTCTTGCTAGAAAAGAACATGCGTAGAAACAAAAGAATCGAGAGTTTTAAGTCTATTCCTGTGTAGAATGTATGGCCGGAAGGAGGGAGTGAAGAGTAAGGGGAATCGATTGATGTTTTTCATTTGGTATTGATCATTGAGGAGATATTCAAAGCAGAGATGTATCTGATAGCCGTTCAATCTGCAGAGTAACTGGAATTTATTGGTGCCAATGAAAATGGGGGATTTCCATTGAAAACGTTACAAAAAAAATTTTCATATTTTTTCCTCGCGGAAGCGCTAAAAAATATTGTCAAGTGTTTTATTTCTAACTCCACTGAGATAATGCCCACAACTGTGAGCATTACGTACGGAGATGAACGTGTTTACAAATGATGAATGATTTGTTTAACCCAGTAAATAACTATTGCATTGTAATTTTTCGCAATTTTTTTTTCGCTTCTGTATTGGAGGCAAAAGTTCCGATGCAGGTATTTGCAAAGAGTGAGACTCGACGCATGCCACGCACTAACAAGGACGCGGATCTCTTGAAAAACAGGATCTGTAGGAAGGACAGGAGACAGAGGAGACAATAGAAGGATCGAGGAGCAAGTTGTACAGGCTGATATCATCGACCTTTCTTTCTCCTGAGAGAACAGAAATGGAAGAAATAGACAATACGTGTTGTAATTTTTCACTTAGCAACTTAGTGGAAAAATAATACTCCAGTCGTTTTTTATTTGCTAAAATGGAGGAGGGGATGTGTGAAACATGGGTGTATTCAACCTGATAATGGATTAGATATGAATGTTAGTAGATTTTAATTTGGCCGTTCACGAAGCCATCGAACCAACAGCTGCTTCAGCCCAGCCAAAGTCTACCTTTTCGTCGTCCCCGCTTTTGTCCCTCGGTTCTCCATTATTTTTATCCTCCACTTTTTTTCCCTCACTCCTTGATGTGAAATATGTATCGTTCTCCAATGCTCAGAGTAGCTATGACTGAAAAATTCTTTAGGGTCGATTCATAGGGAGAATTGATGAGAGAACATGCATACATTCATTTTCTTTTGAAGAAGAAGAAAAAAACATTTGACACATGATAAATTGACAAAATTTTATCCTTTATTTATCAATATTAACATACATAAAATACCAAAATAGTATTTCTATTTCTGCGTTTGATGAATAATCAACAATTCATCTTTCACTATTTTTTGTTCAACAGAATTAACGCTAGATTTTCAGAAATAAATATTGCGGTTGTTCATTGAAACAAATCACTGAATTGAGAAAAGTTTTTCTCTCATTTCCTTAACGGACATATTCATTTTACAAAGACTGTACGTCACAGGCGACAATGCCTGGCACTATTAAACCTAACTCGTAAGTACACTGAGCAATTCCCCTACCTCACCAAAAACTACAGGTATAACGCACCAGCTGTTTCCTTCAGTGACGTCATACAGGTGTGCGGAGGTAAAACCAAGAGCGGCACAAATGCGTCGAACCGAGAGACACTCACCAACACATAACTGAAACTCAACAAGTTCTCAACATTTTTCTCCAAACAGTCATCTTCAAAATCCTCATCCCCTTCTCCAACGCCTCTTACCACCCCAGACCACCGCGGAGTTTCGTATCAAACTTTCACGTCCTCGAAATATTAAAGGTCCGTTATCAGAAATCGTACTACCACTTTGATTTTTTTCTATGTATTGAAATATAAAATAAACCCCTGTAATGAACATTATTCGTTTAAATTAAACTTCAAACTCGCTAATCGTCAATTCTGCGTCAAAGGAATAAGTCATAATTTAAAGGAACGATTAATTGATATTTTCTTTTCCCAAAAATTTGGAGAACGCTCGGCTGCTTAGTTTATTTATTTTTCAAGCGAATTCAAGAAACTTTTCTGACAATAAATCTATTGTCTTGTAGCTGTCAATCGTTTGAATATCCACAACGACAAACCTGCTGAATTATCCTGAATGTTTCAAAGTTTACCAGAAAATGTCTATTTACATAAAAGTTTTGACTGTGTTCAAGTGCGACCGCATACCAACAATCTCTCATTATTAGTATTGGTTTAAGTGGCGCTAGTGATATGGTCTGCAACTACAACCCGTTGCCTCCTCGGAGGCAGCACGAGGATAAAGGCGGACGGAAAACGGCCTCCGACAAGCTATACGAAGGTGGGATGGAAAAGAAAGGCACGAGCCACGACAAAGAGGCGTGTGCGTGCATATAACTGCTGTTCATACTTGTTTCTCAAGAGAATTAAAAAAACCCAAGTCAGGTGTCTCCTGTTCACGCTAATATCACCATAAAATCCAACCAAAATCAAATTGGCGATATCCAAAAAAATTCATCCCCCAACAATTTCCAACAGCCCTCCACTACGGGTCGGCTTTGTCCCGCCTACGTTGTTGCCTGAGCTCTATAACATACAACGGAATTTCGCCTCTCGAAATAAATCGACTTTTGGCGATGATTTTCCACTAGCCACAGTCTCTCGGTTCGTCCTCGAGCTGCATCAATGTAAAAAACAACAATCTAAAATGAATGACAAAATTAAAGTACAATGTCAACGATGAAAAAACAGTACAAACCAGTAGAAACGACGGTATAATCACTCGTCGTCTGGACTCTTTTCAACCTCTCCACAAGGCTCCGAAGATAGAGCGAGAAGGAGAGAGAATTGGATATTCGCCTGTGTTGTGGTTTAACTACACATACCTCCTTGCACTAGGCACTGTAGCCTATACTCTCAGAAAACCCGCATCTGCCCTGCACCCCCTTTTGCCCTTGCCATCAGCCATTCGGCAGTCAACGCAGTCGCCAGTCTATCTCTCTCACTCTCCCCCTGGTTATAGGTTGTTGTAGCCATCCGCTACGTGCGCGACTGTAGTAGCACCGCCAGCGCCAGGCAAACCACTCAGTCGTTCACGGTCTTCGGCGGTGTACAGACGTATTTTTTTTCTCCTCCCGTAACGTTTACGTACGTCCGCTGTTTCGACTCCTCGCGCTATTGCACATACGTATAGAGGAATCAAAATACATCAGTGTTGGAAGAAGCTTGTTGGTGGCTAAGGAGGCAAGAGTGAGAAAGAGAGAGGGAACTACTTCTGCTTTATGTGCTAGTGTGCAAAGTAGGTGTGACTTAGTGGTGATTATTCAGTGATAGAGGTGCCAGACTAGACAATTATTATTATTATTTTTTTCATTTTCACTTATTAAAGAAGAAAAAAAATTGTTCACTTTTGGGATTGGACATTGTCTTTGACATTCACCATTGACAACAGAGATCGAACAACGACAAACGATATCTTCGATTGCCCAACAAAAGGTTTGCATTTTATTGAATTCTTAATAATAAATAAATAGTTGGTGATGCAGCGAATTGTTTTGGAAGATGAGAGAGACGAATGAACGTGCGGTAAATGAGGCTATGCGCTTTGTTTTCCTGTTTGGACAATTTTCATAATTTAAAGAGCATCGTGAAAGCGGTCGTCAGGGGGAGGGTGGGTTGAGGGGGGTGACGGGGTAGGTCGAGTTGGAGGGGAATATGGGGATTTGTAGACTGAGAAAATTCGACGCCATTGACGTTGTTGCACTACACTCTTCTGACGATTACCTACTGTTGTTATATACAGACGTTCCGTTATCCCGAACCCCCCCCTCCCCCTTCCCCTCTCCTCCCCCGTCGCTGTTCCTCCTTCGCGATAACTCGCGCGGACACGAGACGCGGTGGCCGAGGAGTGCCGGGGAGGAGAGGCTGTCGTGCGGGGTTAAAGAAGAACAAAGAAGAGGTAGCGCGCTTCAGCCGATACTCAGTGGGGGACATATATCTATAGGTTGATCTCAATATCATGATGAAAACGGGAAAAACGATAGCTCTGAGAAGGAGGTGAATATTACGAGTATTTACCGGAATTAATAGAATTTTAATGATTCATTGAGGAGGGAAATTATTGGGAAAAACAGTAGACAATCGATCGAATTAATGAAACCCAAAAATTCGTTTGACATTAAAGAAGAAAGAATGATTTAGTATATCTAACTTGAAGTAAATATCTCGAGAAAAGTTCACGAACTCTTTGATTGGTACAACAAAATGGTCACTCATTTGTAAAATGGTAGAGCAATGAAAACGAGCTTTAATTTAGAATTTAGTGGAGTTGAATCTATCGAATGGCCTTCCTCCTCACATTCCCTGTTTACTTCCTCCTTTTGTTGCTTCCTTTTATGGATAAAAGAAAATTGATGATTATTGAAGAGGAACAAGAGGATGAGGAAAAATAGGCGTTTGATGTTGAGTGAAAGTCAATTCCGAACTAGGAAAAAGGAGACAAAAGAATATATATATATACATGTATATAGATATATATTTTCATGGCGTCGAGTCGCGTCACATAACTTGTATCTTGACGGGCAAGTTGAGCAACTACAGTTGAGTCGACATAATATTCCTTCTCCCCTCCACATTTTTTTTACTCTCTCGTTGCATCGTTTGAAGTCATTTTCAGGCGCTCCCCTTAGGTACAACGAATCTCAATGGATGAATTACGAACGTAATGTGTTACGTACGTGGATAATTATGCAGATGTATTAATTCTCTTGAATCAAGAATGGATATTTTATTGCGTATATTGATGGCGGGGGATTAAGGAAGGGGGATACCCTGGTCGTCATAGTGATGTGAGAGGAGATGGATTCGTAGGGAAAAGAATCTCATGAACATTTTTGGAATATCACCACACCTGTGATGAAAGTTACATTTTATCTTATTATTTTATTACATAACATTCATCTTATTGCTGAAATAATTTTGTAAAATTACAATACTTGCATTCGGTTAAAAACCGTTTATCTGTTCTACTTGAAACAACATTTACCAACGAGTGAGGAAAGAATTTACAACGATTGGATGAATAGTGCAGTAAACCTCAAATGAGAAACTTAACTGCGACATTGCTATAGTGTGAAAGTAAAGAAAGTGGGACATATAATATACCAGTGGCGCTAGATTTCTTCTGACAAATTCTGGAATTCTTCCAGATGTTTTTATCTGTCAAATACCAGCAGTACATTAGAGTTTCAAATTTCGGCTTATTACGTAATTATTTTAAAAATGAGTAGAATTTTTTTTTTAACATGAACAGCTCTATTGGTCATGTCTATTCGCTTGCAGTACGTCATTCGCAACGTAATCGTTAATGACAATAATTAAAAATCAGTTATACAACTTCATTTTCGTTTGAAAAAAATATAATCGAAAATTTTTAAATACTCCAAATATAAACAACAAGAAGTCATAGTACGAATAACTCCGCGCCCTTGGTTATTGTTTTTATATTATTTTGGAGTACAACTTGATGAATCACGTCATACGCGCACGCGTGACGCAGACCCATAGATATAGATACAAAATCAACTCTAACACTAGCATACCACCGGGCCTATACACTATTCTACTCGATTCTTCAGCTCGTGTCTTGTTAGTGATTTGAATATGCTTGGAAAACAGAATGACATCGTTCGAACGTATAATACCAAAGTGATAACAGCTTGGAAGTTATTTCAGTATTTGTTTCTTCATGTAACTGACCACCCGGGCATGTCCAATGGCATTTAATTACCTCTTCCGTTTAAATGCCTTCGAAAAATCGAATTGCCTCTGGCTTTCTTAAACACCAATGGTAACAGATGAGCAATCGATTCTAATCAATATCAACGATGATGAGAGCTGATGCTTCACAGATGTATGAAAATAAACATAAACCTGAAGCTAGTATTACAAAATTAATGCATTCGATGGTGTGCAGAGAAGCAGCATGGCGTGGACAGGTGGCGGCAGACAAAGGCATATTCAACTTACTCCTCTCTCTCTTTCTCTCACACACACATACACTCACTTGCTCACTCACTCACTCACAACCCCTCCAACCATACCATGGCCAACTTAACGGGGAGAGAGAAGAGGGGCACAACAGCAGAGAGCGAATCAGAATCGACCGTACCAACTCCAGTGGTTTTCTTTCTCCGATATTCCCATGACCTCGTTAAAATCGCTGCGCATTTATATTTTCCAGAAAAACGATATAAGCAATGAGGAGGCATATCAATTCCTGTTTACCAAAAAAATCTTACTATCGTTAATGAATTAATCGATGTAATGAGATGTGCGTGGGATGTGCTGGGTAGGGGGGGGGGGAGAGGGGGGGTATTATTTCGGGTAATGCTACATGTGACGCGTGCGCAGGAATTAACGGACCGTGAGAAGTTGAAATATTCGGGTTATTCGGGTGAATGTACCGCGGTGAGGAAGAACAGGGGAATGAAAAAAATGGACGGAGAATGTAATACTATAAATGGAAGGGGGGAGGGGTGGGGAGGGATGAGGGGTTTGAGAGGAGAGGGGGGGGGAAGATTGTGGAGAGCAACTGTCTTAGATTGTTATTATAGTATGGGGAAATCGGGGGAGTTTAAGGCCCTTTGCATAATGTTGCGTCGTGGATTATCTCAGTTGCCCCCTTCTAAACCCCTCACCTGCGGGACTGTTGCGTATTCAATTCGTTTAAGGTTGAGAAATTTTAACATTTAGAGATTTAATGCATTTTTTTTTTGTTGGTTCTTACGACGGTCAAATTTTTTTTTTCATACTTCCTTCAATCAATTTTCCTATTGTTACTAACTGTTCAATTCTTCGCGTGTTGAAATTTCAAGGTTGCATGTTATATTCATTGCTTCGTTCATGGAAGTTGTGGGGAAATCGAAATTATTGGGAAAAATGACTTGTCGGAGGATTAATAGTTTTTCTGCTGGGTATCTGGGATATCGTGAAAACTCGGAAGTTTCACTTCTGGTTTTTCCGCGGAAAATACTACGTCAGATGAAACATCTGTTGGTGTGGTATTCGTATAAATGACATTTTTAATTCACATGTGCTGAGAATTGAAGTGGAGTACTGGCGAAATCGAGCGTTGGAATTAAAATAATCTACTTCTGATTGATTCTAGTCAAGTCAGTCAAGGTGATATATGAAAATGTAGGGAAAAATTTATTTCGTCGTTTATTTTTCTTACTCGGACGTCAGGCAATTAAGCCGACGTATTCGAGGTCAAACAATAGTTTTATTTCCGATATTTTTTGACTACAGGATTTTATTGTGATTTTTTCGACATAAAAATTGAATTTTGTGCAAAATAATTCTAGTAAAAAATTCATTGTTCAAGTTGGAAATTTCTAGCAAATTTGAAAGTAACTCTTCGCGTTTATAAAAATTTACAAAAAAAAAAATCATGGATTTATAGTAATTTTGGAAGAATCGAAATTTAAAAAAATGTTTTTTCATAGTCTAAGAAAATTGTATCATTTTCTTACGTTAGGCTGTTGATGACTCCAAAAATAACCAGAATGAGACCGGAATAATTGAAAATCAATATTTATATTAACTATTTCTCTTTTTCAAGAGGTAATTCAACTTATTCTCTCACAGCTTATCACTGGCTTTATCTTATCACGTGATAATTTGATACTCGCTAAATGATAAGCCTCTGATAATCAATCCTAAAAGCTCGAATGTACGATTTTTCGTTCTTGAAATGAGTTCAAACGCTTATCCTTGAATTCTAGACACGTATTGTTTATATTTATCTTGGTTTTTTGAATGTATGGCGTAGATGCGCTCAAAATGAAAACTTCAACGTTCTCTATAATTCCCTTGGATTCTTTCTTTCTAAATACTTTGGTTTTATAATGATTTCCTTGCATCACTCCACTTAAAAATCTTGAGTGATTGCAATTCTTTGGGAGAAAGTTGGGCTGGATTGTCGCGGCCTATTTAACTACTCCACAGAACACATCATTGCCACGTGCCACTGTAGTATAATACTAAGTCCCTCAAATATGTTCACTACAGTGAAACAAGAAACGAATTCCTTGTGAAAAGAATAAAACTTTTCCTTTTTGTCGGAAAAAATATAAAATTTTACTTGCTCTTCTTTCATTGAAAGATGAACCAATTAGGGTAATTTCGAGGGCGTAATATTGTTATAAGAAGGTTATCTATATTTAAAAATATTTTTTAATATCAATTGTAGATCATTTCATATTTTGACATAGTTACCTCTCAATTTTCAATGCCATTCTAAAATCATTCGAGTTTTTTCTATATTTATTGATCAAGATGGCTTTGTTTAATTTTTTCGATGATGTATTTAAAAAACTAGTATATTTTACTACGCGTGCGTAAAAAATTGTTTTGGCGCGTGGGAGGTTTATAGCACCAGACGAAACCGAGTGACGTAATCGTACGAAACAAAAAACACTTTCTAACGAGCGTCGACTGATTTTTTAAAGCACAGTTCATGAAAAAGGAACGTTTTATAAATGATTCTTTCAAACTAATAAGTTACTTATTTAAAAAATTATTTAAAAATTATTCTTCTAGTCTCTCTGAGGAAAAATCAAGTAACTACAGCAATGGAAGAACTTTTTTTTCCATTAAACAATAATGTACAATTTTCACAACTGTTTTTACAGTTGAAGAAATGAGAGTAAACAAAAAAATTATATGACTGCGGATTTCTCTTTTTCCTCGAAGAAGACTAATTGATTATTTTTCACAACTAATAAAGCTTAATTGTATTGAATAGGAAACTTACCTGGTGCTCAGTTTTTTCAACTTCCTCGGTGCAATCATTCTATCCATTAATTTAGACTGTACTTGTAATGTATTTCTTTAATTTCTTCGCGTATGAAAAGTCAGTTGTGAAGTAATTATGAAATAATCTTTACTGTTTCAATCGTCTAATAACAAGGGAAAATATTTGCTGACGATGTAAGAATAAACAGAATAAACAGCAGAACTATATGTATTGCAGGAACGGAAGAAATAATAACGGACACTCCAGAACGGTATTATGTCCCATATGAAATTGAGTCTCCAAACCGTATCTTTCTCAACATGCTTAGCCTTCCTTGGAGTACACCACTCTAGGATTTAATACGACTAAAAATCCTGAAATATACCAATGAGTTAATACATCACAAGCACGCTATAATAATTAGAAAATTATATTGATGATGTGATCGAGAAACGCAGTAAAAAAATATTTTTTAAAGATAATATTTGCAGACCTGTAGAACATTGTTGATTCCATTTATTTTCTGTGGAAATAAATAATTTATGAAATATTTGATCTCGAGTTTGCCAGGAATAAATTCATAGTTAAATACTCATAATTGTTGTGTGACTTGAACAATTTTGTGAAATCATAACCATTGAATTGTGTACTGGATCTATGGTCGTGTAATTATTCAAATAATATGAAGAGAAAGGAAATTGTATTCCGTTGAAGTCGAGCAACGATGATCTGATGACGCATCAAAAATAATATCGCATACGACAAAAGATTAAACATTGGAAGTAACTCTCGCCAAGTGTATGGCCTTGTGCATACCTATTGTCCTTGCTCGGAACAATTTCACAAATAATCGGATGGCCTGACAGTCATATTCTTTGTCCTATGATCAACCAGACAATACATGAACATGGGGGTTCTATGACGATAGGAAATCTTATGGTGAAATTGTTGAAAAATAGACTGTCTGTTAAAATTTAGATAACCATTATACTTACAATAAGTGAAACGTGGGCAATTTGAAGACCTAATCTATATATATTTTATATAATCTGATTAAGAATAATTAATGTATTCAATCTAAATTCTTCATTAGTTTAAAAGTATAAAAATCCTCCCCCCCATTAGCCTCAGGTTAAAGTCTATTATGATGGGCGATTATTCATATCGATTCATGGCTCCCAACCTAAGTTGAACCTTGAGTTAAACTCTGGCTAAGCCCGGATTAAGGGACAATAAAAGGTCATCGTTTCCCCGAAAACTGTGAACAAATTTCTTGCTCAAAATTACTGGTAATTCTTTACGCACCCGAATACCCGTCTTTATCTCTTGGAAGTATTGTATTTTTTAGAGTTTCATACAAATAAATTGCATCGGTATTGCAATATTTAACGTGTGTTTCTGTCATTCTCATTCTTTTTTATATGCAATGGTATTCTGTAGCTGACCAATTCCTGATCAATTTATTAATATTCATAACATCTGAAAACTATGCGGCAAATTAAACTCTTCTGAATATTTATTTAGGAAAAATTACATTGTGAAAATTTTGAATCTCTTAGTTTCATCCACTCTTTCTCTTTTCTTTCACCGTTTTTCTGACAGTGTACACGGAGAAAGTTTTCCGGCCTCTCACATCAACCGTAAAATAGAGTCGAGCGCCTTCACAACTCACTACTTTTTATTTAAATGCGGTACAACCATTGCTTCATACATTTAGAAAAATTCAAGAAATATAACGCCACGAAGAATGCTATCAATTGATACATTATTCGGCAATTAACTTTTAAACAATTTGATACATGCAATAGTATTTCAAATATATAACTTGTAATATGTCATTTAAATTCAATTATGATCGTGATGTGGTCAGAAAGGGTTTTTAAAAAATAATAATAATCTGGAAAAGTGATTCCAACGACGCAGACTATTTATGGATCTATAGATTTATCATATTATTTAATACGTTTGTATTGAACAAAGCGGGGTACCTGAGATTCCTTGGTGTTTGAAAGATAATCGAAGTATTACTGAATTTTTTTTGAAATTTTGTCATCCACTCGTGGCACGCGCACAGGAAACTCTCATCCCCCGTTCATCACTCCGTCTGCTCCCCCCGCACCATCTCCTCATTCTTTTCTCAGTACATCCGGCAACCTGCACAGGCCGGATACATCTTACCGTTGAGAAACAACGTGCAGCAAAGTGACTCGAGGGAGTAAAGAGGCGTTCACGCGTCCTCTTATCCCCACTCATTCTTTCATCCTCATCTTCATCCAAATACTTGAACGAGGCCACTGCACCCTTCACGTTATTTCTTTCTACCATCTCCTATAAATATAAACGTTTACAGCCAGTAATGTCTTTTTACGTTTCTTATTTTCTTTCTAAAAAATCTCCAAAATTACACATTTTCGACATTCAGATGCGAATTCTTCACTAAAAATAGATATCACTAAATGAAAATGGACTCAGAACAACTTACGAATATTGTCCAAAGAAATAACTTCCAAATAATTTTTCTGAAACAGATTTTGGGATTTTTTTTTCGCAAGTTATAAAATTAAAATATCCTAATAGATGTTTTCAATTGAACAAAATTATTCCAAAGGTCTGAAAATTAATTGCCGTTTTTGTTATTCATTGCAGACGTCAAGATGCGATTGGAGGAAGATCTGGTGATCCGTAGAAGCCGTCCAACGATGATTTCCGCGAAATACCGTGCCAGAGAGGAGCGAAGACGTCTTTTAAAAATTTCCGCTGGAAAACTCAGGAGAATCGAAGACCCAGAGGCCAGTCTTTGCCGCTCCGTCCTAATAAACAACGCAGTCAGACGACTTCAACGTGAGAACAGAGACGAAAAGACGAGGAATTATGGCCTGCCAATGGTGGGATACTTAGATGATTCCTCAAAAGAGAATAAAGCTAGTGGGAACATGATGATGGAGTCTGAAAATATATCCAAAAAACGGTGAGTGTAACTGCTGAAATGAGCTTAAGGCAAGATCAAATGCTCCATAGTTCAATTAGTTCAGCGAGTGATATTTATGAGTTGGGTTTTTTCCCGTATGTATTTTATTTTCATTCTCTTTTTTAATAACAATTTCGTAACTACTCTAAATGTTTCTGTTAGCCACCTTTTTTATAACTATACTCGAATTCCTAAAGTTACTAATCAGTTCTCTCATTCTTTTCACCAGATTTGGTGAGGAACTCCGAGGAAGTGAACTCGTTACCTCCAAGCGTCAGAGGCACGACGAACTGGACCTTCAGGACGATGTTTTCAGTGATTTCTATATCCTTCCGCCCACCCCACGTCTCCTTGCTCACCCAGAAGATCCCCAGCATCAAGAAAATTCAAGTAATACTCTGGACAACTATCACAACCGCCACGAGAGCCCACGAATGACTAACAATATGAATAACAATAGTTTATTTATCACCGATGATATGTCATCACTTCCCTGCGACCAACCACCAACAATAATGATGGACTCGACGGAAATTGAGTGTGAAGAACGAATTTGTGATTTTTCAAGATTCACAGACTCAGCGAAAAGTTTAGAGGAGAGACTTGTGGAATTGCAATCACTCGATGAGCACTTTGACTTGACTAAATTCGAGAGGAACAACAATCAGAGCTGTGGCAGAGCCTTCCACGATATTCAAACTTTCCACAGTCTTGTACCAGGACTTGAGACCTAGAGAAAATTATAAAACCAATAGTGTATCGTCTAAATGGATAATTACACGTGTTCAATGATCTTGAATGCCGATCATTAGGAAATCCTTTGGAGAATGATTGAAAGACTGCACCAAGGGCAACTGGAGGAGTGGGGGAACATCATTCATGAGAATGTTATCACGTTTGTAGGATGAAATGTATCGTTCAAGTGGAGGATAGACTGCCTTAATCGAATTAATACTAAAATTAATTAATTGATTGATTGAATTAAGAAATTGAAACGTTTGGAGATATTAAATTAATCAAGTGGGATTGTTTTATAACTTTTCATGTTAGATTATTGCTTTGGACCTCAGGGGCTGGTGAAACAGCTGATGAAAATTCATTAATCCAAGATTAAAGTGGTAAAACTTTATCATAAGTTGGTTTGTAGTATGTATGTGTGTACGTGATTTTAGAGAAAAAAAAAACGAATACAACCGCTGGAGAACATTTTTTTCAAGTGTGAGGAAAAAATCTTACATTTCGTAGTTTAACACAGTAATAATTGCATCATTAACAGTCATATTGAATTCGACATCTTATGTTTTACCACTAAACGACTGAATTATTTCTCCACTTTATGAATTAGGTTTCTTTTGCGAGTATTCGACAATTTGCGAATGGCATTGAGTTTTTATTCGTGAGTGATTAAGTTACTCGATAATTCGAAAGAAACTGAACAACTTAAGTGGCAGAAGAGAACAGAAGGAAACAGATTGGTACTCTCGTATTGCAACAGAAGACTCATTACAAAATCGTACACTTGTAAATAATGTTTTTTTAATCCCATAATTATTATTGTTATAAAATGAAATTCCAAGGAATCTCAAGTTACTTGATTGGAGATTTATGAAAACAGAACTTTAGTTAATTTCTTTTTTCCTGTAATTTATATTTCGTTGAGTCGTGATTATTCTGTTAATTTGAATTTGCAGTGAAATGGTCGGTATTGTTTTTCTAATTATTGACCTTCCGAAAAAATAGACATTTTTTGTGGTGGCTAAAACGGTTTATTGAAAAAACAATCTGACATTGGAGGGCAAAATACTTAATTATCGCATATAATACCACAAGAGCTCCGAAATTATCGGATATTTCCCGATAGGTTCGTTGCAAACAAATGAACGTGTCAAGTTTTCCAGTTTAAAAATCACGAGCGCGAAGCGCGAGTGATTTTTCTGGAAAACTTGACGAGCTTATTTGTTTGCAGGGAACCTTGAGGGAAATATCAGATAATTTCGAAGTTCGAGTGGTATTCGGGGGATTATTTTTTGCATCCAAATCTTGGCCGATAGAATTGCACCATGAGACATAATTTTCAACGAATTGCCATTTAATCTGTCAGATACAATTGAGGGTTACTTCAACATTTGTTTTTTTTTATATATATCAACATGCAAAATTTCCCGTGTAATTTTCAAGAATATCCGCTGAAATACCGTGTTGACTATACAAAATAACGTCGAATGGTGCAATCCTATTGGCTAAGATTTGGATGGGAAAAATAATCAAAATAATAGTTGATAATTTCCGAATACCACCATTTTGAAACAGAAGAAAACGTTCCATTAATTTTCAATAGCAAACACTCAACACATAAATATTAAATCAATGAATATAAACACGATTATGTAAGTAGTAGAGATATGTGTTTAAATACATACTCACGTACTCAATTTTTTTTTATTATCTCGTGTCCTCTTTTAGAATTGTTTTCTTGAATCCTTCTCCCTGATTTTTTAAAATTAATTGATTAGTTAATTGTACTCACTGGGTAGGTAAATGGAATACGTAAATAAATTTTATAATAATGATGTATTTGGAAGAAAATTTAAATTTAGAATTAAAGAATATTGACCACAGAAGTGGAACAACGGATAGGGAAGTTGTGGGAGAAATATTTGGGCGCACAGAGGAGAGAATTATCCAAATGAAACTTTTGTACATATGAAAAATGAAATACACAAGGAGTTGGCTATGTATAAAGTGTCGTTAGTATTTTAGTATTTTAGACTAGATATCCAAATCAGTTACCAATTATTCGAGAACTATAAATGCAAATAAATTGCACAAAAAAATGTAACGCCCGTTTTTTTCCTCTGAATACCTTTCCTGATAAAATTATAAGACTAATTATAGTTGTATATTTATCTTAACATTAATGGCTTTTTATTTCCCAATGGAAACATTTCTAAATAAACTGCCGACTAGAGGACTAGTGCTTGAAAATAAGCTGATGTATGTGCAAAACATTGTGGTAATTATTTTTCCTGATGAAAAATGTCGAAATATGTTTCCAAAGTTTTTACGGGATTGAAAGCCTTCACTTGAAATATTATTTGCATTTTATTTTCGATATAATTTTTAAAACTTCTGATGAATTTTCTCACCCCATGACGGTAGACCTCTATCCCACAATATGCATATCAATTTCTCCGTATTTTAAACAATCAAATGTTATATATTCTACAAGACATAAAACAACTTCATGAAGATAAATAGGTAAGTGATGTTTTTTAAATGTTTTATTGAGTGCTGCGAATATATACAAAAAATAGAGAACCTAAACAGCTATTACACTAAATAATTAAAATAAACAAAGGCATTATAGTGGCGATAACATATCAATTATTAATTTGAATAACATAATATTTTTTACTTGTAATACGCTTTACTACGCATAGCTATTTTCAATTCACATTTTGTGGATAAATAAATCTGATTTTCTGCATTCGTCTGATTTCGCTCAGAAAAATCGAGGAGAAATTGTTTTTTTTTTGCCTCAACAATAATCAATTTAATAGTAACATCTGCCTATTAAATTATCGCCTTGAAAAAATAACATGAATTTGATAATAGTTGGTCAAATATATCCTAATGGTGCCTTTACAGCAACATTAATTCATTGACCATATTATTCAGGTCTCTCAATCCGCATTCTGTAATTCAATCTCTTCTGTGGCTGAACATTCAATTCACATTCATCCCTTTTCATGGCTTTCATTTAATGCTTTCTATAAATAAGAAAAATGTTGTGCAGTTGCAGAAAATAGACATCAATTTTAGCATCTGACAAATTTGATTTATTAATTGATAAAGCCCAAATGAATTCGCCTTTGCAGATATTCCCGTACCCGATAGTGATAAGATTTTGAAAAATGTCAGTCACATTAATAGGCAACTCTGCAGGACAACAGGGTTTCGAGAAAAATGTCAAAAAATCTTCTACATGGAGAATTTAATGATCTACCGACACGTTTTATCGGCATTTCTCTTTACACTTGATCGATCTAGAGATATTTTAGAAATAATGTCAATGAAACCTTCATTTTCCATTCATGTATTTCTCTTTTTACAATTTCTCACATATCATTTTTCGAGCATCTTAGAATTGAATGGCTTCAAATATGCTGTCGATTCAGTCTAGCAAATAGCGTCCAAAGTACTCTCTCAATCATTTTGTAGAACCTTTCGATTAAGAAATTAATAGCAAAAGGATGGACCAATTAGTTCATTCCCGTTTTGATCTTACCGGAAAATAAAGCCACAGAAAATTCAATTCTTTACTTGAAATTATCCTCATTAATCTTTCCTCAGTCCAATTTACTTTTTTCATAACTCTCTCTCAGCAGAAAAATAGAATTCTTAAAACGTCAACTTACATTTTTGTTATTCATTGTTATTATTTCTCTTTACTTCTCTCTTCCTTTACAATCGTCATTGTCAGTCATACGTACAGTAGAAAGCATATTCGCCAAATATAACTTCCAAATTCCTTCAAAACTCTTAACACTTCCATTAGCATTCCCCTGAACTTTTTATTCTTTCAATTTGCAGCGATGAAAAAACTAAGTCAATTAAAAAATCTCAACATGTGTAATCCTCGGTGAAATATCTAGAAATTATCATATTCTTCCTCCTCATCAACTTTACAGTGTTATCGTCACCATTCTCTCACCGAATTCCATCAAATTTTCAAATTACTCTTAATGATTCGATATATATATTTATATATAGATATATATCAAAAATATCCTTAGTAAAATAGAGCATTTTCATATATAGAAATTGTATACCAAGTTTTCCATTTGAGTGCTATGCAAATACAATAATAATTTCCTCACACATTTCATAACTCGCGCATAAATATTCTATTATTACTCAATTTTTATTCCTCCATAGGAGAATCAACGATTTGTGTAAAGACAATGATGTTCACACTGCAGTTCATTTCGATTTATTATTTTGCACGTAATTGTTTATATCTTATTATCGATTGAGCTTAGCTCCATCTCCAATTAATTAAATGAAAATTACTGGTTATTTCCATCTCAATATAAGGCATTAATTAACTAATCAATTAATTATTCGAATAAAAAAATTCCCTTAAAAATGAATTGATTCCAAGAGCCAGTCGTTTCATACAGTAAAATAGTAAAAGTTTAAAGATAAAACTAAATCAAGCAAAATTTTCACTTCTAATTTCCACCATAAATTCGATTGACTAATTGATTAATTAATCAGTTAGCTCAGAAATTAATCGTTAGATGCTAAACGATCATCACAGCTCGGAAATTCCAGTTTTCATTTTTTCGATTTTTATTTAACAATGAAGATTGGGGCAATTTGTTGGTCTATCCATCTGGAAATCGTTCAGTCCTTTGCTGCTAATCCATTATTAACTTACATCGTTAATTAGGTATTTACATCAACACTATCACTTTTGCCAAAAAAAAAACAGCCATCTATTTATCATTTAGCTCTGATTTTTTTCTCCACTCTCTAAAACTTGTGATTCTCAATAAGGCGCTTTCACGTTTATATATCGGATCATGAATTTATATTTACTCATATAAATCAGTAAATGCGCCTGGATATTTAAGCATTTTGTATATTTTTCTGTTAATTATAATAAGAATAATAATAATATAATAATAATAATAATTAATTAATTGATATAATCAATCAATCGATTATGGATAATATGTAATAATTATCAATAAGTAATAGGACTTGACGATTGGTCGGGCCCAGAAACTAAAAAAAGAAAAGATTTTGCTTTATAGTTATATTTACAAGAATTACGAGCCACGTAATAAATAGAACTTAACACATTTTTCTGCATTTTCTGAACTCCCTTTGAAGAAATTGAAAAATTTCCCGTTTATTCTCCACTTAAAATTCACTTATTCGAAAAAATTAAATCGGTAATTCATAAATTATTAATCTAAACTCGTGGGAGCCTACAAAAATGTTTTTATATAAATCAATGTTCAATGATTAATCTATGACAAATGAAAAGACGAAAAAATTATTTAAAAAAATGATGTGATGAGAATACAATCGTCAACTGTATAATGCAGATTGACCAAGAAAAAAGATTTTTTAGTCATTTAAATGTTCCCTGCGAGAGATTATGATTGGTATACGTCAGTAGAATATTTAAATTAAATAATTATTATCGCAATTAACCTATGGATAATTAGAAACTAGTAACGCTCCACGTCTTTCTCCTCACTGATTTGTCAACACACTCCACTGAGTCTCATTTTTTTTGCGACAATTAGGCACTTTTCGATATTTAATTCCCGTCACTATCAATTATTCATTTTTTTCCATAAAAATGATTTTTTAATTTGTTCATATGTATCATTCATTAGGGGTGAAACCCATTTGAAATGGTAATGCATTCTGTTGATTTTGCAACCATATCGACAGAGGACACTTGTTTCACAGAAAATTCTCATTGATAACAGTGTTTTTGCCATTTCGTGAAAACAGCCTGTCATCAAGATTTATTCATAATTTCCTGAAACAAAATATTTCTACGATATTTGCATTAAAAATAAAAATTCCATTTTTATTATAAAATTTGAATGAACTTATCGGAATACTTTTTTTCTACAAACGCGGTTTCTAAATGAAAAAAAAATCCATTCAATATATTCCAGTTCATCTCCCAGCTGCAGAGCTAATTATCTACAATTTTATAATTCGGTGAATATTAAAGTTCGAAAAAATACAAACCCACGTAATTGTGAGGTAACCACGGTGGCCCATCTTCCAACATTTTTACCTACTTTCATCTCATCATGTCAAGTAGATGAGTATTGAATCAATTTTTGTCAAAAATATTCATCATCCTACTCTTGCCCGCCTTTTCCTCCCCCTCCTCCTTCTCACTTGTCACTTATCCACATTTCTGGGAACAGTCTGTGGTATAACCGTAAGGGATTTAGGAATTTTTGGTAGAATGGGAATGGGGCTGTTCGATGGTTTTGTTGTAACCTGAATCGATTTTGGCAGATTTAAATTATTAAGAAGATTCTGTGCAGGAGTATTCTCATTAGCCAATGATCTAACGTCACAAATTAAGGGCTCGAAGTCACCACGACTCTGACGATTGAGCATTTCCTGTTGCATTCTCAAATGCTTTTGAAACTGCGTTTGAGCAGCTATTTGTGCCTTTTGATATTGGATATTGCTCAGCTTTGTGTTGGTCGATGTAGGGGTTTTTTCATTTATCATCTTCTGCTTCTTCAGGGTCTGAAGTCTCTTAAAATCTGGCTCAGTCAGTTGAAAGACCTTTCCGCCAGATGTTCCAGAACCAGTAATTTTACTCGGGAAAGCATCTTTACGTTTAGCTGAACCATTAGCTGGTGCAGTGCCACTGCTAGAGGGTAGACTGAGTCGTTGAAGATTCGGCGGTGGTTTTTTGATTATTGAAACTCCTGGGTTGATTTTCAAAACTCGCGATGTACTAGATTTCGATGGTGTTTTAGCAGGGGGAATTTTTGACGGAGTCGTGGCAGTTGGAGTGACAGATATTGTAACTGGAGTCACAGGTGTGGCGATACTACTGTTACCAGGTAGAGAGCTTCTGTCTCTCTCCATCAAATAGCCGCCACTGAACCTTTTCGAGTGATGAAAGTCATTTGGAATTGGCTCAGTGATTGGTTCATCCATCTTTTCAGGTCCTTCGTACGATATCAATCGATTTTGCACCGATGTAGAGTAATTTATAGCATTCCTAGAGGCATTGGGTGCTAAGACCAAGTCTCCAGACCTGTAATATTTTTCCAGAAGAATGAGGTGTCTGAGGAAAGAGCTTTGATTGCCATAAGGTCTTTGTAACTCTTGCCAGAGTAGTTTTGTGTCTCTATCGTATTGAATTATTGTCGCACACTTCTCCCATCCTTGAGGCGTTATTTCCCGTATATTTGAAAATTCAATATTAGCGTGGAGACCCATCTCCTCTTCTCCAGGGAACAATGTTCGAACGCTTATTGAGGGGTTTGCACCTAATCGCTGCACCACTGGAGTTATATCGTTGGAATTTTGATTCTGGTTACTGCCCAGTTTGGGTTTTTTGGGTAATCGCGTTAGTGTGACTTCCTCTTTATCCATCGCCAGGATCTCTACAACATTGACACTATTGTCGTCCGAAAACACTGGAGAATCTGTGGAGTAGAGATGTTGATCAAGTGCCTTACGTTTTTTCAACTTCTCTACTGTGCCTTCTAGGTCTAATATTTGTTCGGTTATGGAGGAAGTGCCATCGACTCTTTCTTCCGATTCTCTGCGTTCAGTGTCTCCTGAATTGTCGCTTTTTGGAGGCTCTGGAGTTGATTTTTCAGATGAGGTATTACTCTCCGGAGATTTTGACAAACTGCTTTTGGATAATTGGCTATGGTACTTTGTTTTTTTTACAGATTTCCGATCTTTGTCTTTCTCCTTGTCTTTCTCTTTATCCTTGTCCTTATCCTTTTCTTTGTCTTTGTCCTTCTCTTTCTCTTTATTATCTTTAACTTGAAAGTTTTGAACTGGCTCCTCCTCATCATCATCAATATCGAGATTGTTGTTGTAGAGAATTCTTTTTCGATAACTTTTTGCAAAAGATCGATGACTCACATTCATGTTTTCTACGTCTTTGTATTTCAATTGCAGCTGCGTATAGTAACGACAAAGCTTACAAACGAAGGTGCCGGATATGAGTAAGATGGGGACACCTTGCTGGGGAAGAATACGATTTAATTCGTTTGCTTCACTGACCGGGAGGAGATGAGTGTGGTTACGGACTAGGCGACGTTTGCAGAGGGCACAAGTCAAGAAACGCTCGATTGTCGCATAATGAGTGATGCAGAAGGACATGGATGTGTGCTGACTTGATTCCCAGTCGATGTCCACCTAAAAATACATTTTTTTCCCCGAATGATCAGTCTCAATGATTTTTTCAACATAAATACGGAATGATTTAGATTCAATTATTTGTCATATTTACCTGATTCTGAAGGCAAGATTTTATTTTTAAGAGCCATCGGCGTTTCACAAGATGTCTCGCGGAATCTCTGCAATCTTTGGCGGAACATTTGGAGACCATCAGCTGTCGGTGTTGTCGTTGCGGCTTTGATATATTCGTCGGACTTGTATTCGCCTGGAAATGGAAAATAGTGGAATTATTCAAGTTAGTAAAATTCTATTAACCGCTAATCGACAGAAACAACCAAAATCTAAAAAAGAGATTTAACCAAAATTTTTGTTAACATTTTTTTTCCGGCCCTGAATTTATTGCCAGCAAAGTCGACAGGCTATTGAAAATATCTCACTGAATCTGCTGCACTTACATATCTCTGATATACTCAACTATATTCTCTCATTCCTTAAATATTTTTGGTCATTAATCAATTTGTTGAAAATAAGAAAAAAAAACTAGCGTACCCTAAATTTCAAATTATACAATTTCAAAATTACTTACTTTTCTATCAACATGACGATAACAAGCATCACACAAGCACGAGTCTTTAGTGAGATGTCTCTCAACATTCAAAATTTTTCTTCTCCTCTCATCGGACTTCATTTGTGCCAAGTGCATCGGTGTATCAAGTGACCCGAATTTCCCAAAGCAATAACAACATACATCTGCACAAAGACGCCCAGGGTGAATTGAGAAAGACGAAGATTTCTCTGGAATAATGAGACTCTGCCTGTCCTTAGATGAAGTTTCCTCGGGATCCTCATCTATATCACCATAAACTAATTAATAAATGAAAAGCAAAAAATTTCATTGAAGAAACAAGTGTTAATTTTTCGAAATTAAAGTGGAAAAGTTGTTTCCTTCCTTTTTTCATGCAGGAATTTTTCAATTAATCATTAGTAAACAACAAACAAATTTAATACAAAAGGAAGTCAACTGATGAGCTACTGTATTAGGATGTAGGGATTTCGATGTTGATTAATTATGTAGTTATGCCCGCAACCAGGATTACCGCAAGATTGTCTGTGGTTAGTAGAGAACTTTCGGTTCGCACCAGAGCTGCTATCTCCCAAACCACTGGTTCCGAGCTGTAAAATCAACAGAAACAAATCGGTCATTGAAACAATATTGATAAATTAATAGTTATTTACTATCTAGACTCAGAACAAACTATCTCTCAATTTCGATCAGATGTTTTCGATAGCCTATTTCAGAGAATAATCCGTTTTTTTTCAATAAGTTAAGATCTATACGATTAACAATTGATAGACAATTTCCGATGGTGTGTTCATTATTTTCTGAATAAAAGAGAAACTCACCTCCTTCTGAATCGTATAGAATTCAGGCGAATCTCCACCGCCCTCCACTCGACCCTGCTTTAGCACCATCTTCAGCGGCGATCTGGATCGTTTCTTCTCTTTCCCCGAGTCCTTAGGCACCCTGATCACCGTCTTGAGTCCTCCGGAGCACTGCTCGGTCTTTGCCTTTTTCCTCTCCGCAGCCTTCTCAGCGGACTCGAGCCCCAACATCAAAAGAATTTTCTCCTTCATCGCTGTCTCCTCTGGGGTTTCCATTATCTTCGTTAAGGAAATACTTCCAGTGGATTCTCCGGAGGTGGATGCATCATCGCAATCTTTCTGCCCAAGTTCAGCCATTCCAGCTGTCTCCTGCATCCCCGCACCCTCGATGTCTTTCAGCCTATGACTCTCACATCGATCACCCCGTAATCTCGCTACACATTCTGACTTTTCCTTCACCGATTCGAGATCATTCTCCGATTTACTTCGATCATTCTCTTCAGTACTATTACGTCGATCATGCTCAGAGAATATCCGAAGACTTTCGGTTCCCGCGAGACGTTTGTTAAACTTCTCTGCCGAATAATCCCGATTATTTTCATTAATTTTTGCTACTTCATTATCCAAAAGTGTTTCTTCTTTATTCTGCTCAGGTTTCTTCGATTCTCGACGGTTCCTCTTGGTTTTTTGACACGGGCTTTGGATGAGAAAACCATCCTCTCGACGTCTTTTTATATCTCGGGTCCTCCTGGTTCTTCCTTGATACTCTTCCTCTGGTTTTATTGATACCATTGCCTCACCCATTTGAGGAGAATCTTGTCGTTCAGTCTCTTCATATTCGTTCGAATCTGTAGGAGTTTCTGGCTCTGTCTTAATTTGTACCTCTGGAGGATCAGGAATCTCACAAACTTTCGATTTATCGAATTTTCTTTGCTTGTCCCGAGCACGTAAAACTCGTTTACCGTCTTCCTGTTTGTTCTCAGGTGATTTGGTGAGCTCATGAGCAACTTCCACAGCTTGCGGTAATTTTTCAGCAGTTTCTTCAACATTTTCAACGGGTTCTGTGGGTTGTACCTGCAGTGGAACTGAATCACAGTCTTCAGAAGTGGTCAAAACCACTTCTGCAGTATTTTGAGGAGAATCTGGTTGTTCTACTAGTGATTCTTCAATAGGAATAGGTAGAGAGCTGGAATTTGACTCTAAAGGTTCATCAACAGGTCCAAATACTTCAGAAACATCATTGTTTAAACTAGTTTCCACAATTCCTTCTTCTTTAACTTCATTAGGTGATGCGTCTATCGAAGGAGATGCAGAAATAAGACTCTCTAGTTCCCTAGAGATACTCTCGATCGTCTCAAGCTGCGGTGAATGTTCCAATGGTTCAGATGTTTGTAGTGATATACCCATTTCAGTCAATGTTTCATGCTTCACAAAACTAGTCACTCTTTCTTCCTGTTGTTCTTCATTCTCTTGTTCACTTTCAGTCATTATTTTTTCAGACTTGTCGACATCATTGATCTTTGCTTGTTGTATAGTGTCTTTGAATTCATTATCAATTCCATCATTGTCTTGTAAATCGTCAGTTCTGCTGGACGAAGCCTCGATAGAATTATTAGTCAAAGTAATTTCTTCACTTTCATCGCCCATGACTAGTTTTTCAATTTCTTTGGCAGTGTCTGCCACCTTGGGCACCGTATCATCACTATTATCAGTATTATTACTGGTACTACTATTACAACTATTACTAATATTATTAGAAGTATTTTGCAACGAGATTTCGTCGGATCTGTTGGATCCATTTGGCTCATTATCATCGATAATGATCTCTGGGGGATCTACATTTATTATTTGAGTCTCTGTACTCACAGGAACAATTATCTCCTCGATTTTTGGAGAATTCGTAGACTCCAGGGATTTAGGGAGACCCAGGGCCTTCTCTGGAGCGCGAATTCTACTCTCAATGGATTTGGCAATTGTCAGTTTGATATTTTCAATCATTTGATCAATCTGAGATTTTGGAGCGGTCCCGTCAGCCTTTTCATTACCATACATTGAACCCATTGTCTTTTTAACATCAATGTTGAGGGAGGATCGACGTTTTGCTGGAGTTTTATCGATTGTGAGCTTACCGAAGGCATGAGGTTTTTTAGTTTCGTCCAAAGGCTCAATTATATATAATTCTTCCTCCTCAGTTCGAATTTGAGAATCCGTACTTTTTGCCTTTGTCTTAGATCTCAACGTTAAACCCCCCTCAATTTCCGTAACACCACTGTTATTATTATTTTCGCATTCAGTGGAAATTGGCAAATCCACGTTAACTAATTTTGAGTTTGCCGATAGGGACACAGAAATATCACCGATGGTAATTTCTGATTGTCGTGACGAGTCCGCTGTTTCGCCCATTGGTAGCTCCTCTGCAGTTTCAGAAGTCGCTATTTCTTCAACATTTGTTCTACGGCCTTTCTTCAAATCATCGGACTGAGAAGAATCCAATTGTCGCAATTTCCCATTCCGCAAGCTTCGTTGACTCAATTTTCTTTTAGACTCCTTAATATCTATGGCAGTCTGAAGATCATCAGTCGATGTTGATTCATCCTCATCAAAATCTTCATCGATCACCTCCTTTTTGATCTCATGTTCTGATAGCACTGATTTGTCATCAATCATTTTCTTACTCCGTGTAACTTTACCCTCAGCGGGCAAGGCTGAGTAATCTAACTCACTGTCACTAACCATCGCCAATACGTCGTCAATTGTTGAATCAATCGTGGATCTTGACAATGGTGATTCGAGTCTATGACGGGATATTTTTGGATCGTTTGAGGGGCTAGATTTACGATTCTTCAGGTACTTCAGGTCTGGGTCAATTTCCTCTTTGATGTGGAGGTTACGTCTAGTAAGTTTGGCACTTTTTTGAATGTCTGAGCAAGACGAGAGCTTCAGCTTTCGAGCTGTCTTTGGACTGCCCCGAGATGTCGAGAGCTCGTTCTTATCCGAAGAAGAGAGTTCCTCCGCCAGTGGTTTGGGTGAGGATCTCGCCTTCTTTATTCGTGTGAGGTTTACTTTAGTCGTTTTATTTGTTGTTTGAGTTGCAATTCGCTTCAAGTTCTTCACAGGTGCGTTCTTCGAAGCTTTCCCCTTGATCAAGTTTGATTTAACTGCACGCAGTTTTTTTTTACATTTGAGACTTGTGAGGACTTTCTTGCGTGGAAGGGCGCCCTCAAGCTTAGGAGACAGCTTGCTGCTTGTTGCTTCTAGTATGAAGGGAGACAGTTTGGCCTTCTTGGTCTTGCTCGATGAGGCTGGTAAAGCTGAATCATTGTTTACCTTTTGCTTTGACTTTGAGGAAGGCGCTAAGGGTCTCTTTTCCCTGGATGCCATCTCACTTCAACCCACATTGGGCTTCTGAAACGACATTTTACAACTGTTCGTCATATTAAAATTACGTATTCAATCACATATCGTCACCGTAGAGCTGGAAGAGTGTACAATTTATGCTTTGATACACTACTTCTACCCCTTCTGCTCTCTTAGGACAATATGTGGATGTCTACATGCACAGGATCCTTTTAGTCCGCTCTAATTCTAGGTATTTATGTTAAATTATTGTACCGATATCCCCTGACGACATTATTTTTAATGAAGGGGAATCACGAAATTCTTCTTCAATAAGCTAAAGAAAATTTTAATAATAATGTGGAGGCGTTCTTCGTTCACGAAAATGGAAAACTTTCTTCGCGTAATCAATTTCAAACAATAAAATGGGTCTAGTTTTCTCTTTACTCGATTCCGGCAAATCACTAAAATCATTCTGATATTCTCTTTCCGCCACGTTTGTATGAGACTTCTCACAACTATTGTGACCTCTTGACTTTATAAAAAAAATTTCGGTTTACGTTCCTTTTTCCCTATTCCTAACATAGTGGATGCTTCCTATGATTTTCCCTCTCTAAATTTCAGTTGCGGAAATTAATTTCCCCCTATCATTAATCATTTGATCATGTGTAAGTAGTACATGGGCTCCTATACGCGACAAGAATGCGCATTGCGACCACTGACGACGCATAAGTATTGAGACAAATTCTCCCCCTTTCTCTCTTGTTCGGTTCTTCTTCTTCCTTAGCTGAACCGTCGAAGGATAACTATGGCTTGTCGATTACTTAAAAAGCTCAAATAACGTCATTCTAACAGGGTACCCAAAATTTTAGGGGATCAAAAGGGGACGAAATTCTAGACAAATCAGAAGATTCTGCTTGACTTATGACTCCCGTCGATGGTTAACTAGTTATTAATAAATGTAATTAGAGAATGATGATAGGCTAAAGCTAGAATTTATAACTAGGAGCAGTTGGGGGAGAAGGAAGGGTACAACGGGGGGGGGAGCAAGATTCCTCTAAAGCTAAAATCAGATCCCTTTGAATGAATTTGGATGATCTAAATATATCCGGAGTGGAAATACCGCTCAGACCACCTGAAGTCGAATCAGAAATGGATGCATCTATGTTCAGGCTCGATTGATCAGGTCGAACCTGTTCAGTGTCAACGGTAGCAAGGATCAGGTATTTTTACTCTTAAGGGTTGAATCTATAAAAAGTCTCGGAGAATACGGTGGTGGGAGATTGCTGATCCATTGACAGTCGACAATGTATGCGTCAAAACGAAAGTTAGTAGAAAAAAATTAAAATGTTAAAAATAATCCAAGGCCTCCAATTTTCGAAACCCAAGAATTCGTTTTTTTTTTAATTAAAAAAGAGGGGAGCAATAGCAATCGCAAAATAGTTTTTGAAAATTACTTTCCTGAACAAGTGATTACATTCATAATTAAATTAAAAATGCCAAAAATTCGCAAAACATTGTAAACAAATTACATGTCTAATTGTTAATGTACGGCCCCCACGGTATTCCTTCCAAGGCGCAAGCAAAGATCGTAAAAAATCTATATTGACAATTTACGAAGGCCCTTTTCGCTATTTTCCTCCATTCCCATGTCCCTGCACTCAACATGTCTACTAAGCAAAACACCTTGCCATTCAACTTGAAGAATTTATAAAAAAAAAAACTATTACTTTTCCGAAGGAGTTCCCTTTAACCACCAACTCCCCTCGCACACCCCTTAAATACCCTAAAAACGCAGCCCAACCACCTCAGAGTGAAGAAGCAAGTCTTAAGTCAGGCCCACTCCATCGATATTCCCCTCAAACCCGTCTAAATCACACATCCAATCCAATAAACCAACGTTCCTACTTTCCCCACCCCTCTCAATACTTCCCATCAGCTATCAGCAACTTCACAAAGTTCCCAACCTCTACATCCAGCTGGGGAAAAAAAAACGTGACAAACTTTGCATTACCATTGCTCCAATCTCTCCACTACATACGAAAATCCTACGAAAACTGTGGCGTGAGTTCTCACCAACAGGGGGGCACAGCGCAATGGAGACGTTGTAACAACGGAACGCTCGCGATATTTTCCCAGCGCGATATTGCGATACAATTCTCCACAAAATTCCTAAACTTTGTCCTCCCTAAACACCTTCCGATTCCTGGAAAATTTTCATCCAAGAACTTTCTCGAACGACCCATCGGCTCTAGGTCGGCGAATAAATGTTCCAAAGCTCATGCAAAAAGACCTCAAAACTTGATGAAAAAAAAAAGAAGTAGACGTAACTCAGAGGAAAAAGAAGAGTGAGAGAATCCGCCACGAATAAACAAAAGGTCGGGGAAAAGTCGGAGTCGCCAGCATTTTTCATTGAATTGTTGGGCGTCCTGGAGGGTTATCAGACCCTTGAATATATAATGGTTAGTTAATAATCATAATGAACTTACCAATGAGGCCGAAATTTGTTTCGGTTGATTGTTGTAACAGGATGAAACAACGGGAATAACTTAACAATGTTATACCCGTGGAAAAACACACACCAGTACCGTTGCAGGGTTGCCTCTTATACGCCTGGTACTACTTGCTGCTTTTTCACACTACCGCCATCTGCTGGCGAATTATTGTAATGTTAATACATAGTCTATTTGAGCTAACGCATTCGTCCCCGAGACGTGTTGCTTCTCATTCGTCTGTTGCTTCGATATCCCCTTTTCCCCTTGTTGTCACTATTTCGAGGAAATCCACCCCTCAATGGTTTAATGGGTAAATCCTGAATTCACTGATTCAGGGGCGGGGATTACATGCTTCAAAGACAACCGGATCATCTCATGAAAATAATACCCTCAAATACGTGACATATATCAGTGAATTTTCCCCTTTAATTGTTCAATGATTATTCACCGATCGTTCGATGGGGAGATTGGAACCATTGGCAATTAATAAATACTATGACAGGGACGACATCCGCCCTTAATGTCTATTGAAATTTATCGAGTTCCGGGGAATTGATAAGTTAAAAGTCAGGGCAACACAATTTTACACGATTTCTTACTCCTGAATGTAAGGAATTACTGGTAATGGGTATTGAAACACTGGTCGAATATAGAATTGCACTTATGTAGAATGAGGTTCGTTCGTGATAACTTACGAGTGGGAACGGGAAAATGGGAGAGTGAGAGATTATCCAGAGATGTCCACTGCCACTTTTTTTTGACCATGTGAACTCAACATCCTTTTTATTATCACTGACAACTGGCTATGTTTCAACACTGAATCGAATGTTCTCTGAACCGTTCTGTTACTGTTCTACTGTAGTCCAATTTGGGTTTCAACTGGGATCATTGAAAATTCCAACCTTTTTTGGGGGTGTCAGGGACTGGATAATGGGAGGGGGGCACTTTATGCACTTCAGGGGGGTGGGGATGATGGGAGGTATGAAATTAGGAGATTGGCTTTGGGTAGATTTTAATATGATACACTCCAGAATGAAAAGAAAGACGCGCCCGTGAGCACACGTCAATGGCTGACCACATCGACCCTTATATTTAACAGAGTCAAAATGGCGGCCCTACGAATTTTTGCACGTACCGTGCTTTCCACGTGTCGGCAATATTCGAGGAGAATTGACGGGGTATTATCGCCGGGGGAGGACTTGGGGTTGAGAGTGAGTATTGGCAAATGATTGGTGTATTAGTTATTCAAAGTTCTTGGGGCTGAGGAGTATTTTTAGGTTGAGTTCAGCACATTTGTTTAGGGAAGGCTTTTTCGAAAATATCTGTCAACTGCACTCTATTAGGAATATGAGAAGTGCTTGTTTAAATTACTCGATAATTATTAAAATTAATACGGCAGATGACAATTAACTTGATAGATTTTTTGTAGTATTTTTTGAGAGGTTAAGGCTTCTAGGAAGTATGCACTAGAAAGGATCGTGTCTCATTGATTTTTAACCTTTGCAAATACTCTCAGTTAACTTAAAAGGCATTCGACCTGAGAATTGTATTTTGTTCTACGGCTGTATGTGAAAAAAATTCATGATAAAAAAAAATAATGACGATTAAATAACATTAGACATCACGTCATGCCAAAATATCTATGTACAGGGCATTGTGATGTCAAAATGCAGATTTTGTTTCAGTCAGCCAAAACTTCTTGATTTTTATTCAATTTTTTCGGTTGCCAGACATGTCCGTTGCTCGTCCTCTAGAGATTAGCCTTCGTCGATTCCCTAATTCTTCATTTGACTCCATTTACATGTTTCTTTGCTAACTTATTAATGTTTTCAAGTCATAAAATTGATATTCCAGGTCGCGAAACGATGGGCCAGTTTCAAAACCTCCCCCGTATACAATGAGGAGACAAAATACACAGATTTTGAGGTCTCCAGTGATCCAAAGGAATGGGCGTTTGTAGAACGTTGTTTAAAAGCGACTTATATACCTAGTCCTCCTAAAGAAGTGCATGATTTGCCCTCTGGATGGAAACCCCAACGAGGTAAACAGATATTTACAATTTTTTGTATCAAAATGTTCATTTTTTAAATATCTCTCTGTTGTATTCTTATCTTTTATTGAATCATCCATTACAGAGGAAGCAAAATCACTTCCTTACTACATAGAACGCACGAAAAATCATCAACAACCAGTTTATCTGGTGAGAAGTAAGCGAGGATTGAGAAGACTCACAAACGTTCGGAAAATCCAAGGAAACATCATCGCTTTGCATGCGGAACTTAAGCAATATCTGTTTGAAGCAACCAATCGTCCGATTGGGTCTCAAATCCTGGAGCCCAGTGGTGTCATAAAATTCAGGGGTGATTATGTCTCCCTCATCAAAGAATGGCTCACCAAGAAAGGATTTTGAACAAGTGAAAGAAAACTCCAAAGAACTGCTCATAGAACAATCCCAATCTTTATTCTAAAATATTTCAAAATTCATAAGATGTTGTCAACAAAAATGTTGAGAAACTTGTAAGTTCCAAGAAAAATTTAATACAAAAAACTATTTTCTTGTATTTTCTAAATCCTTCTTTTCCATTACTTTCATAAATCTATTAGTAAGAATTTAGATTCATCGATTGTATAGATAAATGAATAATAAACACCTTCTCTTGTTTGAATTTTCATTTTTAATTAAAATAACAATCCAACGTTTAGCAATAAAAATGGTAAGGGGGAAGAAGGGCAAGGAGAAGAGCAGTTCATAATCGATAAAAATGAATGATTTGATGGTATTATTTTTCAATGTTTATTTTGCGTTGAATAAAGTTCTGTCCCTCTTATTGTAAAGCGTACGACGGATTTTATTTAAAAATCTTGCCCTCCTTGAACTTGCGCCCCTGGCTGTCGTTAGCTGTCCAACTGAAGTATTTGTCAACGAGTTCCTTCGTTGGTGCGTCCTTGGGGTCAAGTTTCTTCCAGTTATAACAGTCGTAATCGATTTGCCAGTCTGGGCTTAGCTGTAAAGTACGAAAAAACAAACGCTATTATAAGTAATCTGTAAAAACATATTTATGTTTATATGTAGTTGTCAATTAGGCCAATTTTTTGAAGAGCTCACGGAGAGAAAGCGCACAGTCTCAGAATTTTAATAATCACTATTCTTCATTACTACATTCGTACGATATGATCATTAATAATCTCATGGACAGATTCAAATACTAGTTAATCTCCATGTTCAATTCAAATTAAACATATCGCAAATAAATTATTTAAAAAGTTAAGGAAATCGAAAAAATGGACAAACAAAAAATATAGTTAAATAACAACGACTGTCATCCCAGAAAATGACTTTTACGTTTTCCAGGTCAATAGCATAAAAAAACGTCTATCTCTCCATAACATAATATGCTATACTATTGTTTTGCCTTTCTATTGACTATCCGGTTGTTTAAATAGAATAGATAAAAATGACATCAACTTACTGTGAATGCAAGATCTTGTCCACGCCAAACCCAAACGCCACTAATAGAGCTGTCGTTGTCAGTTCCAAACAGACAAACACTGGCGAATGCTGCCTTCCTCATCTTATCAAGACGTTGGAACATACCACCGATGAGATTGCAAGACATGAATGTCTTAGTTAATTCGTGGTTGTACTTGTACTCGCCGAACCAGATGCTGTAGTTTTCAGAATCGAATTTCTCCCAGAAGTAAGGAACTGATACAGCCTCATCCTCATTGGAATAGCACCGTTTGAAGTCGTCCATATTGAAGGTACCTTTAGGTAAAAGATCGAAGGGATCTTTGCTTTTCGGCTCCGCAGCTAGAGCAGCATCAGCAGCATCAAGCTCCTCAACGGGCTCTTCCTCCTTGGGTGCTTCTTTCTTCTCCTTCTTCGCCTGAAAATTCACAATAATTATCTAATACACTGTTATTTCTCATTATATTTAATTACAGGAGACTGACAAAATCAATAATAATTTTTTCGTGCCATAGAAATGGCAATCAATTGGTGAGTATATGTCGGTTATCTTGATATACGATTTATTTACCTTTCCCTGTGACTGGGCGAACTTTTTGGGGTCATACTCCAGGGCTTTGTCAGCCAATTTGAATGCCCCGATGACTTTTATGGTTTCTGGTTGATTGACAATAGTCTGGAACCATCTGTTGGTATTCTGGTAAGGTTGACGGAATTTCGGGTCCAAAACGTACTGATATAGGTGGAGAAGGGTCGTGGCAACACTGATGTCTGCAAGGGTGATGCGCTCGCCGACTAAGTAGGTTTTGGATAAGAGGTGGACGTTCAGGGTACCCAAAACTTTCGCGATATCCTCTTTAGCGTGTTCCCTGGTCTACAAGCAACGAAAACGTTATTTGAAGGTAATATAATATTATTACGGTAACAGATCGGCCTTCCACAAACCAAAAATTACTTTTCTCACGAGGATCAAAATTTACGGTTCCATGGCAAATTATCATAATAATCTACGCCAATCAGATACCAGCGGACTAGACTGTTTGTTAGTTAATAAGCTGTTGTAGCAACCGACCAATTGATGAAAATTTAATATCCAAAAATAATGGTCGATCAATAGCCTTCAATATTTCTCCCTGAGTTACGAAATTTAACCAAAAAATTATAATTTCGCCTTTGAGGGAGAAAACATGGTGTTTAGTGATAAATGCTACTTACCTGTTTGTTGTATGGCATTATGCCCAGAAGTGGAAATACCCAAGCACAACTAGCAGGATGAATCTCAGAGTCAGCAAAGCTCATCCACTGAATTATCTGAGCACGTTCAAGTTCAGTCTTTCCTCGTAGTTCCTCATTTGACACTATAAATAATAAATCATTTAGTACTTTATTAATAATTTCAGAGGGGGGGGGGGGTCTGAACGTTTGAAGGCTGGAAATTGATGTCATTTCGAACAAATGTCTTTAATGATCTCAAATGAATGTTTATTGAGAATTTTCTACATTCTCAATTTTTTGCATTTGTCAAGAGGCTTAGTCCAATCAGAGATAATTCCTGAATTTCCAGAATTCAGATATGTAAATAAACTTAATAAGCACACACGTCTGTGAATTTCTACATTTAATATTAAAACAATATTTCCTTACCGTGATAGGCAATAGCATTGCTCTCTGTGAGACATTGTCCATCCGTTGATTCAAACGCCGGGACCTGAACGAAGAGATCGCATTAACATTAAAATCAGGTAAAAATTGTAAAAAAAGCACTGACGAACAATATAAGAATATCGCTGCAAAAACGAAATGAAAAAAAAATGACACATCTCTGAGAATTCTGATGAAATCACCCACACCATATGTCAAAATCAGGTCGTGGGTCTAGTTGGCCCAGACTGAAGAATTCCTTGTATACAAAAATTAACCAAAAAGTCATCATCTCCGTTATGCGAATTGGACCGACAACTACTTGAATTCTAATCTTTCGAGCTCACTAAAAATTTATTAACCGACCTTTCCCATTGGGAACTTCTTGAGGAACGCATCAGTTTTATTAGTCTCCCCAAAAATGAAGTTCTCAGCAACTTTTAGCTGAGCACCGGAGTACTGGGCCGCAATCAGGGCCTTGTAAGCCCGGAAATTCTCTGGGTACGTGTACAGAGTCTGAAAAAACAAATAAATACACATTCAAGTAATTAAAGCATTAGCCAATCTAATTATACATCAATAAATCGTATGGAATGTTTATTTAGGCCGATGCTTATGGCTGAAAATTCTTAAAGTTAAAACTTACACCAGACGCCATTGTGTCTTACTACGGAAAGAGGAAGTCGAAGACCGGTGAAGATGATGACAAAACTTATAACAAAGTATAGTGCAGGCTATACCGACATCCAGATCCAGCGAGCTTGAAATATTTTTTTTTATGGAGAATGTCCAGTATTTGCAATTTTTCGAAGCTCTGGCATTCTTTATTGCTGTATCTGTTAATGAGGGTGGTGTGGTTTACAGATGTTATTTGAATCAATCAATAAAGTCTGTAGAAAAATGATCTCAATGTTGTGGGAGTTTGTGGATTACTGAATTGTGATTGGCTGGCTGTCACTTTTGTTTCTGATAGACATAACGGTGCCACCAATAACATGCTGAAGATTGGCCTAGGGAAATTTGACTAGCCTGCACTATACATGATGCTAGGGAGGTGACGTGATATAGGAACCAGGATTTGGGCGGGAGAGTTCAAGCAGATTGACGAAATTCAATAATCAATTAAAATTACTTATTGTTTGAATTTGTGAAACTCAAATGTATAAAATGGCTATAGTAATGATAATCACGGTTTATATTATATATTTTGCAAATATATGAAATTTTACATTAGGTACACCTAATATTGAACAGATATTTTAATTGTTTTAGTGGATAAGCTAAAATCCTTATGTAGCAAAGAGATGACATCAGAAATCGAGTACTTGCTAATGACGGCCATAATCGAGGCAGTAATTACCGTTTGACTATCTACAGATGAGACTTTTTGTCGCCGCTAGGCGCCGAAACGGAATGTGGCGCCTCTCACCGCCAGGGTTATTACTAAAATGGGTGTGAGGCTCTACATGATCTATCTCCTTTGCCAAAACAGTGAACAGGTACCTTGGGATGCTGTGCGTGGTGCTGTGTGGTAAATGTTCCACCTCAGGAACATAGAGGTCACCACTTGTAAATACTGTGTAGACATAAGGGTTCCACCTGTGACTCATTAATGGACAATTAAATTATTGAACTTTAAACGATTCTCTATGGTTATGGAGTGAAACTATTGAAAAATTTCAATTTCTGCTAAGCTATCGGCCAGACTGGTAATTATTATTTGACGCAATGGACTGGTAATTATTATTTGAAAATGGATGAGAGACTAACGAAACGTTTTAAGTTTCGTTCAAGCGGATACAAACCCAGTTTTTTATAATCACAATTTACCGAAATCTTCAGATGCTACCACTTTTGCGAATTTCAACATTAAGTATTTTAAATCTTTAAAATTCATTTTTTTTAAGAATTAGGTGTATTTTCTGTGAATAATAATTTTCATTAATAATCAACAAAATATATTGTTCATTATTTTCTACACAAATTTCCCGCCATGAAACAATGCGAATATTACCATGGAAACCTTGAATGTATTAACCATGAATAGCTAATTACGATGGTTATCTTGTTCCCTAGAAATATTTAGAGACGAAATGATCAATTTTTATTCATCAACATATTAATATCAAATCTCAATTTGATTTCAACAAGAGGTTCAAAATTTTTATAATCACTAATAACTCATAACTTTTCAAGTTCCAGGAATATGCGAACATAATGACCAAAGAGCATTTCTCAAAAATTGACTCATGTGGCAAAATTATCATCATCATTGTACAAAAAGGGAAGAACAAAAACATTGCGTGCGTTGTTGCATTACAGTCACAGCGCACTCTGCGTCGTTATTTTTCAATTGGTCGAGGAGGAAAACATACAGTTCATCATGGAGTTCGTTGGTACGTGTGCAAGTTTCTTCAATATTCATTTTTTTTTACAACAGCCTGAAAATAATTCGTTAAATCTTTTTGATACCATGTACATACCACGTGAAAAATAGTGTCAATTCTGTTGATTGTGATCATCCGAATATTCGTTATTGAAAAGGGAGATTTCAGGCTAGGGACTATGACAACAATGACTGCATATATCTCTTTTCCGAAGCCAATCAAAAATTTTGCCCTATTCTCTCATTCCAAAAACCCCCGATGTTCTAACCAAGAAACAAAAGAATGTCGGTTTTTTCAATAAAACGAAATGTCCAATAGTGGAGAACATAATTCTGTAATGTTTTTGTTTAGAATCAGAGAAAAAGGATACAAATGAAAACCACTGTACGTCATGTCCTGCGATGACCCTCGACTCGAAGGAACCCGAAACAGCCCCGGAAAAAACGGAAAATAGTGGAACAACGATAGGGACAACTCCAACGGATCCTGAGCCACATAAAATGACAGGATCTCAAGAAAGGACAGCTGAAAAAATAGACTTTAAAGTGATTTTCAATAAGAACAAAATTGATGTTAATTTTCCACTAGATGGAACGATTGCAGAATTGAAACAGTATCTGCAAGAGGTTATATCGGTGCCAAAACACATGCAGAAGGTCATGATTAAAGGTCTGGCTAAAGATGAACAGACGTTGAGAGATTTGGGAGTGACGAACGGTAAATAGAACAAGGGAATTGGATTTTTGGTGGCATATAATTGGATGATATTAGTGTTTGAGGGATATTTTGGGAACTCTGGGAGATGAGAATATTATTTTCAGAAGTTTTCTAAGGAACACAGCCTTCGTATTCATTCTCAATAAACTTTTTATTCCCTTGCTACTCCACATTAAAATAATAAATAACGAGCTTTGTGGTATCAACTAATAATTGTAAAATCTTATGATTCCAGGAGCCAAATTGATGATTGTTGGATCCAAGCTTGACGATGTGCTTCAGGTAGCTACTGTACCTTCAAAACAGGACATCCAAGAGGAAGCAGCAGCTGCCAGTAGTAAAGAACTTCTAACGCAGCAGAAAATACATAAAAAAATATTGGACAAAGGGATTCCCGAAGATGCCATGCCCGGTATATTGGATGCCAAGGTATGGCTATAGTGTCAGATTAAAATATTTGATAATTGAATTTTCGAATGGAAGATATTCAATTGGGTGTGTTTTTTATTTCAGGATCCTCTGCCGGACTTTCCACTAGCTGGAATGCTCAATAAGATGGGGGGAAAGGTTAGGTTGACGTTCAAACTGGAACAAGATCAACTGTGGATTGGGACAAAAGAAAGGACTGATAAAATTCCTATGAATTCGATAAAGGCAATCCACAGTGAACCTATTCCCGAACATCCTCAATATCACATTATGGTAAATGAATTTTTCTTTATGATTTCACTCGCTTCCTCTATATTTAAGAAATTAATACGCTGGACTATTTTCTCTTCATTTAAACATCACAATTATAGTTGACTATCGACATGCCTTGTAAATAACCAAATAGCAATTCTGGTCATGTATTAAAAAATCAGTGATTCACTGAAATAATCTGTCTATTTTAATTGTTGTAGGCAATACGATTGGGTGCAACGGAGGCCTCAAGATATTGGATCTATTGGGTGCCAGCTCAGTACATTGCTGCCATCAAAGACGCGATTCTCGGCAAATGGTGCTACTTTTGATCGATTCCTCAAACAAAAAAAAAACAAAGTATTTTCCAACCTATTCAGACGGTTAATGAAAAAGTGTGATTAAGATGTGAATATTTATCACAAAAGGACTATACTAGTCACGCCTTTTTTTAACAGTAAGTGGTCTAACTTATTACGTTTATTCTCCTGCTCGATCATCTTCACATCTCGGCCAACGTCATCTCCATCTCAATCAAACTGAAGATCACAATGAAATACAAAGAAGGAATTTGCAAGTAAATTAGTGATATTGCTTACAATTAACTCAGTGTTTGTTATCCGGAGGAAAAGGAAAGAAAACATATATCTTCAATTTATCATTTATTAAAGCGTTAATTCGTGATAAAAAATTTCAAGTAATTAAATAAAAAGTATATAAATATAGACTATATTAAATAAAAAAAAAACAGGATCGAATCGATCTTTCAGTCAATGCCTTGTGATAATGAAGAAGAACGTTTAAACTAAAGAAGAAGCACGATATTTATCGTATTCGATTTTCATAAAAGTAAAATTCAACAACGAAGGTATCACAATGAAAAGTGATGTAGTAGCATTTGTCTATTTTCGTGGTGGCCTAAGTAGTTCGGTGGAGAAGTGGTTAAAATTATTAGGTTTATATAAGTTTCTTTGTTGAATTTCTATTGAAATAGGTGCCCATCTATTGGCCACTTTACGCCATTGGCTTTAAAAAATATCTCTTAATATTGTTTGTTAAAACTGATCATGGCTGAAATATTAATATAATTGTCGGTAATTCGGGATAGGGCTCAGATTATTGTGAATAATGTTGATATTGAATAATTTTAAACGAATAGACTTTGAAAACTCACATACCCTGTATAGTAGAATTATTTGTTTTCAAAATTACGATCCGGCAATCGCGAGTTTGGTTATTTAACGGTGTTTTACCACTTCCCTACTGACTTCTAGTAATCGGTGAATCATCACCAGTAAACTACGATACATATGCCGACGATACATAAAATTCTTATGTGTAAATCAGTAAAGCACAATGTAACGATTTTCTACTAAATTGATATTTTATACCAATACCATAACATCTGTGTGACCAACTCAATGTGACAAATCAAAATAATAATCCTCAGACAAACGAAATAAAGAAATTCCGAAACTATGAATTTTCGAAGTATACTACTTGAGAAACTCCTGCAAAGAGGAATCTTCGCTACAGAACATTTGCTGCCTTAGAAAAATAGCTTTTAGTAAGTCCTTCAGGTTCACTAGCCTCATCTTGCCTATTTTTCCTATAATACTTTGCATTTTTCATTTTTTAGCATTTACAAGAAGATGTTGCATCATTTTTCATTAATCGATATGGATACCCATAATACTGAAGTCAAGGAAAAATCAGCTGTTGAGTCATTTGCCACGGTGCACCCCCTAGAGTGTTTTCTACCTACCCTGAATGTCCTGCCGAAAGGAGCCGTTCAATTTTTTTATGCGTGTTCATTAAAAACTCATCAGACTCACTAAATTTATCCCATTTCCCATCTCACCCCTGACATCCCCCAAATATTTGTAAGTCCTCTAGCACCCGTGATTACGAACAAATGATCCCAGAAGTCCAGTTGTATCCAGAAAAGCCCTCTTCAATCTGCCACAGGTTCCGAGAACCTCTATGGAAAAAAACCTTCAAAAGCCAATAGACACAGGAAAGAAAAATGAGGCGTACATCTGTCCCGCATGTGGATGCAGGAAACGCCTCATCACAATGTTAAATATCTCCGAGAGAAGTGTAGGCGCATCCCGACCTTTTATTCTCCATCTCTCTTCCTCTCTTTCTCTGTCTCTCCCCACACCTCTGGCAGCGCAGATGCCACAGAGGAGGCATTCACAGGTCCACAGCACCAGCTAAGCCTCCTTCTCTCAATCCCAACAAACTCCCTCCAACCAATCCCGAGAAGAAAGTCTTTACCACGTGTTCAGTGATCAATACCTTCCCCACCAATTCTTCAACATCTCTTCACTCTTTGAGACCTCTCACAATCAGTGTTAAACGTAAGTGGCCCAAGGACAGTCAAGTTACCTCGCGTGATGTTGTAAATCGCGAATACGTCAGATTTCACAAATCCCCGGTCATTTAATTGTTTACATTTTCGAACCACTAAAAGTTACATTAAAAAATTCATTTCGCTGAATTGTAATTACCTTGAACACTTGCAACATCGAGACAGATCCAAATGACAGCTCGTAAAGGAAGAAAACAGAATAATTACGTTATTTCGAATTTGTCATCGCTGATAAGATAAGTGATGACGGAATTCGACATTCTTGAGTACTGAACCCACCAGGAGAACAGAAAAATGTGTGATTATTTTGGAATAACTGCTCGCACTGAAGGCAATCCTAAAGGATATGGAAAAAAAGGAGGAACAATTGAGAATTGTTCGAGAAATTTTTCTCGGTTTAAATCGCGAGTTTCTCAGTCGAGGAGTGAAATTAAAGACTTTGAAGTCTTTAGCGGAACGAAGAGACTCAACAAATGGCAAACAGTTCGTAGGCCTCGTCAGCTTCAGGATATTTGCAATAGGAATTTTTATTTCCATAATTTGTGGACTAATCGTTCGTGGGCGTGACGATTTAGTTAATTATATTTTCAATTCGAGATGCTACATTCCGAATAATTATTTAGTCTGGGAATTTACGAGACCAGTGTCAGACTGCGATTACTGTCGCGGAATAAATTCTGCTATAATCATCGAAAATGTTACCAAAGAGAAATTTGAGGAATTTGCGTACAGCTCTAGGCCGATTATCGTGAAGAGGGCGATTGAGCACTGGAAGGCTGCTGAGGTTTTTAGTCTTGAGTTTTTCAGGGATTTGTATAACAGAATTGAGGGGAGTTATGAATCGGTGGAGGAGGAGTGCCAGTTTTTGCATTTCAAGAGCAACTTCTCAAGTCTTAGGGAAGTGTTTGAGATGAGTGAAGGACGGAGGCAGAACAGGGAGGGAGGGAGCTGGTATGTGGGATGGAAGAACTGCCATCCTGAAGTACTCGAAGAGATGAGGAAGTATTATGAAACGCCGACGTTCTTTCCGGATGATGCCGAGGTACCCCAGACGAATTATGTGTTCCTGGGATACGACGAGGGCGCGATCATGCATGTGAGTAATTGTTGGGGGGTTCAGGATTAAATGTTGGAATTAGTACCAAATATCATGCTTTATAACTCCTCTGACACAGTTCAATGACAATATTTTTTTTACGATTTTTTAACGAAGTTAGACTAATTAATTTCAAGTCATCATTTTAATCTGATATTCATATGAAGGGAAATAAGGACTTGAAAGGACGGAGTTCACATGGCGTATGTTAATAAACTTGTCTTTTAACAGTTGGATTATATTCCGCGACTGATGTGGCAGGGTCAAGTCTTGGGGGATAAAACGTGGACTGTAGCGCCGACTCCAGAGTGCGATAGCGTCTGCAATAAATTTAATTTCTCTGTAAGCAAAGGAGATCTCATTCTGCTTGATACAAGGATTTGGTACCATGCGACCTACGTTGAGAGAGGACAGCTCAGTCTCACAGTGACGTCCGAATACGGATGATTATTATATACATAAAATCTTCAAATTTTATACCAAAGTGTTGGAAGATAACAAGTCCAGATTATTTACGACATTTGAGAAAATAATTGTGAAACCACTGGTTCCTGGAGGAAAATCATTTTGTTTTTCCATGAGATTCTCCGTAACCAAAAACTATTGATAATTTTATTTAGTACAATATTATTATAATATAATTGTTATCATATAATTATAGTTATAAATGCCACTTGAGAAGATGAAAGAAGAGCGAAAATCTCAATTTTTTCAGATCTAATAGCAAGTTTTGTACAATAGTTTTAAAATTGATTGACTAATTCGAAAAACCTTTGAGGAGCCAAATATTTCTGATAAATGATTCGAAACTGTCGTCTGTCCGGCATCTTTAGCCGTAAATCATCTAATTTTTTACGGACTTGTTTCTTCCCAGCCGATTATTTTTATACAAAGATTGCACATAAATTAAAAAAATATTTTTTATAATTTTATAAATGTTCGCCAATGTTGGTCAGGGTATTTTTTCAATAATAAAAACAGTGGTGCCATGCTAGTGTGTTTATTTATGCAAATTTGCAACATATTTTTCACGAAAATAATGTGATAAAACCATAATAATATTGTAATAGTTATAATTTCATGTATCGAAAATCGGTGGAATCCCTTGCCCGTTCCATCTCTTTGGCCGTAATTATTTCATGAGTAAAGAGAAGAAAGAATAAAAAAACGATAGAAATAATTAAATGCATGGTCAACCGGAGTTCGAGATTATTCATAGCTTCAACAGCCTTCGTTTGAAAAATGTACAAAGTACTAAAAAACGTAAGGAGGATAGTTAACAACGATCAACGATAATTGCTAGTGTGATTTCAATCAGAATACTTTTTGTTTTATTATGGGAGGATTTGTCATTTTCACTGGTCTTTCTTCTCCGTTGCCTGCTGGAAACTTGGTGGACTCTCCTGAAAGGTAAAACAAAGGTTACGGCTATTAGCAATTGCATGAATGTTTTTCTCACTCTTGAGGAGAGAGACCTGGGTGAAATTTCCAACTCTTTGTAGGAGTAATCGTGGTTCTCCATAAAAGAACGGAAAACTACGGCCTCCATTTTAAAAAAATCCCAGCCCTCCAATTTTCCTCTAATAGATATCTTTTTCTCTCAAACATTAGAGTCTGAAGGGCAAAACAAAAAACTAGTTTTACGATGCATTTAACTTTCATAACTTGTCTAATTGATCGTAAATGACTTTTTTGCATTATTCTCCGGAGTTGATGGAACATTGTGAAAAACAAGGAGACACCGTGATCATGTGATAATGAGTATAGCACTGAGTGATTTTCTAGTGCTCTCTATGTCATCAATAGATTGCTGGCATGCTTTCCAATAGTTTTACCATCATATACTTTAAAACCTCTAAAATTTAGTTAAGTGTGAATCGTTCATAGTTAAATGTAATTCACGCAACACAAGACAATAGTAGTTGCGAAAGTTGGTGTCTCTTTTTTTTATTGTAATTCTTACAGTTTTGAAACTGTAGTGAGAGTAAAAAAGGAAAAAAATGGTTTAATAGTCCTTAAACATTGTTATTTTCTATCCACAAAAGGAATCTCATTTCTTCACACATGTAATTGGTAATTAAATTCTGTATTGCGTATATTGCTCCGGGACGATGTCCATTGTTCAGAAGCAAGACTTGCTTGCCATTTGGATTTAATAATTGAATTTCGTGAGACAAATTTGAAGAAAAAAATTATTATTCAAATAGCTCTTTGAAAACTGAATTTTTATGATGTCAAATAGTAATATTTACAATAAATATTTGGATTTTTTTTATTGGTATCTGTAATTTAATTGTATGTCCTGTTTATATTTATTGAGGTTGATAATCATTTCCACTCGATAATTTTACTTACATAATAAGCAGGTGGTGGTACGTATGCACACTGTGGCCTGTTGGGATCGTAGTATGCACTTTGGGCAGCTTCTGCAGCTTTGGCATCTAAATTTAATGGAGAAAGAATAAAAGAGTGAATGAGTTATGAAGTAGTTGAGGAGAGAATACTGTGAATTTTCGAAATTATTCGTTATCAATTTAATTTAAATTGTTGAATGATTGCATAAAAATTTATTAAAGGAGCTTTTCGATGGAAAATTCCATTATTTACAGAAAAGAGACTCCATGTCTTATTAAAGTCACTCGGTTCCCGAAAGTTAACTAGTAAATTGATTTTATTGCCTTGTTATCCCCGTAATAAGTAGCCCCGAGATATAGTTGAAAGATTTTTTGTCAGATATTTTTTTAATTTGGTCAAGTCCTCGAAGATTTTGATATTAAATCATGAAACATCAAAATACAATGCAAATAATACCAACAATCCAACCCCGAAATGAACTCTTGTCTACTAAATGTTTCCACTTCTCAGTCTTGTCAACTGAATAAGAATTTTTACAGAATGTACGCTAAAGGGATATTCACATTAAAAAAAAATCAAGATTCCTTCGATTGTCAGCTATGATACCTTAAGATCTTTAAAATTATTGAATTTTTCCCACACTGCACGCTCGGGATTTTAATCTGCAAAACGGAATCCGATCGGTGTTTGTCAAGAACATTTAAGAAACATATCCCATGAACTTAGACATTTCAAAAATTTAATTCACCAAAATAGAAGGGACTTTGTTAAAAGCTAAGTCAACTTCCATCATTCTTCCGCTTCACGGTTGAATTTTTCAACAACTCTACAGAAATTTCGTCAATCGCACTTTTATAATTGTTATAAATCCACAGTAATCCCCCCATAATCTTGAGTAGACGATGAAATTAATTAGAACTAATACATACAAGCGTACACTTTAGTTAAACTGTATTTACTCTGATTAGGCATATTTCATAAGAATATAAATCACACAAAAATCTTTCGTCCCGGAAAGGATGAACCGAAAATCAGGTTGATTTTTCCCTAGTGATTGCCTCAAAAACCAAAACTATTCTCCGTCAATTAATCAAGACGGCAAACTCGCACTATTCTTTCGAGTGAGCTCCCCAGTGACAATCCTTCGTCACGGTCCTGAGTTACATTTTTGTATTATGTCACTGACATAAAAACACAGTTCTCACACATTGGAATGGTAACAGAATAAAATTAAATAAAAATAGTCGATAGTTTATTCCGTAAAAATGGAAACATTCGTGTAAATTTTTGATCGTACTATTATTTGCCAAACTTGGAAAAACCTCGACGGAGGATAAAATATGACTAAGCCGTGAGATAATAACTGGAAGCAGTGAAAGCCAATCTCTTACCGCAGGTCACTCTAAGGTATATTGTGCAATACTCTTGCGTAATTTTTTAAAACAAAAAAAAGACGAAAGGATATCAAGTTTGGGAGATGAAACACTTGCTGGGGGTTCCAAAAATTATTTCGTCGCGTGAACATCTGCAACGTGATGAATTCCCCCCATTTTGTTGTTAAAAAATGAACTTTATATCCACCAAAAACGGAAAAAACGATTTTTTCTGATGTACTACATTGAAAAAAAATGGCAAGGTCGCTTTTTGTGGAGAATTTTTTCACCTGGCAAAAAACTCTCATGATATTTGGCCTCTAAATTACTCATTAGCCAGAAAATTTAAAAATTAAGAGATTCACCTCAATTTTTAACGCCCAAGGATACTCAAGTTTGTCGTACAATTTGTGCTTACGGGGTGAGCAGGCAAATTACTGGACGGCTTTATATCACCTAATTGTATTCATAAAGTCTTACTGACGATTTTTTTAGGTGTGAACCTATTGTAATAATAAACCGAACTACTTTGCGGTGAAATGTTACCCCCTAGTTATTTCTACTTAAATTCCTATTATTCGATATACTTAATAGTTTGACAGGTGTTTGTAAATGAAAAAGAACCATGAGTCAACGATATTATCATTTAATACGTGCGTTCATTAAACATAAAGTGATAACACAATTTTCCAATAACATTTGTAGCGTTGTTTAGCTGCTCTCAGCTTCGCCTTATTCCTCTTCGCAATATCGTTAGGAGTAAACATTAATAGAAGCACATTGATAATCGATTGGAAATCGTTCGGAATAGGTGTTTGCAGATAGCAAACCTCGAGATAGACTAAATAGCAATAGTTTTGTAAAATCAAATCGCCATAATTTAGGCGTAATATCTTAGTACTGAGGTGGATAATTATTGTAGGGCCCTTGTGGATATCCACCAGGTTGAGGATAAGCTGAGTACGGTGGTGGATTTTGCGGGTAATTATTGTAATTCGGTTGATAACCCGGATACGCACCTGCTTGATTAGCCTGAGGATTATAATTGGGATTGGCCCAGCCAGGATTGCCGTTCTGCTGTGGGGGATGTCCACCCCATGCTCCCTGTCCCTGGGGAACTCCACCGCTCACGTATGGAGAATTTATTCCTGGATACGGTGGAGGCATGTCCGTCATGTAGACCGAATTAGCTATAAAACGATTTAATTAATTGTTGGCAATAATTTATCACGACGTGAAAAAATTTCATAATGATTACTTTGTGAGTATCTCTTCTTGATTTGGCGAGAAAATTCAAGACATGTTTTTTGTAGGGGAGAAATTTTTTTTAATGAAAAAGACAGTTTCTTGTTAAAACTCTGAATAGAAACATAATAAACTCATTAATTTTTTTGCTGAGTTAAAAATGTCGTTTTAACGTTATTTCTTAAATGAGTTCGTTACGGAACCATAGAGTTCATAATCGTTTAAGCAATACTTGCTCAGTTAGGAAATTAATAAATTAAGGATATCGATGTATTTTCCGCCATTTAGCACACTATAAGTCCCAAAAATGTCAGAAACACTTTTATATCGATTATTACATATCCTGAAAGGTTTTTTATTTCCAAAACCAGTCATTGCAGTGAGGATAAAGTGCTTATAAGATATTTTGTGAGCCTGATTTTGCCTAATGAATGGATAGATCCAGATTTAGGTGTGTTTTTTTTCATGAACATAATTCTAGACATTGTATTGAGAATTTACCTGGAGGCACTTCTGGAAATACGTTGGTGGGTGGCATCCACCCGTAGTAGCCTTGGGGAGCTGCTTGGTAGGCTGGAGGTGGTGCTGCATACCAGTCTGATGTAGGAGGCTGATAGGGTGGTGGAGCCTCATAACCAGGTCCATTGCGTGAGGCTGTGCAATGAGAAAATGATTTATCAGTGAGGCAGTCCCAAGGTCGACCGTTAGGAAAATCTCATGACCAATTTAATCTCTGATTCTTATGGATTAAGGATATGATATGATGATGGGATATAATTAAGGATAGTGAAATTACCCATAGAAGCTGCCCTCAGCATAGCCTGTCCAAACTCAATAGCTCCTCCGCTCTTGAAATGCAACTTGAATTTGCATTCGCCAACCCAGTTGCCATTTGGCTGTGCCCGACATTTGCCCTTGATGTAATTGGCTCCGAACATCGGCTGTTCCAGCTCCACTTCACTCAATGTGATGAAAGGAAAACTGAACGATTGCATTCTTTCCTTTCTGTCCTTGGCATTGAAGATCATTCGATGAGTTGTCAAATATATCCTGCCTCTCTTTGTGCCAGTGAACTCTGGCTGCTCTTGCCCATGAAATTCCATCGTCACATTGTCGCAGAATAACAGAATGCTATTAAGCATCAAAAATTTCAGTATTGGAACGTTGGTCTGATTTCGAGGGAATTTAAAAAAGCATGAATATTCAGCGGTATTTAACTTCCATCTGACACAGAATAATTTGTGTTTAGCACAATTGTGCAAACATCATATAGGAAGCCATGCAATCAAAATAAATTACCATTGTTTGGAACTCTCATTAATCGATGGCCAAGAAAGGTTTTCCATTTTTTTTTTAATTATTGACATGTTTTCTGAGAGTTCGTGAACGACAATCAAAATTCGGAAAATGATACTTCCGAAGATTGAGTGGAAGTTAGAAAGATATCAACAACATTATTAAAAAATCAAGAACAATATTGACGAAATAAAACGTGAATACGTCCTCCCTAAAATTTCTTCAAGAATTACCGATTCAAAGAAGAATAATACCAGAGAATTTTATTTGCATGTAAGAGAATTTTTCCCAAAAAGGGCCCTCAACATTTTTCCCTGAAATTGTCCAGATGAATCAACGGTGTACAACATTGGAGAATACAAGAGGCTTATGAAACCACATTTCATCATCGAATCAATTATTCAATCATTCGACATCAAAGCGACAACGAAAGACCTGGAAAAACACTTGGCAAAAAAGGGAAAAATTTTGAAGTAAAAAAATTATCAACTGAATATTTTTTAAAACGTAATAGAAGAAGAGCAACACGACATAATTGCAGAATTATCGACATAAAAGTGCAACAACGGTGCTCAACAAGGCCACGTCGTTGGCAGATTACGTTTAGTGACGCAGTTGGGTGTACACAATGTTTATATTCATAAATAATATCAGCTCACCATTCTCCGGCGTGTAGAAGCACTCCATCATTGGCGTGTGCCGTGTTCAACGACATGACGTTTCTCTTCTATTCAGTGTATCTCGAAAAAATCGTTGAATTAATGTTAATGCAGGAGATTGAAAGAATCACAAATGGTCTTGTCGGTGTCTCGGTAAACCTAGTATCCACGATCAGCTGATTCATAAATGATAAGGCGGACACGGACGGACTACGCATGCGTCAGGAAACGGATATTCCATGATGTTATTTGAATGCCTCGGAATCTGATATTCCATCTCAAATTGACCCCTAAATCATGCGAAACGATTTCCAAGTGATCTAACACGAGTTTATTAGGGAATTAATTATCTACCTGGCAATTATACGTCCGTAATCTATTCCATTCATTGGTGATAGTGTAGGTTCCTGTCATCTCCGCCGTTGATATTAGATTCACTCACGATAAACAACATATTCCGATATATCACTCACTAGCTTTCGTTTTTTTTTAATCCTCGATTTACTTCGAATCCAACAAATCGGCCGATTATAATCTCACCCTCTCTCTGGACCTTCTCTCTTCAATTAAAAAAATATTTCTGTCCTAAGTCAACATATTAATTGCCCTTCCACCACACTCCTCAGAACCCCCGAAAATCCGAATCTTAAAAGAGGAGAAAAAAAAAACTTGAAACCAGTCCCGAAGTTGAGCGAGGTCACCGGCATTTCAGATAACCCAACCGCCTGTTGTTCTGCTCTGAACGCATCTGTACTCACCGCAGACTCTGGAGACAGTACTCCTGCCGTCGTAAACGGATTTCCTGTTCTGTTCTGTTGCCGTTCAAGTGTCTCGTCGACGTCATCGAGGTTCCGCAAAGTGCCGAAACATCGGGGCACCCGCATGTAAATCTAGCGAAAATACTATATTCAATATTCAAAGAACAAATTAAATGAAATAAAAATGTGCAATAGATTAATGTCTATCTGCAGGTGTTCCTGTTTCGTCAGAAACCTCCAGCTGCCTTCTCCAATTTTCTGTAACTCATAACAATCGAGTGACCATGGATTGGGTCCTGAAACAATTCGGCTCCCGGGAAAAATGTTTTAGTCACATCAGTTCATGCAAAACTTCATACAGGATAATTCTCCACATGAGTCAACGTGATTCACTGCTGTTCAGCAGTCCACGAGGCATTATCTCGTGATTATTTCGACCAGGGACGGAGATTACTGATGAAATATGGACGGAGTAGTAAGAACGAGTTTGCAACAGAGTCGTTAATTATTTTGAGATCTGAGGTAAAACCCTTTTTTGAAAAAGTCTGTGGTGCAGAAGTTCATGGGCTTTAGGAAAACGTTTCAATATTTCTTCATAAGCTTAGGAGATTTACACGTAACGAAAAAATAAGTGATGATAGTGATAGAAATACCAAGTGCGATCTTATCGCTCCACTATATTTGTGATCATCTCTGAAAAGAAGTTTTGAAAGACTTATAGAGAGACGTTTGTTGAAGTTCATAAAATTCATCGCAAAGGCTTTTTCAAAGTTTCCTTCAAAGTTATTATAGTTGCAGTCATACTTATAAAACGATCCATCCTCTTTAAAGTGTTGACAGCAGACATACATCATATTGTAATGACTCAATGTATAGTCCACAGCTCGATAACGAGATGCTAATGGGTAATTTCGAAGACAACAGATTAAGATTTAATCCTGCGATTACTCTAATTCGTTAAAAATGACGAAAGCATTTCAGTGGAGAAAACATCCTCTAGCATTGCTGTGCTGTGCTGAAAAGACCGATCCAGAAGTACTTGCAAACAATGTGTTGATTTTTTAGATCTAGTTACTCCGGTAATTTTCGATTCAGGGAATTATTGCTTGACAGTGACATGTTCCATAATTTAAAAAAACGGAACTCCGAAATAGCTTGTTAAAAAATCCAAAGGCAGTTGAGAAATCGTACCTCGAGCCCTCCAAAACAGAAAAAAAATCCAACTCAATATGCAAGGCAATAGAGGTTCAAACAGGGAGTTGTGCATCAAATTATTCAAAAAAGTTGATGATTCAAATCTGCTGTCCAGTAACGTCATAATGCAGATTATTTTCCCTCATTACTCCAGTCAGTTTTGCATCCGCCAACTCATGTAGCCAAGGAAACCTAAAAAAAATAATATAATCGGAATTGGTGAGTTGAAGTGAACTTTAGTCCCTGGAAATTTTAGCCAACAGAGATGACTTAACATTCTCCCTGGAACTCCATTTCAGCGGATATACTCCAAAAGTACTCGCCAACGTTCTCCAGCTGGAGAATCAATACAAAGACTTCTAAAAATCATCAGACACTTTCCAAACGGATGATCAAGGAAGGGCCCCAGCTCCATCTACTACCGCTCCTGGAAATCTCTCCCCAGTCTACTCCTCGCTTTCTTCCTCCGCTCCTTCGTTGGCCGTCTCCCCTCCTCGTCCCTTTCACTCTCTTCATTCCAGAGCAACGTCTATCGTGCATCGCGGGGCCTGGGCCCTAAAGGTGGAAGCATTCCATTCATGTTTCGGAATAGGAGCGACGCAGTGTGAGAGCGTCGTCCGACGGACGAGGACGCATATTACGAGGAGTACACGAATCAACGTCCTCCAGTCTAATCACTCAGCTCACCCTGACACTTAACACAAATCAATCACAATATTTCTCTCTACTTTGGTTTTAAATTGAATTGCGAATGAAGTGCCGAGTGAATTGTATTCGTGAAATCATTTGTTTCTTCTGGTGAACATTCATATCCAGTTTTATTTATTTTAATTTTCCATTGTTGTGGATTTTCGGCCATTATTGGTGGTAAGTTGAATCAGCTTTCAGTTATTTCTTCTTTCCGAGACTTCGGAATTTAGGCGACTTAACGGAGATTTTTTGGCAATTTTGACTGAACTTTTAGTCTTTCTTTGCTTTCTTGTGACGACAACGACGCCGCTTATATGCAGAGCCGTTGAGACCGCGGGGCATCCGGCCCCAGCCGACCACGTGGGCTCAAGGCATCTGAGGCCCAGGATAACATCACGTGTTAAACGTAGTCGCATCTGATGGAGTCATATGTTCATCTGAGTTACCAGTTGAAGTTCATTTAATGTCAAGTGGGACGTCATTAGTCAGACAGTTTAGGAGAAAATGTTGACAACCCCTTTGGCATTTCTTCTTTCATGTGCTCCTTTCGAGACGTGACTAATCCATGAGTTGATTAATTAATTGACTGATTATTTGAATTTCCTCGGGTGATTAGGAGGGTATTATGACGACATTTTTTATGGACATTCATCGATTTTTAATTGAGTCAACATTCATTACTGAAACGCCTTGACAAGTAATGGGGTATAAGAGGTACTCCATGTCAAATCAAACTAGTCACAGCTGACTCTCAGGCTCTTTGAAACTGATCTCGATTTTTTTTGCTACTGGGGGGGAGGGGGGGGGGGGACTAGAAAAGCTATTCTTCAATTTTTTTTTTCGAATTTTTCCACAGCTCTTTTTGAATATGGAATTTTTTCGGAGATGTCATTCTTTTCAATAATTGGAACTCGATTCAGTCGATTGTTTGTTTCACCAAACCCAATTTCATTTCTCAAAATACTTGTTTCCATTCCAACAGTTACTGATACGAAGACGAAAAAAAGCTGACATATTCGGGATATTCGTTACCAAAAGTATCAAAAAAATTACTCGGAATATTCTTACGCATGGAAAAAGAAAAAAAAATTGTAGAAAAAAAAATGAGGTCATCTTCCCAGAGGTCCAGTCATGGATCCATTTGACATGACAGATTTCATAATTACAAAGTATCAATTAATAATGAACTTATCTCAGAACGTAACGGCTATGGGGAAATGGTCTGATAACTTTTTTGTCTCGAGTCTGGTCTCGTTAAAAATTGTTGGAAAGATAAATCATAGAGTTGTAATTACATATTTTTTCATTATTTTTCATCCATTAGAACATATGGAATACCTGTGACAGTTTTGGCATCATAAGGGCGCCCCGTACGTGAGGGCTTAATAAATGGCGTTAGTCATGTTATTTACGTCAACAATCCAATGCGGGAGCCGTTGTCAATGGATGACTGGCTCGTTTATTTGTTGTTACTCGAGCTACGCTGCCCTTTACTATCAATGATGATAAGCGGAATGGAGTAAACAGAAGAAGGAATGCGGAGACATTAAAGCTCAACGGGTTCTACTTCCCACGGTGTCTCAGATAGTTTTGTAGGAGGGCAAATTCTGGGGAGATAGGGCAATAGAGGGGGTTGAAAATCCCTTCAGGACTATTTTTGGTTTTCAATTTTTTCCTTCTGTATGGGAGCATCGGCATCGTTCACTTTGTACGTTTTGAAATTTCTTTGGAAATTATGTCGATTGGTGTAGAATCTCAAAATTCCAAGTTTTACAAACATATGTGTAAATATCCACGGATTATAGTTCGAAATGAGCTAGGTCTACATCCAAAAATATTGATTACCATAAAATGTTTATGTTCTTCTAGAATTCTCATTCAATGAATAATGCTCATCTCTATAGCTCATAAGGAAAAATTCTTCACTTCATAAAATAATTCTAATTCCATAGAACAACGTGACAATTTTCCAAGAAAAAATTGTTGAAGAGAATGTTTTTTTTTCTTCACATCGTCAATTGCTTCTTCACCAGTGTTGAAACCTTTTCCCAACGGAAAAATTTTTGACCTGAAAATTTCTCAGAAGTAGCACTCCCCCGAGACTCTCCCCCACCAATAAATTGGAGAGTAAGAAGCCCGGATTATCAAAGCCGGAAGTTGATAAAACTCGAGGTTCTGTTATTTTCATTTTATTTCATTCATGGAGAGGGAAGTGTGATTCAGGCCACGGGTGCACTTCCTATTGAGTAACGGGTGTTATCACGATTATTTTTTGTTCCTCCCACATCTTAGCATTCCAAACCTATTTATTTGACAGTAGACCCATCCACTTTTATTTGACCAGCATTGAATATATTTCGTACCGGGGAAACAAAGGTGACGCCAGCGTAAAGAGTATGGTTGAATACAACGGCAGGTGTTAATACAGCAGATGTTACCGTCATTCCCGTTGCCCTCTGAATTCCTCAAACTTTATGAAAAAAGTCAGAGGAAATCAGGCGAAAAAATATTCGAAGAACGATCGAACTCTAAAGGGAGAAAAGGGTTTCAAAATCTGATGCGATTTTCTTTTGAGAATATTCTGAGCTAGGAGATAGCCCGATGAATAAATAGGCTGGAAAATATTCTGCAAAATTACGGATACATTACCCATTCGTATAATCCACAATGGGAAAGCGTTTCCCGAAAATTTCCTAGAAATGTAAAAGAAAAAATTTGAAACGTACAGCAAATTCTCGGATTCATAGCCAAAGAAAATACAAAACTGTCCCATAATTATTTCCGGAAAAATTAAACTCCAGAAAACTAACTCATTGTCCTTCGAAAATGAATTCCCTGAATTCGAATTGTATTCATTTAAGATAGGTAATAAGTATTTGATAGTATTTCTTGTTTGAAGAAAGCGACATTTCGATGAAAATATTTTTTTCCATCAGTCTACATACGAAATGCTTATTCCAGGTAGATCCACTGAAAAAAATGTTGTGATGGCCGAGAGACGCCGGCTTCCAAGCTCGGAGACTCCCCCCGGAACCCCCCCACTGGAGAAGAGATCAAAGCTACGAGAAGAGCGAGAGCCTCCGGGAGAGGAACTAGATCTCCTAGCGGAAGAGACTCTCGACACCACTCCTGGAAACGACAGAAGGCTGGAAGTTGAAGAAGCTGTCCCGAGCACTTCGGGAACCCTCGGCCTCGTGCAATCCAGCACAGAGAGAAAGGCCGAAGGTTCCCTGGAGTCTTCATTCATCGGTGAACATGCACACTATCAAGAATTATCGCAAATCGGCGATGGTGCTTATGGAACTGTCTACAAGGCCAGGGACGTATCGAGCGGTCAGGTGGTTGCTCTGAAGAAGGTACGCGTATCTCTAACTGAGGATGGACTTCCCACATCCACATTGAGAGAAATCGCAGGATTGAAGCAGCTCGAGAGGTTCGAACATCCCAATATCGTGAGACTCCTCGATGTCTGCCAGGGAAATTACCTCCAGCCTCCTGACAGGAGTGACAGAAATAGACGTACAGACAGACCTGATAAAGGACTTACGTTGTGGCTTGTCTTCGAGCACGTGGACAGGGACCTCGCCAAGTTCATCTCTGCTTGTCCACCAACTGGCATGCCACCTTCTTTGGCTAAACAAATGTCCAAGGAGATCCTGCTCGGAGTTGATTTCTTACATAGTCATAGGATCATTCATAGAGATCTGAAACCACAGAATATTCTTGTCACGGCCGAGGGTAGAATTAAGATTGCAGATTTTGGATTGGCAAAGACTTACGATTTTGAGATGCGACTGACTTCCGTCGTGAGTATTTTTCATTCGGTTTTGCTTTTGGGAAAATGGAGGGAAGTCGGAACCTAGGTTTTATCCCTCATTACAGAAATGGCTTAGAGAATGGATGGAATTTGACAGTAGAACAATCAGAACTTGGATAATTAGATAATTATACAGTTTACTAGCTCCAATCCTTTGTCAGTGACTGAGTAGATCTGACCAGATTGGAATGAATAAACTGCAAATTTCCTAGAGATTATTTATGAAGAACTGGAATTATCTGCAAATTCACTGCATCACTAAATTCATTATTTGTTTATTGATTGTTTCTTGTGTGATTGTAGGTCGTTACTTTGTGGTACAGAGCACCAGAGGTACTCTTGGGATGTGCCTATGCTACTCCTGTAGACCTGTGGTCAGTTGGGTGCATTTTGGCAGAGTTAAATACTCTGAAACCGTTATTTCCTGGGAGTAGTGAAGGAGATCAGCTTGATCGCATTTTCAAGTGAGTTATAACCGAAATGGTATCGCATACTTGAAGTTAAACATAGTATTAATTAACTAACGCCATTTAGCGTGGGTTGTAGTTACCATCAGAGTAGAAATTTTCAATCCATTTATTTTCTACGATTAAATAATTATCGTGCACGGCTAAAATTTCGGCCTATTAAATAACTTCGTTACACATCATGTAAACATTTGATTTTTTAAAAGTCATCGATTCAGCCTCAAGAACACTGGATGGAAATTGTTTACTCTAATGGTAACAACCGTCCAAGTTACAAGGACATTTAAGTTATCGTTATAGGAATGTTCAAACTTGATGTCAATATTTTTTTTTCTGATTGAACAGAATTATTGGAACACCAACCCAAGAAGCATGGCCGAAAAACGTCTCCCTGAGTTATACAGCATTTCCCCAAAGAATAGCAACACCACTTCGTATCGTCATTCCTGAGTTGTGTCCTTCTGGAATCGATCTCATATCTAAAATGCTCACCTTCGATCCCCATATCAGATTAACCGCCTCTCAGGCTCTTCAACATTCCTATTTCACCATGGAATCTTCATAACATTTCTACCGGTTTATTCGAACATTATATAATACATAACTGGAAAATATGTAAACGTACTTGCATGTACAAAAACTAAAGCCCGAATTTTAATCGTAATCGTAAAATGCATATCAATTAATTTTATTATGCACATTATTTAAGTTCTTTGTATTTATGTATAAATCTAGATTATGAGTTAGTTATTAATAATGTTGGTGAAATATAATATTGTCACATTGTGAGAGAACGTCGAAGCACTCGTCGATGTGCATTCGTTTACTCAATCGTTAATTAATTGTTAATGACGTTTCTAGAATTTTATAATCACGTAAGACTGGGGTCAATGACCCACTCAGGACTGCTGAAAAGTATTAAGATACTTTTTGAGTTTAACCAGAAAAATCACTGCCGATTTTAGTTTATGTTTCTCTTGTATATTCAATTCAAGACGTAGATCATTAAGCATTTGGGTTAGAATTGACATATGATATATTTAGAAATGTTAGAGTAATTTGATGCTGTACCTTAAGACGTCCATCCCATCGAAAATTGGATTGTCGAAATATTGAAATATATGCTATAATATTATTTATAATGATTTTTCAAATTAATTCAGGGGTGAATGTGTGGAATTGTTCGGTCATTTTTGGGTGTTATAGCAATCAGACAAAATCAGTTAAGAACCCACGATGCAACAACCCCATGTTCTGCCACATATTAACCATTATTGCCTTAAATGGATTAAAAACAATGTAATTAAGAGTATGTATATCAGTCAATAATTCATCCCTCAACATTTTCCATTTTCCCTTTGTCATTTCCTCTCCTTCATCCCCACAAATGACTGCCCCAAATCTTCCCAGACCAATGAAACTACCATGGAGCCATTAATTCTCCAGGTGAGTGGAGTAAAATAGAAAAATGCCTTTGCTATCCGCGGGTAAAAATTAATTACAACCCCCATTAGGCTTTTCTTATTCCCATTACGGAAATTCCATTCAAGGGCCTCGAAAATCCCATTTTACCTGTTCTCCGAGGCCTCAATTTTCTATTATTCTCCAAACATCCATCAAAAATATGAAAACTCTCCCTAATCGCCTAATAACTTCCCACGTACCCTCGTACCTTCTTCACCGCCAAATACCAGCACTCCATCTCTTTGAATGACACCGAAAAATACCATCAGCACCATTAACCGCACTCCTGAATCCCCTCCATTGTTGCTGCAGGTTTTTTTACCTGTTAGCCTGGCTATACCTGTCCCATCAACGTGGCGACTTCTCTTCGCTCGGACTGTAGTATACGATAGCACCGGGTTTTGGCCTTAGTGGGAGAAGCTGCGTGGTGGCACACCGTCCTGGCGAATGCCCGTGGCCATTGGACAGTACAGAGTGAACGACCGCAACGTTAACCTGAGTTCAAATAATCTTTATCCTCATTGTGACTGCGAATAGATCATTCGCCGTTCCTAAAATAATTTTAAAAATTTTATTGCCAGTTGTATATTATCCCAATCCTCTGAGAATCAATATTATTAATAACAACAAAATAAGTTAATAATAATTACCCCCAACCGGTCTAAAAAAAAATGGTGATGTTGAAGAATAAAAATGTGAAATGTCAAAGTTAAAAATTTCAAGTTGAAAAAAACATTATGTTCTTTTCTTTTGAGGAAAAAAAAAGTGTTTGAAGTAACTGGAATACAGTTTTGAAAAGTGGGTCATCCGGTCCAAGAGTAACTAAGGCACAAGAATAATTCTCAACACTAGTGAAACGAAAACCCAACTGTTCTTCGTTAACAACATCGAATTGAATTTAAGTTAAAAAAGGACCCAAAATTGGTCTTATTTTTAATTGAAAAAATGACGACCAATTGGTCTTGTGTGTTTTTAAAAGATAAACAAGTGCGTCTGGATTGACGTTTCGATGCTCTAGGATCGAAAGATGGCGGCAGTAGGATAGATTAATTCCGGATTATAGTGCACTTGGGCCGAATAGGCCCCGAGAATTCGGTGGTGATGGGTTTACGAGAACTTGTTGGTGGTATGGGAGTTGATGGACTTGTTGCGAGGGTCATCCTGATCATTTTGGTGGCTCGAACAGCAGGTACGTAATTTTCTATCAGTGATGTGAATGCTGGATATGGGGTAGGACAAACGTAACAACCCGGATCCTCAAAAATCTCGTGGTCACTTTCTTTAGTTGTCTCCGGCTCGGTTTGACGTCATTGGAAAGTAAATGAGTCAAGGATCATTTGAAATTTCAATTCAGCGTAGGCATGAGCGGGGCTATGATAGATATGAAAGTATAGGGCGCTATTCAATGATGAATTTGGGCAACTGAAACTTGGAAGAGCGCAAGGAAATATTATTTATTTCAATCCAATTAATTTTATTTTAAGAGTCGTCTCTCCGAGGGGTTACGTCACAAATTGACTCTCCTGATTATAGACAAAATAATTTGTTGATGTTGATGGAACCCGAATGCTTGTTCGTCGTTGAATGATAAAAGTAGTGAATGATGATAAACATATTATGTTCTACTCCACCAAAAAGTCTGCTGACACTTATTCTGGATCAACTTTGTCTCTTAGATTATTTCCCTCAATAAAAACCAAATAAAAATTAAACCCAATTGCAACAAATTAAATTTCCCTCGTTTTACCACTTCACTAGCAATTAATTTCTTCCAATTTTCATCATAGCAACATTACAGAATAAAAATTAATCGTGAAATTAAAGGCAGTCGTTAGGAGTCACGTAGAAAGTTGGAAATTTTGCGTGACGCCGCTGATTCATTCTAATTCCACGGGCGTTGGGTTTTTTTCTCCATTGGTATTCTTCGGTAAAATGCAGAACCCGCATGATAAACACCAGTCTATCACTCTTGGCTCATCGCAATGAATATTACCTGGCCCATTTCGAGTTTGAACACTTGTACAATCTCGGAAGAAATATCTTTTCAAGCGAAAGCTATTGTAGAAACCAACGTATAACAGACAACTCAGTTTAGTGTTCAATCATTCTGAGAAGATGGAAAGCTTTGAAACGGTGATAAAATGCAAATTACTACGGCGCGAGTGCAATAATAAGGATGAGAATGCGAGCAATGGATTCCATTAAGGCCTTCTCACTGGTTGACTCCAGGTACCGCAAGTGCAACTATCGTAGCTTGGAAGAGATTACGACGATTTGGCATGCACACAACTCACTCAGTGAAGTTAAATTCAATTTGTTCAAAATAGTCTGGTGATTGACCAGTGAAAATCCATGAAAATATGAGGTTTTATTTTTTTATAATATTTTTCGTCCGGAGGATTCCTATAGTAGGAGTTATTTCAGTTTATTTTGGGGCCTTTTAATGCACCTGCAATACATTCGATTTGTTATGATACCTCCCGAGTTCACTGTTCGACAGGGTAGTGGGGATAAACTGATTGTTTTCATACTTGAGGGAGTAAGTTGAGAATATCAAATACCTTAATTTTTTTTTTTTTTTGAGTGAAGTGGTTTTCTACTTTTATCTTTGAACATCACGCCTTCATTCCAGCTCCCTTTGGCCGGCTTTTAAATTTTTTTTTGGACAAAACTTGCGTATAGTTTCGACACATCAAATTTAGGTGAAAATTGCAAATCTAAATGTGAATTACTATAATTTTTTTAATGATATGGAGAAAGAGCCTTTAAAAATATTTTTTTATTCGTTCCATCTGGAGAAAATAAGGAAGAAATTAACGAGTATCTAATGAAATTTCTGACATATCAATTAAATTATAAGATAGAAAAAATTGATTGCATTGACTTTTCCTATCACTGTAATTGATGTGAAAATTAGGGATTTAGAATATTGAAGCCATTTAGGTTCTTTTATCTTCATCACTCTCCAGATGTAGTCAAGAAGATGAGTTTATGAAAAAATATCAGGAAATATTTAGCAGAGGGGATTTGGAGAATTATAAAAAGATCTTTTTTCATGTTTGCCTGAACCGCGGCATCGCAGGAATGTCTATTCGTAAAACAAAAAATGTTAGACTCTACGAAAGCGTCTTCTGACAATTCTACAAAATAGTGTTCAGAGAAAAAAAATATGAGAAGAATTTTTATGCGGATAATTTCAAGAAAATATGGAAAAATATCCTTGATATTTTCTCGAGAGCTAGTTTGAGGGATAATTTAGAAAAAAAATTGTGGAATTTCAGGGATTGGATTTTTTTATCACCGCAATTAGAGATGGACGCGAATATCGTAAGACACTCAGTAGTTGAATATTTAGAAAAAAAAACTATAAGGGTATTTACACATCCGGCTCACATCACGCGACAGTTTCGTCATTCCTACTTTCGCCGAGAGCATCGCATTGTTCCGAGAAAGTGTCACAAAATTGTTAACGGTTGCATACAACTCCTAACAGAATCGTGATGTTGGCAATCATGAAAATTGCATGACAATTTCACTGCAGTGTCTGTAAAAATGGTTCGAAATGAGATAGATACATTCGGAAATGTCGAACGTACTGGAAAACTAGAAAACTTGAATTTTTTCATAACATTACCGCTTCGTAAAAATTCAGTGACTTTAAAATTAATTTAGCAATTTTTCCCTGAATCACATTTCACTCCCATATGACCAAACTTTTCGCAGTAAGTTTTATCGAACTTTCGTTCTTCATAAAAAATAATCAGCTTGATCCACTAATCCTATAATTTCCATCAATCATGACTGCTAACTAGATGTGAAGAGCATATGTATACATTTGGAAGTAATCCCGCAATCATTTATATGTGGATAATAAATCACTGTCTCGCCTAGAAAGTTGTTCCACAATAATTTGCATGCGCTTATTGAATCAGATCCATTAAAAAATTTAACAAATTACTGTTCGATTAAATTGAATGAATCTTTTAATCACTTGCGCCCATCTCTTGTAAACTTAAAAACAAGAGCAATAAACTAGTTGTGCAAGCCGATGCAGGGTTCTCCACTTGCTTCTATTCACGGTACCCGGTGAGGCTTGAGAACCCTGAGTTGGGTTCCACAGACAATTTTTAATTAATAGGGGAGAGTGGAGCAATATGGAACATCATCACTCGTCAATTCAGCGATTTTTTTCGGTCTGAACCTCTGTATTAAGCTTTGCAAAGAAAAAATCCCCTGATTTTTCCCTTCACCGGAGGTGTTCGATCTTAAATTTCCATGTTAACATCAATCCACTAGTGAATTAACTCTCCGAGCATTTATTATGACTCCAATATGAAATTTTAATTAACGTAATTAACATGGCTACAGCCACTGAGTGAGAAAGTTTCATAAAAAATAAGGACAATTACCCTGCGCAGGACAATTAAACAGTAAATTATCATAAAAATCAGTAATACTCAGCGCAATGAAAGGTACCAATTAAAATAAGCAATTAACAAGGCAAATAAAGCCTATTAATAGAATCGAGTCTTTGGATAACGAGTAAAAAATACTTTAAAACGTCTATAGTTATCGTTGATGGTCGACTCGTGTGGTTCAGTGGAAAGAATGAATATTGGGCATGGAATGGTAAAAGTACCGTTACTTCTGCCGTTACCGCCTGAAGAGGCCCGCGAGCCAAACCGGGTGTACACGTTAAGACATAAGCCTCTCATGTGTTCTGCGCAATCCAGCATGGACTTCAACTTCGTCCAAGTGAGAGAGAAATATCAAAGGGGGTCTCTCTGAGGTCACCAGTGAAGTTGAGGAAATCCCGTGAATTCCATTGCACAGAGAGTTAATACCTTACCCACCCAGATTCTGTAATAATTGACGATAAAATGAAGGTCACGGCACAGAGAACCCTTCGGCAATTTGCAATCCTGTTATGTCGGAAAGTATGGTACCTCCAATGGGGCTTAGGTGCCTCTCAATGCCCCCTGGGCTTTTCATACGGCTCACCTACATTCTCACGGGTCTCCACGGCACCTTCTGCACACGCGATACACGCACGAATCTGTCTGATGACTTTTCAGTTGTCCCATCATCATATTTTTTATTTCATCTCGTTTTGTGTCTTCAGACATTTTGAATATATTTACAGACATTTTCTTCCCACTGCAAAGTCTTGACTGAAACAAAAAATGTAAAGACAGCGATTTTTACGGTATTTTATGTCACTAGGCGGAAAGAAAGCTCATTATGCTTCATTAAATTTTGATAGGAATGCAGAAGAGTAATTTTTGGATCGTCAGAGGATCGTAGGAGCCAAATATCAATATTTTTTTATGTATGAAAGTAGGGAGAGAAGGTTGAATGAAAAGAAAAATTCTAGTGTCGCGAAAACTTGGCATGAGTGATGATGATCAAAAATTTGGAATAATAACAAATGATGAATGATTGAAAAGTGGTGATCTCCGCACAAAAAATCAACCCACTTACTTCCGGACAGAGAGCTCGGCGGGCATTAAAAAAAGGATGTGGCAGGCATGCGTAGGAAAAAGTGAAACTGCACGAAGAGAAACATTCAATAGAAATTACCACAAAAAAATTAAAAACAAGTTTTCAAATGTAATTCCTGAGTAAAGTAAAATTTAAAAAACGTGAATCAGAAAACCATTAAGGAACTTCTAATGTAGTTTCAAAATTGAAAAATAATTCTCTTCCGGGTCGTTCAGTGGGAAAATTGAGTACCACATCCGATTGAGTTGTCAATGGATTGAAAATTCGGAGAAAAGGTTGGCTGGATTTTTGAATTATTCAAAAAATTATCATCATATGCATTATAGCCGGGTTCATAAAGAAATATTTTCATCTCAGAATGTTTCTGTCTTCGTGTTCATCCACATGAACACTGACTCCTCTTCAAATTCATGTGACTGTAGACGAGAATTATGCATATCAGAATAAAAACTAAATTCTTTTTAAATCTCAGAGGTCCGTTACCTTAACACATCGTTTGTAGTTTTCTCTGCGACATAACACATTCTAGTTTCCTAAAAGCCGTTAGCTCGCTGCATTATTCACAAATTCACCTCTACCGTATTTTTTTCTCTCCGCACAGGCCATCTTCAGGCTTAATTCGTGCTCGGTATAAATTAGTGGGTGCGGATTACACATGACTGGATAACAGGAAGTATTTAATTCCTTCATAATAAAATTCTCAACATTCCATTTAAACGATCTTCCTTCTCTTCGTCTGGATAAAATGTAAAAATGCTTTAAATTGATGAAGAACATAGAGATTTATCACTTGTGTCACTGCTGCTACTTTCAGCCCGTGTCGAGAAGTGTCTTTTCCTTTACTAGTGAACGAAAAATGGCACAAGTCACCACTTGCTGAACATAACATCCCTAGAAAAAAGTATAGTTCGGATACACGTGTGACGGAGTGTTTTAACTCATGTGATTGGCAGCCCTCGGCTTAGCCTCGGGGCGCCAACTTCACACTCGTTATCACCTCGTCGCACTGTACTTTTCTGTTATTCCTATTTATGACAGCACAAGCACATTAATTAAGTTAGTCAAATAAGCCATCGGCTGACTTCATGCGTAAGACTTTTTCGTAATTAGTAACTGTCCTCGAGGCAGAAAATTCAAATAGGGCACCCGGCGTGTGCATTGGGTATCCTGATTTGTAGTCTTCAATTAATTAATTGTCGCAGAAACCGCTGGGGATCTGCTGACACGAGTTCACATTTTCGCTGGTGATAGTTTGGTCGGGCTGACCAGTCATTCCCTCCTCCAATTTGTTTAATGTCCAGTCATATTCACCTCTCCTACCTGGGAAATTAAGGGAACCGCCTCGTCAGGTTGCCTCCAGTTCATCAGAGGAGATAGGACCCGTAACCTACTTACACGGATTCCTATCTCGCCCGCTAGCGTAATCAAGGGCTGGACTTTTCAAAACTTCTCAAGTTTCGTCCTTGACAGGATTTTCTCCTGGAAATTCTCCTCGCAAAATTATGTTTTTCCGTCAGTATACGGTAAAGCCCGACAGAAAGAGGGCCATTTCCACTGACGATTCTCTCTGGAGAATCTCAGTCTGTTTCGCATAAAAGATACTTATGAAAATTAATTATTTCCGGTAAATTAAAAAATATCAGTCATTTCCTCATACTTGCACGTGTTATGGATCAATTAAAAATTATGAAGAAGAGGGAAAAAGAGTTGGTCATGATGGAAACGGAAAAATAGTTAACAATTTAGTTGTGAGGATAAATTACCCAGCAAAATTCATGTGCACCATAAACGTAACACTTGCACCTTTGAGACATTATTTTGCAATTACCAGAAAAATTATTGGAAGCACTGTAATTTTTCTGGTTTAACACGATAATTTTTCTGGACCTGAACGATAATTTTTTAAGAGTGCAAAATGCATACAGTTTACGATACTAACATATGAACTTCTCCGAGAACTGGATAATTTTTCTCCGCAGTTGGATTCGCAATTTCCTTATTTCCCAGGAGATGATAACAAGTAGTTGTTGTTGATTGTTGTTGAAATGGCATTTAAATAGTCAAGACAAAATTTGAAAATCAAACAACAGTCAGATACAGGCCGCTCTTTCAGAATAAAAAATAGCAACAACTAACGAGAGACCTCCAGTGCTGACCTAAGACCCACGAGTCAGTGTCCTCGTGTCCTTGCACCTCGTGCTCAACGATAAAAAAAAAAACTCATGACTAAAACATAAGAATAAATGATAGAGTCACGCCCAAGGGGCAATGCTCTCACCACATACCAGGAAACGTGGATCAAGGTTTTTGATCGCAGTAGAAAAGAAGAGTCTAGCGTAATCTCCAAAGATTCCACCTCTCCCTCCCCCTTCACCCTCATCAACAGAAATCACACACATGGCGTGCTGGTACCGTTGACATACCGATGGCTCCTTTGCCCCTTGGCAGTCCTTCCATATAAGTAAACACGAGTCTATAAAACATATAAAAAACGTTTCATTTCAGGTGTGACGGGAATTCAGAACGAGCCAACGTCCTCGAGGGCTTCCAGAGAGGATGTGGTACTCAGTGCAAGTTCATTTGCACCGGAAAAAACGACGTCGTTCGAGCCTTTTCGTGAGGGCGATAAGGGATCGAGGGATTTTGTTAGCACACAACCTGTGATTCAGTTAGAGAGCTCCAGAAGTCATGGAGGTGGTGAAAAATCAACCTTCAAGGTGAGATTCGAGGGCAGGAGTCATGAGAGCCCTTTAGATGCTGAGGTGACTGCTTCCAAACATGTTGAGCACATTGATGAGAATCACATCGAGGTTAAACCACCAGAGTATCATGAGTAAGTACACAGTAAACAAATCCTGTGTGGATTTCCTGGTATATCGATGGGTGTGAACGGCGTGAACTTTCTAATACACAAATCGGTGTCTTCGTACCACCCAAATTTTTTAGTGTAAAATGGGTGATTGGTCGTGGGAGACCGGCCCAGGAATTTCAAGGAATGTTTTTCGTTAATTTATCCTGCTGCTGCTTATCTATTGAAATGCCCAACAGCTCATACGACATTGAGGAGATTCACTCGTCAATCGATAAAATCCATCTCCTCAAGAAAAAACATTCCTAATATTATGTGAAGCAACATTCAATAGTCATTAAATTTACAGAAGCGTGTCAGCGACAGAGACAAGGCTCTCGGGGGAAGCCCAGGGGGCTCCGCAAGCACGAGATATCGTGGCGGAGCCCCACCAACCAGGCAAATCACTCCCACAGCGACAGGGACGCCAAGAATCACCGATGATTTATAATGATCGCACGCTCCAACCAAGCATGCAGACAGAAATACCCACTAATCGACAAGCAAATCCAGATATCCAGGATATTATAACTGGCATCGTTAAATTGCTCAATGGAAAGGTCAATGTTGCTGGCAACACCCTAAGACATAAACCCGTTCAAGCTACAAGGTAAAATCAAATTAAAATTATATTATAGGTCATAATCTTCATTCTTCATAATTTTTCATTTCAATGCTTTTACTCTTCATCTGTTCATTTTCTTTTTTTATTCAAGAGGAGATAACCATCGAGGGAAATCACATAATCATCAGCTATCATTCGTTTTTATTTCCATTCCTGAGTTTCTTTTTACGACTTGATGGTTCTGGGAGCTCATTTGATTTTCTCCTATTTACAGCCTTCTTTTATGATTATTTGAATAACGTTGATTTACCATTATCACATCTTACTCAATTTTTATATCATAATGCGTCCTTGTCAATTAAACCTACGATTAGTTTTCAATCACTTGTTCAATGTTAAAAGTCAATTGAATAATGAACGATTGATGAAAGAGTGGAAGAAATGACTGAATTGCATGCCAGAGGTACATTGACTTTCACAAGTCATTCATATTTTCACCAGCATTGTTTTCTCACAAATTTTATAATTTGCGACTGCTCATGATGAATAAATATTCCGTACGGGAGCAATAAATTCAGAGTTGAATTATTTATGACAATGGAAATGTACGAATCTATTCATTCCCATTTTCCGTTGATTTCAGGATAAACAACCGAGGCCCACCCCGAATCTCCGACCTTCCACCCCTCCCCCCGGATTTCGACACTCCGGGAATGAATCCACCCCCACCTCCTCCCCTAGACCACCCATACCCCTTCGAAACCCCGCCACCAGAGCGTCCCTCAATAAACCAACTCCCTCCCGCTCCAGATCGTCTTCCTACTCGTCCCCCCCTCATACGTCCTTGGAATCGTCCCAACGTTCCCCCGAATCGTCGCCCCATACCCCCCTACAAACCCCTCCCCCCTCAGGATCCAAACTTTTTCTTCGATAAAGACGACAAGACCCAGAATTCCGACAACTCTCACCGTAACGATCTAACGACTCAATCAATCCACGAAAATCCGACTGAAGCCCTTGAAGATCTGACGGAGAAACCCCAGAGGTTCCAGCCTCCATTGAAACCTGAAAAGATCGATCCTGCAAGTACTCTAGTGCTCGGAGCAGATTTACAACCGATTCCCATTCCCTCGCAATCAGAAACGAATGTGAACTCGGTCATTCCGGTGGAAACGACGAAGAAAAGGATCAAAGATTCTTCCAGCTTCGCCACCACCGCCTCAACCATTTCAACCCTTAAGATTGAGACGAGTTCCTCCATTCAAGTTATCGAGCCAACAAGAACGACCATAGAGATTCAGCCAACGATAGTTCCCCTGGAAAAGAACTCCGAAGGTTCAAGCACCACTCGGTCAACCCTAGAACCCAGTAAGACCATTCAAGGGAGCCCCATGAGCACTACGATCAATGAAGCCCATCGACCAACCCCGACGAAGGGCTTATCAGTACATTCAGTGGCGATGATATCTTCCAGCAATGTCGAAGCTTCTCAGACTGCTTTCAATCGTCCCACAGGTATGCCCGGTTATTACAAGCCATCGATGAACGTCAACACTCATGCCTATCACCCTAGACCTGGGATAGTCCTCGATGATACGCTGGATTATACAAAGAAACAGGTTTTCGCGACACAGCGGCCTCATGCACCGTCAAGACATCATCAAATTGGAGATATTTTTGATGTGACGGTATCAGCGATCCAGGGACCTGGGGGTGGCTCGGGAGAGGGAGTGAGGGTGCCAGTTAACCCTCATGGAGGAGGAGGCGAAGATGTTATCCTGACGTCAGCAGTTGAAGGTAAGATTTTGAGATACTCTAATTATTTATTGAGAATTGAATAGTTTTTTCATGATAATGTGGGGAAAAAAGGCGTGTTAAACCCGCGACTTGTGCAAGTAAAACGGCACTAAAAAACGATTCAATTTTGCCAGGTCAAGGATTCGTCAGTATCGACGGAAAGCGCACTCATCTGAACCTCTTCGACAACACCCCAGAAACAATATCCCCCACAAAAGCTGTCTTTCCTCCAGTCAGGACCCAACCGCCGGTATTCGGCACTGGTTACGCAGTAGCACAGCCGGATATTTCCGTCCCTGGACACGGCTACGGTACCACTGGTCGTCCCATCTTCAGAAAGACCACCACGGATATCGTGAGAATCGACACCTGCATAGTCGGTGATTCCAGTACTTGTGATGCCAGCCAACACGAGGCCTGCGCCACGGTTCAAGGGGTATCTGCCTGTCAATGCAAACCAGGCTTTGCCCGATTAGTCAGGACCCTTCCGTGCAAAAGAGTCATTAGCATTGTTGTCTCCATCAGAATCGACAGAATCTACGACAAAGACGTTGTTTGGAGTAATAACTTACTGGACAAGAACTCTGAAGCCTATCAAGAGATTGCTTATGAGTCTAATGTCGCTATTGAGTCTGCAATGTCGATGACACCATTCACGGACGAGTATATGGGCTCATCCATAAATGGCATTTATCAGGGAGATGTCTCTCAAGGGCAAGGAGGAGTGTTTGTTAATGCCACTGTAAAATTGACATTGGAAACTAGAACTGCGAGGCCTTCACTCGCTGGAGAACTGCAGAAACAGCTTTTGGGGGTCATTCACAGACGAAATAATAATATTGGAAAGAGTGCGGTATTCGTGAAGACCCCGGCCGGATCCATTTCCAATCTTCAGGACCTCGACGAATGTGCCTCGAGTGAGCTCAATGATTGTCACTCTTCAGCCGTTTGTAGTAATGTTTGGGGAGGATTCGTTTGCGCGTGCAAACCGGGACTGAAGGACCCACATTCGGAGGATTCAGAGAAGGCCGGAAGGGTGTGTCGTTCGTGTCCTGCCTCGCATTGCAATAACCGAGGATCATGCTCGTATCAGGGAAATGTGGAACATTGCACGTGAGTACTGCCGCGATATTATTACTACTATCATATTATTATTTAGTATTGGCTGTAGGATACTGTCATTTCACAAAATTATGACATTTGACTAAATTATTACAAAAGTACGAAAATTCTTCTCAGCTTTTTATCTCAGTATTCTCTATTCCACAGATGTGCTGGAAATTACTATGGAGTAAAATGTGACATTGATGGAGAACTTGTTGCCGTAGCAATTGGCGCATCCGTTGCAGCTCTGATAATAATAATTCTTACCCTCGTGTGCCTCGTTATGTGGAGGTGAGATGTCTGCTCCAATTTCACATCGAATCACAACCACTTTATTTCCTCTTCGATAATGATTCACTCTTCTTTTCACCGCTCTAGTTTCATTATTATATCTATTTTAATTTTTATTTATTCTATTGTAGTCGAAGATGGTCGCGGGAACAAAAGGCAATGGGCTCACCGGTTTATGGATATATGCAAGGAGGTATGCCAGGAACTATGCCAAATACTCTAGCTCGTGTTGGTTCGATGGGCACTTTAGCTTCAGTTAAACAAGGGCCACCCTCAAATATGCCACCTTACATGTGGGGACATTTAGCTGATCATATGGCGACGGCTAATTTATACGCAGTATGTAAAAATGTTGATTAGATTTGCTATTTCATCGATCAGTGATTCACATTGTGATTATAGTAATTATCAATCTATCTTTCCAATTACAAAAAATATTGATTGACTTTGTCGGTCCGGACAAATGGTCGTAATTTTTTAAATTTATGATATATAATTATTTCCAGGGTGAACCAATGGGGCCTACACGACCAAGTTCAGCCGTCTTCGGTTACCCCACAATGAGCGTACACGGTACCCTCCCCCCAGTGCCTCTTCCAAGACTCCAGGCACCTCCTAGAACTCGACAGAGGCATCTCCCAGAGCCAGACAGCTCGGACTCTGAGCTTCAGGACAAGGACAGGGCTGACCTCATCCCCCAAAGCAGTGGTTTCCACGTCCCTAGACCAAAGTCAAGGACCTCTCTGGCGGTAAGATATTAATATTCTTTATTAATTTTTCATTGAAGGGGTGAAACGCAACTTATAAATTAAGCGGTGAAATGCAATAAATCACCGCAACGCGCGATTATATTTTCTATTTGTCCGTTGTCATAAAACTGTCAAAAACGAGTATTCGAGTGTTTTCTTGCCTCGCGATTTCTAATTTTTGAAATAAGTCAATTTATTAAATTGTAGCACTGAATCATTCATTCAGTTTTCTCTGGCTATAATTGGTAATACAATGGGATTTGTTCTTCTTCCAACAGAATCAGAGCGGAATTTATTACGACGTGGAATACGACCAGGGCGACGCTCACCATCTATCTAAAAATAATATACCCATGTCCACTTACAGTATGGCAAGACCGTATTATAGAACGTGAGACGGAAGAAGTGAATCATAGTCGGTACCAGATATCACACAGTTCAATGTGAAAGAATTGATTTTAGTACGACGATTGAACTGTATGTTATTTCAACATTTGCAGAAGAATTCCCACATCGGTTTTGAAAACATGAATAGGAATTATTGCAGGAGGAGTAAAGTATTAAAATATTTTTTTCGAACCCGTCATTTCCCTACATAATGAGGACATGATCAATCCAAAGCCAATTAATTGAATCTTTGGTAAAACAATTTCATTAGTTCAATTGTCGCACGATAAACAAATATGTCTTGTTCTGTGTCATTGGTACCCATTTAACTAGCTCAATAATAATATTAAAAATTTCAAAAAGACTATGTATTATGGTTAATATTATGTATACCCCTTAATTATATAAATTATAGAAATTAAGGAAGAATGAATGTGATTGAGTTTTAAATAATCAATAAATTTTATGACTCATTGTTCCTAACTGAACGATTGATCAGTTACTTCGCTGATTCACGGAATGAAAATGATTAATTTGTAATTACGATTAGAAAACATAAACGTCTCTATAAGAAAATGTTTTTTTACCTCGGCATTTAGCCGCGTTGAAATTAATGTATAAAGTGGAGGGAGAATCGAATGAAATGACGATAATCAATTTACATACTTGATAGTTAGTTTTTCTGTTCAATAATTATTACATAATTTTTCACCATAAGTTGAAGACAATAAACATCTCAAGAATCAACGCAAATGTTTACACATCTGTACCACATTGTTACAGTTAATTTAGTTATTCAATTTTTTCCATGGTTGTCTCACTCGTTTAATCTGGCATCAGCTTTTGCAGAGAGCAACATGGATTTTTAATGAAAAAGGTTACATCGTCGAAAATCGACAAATATAAAATTTATCCACTAATGCTATTCTTGTTATCATGTTCATCATCCAATTTTTGTCTTCTAGAATCTGAAAACTGACAGAATTCAGATTAATCGGAAATTAAAGATTTATTAATTGTAGGGAATTCTCTTTATATCTTCAATACTTCAGACAGATGAGCATGCTTAAGTATAAGAAAAATTCTAATACTTGTTTTGTTATTCAATGATCGAAAATTGGCAAATTCCGATGTAGAACAACGAATTTACATTTATAATTTTATTAAAGCGAAAGGAATTCCATTGCTGTTGTACCCGAGTGGTAAAACTATTCAGATTAGACCCAAAACTTAGCTACTAACGTTGTTATCCAACAGAATGAGTGAAATTGAGGTAAAATATGAAAGAAAAACATTTTTTCTGAAGATATTTATACAATTTCCTCGTTATGGACAGATTGAAAGTCGAAATGGATCATTTCAGTTCGAATTATTCGAGGGCCCAAGATCATTCATTCTCACGGATAGGTCCATAATGAGTTTGGCAACGTTAATAAGTTTACCACATAAAATTTTTATTTTCGTTTTTATCCATTCAACATTTTTATCAGGACGTTTTTCTCCATAGCCCGACTGAAAAATAATATACACTGTGTACCTCTCATATAAAGGTACCGTAATCTAATCAATATATTTTTATATAAAAGTTGCACTGGTAATTTCAAAAATTTTATCTATGAAGAGGTTTTAAATAGTAGTAAATATTGAAAAGTGGGAGAAGCTTGAATTTGGTTCTGTTCTGTCAGAGAAAATGGTTAGATGAAATTTTTTTTTGTTTGCTCGCTCATTGATGGAGGATCTATCTTCATAAAAAATCATCTCCAACGTACCTGCCTCTCCACTCTAAAATCTTTTTTTACTCGTTAATCAGCTACAAACAAATAGATATAATTTCGTTGTTAGGGACTCCGAGATAATTATAGAAACTTTCGTTGGCTGATAATTAATTATTTCGATGTTGAATTTGGTCGTTTTACAATCAGAAATGTCATTGGTTAAATAATCCAGTAGCGAAGTGATAAAACTGTTCAGCTCAGCCGTGAAATGTGTGTTCATTATAGTTTATCTCGATAACGAGTGGGTTTATCAAAGAATGTCAGGACAATTTTTCTATAGATGAGAAAAATTCCTCTAAAGAAAAATCTTCTGACATTTAGCAGGTGATACGATGTATCGACCTCATACGAATATAAAGCTCACCCTGTGGACATTTGGGTGGCACAAAGACTATATCTGAACTTTTATCAGATTTTCACTATTATTTTTAATAATTGTCATTCTATCAATCCCATTTTGATTGATATAATGGCCGAATTTACAGTTTTCTACTATCTATAAAAATAGTTTTAGGATTTTTTTCAATTCCGAAATGATTATCAGATCCAATTAAAGCCTGGTCACAGGAATGTCCTCTGTGCGTCGTTAAAACCACTCCTTACGAAGATAATTCAGCAATTAACAATTAAAATCTTTCAATCCAGACAGGTTCACCAATTCTCCCAAGAGTTTTACTGAATTCATCATCAATGATCGAGCGAATGAATGCAGAGGGACCCGTTGTGTGAATACCTCGAGAGACATCCCTCAATGGACCATTAAAAATACAAATAGATGAGAAAAAAACTGATTAAAAACTATTTTAAAAGTAGAAAGTGTAAAGTATCACAAGAATTACAATAATTGTAATATAATCACATTATCTCTGTGAAGAGTTTAAAAATTGTTTTATTTATTAATCATCATTGAGTAATAATGATTCATCCAATCAATTATCAAGCATTTTATCAGTTAATTATTTCATTATTTTAAGTATTTTAAATATTTTTTCAAATCGCACAATCAACAGTAAGCGCATAAATATCAATGCGAGTTATATGTTCTGATAAAATCTTGGTATTGTAAACTGCGTTTTTTTTCCTCCGTGATTAACATCAGTCTTTGATATACGACAATTGTTTAAAAAAATTATGTATAAAAGAACGATGAAAAAGAAAAGAGAATGCTGACAGAGGGATTTCCTTTTTTAAAAAGATTTCTATAATCAGTGGATAGGGAGTGTGTTATACCAAGGCAAGAACACTTATCGAAGGCGACTCTACTCAAGTCTCATCATTATTTTCTTATTGATTGGTGGGCTTTACTCCTTTGCTTAAAAAGAAGTTGAACTTTATAGAAAAATGATTTCAATTTCTTTTTTTCCTGGATTCTTGAAATATCTGAGGATTTTTGTAGAGATATGCGGTTAAAGCGTTTATCAAGAGAGGTTGAATAATTAGTAAGAGAGTAGATCAAGTATTTGATAGTAATATTAAATTTTCCCGACGTCCGGGAAATGATTTATGTGAATTGAATGCATAAAATGTATTTTCGCTTTTAGGATGGACTGCCTTACTCATTCAAAGATTAAAATCGCGTATAATATACATTATTCCCACCTGTGCAAATACGTTATTCACCTTAGATAGCAGTGGACATTTAAAGAAAAACGCAAAAAAAAATTTTGCACCTGAGAAAAGTTTCCGTTACAAACCTCTTCAGGAATTGGTTCCCAAACTCCATCATCAAGAAGATTATGTCTTAACAGCGTGTCCATGGACACTAGCCTATTTCTGCGCGATCAAGAAGATTTTTTAACGAGTGAACAAAGCAAATCTTCATTCAATTGAATAATTGAATTTTTGTATCCTCTAAAAGAGGATCGAAAAAAATTTTCCATTCGCATAAATCATTTTTCAAACGTATGAATGTGCCCAACGCAAGACCAATCACTGTACGACCCCTTCAAACCCCTCGACTACCCAAAACTCGAGGAAGTCTTAGGCCGTACAATAAGACGTTCAATTCTCCCTTGCGATCAACATTCCCAAGTAAATCATCTTATAAGAGTAGGATATCGGTACTTGCAACGCTCCCATGATTTAGTTTGGCGTCGCTTGAGGCTGTGGAGAGGGTGAGGATGTTGGATTGACGTTTGGTCTGTAAAATCTGTTGACTAGTTGTTTTAGACTGAACACACTCCCCAGTCCTTTACCCGGCTCCATATTGATGAACATATCGAGATTATCCTTGCACGCTAGGAAACAAAATAAAGAGGAATATGTTATGAGTTAATTCTTAAATGAGAGACATTTGAATATTTGTAGAAATAATATTCCTAGCATCAAGAAATATCTCCATCCAGTCATTGTTAGGTGACTACGATTTTCAAAAAATATTAAAACCTGGATTCGCCATAAAATCAATCTCTATGTGTAAAAGAGATGCAACAATTAGCTGAGAAAAATATTTCAATGCAAAATCGATGAAAATTCCATTGCAAAAGATTTCTTAAGCTCCAATACTCCAGTTGATTTATCTCCTCTATCTTCAATACAGAATCAACACGAAAGCTCCCCGAGCTGTAAATAATTAATAATGGATTGTGGGTCAAGGTCTTACTTGGTGTAGATATCGGCGGATAATCAGGTGGTGTTTTGATCCAAGTTCCATCCTCTCGCTTCATGTGTGCTCGATTGGATGCGAAGTGTTGCAAATACGTAGCTGCTGGCACAAGTCGGAATCTCCTGTGAAATTCTGGGCGAAGTGCCTCGTCTGATCTGAATGTTTCAGTGGCATATTTCCAGAAAAATGTTGGAAAGGGGAGGGCACTCTCAAGATCGTAAACCACAGCACGTTCGTCGGGTGCATAGATTAAAATTGCATGATAATCCTAAAAGAGAGAAAAAAAAATTCTAACTTTATTCTCATTTATCTTCAACACCTGAAAAACTACACTCATAAAAAATAAAGTTTTTTGAAAAGTACGCCTCATACAGAGTACCTCACGACTTGTAAATTCATGAGAAAGTAATATCTTGCACTGAGAAAAAATAACTTTCAGTACAGGATTTTGTACTTGTTCAAATGATCAAGAGCACGTGGTGAGGGGTAGACTTGGGGATAGTTTGAGAGTCGTTCTAGTTAATCCCTTATGTCTCAAATGCAAAAATCACAAGTATCAAAGTGGCAAAGTATTGGGTATTTTTCTTAGAATATTTCTACGATTATTGACCATATTTTTTAAGATCTGAGTAATAAAACAAACCGTGATTCTAAAAATTTATCATTCATTTTTCTTCTAAATTCGTATTTTCTGGCTCGCTGAGAAAAAAACTCTTGACATCAAGAGTTTTCTCAGTGTACGATATCGTGTTCTTGTTCATTCTTGACCAATGATTTTTCTAATACACGTAGAGACGTTCTCTCAAAGCAGTTTCTTTCTCAGTATAGAGGAATACTTTGTTAGAAAGAGGGGAAAATTTCCGGTTGAAAACTCTTCGTAACGATCTATTCACTTCCATTCCTTTGTAAGATATTAAAATTGATGTTATGGTGAGAATCTCTTATTTATTTGTTACTCAAGGGGTGCCTGCTACCGTCGCTTTCCGATTACAGATCTCTCACGTCTCGATCTCTTCAATTCTGAACACAATCGGCAACTTGCTGGGATTTTTTTCAGTTTTATCATTTCAAGTTCGGAGTCCCATTGATTCATTTTTTATTCACAAGCGTTCGAATTATTGTTCATTAATTAATTGTTGATTATCCGAAGTCGAATGTTTCGAACGCTTTGAAGCCGCTAATTACGTCATACAAACGGCTGAGCATTGGACCTATCATAAAACGCAAGGTTTGGCCGTTTAACCATGGCCGCAGTTTTTTTTTCTTTATTTAAGCATTTTGAAACCGATAACCGCAATTTTTAATTGACATATAATATAATGCAGTATAAAAACCCGTAATTTAGATAATGGGAAAACGATTCTGCTGGGAGTGTCTACTAAGGAGAAATAATTCCATTTGTCGCCGTTAATGGTCTAAATCATGAATAAGGGGATGCTCACCCAAACTATGACCTGATCCTCATCTTTTCCCTCCCGCTGCCTCCACAGTGGGACTCTTCGGTCTTCATTACTTATAAAAGCTACATAACAATGCTGCAACTCCGCTGTATGCCTAGTCGCAACGTCCTGGCACAGTTTCCATACATTTTCCTCACTGAAACACACAAACCCATCAATTAAATCTCAAATGACCTTTATAATTAATCACAAACTCGCATGTTACGCTCTATATTTCTCTCTCCCTTCATTTCATAAAATATGAACGTTTAACTAAATACTTTCAACAATACTTTGTTGTCCTCGACTTTCTACCTTCACTGCTCGTTTCCTCAAAACTTCATAAACTATAGAATAAAAGTATGTTGCGTGCAACAAGAGTAATGTCGTGTGAACAATCTCCCACGTGAATTATTAATTGTCGATAAAACTTGAATTTTATGTTGTGAAAACAAGAGAAAAGCGGTGAAAACCTACACAGAAGTGGGAAAACAGAGGGAACATGAATTTAAAAGTAGTAACGTAAACTCCCCTTCTCACTTTCAATTTTGAATCATGACATATCATTTACATGAACAAAGCTAAACGTTGAATCATTTTTATTTACTTATATCCACGTTTTCTAGAACAATTTTATTATTTAAAGTCTTGCATATGTAATCTCAGCGAGATTATAATAATACGTTGTACAGTAATATTATTTTTCAAGCTCTAGAGTTTCAACGAAGGAAGTCTATTGCAGATTTACGATACTCTAATCTTCCTGTTAATCTACCACATGTACAAAACATTTAGATATTCTTTATTCCACTAAAATATACTCAAGAACAGACGACAAGAAATGCAAACAAAGAAATTTCTATTTTTCCATTGAGAACCAGCAATATGATTCTCAAGAAAATCGAACATCCCCCATGATAAATCCACCCACATCAATCAATAATAATTCCTATCAATCAGACAACACAAAAAATGTAAGAAATATGGCGCCGTTGTTATATTAAATTCCCCGTAAACCTATTTCCTCTGCAATGTATCGATCCACCTTGTGATCTGCCGCAGTATAAGCGTCTGTAACCCCTTCATAAGAACCCAAAACCCATGACAAACTCATCAATGGTGATGAGCACCGAAACCTCAATACAACTAAGTAAAAGTAATTAACGTATTGTTACCAAAAACAGCTTGTGTAGACACAATCAGCAGCTCTGGTGAAGAGTGGCACGAGTGGTTTAGCATTATTGCCAGTTACACGAGGTTCCACTGCCATTCTTTGTTTACAAACTCACACAATGGATCACTGACTTCCGGGTGGAGAGTGATGACAAACCCTCTAAGTTTATGCAACACTGACATCCAATTTTGGGGTTATTTATAAGGTTAACTGTGGCTTGACTGTCAAGTTATTACATCCACCTCGTGTCACTTCTACCATTATTCATATGTGAAATATTAACTGGTTTTAGGAATCGTTGTTTATTGCGTTTGGAAGGTGTTGCAGCTAACCCATCCGAACCATTGTTTTGATACTGGCACGACAGTGGCTCTGCTGTCCTGCTGGAGAGAATCGTTGATGCGTTCTTGGTTGAGAAATGTTTCTTTCTCTGTCTCTTAGAGAGAGGGAAATAGTTTTCTAGGCCATTGGCAACTGCGCATGCGTAGAGTGAGGTGGTCAGCGATTAGGAGGGGGAATTGGTGGGAATTTTTCCCCTGATACCGACATTGGGTTTGTGTTTATTGGAATTATTTATCGAAGGTTGTTAAGAATATCCGAGTCTATTTTACAGTTTGATAGAGTCCCTTCCTCGACCCTTTATGTTCAGACATTTTCAACCATAAAAATTTGTCAACCAACCATTCATATTAAACAAAATGAGTTATTATGGATTTTCAGAGGTAGAAAAATTAGTGTGGAGTCGGTACTCCAGATACAGAAATATTGAATACCAAATTTAAAGGAAACGATTGGCGTAGGACGAGTAATCATTCATAATAAAAATAAGGGGAAGTGATACATAGGGCATAGAAATTTAATTGATGGGTGGACGATGTAGAGTTTTATGTCGAAAGAGACAGAAAAGAATTTGTAGGTCTCATGGAATTCTCCCCTTAATAGAGAACCATTTAACATTGTGTCTATGGGGAACCTGTTTTATTGAATTTATTTCTAATTGATTGTCGATAAATTGGTAGAATAGGGGAGAAATGAGAATTTAATAGGACTACTGAGTTCTGGTTTAGTAGATAACTTTTCCTACCAAAATAACAGCTGACTGAGCCCTGCCTTGGAACTGACAGATGGATTTTCTCTCTTAATGAAATTCTTTCAGGCAAAATTTGGATGAACAATTATCTGAAAGGAAGATGTCTTGCTCCATATATCTCCTCAAGTACTATAATAGCAGAAACCTGTACGTGGTAATTTTCAGCCGAAAACGAATTTCGTCCACATGAAGTAATACATTCCCATCCAGTTGCACTTGCTCAATTAATAATTCAAACGCTTCGGATTTATTAGAAAATTAATTATTTAATATGGTGAATGTTGGAGGCAGCAAAATACTGTCTACAGGTAAGTGTGAGGCTGTCTCATCTTTTTTGTACCAGTTTGATGATGGAAATTAGTTGATGCCTGTGGACCCGAATCCTCCCGCTCCCCTTTCCGTTGAATCAAGAGTTTTCACTTCCATGAGATCAGGGTAAGCTATTCTCTCGCAGATCAGCTGAGCCACTCGATCACCGGGGGCGATCTTGAAGTCTGAGTCACTGTGATTAAACAGGACAACTCCAACATTTCCTCTGCAAACGGAAATCTTCGTGTAGCGTACATTGACATAAGGCAGTAAATTGAATTTAAAAACAGAAAATGTCTAACTGATTACATGAATCAATAAAAATATATTTGGTTCTCTCTCTATTTTTTCTTATCAGACAATTATAATTTCTAGGGTCTCCAACATATTCCATGTACTTCCGGGATATATATATCATATACATATATCTGTAGACAATAAATCATACTATAATCACAACGGTCAGAAAATATTGTACGTTAGAAAAATAGAACTAGACCCGAGATAATGATTGGAACTTTGTCAGAGCTTTGAATCATTACATGAATGACCTCTGGAAATTGAGGGCGTCCGGAAAATGACGCATGTCTATGGATTAGCCTCAATTATTATTAACTAACTATTTAAAAGAATAGAATTTCTCCCTTGACAAGAGTTTAAACTGAGACCCATAGATATTGATTTCTGACTAACAGTCAGAGAAGAAGACAAAAATATCACTTCTGCTGCATTCTGCAGTGTCACCTGTAATCAGCATCAATGACGCCAGCACCGACGTCAATGTGATTCTTCCAAGCAAGTCCTGAACGAGGAGCTACTCTTCCATAGGTTCCCTCAGGAACTTCAATCTGCAGATCAGTCTTGACGAGTTCCTTTCCTCGTGCAGGAACAACATATTCATAAGCACTACAAGGAGAAAGAATAAGCAAAACGTAAACGATGAACAGAAACAGACGATGGAATAGATGATTCTCATGCTGCTCACCTCCTCAAGTCGTATCCAGCAGACTGAGTAGACCCTCTGACAGGTGCAAAGGCCTTCTCCGAGAGTTTCGCGAACTTGAGTACCGTTGATGGAATGACTGGCATTATCAATGATGAGAATATTGACACTTCAGTTATCAGAATTCAATAGCTAGAGTCGATGGAAGATGCAAAATTTTAGAAATCAACAATGGAGGTTGTGGGGAGACTAAAAGCGCGGGAGAATTGTTGCGGATAGTGATAGAGCATTTGCGCGGCTTGGAGTCGGATAAGGTGACTGGTGACCTCTGTGCTCCGCAGCCAGAACCTACATGTGAGAGGATATTTGTCAGTAGCGGAGTCTGTGCGCCACATGCGGAACACATACACTACCCTGGGAAGGGACGGCGTTACGAGGTACTTGTTCAGGGCTTTGACACAGCATATAGACTAAAATGGAGGCTCACACGCAGGTTAGTATTGACCCCGGCCGTAAGAGGCGCCATGCGTCGAACGCATGGACTACGATGGTGTACGTGCCTGTCGGTAAGGCATTACCACGGAGAAGGTGCTTAAATGGACTGGCGGTCTTTTTGTTCTAAGAGGCCTAAGAGCCGAGAAAAACGCGAAAAAAGAGAAAATCGATTTTAGAATATTCCTGGAGCCCTAGAAAAATCGGAAATCGTCTCACGAATCCAATGGAGCCAGCCAAATTGCTCTAGCTATGATCTTTCCAAAGATATAGACGAAAAACGCTGCGATCCCAAATCCGGGCCCTTTTTGCTCTAGGAGGCCTAGGAGCCGAGAGAAACGCGAAAAATGAAAAAATCGATTTTAGAATATTTCTGGAGCCCTAGAAAAATTGAAAATCGTCTCACGAATCCAATGCCGCCAGCCAAATTGCCCTAGCTATGATATTTCCAAAGATCTGAACGAAAAACGGTCTGATCCCAAATCTGGGCCCTGTTTTGGCACGTTCACCATCGCAGCTCATACGCCACCGTTACGAAATTTTACGGTTGCAGCCACTCCATAATCGTGGGGCAAAAGGGATAATTACCGTGTAATATAATCAATACAGATTTATTATTTTCGTTTTCTCATTTTCTTTTAAGATTTGTACATGCCTGTCCAAACGGAATACCTAATCATACATGTTTTTTTCCCACTGGAATCTTCTATGAATGAACCCCTTTAACCATATATAATACATTCCAACGCAGCCGTAGATTGCAAAATACAATATATACATAAATTGCAAACCTACTCCATTTTTTCGTTCTTCATTATTACTACCACGTTAGTCTCTATCTCTTTTTTTACAGCTTTTCTCACACTCTCATTCTCACTTCTTGATTTTTAAATCTGACTGAATTACAATTGTTGGTTATTCGATGGGCTTCAATATGCAAGAGATTTAATTCATTTATTTTCCACAGTACTTCGTATGAACATTGACATGTTCATGGAAAATAATAAATAGTAATGGCCACTTACGAGGAACAAAGAGGAAATTAATCAGGATATTCGGAGAAAATGGAATTAAGTAGTGAAATTGTGTATGGAGATGAATAACAAAATTTTATGCAGATGTTTTCGCAAATGTTGGGAGGACAAGTGGACTTAGAGAAAAATGTCAGAATTTTTTTTTATAAGGATTTTGTATGCTGCATGCAGCGCCTTTTGACGTCTTTTCCTGAAATTTTTGCTCTTAAAACAATAGTATAATTATTAAACCTGCATATTGCTTCGCATTTTTTGCAATAAATTACCGTATCATCTGGATCGTTAGTCGTATTGGAAAAAATTATCAGAAAGCATTTTCTAAAGAGAATTCTGTCAGCTACAAAAATTCTTCTTTCAAATATCTCCTGTCTGAGATATTCCGGGTAGTATGAAGTACAATCCATTTTATAGTTGATTTGCTTCGAACATTTCACTTGAAAATCCTTTTCATTTTGTTTTCTAGATGAAATTCTTTTTAACAAGTAGATGTGGAAGAGGACAAGCCGAAACGTAATGAGGGTGAGAGGGTAGAGGAAATGTTAGAAATTTTAAAGTACTCTCCTAGGGCTGTTAAAGAACCGCGCATAATTGGAGTAATGAAGTGGGTTGTTCCTCGTGATTACTAAATAAGATAGTAGGAATGATAGATAGTAAAATAATTGATGATAACTTCCTTCGATTATCTACATTTTCATGAATTTTTCATTTAATTATCCTCTCTAAGCGCAAAAATATCTCTCTACCTCCCAAAAATATTAATTATCCATCTACTAGACTCATTACAGAATACTACACGTGGTACTGATAAAACTCACAGTTATGTCATGTCCCCGGGACATTTTTCTACGCTCTCACCCTTTCAAATTCTGGTTTAATATTTCCTACTTTCATTTCAGCAGTAAAGTAGCGAAAAGAGATGGACCTAGAATCTAGAACAGTTTCTCAAGGATTATTTTGCCAATATCGCGGAAACTGCTGGACTTGCGGAAAAACTCAAGATATTTTTCATTGAACGACGAGTTCGTTATTAAAAAAACGATATCTCGACAATTTTCTTTGAAAATTCCACTTATTTTCAATGTAACTCACTACTTAATGATCTCATACTTCAATGCATATTTCATTGTATTCTAAAATTCTTCTGATAATAATTGAAGTCATGAGAAACCATCAAGAAACTTTTTAAGAGCACAGATATCGACGAGTCCCTTCAGCTTTTCCCTCACTTCCATTCCTTTTCACTCTTTCACTTAAAATCCCACCTTTATCTACGCAAATTCAAACAATGAACTCGTTAATAATTCTTCATTAACTCTCAAAGGAAAATGCGAAAAACCAGAGAATAAAACAAAAAAAAAATTAAACAAAAAATCATTAGTTAACACTAGTAAAAAGTCAATAACTTGGGGAGAAAGGGAAAAAAACGACTCTTCCGACGTTTTTAACGCTAAAATTTTGTTGAACGCTTTTTTTCTCTTTTTCTAGTTTTGAACAAAACTCCCCTACACGTCGGAACTCGCATGAAGAACAAGGGAAGGGGGAAACCGGTCGGAACACTGCCGACCATAACAATAAGTATATCTTATCGAGCTACATACATATTTACATGGCTTTTCATTTCCAGTGTACAATGATGCCTGGATTTTTGCCTCGTTTTTCTCTATAACAGCCTCGGTCGTTGCTTAAGTTTGAACGTAACGTGATAAACGCTCCTAAAACTTTTCCTCTCACCCATTAACGAGGGCAAAAAATAACCAAAGAAAAGAATTAAAGTGAAGAGAATATAATGGAGAACCTGGCATTATTTTAAACGAACGCATAACTGCACAGACCGAGGCATTATTTTTTTTCATCACAACTTTGTCAATTTTTTACGTTTTTTGCAGCTTTGTATTTTTTTCGGTTTTCGGATATTTTTTAAATATAGGCAGGAATTCGGATAGACCGCTGGCACACGATTGCTCTCGTGAATTCGTCGAAGCACAAGTACACTTGTGGTGGGTTTGGAAATATCCCGGTTGGCTGGAGTTCGAATCGAAAGACAAGAATCCATTTATAATGTCAAGGTGCTTTCAATCCACAGTCGTTTACGGACTTTTGTCCAAACCTTCTCCTACGTATCCCTGTGAAATGAAAAAAAAAATCATTTGAAAATAGTAAACTCTCATTAGAGAAACTTTCACTGTTGAAGTTCTAAAAAAGTAAAACTCCAGTGCAAGTTGTCTACTGAGAATATTTCAAAAATTGATCTCTCACCTCAACGTAATCTTCTCCATAATCAGTGACAACCTACTATCCGAATGATTAGCTGGGAGTAAGGCCTTGAGAACTTCCCTAATCAGTGCCTCATTAATTCCGGGTGAGGTGCGTTCAGCTAATTCGAATGCACTCCTCAACTCCTCGACAGCTCCACCAGCTCGTCCCCCAGTGCCCTCTCCATTATTGTCCCTCGTCGAATATTGATACTTGCGTTGAAGTTCCGAAAGAAGTGGAAACAGAAGTGAATTAAGAGTAGGACTGCGAGCATGTTTGGGCTCCTGTGAGCTCCTTGGCCGCTGTTTGTCCTCCATTGGCACAACAGGCACATCGGGTTTGCTTCTTCGAGCCTTAGGTGTATTATTTTCACGGACCTGGGGCTTCTTCTGCTGTCTATAGTCCCTAAACTGACGATCCTCACTCCTCTCACACCAAACAGCGGGTTTTTGAATTGGACTCTGCAGGGGATTCTGTTGGGACGGTGTATTATCATCTCTAGGTAGAGTTTCACGTATTGAATTTGTCGACTCATTTTTATAGTAAAACATTGGGGATTCTAATGGATCCTGAGGGGGTGAAGTTGTTCCACCATTAGCGTGGGCCTTCTCTGTACTATGATTGGGGGTATTATTGCTCAATGAATTGCTCAAAGTTGGCTGATCATCCATTGGGGGCAATACGGGCATCATTGGAGTTTTACCACCGTGAGGGCCTTTCACGGTCATTATCCAGGGTTCATCCAGATCGCTGTCTTGTTTCGAGTCCTCAGAGTCGGAATTCTCACTCTCAGTCTCGGACTCTTCGCTTCTCTGGGACTTCCATTTTTTGTAACGGTCGATCAGGTCGATTAAATACGAGTTCTTCTTCGCTTTGCGAATGAATTGGAACTTTAGGAGCTCTTTAGCTGTGGGACGGTTTTCCGGATCTTTGTTGAGGCAGGCTTCGACAAATTCTTTAAATTGTTTAGTGTAATTTCCGGTTAATTGTGGAGGATTGTTCTTGGGAATCAAAAACAAAACTCGCATTGGATGGAGTTCGCTGTTTGGAGGCTCACCCTTAGCGAGCTCTATCGCGGTTATGCCCAGCGACCAAATGTCTGCCTGAAATTAAATAAAAAGTTTCAATTTGGGTATTTACATTGTAAAATTAATGAGAGGTCATTCATCAATATGTAGGTTGAAGTATCACGCAAGTTATTTCAAGAATTCAATAACTGACGATGACCAAATCTTTAGGGCTGCCCGATGAGAGGGTGGGGCTCCTCCAAATATATAAAATTCGGACCAATTCTAAATGATCATTCATGTGAATAACGCCCCAACAAACTGAGAAAAACTTGATGACGAAGGATTTTGATGCGGACAATCTTGAGTGCGATAATATATCAAATATTGACTGAGTGATTCGACAGCATTAATCAAATATTGAGATATTTGCATCGTCAGTAGTTCAGCAATTGGATCAGCTATGCAAAATTTTCCATTGACAGTCTATAAAATGAACCACTGAGAGGGTACTATTCACAGGAAATTCATTCAAGAAAGCAGCGAACCGATAAAAGCGAGGAGGAATTTCTTCTGCTCCGTTCTGAAGGTTGTGTCTACAGAAAATCAATTTCAATGTAAAGATTGATATTCGCCATATATAAATTTAATTAAATTGACAAATTGGGTCACCAGCTTGTAATTTGCCACGAATCTTGCAATGTAATTCAGAAATTTAGAGTAGAGCAGAAGAAACAAGAGATTCTTTTTCTTTTAAATAAAGTTTTTTTTGTCTAAATAATAAAATTATTTTAAATTCATTACAATTATTCTCAGTACACTCAACATTTTCTGTGAGCATTGAATCAGATGAGCGTCCTACCTCCGGAAATCAAATGGAAATGAATATTTAAATTGAAGGACTCATAAAAAGACTAGAAAAAAGATGAGTTTTTTTTTCAATTTACATTGAAGTGAGACACAAAGTTAAAACGTTGATTTCAAAATTAAACTTGATTCGTGTCACTACATTCTAATTAAATAGTCGTTCATGGACATCGATGTTTCAGGAATTAGGTCATCGTTCATCCGAATTTTGCGAGTGCATTCACATAAAATGTGACTTATTATAGGGGACATGAAGGTAAAAAATAACTTCCTTCATTCGGGTCGGGAAATTAAAATTGACGAAATTTCTGTATCAGACTGTGAAGAAAAATTATGTTTGGTTACATATTCACTCATTATTGTAAGCAATTAAAAGCAAACAAAATTCAACGATTTGTCTCAAAGTGAAACACGATAGATTGTTTTCACAAGGAAATATTTTATGGTACAGTTTTTCAGTTTCAATCTCACTTCGCCGGACATGTATCGACAACAGTTTAAATTACTCTCCAATTTCAGCAGAGAATTAGGATCATGGCAAATCTACTTTTTTTCATTTCACTTCTCATAAAGTATTCATTCATGGCTATGAATACTTCAAGAAAGTCGTAGTAAACTCAATATTCTCCCTAGAATTTAAATGAGGAAAATGGCTGCTACACTAGAACTCTCTTGAAGTATGAATATTCATCTGCGAAAATCACAACAAATCATTCCTGACAGACGAGTTAATATCCTTGGTCTAAAATCCTCTTTAAAAAAAATTCAGAAAGAAAACAATTATTTCCCTCCATTGAGACAGAGAAAGAAAATCCACCTTGATAGTCATTTCCATGAATATTACATGACATTTTGATTATAAAAAACCCATTCCACCAAGAATTCAAGAATCATAAGCGTCTGCTAGTTTTAAATTCCCCCAGGGAATGAATCTTCATCTACGAAATTGGTCACAAGTAATGATTTTTTCTAAATTGTTCTTGCGCAACTTAATAGACAAATTTGATGATTGAAAAGGTTTGATCGCACACTATCGTTCAATCCCAAGTGTGAGAGATGTTTAAATATCCCGTAAAATATCAAATATATTATAAAATATTGGTATATTTACTTTAGAATCATAGGCCGATTGTTTGATGACTTCTGGTGCCATCCAAAACGGAGTTCCCACGAAAGTATTCCTCTTACTCGTTGTGTTTGTGAGTTGTCCAGCGACCCCAAAGTCCGCCAATTTCACATCTCCCATTTCGCTCAGGAGTACATTTGCAGCTAGAAAAAAAAAATGCCCCGATAGAAAGGCCACGGGTAAATAATCTCCTCAACACTCCCAGTGAGTTTAACACCTAGCTATTCATTTGAATATTCTACCTTTAATGTCTCGATGTAATTTCCTTTCGCTGTGGAGATAATCAAGGCCTTTGAGTACTTCGCGCAAAATAACGGCGATATGCATTTCCTCAAAGCTTCCGGCCTTCATGAGATCCAAAGCGGAACCGCCGCCCAAGTACTCCATGATGATCCATAGTTTGGTGCCCTGGAATTGAAAGAAGAACCGTAAATATCATTTAAATAAATGTAATAAGATAAAAGAAAATTAAAGGAGTCCACTAATGGATCTGCAATCTTTCCCGTAGTTTTGTACTGATTGGAATCATTCGACTGAGGACGATATGACCTGAATCGATGAAGTATTTTTGGTCAATATTTGATGAAATTGGGGGAATGAGGTAAGCTGATTGCAAGTGGAGGTAAGTTTCCTTGGATATCGTCGAGGCTGAAGGGACAAGAGGTGTCTCAGGGGGGATTTTTCAAGAGTAGCATAAGATAAAACCTGAAAAAAATCGCCATCTCTTTGGAAATTCTGAGTGCCCCGAGGAACACCTCCCTGAAGATGAACTCAGACGAACCAAAACGACTCATGAATTCCACAATTTTTATTTCTACTCAGATCTGATTGAACTTTAAGGGTTTTTATAGGTCATTTCACTTCGATAGTTCCACCATTCAAATAATCATAACCAAAGGTCGTTAGAATACTAATAAGTAATTTCAATAATTTTTCTACTCCTCCAGCGTGCATCTATTATTTTGCAAAAAAAAGGTAAAAAAACGATAACTCCGCACGTGTCATAGGAAGGTGATCAGCTTCTCCTTCTCATGAATAGCTTTATCCCCGTGAATATTTCAGTGTGAAGGAAATTCCAATCGGGTCAATAGTTCTTGAGACATTCGAGGAAAAATTATGCTTCAGATACTCGGCGTATATTCGAAAGAGGCTTAAACGATTTGGTTGAAATTTTACATAAAATTAGAGTTTACAGTGTCAACTCGGAGACTGTGATCGAGATGTTGATCATGTATGGCTTCAGAGTAATTGGATTATCAATGTAATACAGAACTTGCATGAAGTTCAATTCTCCCCGATTACCCTTGTCAGACATCCCTCATAACATATGGATAACTAAACGACGTAAATTATGGGAAAATATTGGCCAGATCTTCTATAATCATCAATTAAAAGTCCGTCGTTTTCGGGACCAATTTTTCGGTCATCACGTCACAAAAACGGTCAGGCAACGCTTCATTGGTGGAGTGTGAAGAGAATAAGGGGTTATCGTTGATTGGGCGAGGCCCATCCTCAGACTGGGCTAGGTCGGCTCGAACCATTTTGTTATTGGTTCAATGTTCATTCATCTATGGAACCTGATTACTGATTTAAAATCGTTAGAAGATATCAATTTTTGACAATTAGTTACCAACTAATAAGCAATATTTTGATAAAAATTACAATTTTTCCATTTATCCATCAATCAACCCTCCAAAGTGAGTGTTATACCTTTTTCTCCAAATTAAAAAGAGATATTCTCTAATTATTCAATATCGAGATTTAAACCCAGGCTTGTGAAGTTTAAATAACGTGCTATAAACGGTTTATAAGCTTACGGCCAAATGGGGAATGAATAAAAGCGCTGATGTTCAGCTACAAAAGTATAAAACTATTTTAGTGGTGGAAAAATAACCAAAGTACTTGGATACCCTTAAGCTCCATTAAACTTCACCCCATAACATCTACATTCATTGCCTATTGTCTATTTAATTTCTGAATAACCCATTCAAATTGCTGGACGGAAATTTCCCAACAAGAGAAATAATTTTTCTATCCCTCCCCCGAGTAGAAAAAAAATCGAGATCAATTATCGAGGGGGTGATTGTCAGCTGGTGCCCTATTTGGAATACCTCATATTGATTTCCCTATCCTGAAACTTTGAAGGTGGAAAACTTCAGCATAAATTATCCTATTCCTTATCATGCAAGTTTTATCATAATCTCTGAAGAACCACCTGCACCTCAGATCTTTTCATAAAAAATAGCCAATGGCTAATTGTCACGTTTTCAAAGTAAAAAAATAACGGGTGACAGAATAAAAAATCCAGATTCGAGAAATATTCACTGGATATCAGGCTCCATTGGAATGCACATATATTATGATTTTTTTTTTTAATTCATTAATGTTTTTATCCCCCATAAAGATGAGAGAAACAAGTCGAGGCAAAAGGACGTAAATAAAATGGAATGTCTACGTAGAAGTTGGGTCGAGTGGAGAGTGGTGAGGACTCCGGTGAAGTGAGGTGGAGGTAACCATGCCATCCGTCGCACACCGTTATAATTATATCTACCAGTATCACGGATGGGCCAGTCCCCCTCCCCCCTCTCGCCCCTCCGTGAATACCCATCTCACCTGCATTTACGCGGGAGGGAGGGGGGTTCATGTCTGTTGTATCATACAAACGATATCATGTGTTAATAATCCATCAGGAATAAAATACACCGTTGTCTTTTTGAGCGCAACAGTCCGGACAAGGACAATAGATTTACTGATTTATTTTTAATCCGAGTTTCATCATCATTATCAGGTCCTATTTGTTAACCTATTTATATTATTAAAATTACGAGAGTCAATTACGTCAGAAGGGGATGTATCGTCAAAGAGATCCAAGTTCGATCCAAGATCCAAAGATTACAGATAAATGTTCACGAGTTCTGATGTGAGAATTACGAATTTTGGGAATGGATTTCTGTGGAATAGGTGGTTACAAGCTGAGATAATTAGTTGCAATGTCCATATGACATTTATTATCCTAATTATCCAATGATTCCAAGGACTATCTACTTTAGAATAAAATGGAAGATGTTTCACGTACTCAGTGAGATCCCCTTCAAAAAGATCCTTTCCATTTTATCGTAAATCTACTCACTTCCGGAAAAATTCCATAATTAAAGTGTTTAATCTATGACTCAACCTATTCAAGCACCTCACCACTCAGCTAGTCGCCTTGTCATTAGAAATATCTTAAAATTACCTTGAGATACGATCCATAATATTTCGTGACATATGGGCTGTCGCACTGCGACAGTACCATAATCTCCTGCTGTATATCCTCGATCTCATCCTCAGCCTCTTCTAAATCAATGATTTTAATGGCAACAACCTGCTGTGTCCTGTTGTCAATCCCCTTGAACACCTCTCCAAAGCTGCCTTTTCCAATTCTCTCCTGCTTCGTAAATATCAGCTCCGGATCTACCTTCTGAGACCAACCAGAAACAAAAGAAAATAAAAAGAATTATTCATAAGATTGCCATGTGGGTTTACAGGATTTTTTTTTCATTCTCGACTTTTCTTTTTGTATCCATTGTTTATTACGAAAGTATCAATGAGTTTGCCAACAATGCCGCTCGCCTTGGCTCGTTTAAGGCACAACTGTGGAAGCAGAGGATACAACAAGAGTCATTCTGAAGAGATTTTTCTTTAAAAACTGGTATGTAGACCTTGAAACAATTTAATAATTTCTTTCGTCCAGTGAAAGCCGAGTTCTATGGTAATTTCACTGGCTACATTTAACCGTAATTATTTTGAATTCATTTCACAAAATATATGTCGAACAATGGCAGACATTATGGTAAGAATTTTCCCACACCCATAAGACGATTTAACTGTTTTTTCAGCAAAAAAATAAAACTCTACGGGAAGAAAATTGTTGAGCTCGAGGTATTATTCTTCGTCTGGGAATATTTCAGGCAGTGAATCGAAAATTGAATGATGATCCGTCAGGGTCAGCTATTGTTAATCGTCAATTTTTTAAATCAATGATCCTGCTAATTTTTTAATGCACTTCACATCGTAGTTTTCGTACGTTTTCCGCTTTTCCCACTCCAAAGACCGAAAGCAAACATTTATTTCACTTCATGTGAGTCATATATTGCTAAGATCAAATGTGGCTAACGTCAAATATCACCAGACATAACTCGTGAAGACCAGACATCACGAGGATTAATCAACGCGTTGTCCAAACATTACGAGAGTTATATCATCCAAGGGTCATTCCTCGTAAATATTATATCTCGCAATGGCAGCGCCTAACATGAAGAATCGTATAATTTACCATTTGGAATCCAGTCTATAAATCTCATGAAGAAATGAGTGAAAGAATGGTCCAACAGTCCGAGTATTATGAGCTTCCTCGAGTATTGCAACGGTTCTATCATTGCTTTCTTCGACCAGAAGGGGCAGACGAGATTGAAGATTGACAAGCGTCATATGGTGTGTATTTTCCGAGTGAAATGTTCGACGAAATGTGCAATGCGAGCACTGAGTTATATGATTAAGGCCCATGGAATCGAAAATATGATGAGAGACTTTTATCGATGATAAACCATCAGAAATTTCGTGATATTTAGTCACAGTGTCATTTTCAATGTTTAAATTCTTGATGTCGTTAGTTTAAATTTAAGGCCAAAGGAAAACGTTCACAAAATGCCTCATTCATTTTAAAAATTCAAGAAAATTGGATTCTTCAAGCTGAACAATCACAGGAAATTTCCACAGGAAATTTGGTAATGAATTTGAAAATTTGTAAGCATTTGGATACCTCTGAAAAATATCCAAATATCTTTTAAGGTTTACTATAGATCCATCACAGGTTCAACCATATTCAGTTTATGTATGTGAAATCGATAATTGGGAGCTATTGATTGACATTTGGGGCTATTGCATATGGGCCTTTGAAATACGAAACCTATCCATCAGCGACTTCTAATAACAGTGATTTAATGAAAGTTTGTCATTGCATCTTAAACCATGAAAAATAGATAACACGACAAATAACGAAATCTGGAAGTGTCACAATTTCTAAGGGTCTACAAACATTTTCAAAACGTGCAAGTGCTTGACTACCCCAGGTAAGTTCGTACATGCCTTGCAAATGTTTGTGAATCTTTAAGAATTCCAAGTTACTCTCGTATAAATTCAACTCCTACAAATACAAGAACGGAAAATATAATTTTTTTCAACTTAAGACTTGACCCCATTTCAAGATTTATTCTCCCCCTTCATAATAGAGAGATTTATGTTCTTGATTAAAAAAATGTGATCTGAAGGGTCAGATCAAGAGTATGATAATCATTCAATCACGAACATTTGAAGTATAATTTCCCCATCAGCACTGCCATACTCACAAGATCGGGAAATAATGGCGCCCGATATGGGTCGAAAAAAAAAAAAACTCTTGTTAAAGTTCAGAAGGCGACATTGGCTGACAAAGAAGCAATGTTCGAGACGTGTGGCCGTGACACTTGTTATAAGAGGTACCATTACTTTGCTCTTAATTCAGGAGGTCAAATGTTTTTGTCTAAGAACTTTTTCTGTCTAATGCAGAGTCACCACCGAACACTACACTAAAACAAAAAAAATTTTTTCTAATCTCGATTCACTTGAGAAAAGTTTTTATTTTTTCAATATCATACTTTTCCGAAGTAGTCATTCTCAGTCTCGATTAGCGACATATATATTCCTATAGAATCTGATCACATTATTTATGATCAGATTCATGATTATTTATGATTTATGGTTATAAGTAAACTCTCCCAATGATCATGAACACCAACCAACAAATGTATGAAATTTTTTTCCTAATAATCCATTTAATAATCCATAGGATAAGATAATTGTTAAAATTCTGTAACTGAAAGGCCCATCAGCGGCTCATTCTTCATTTTTTACCGCACTAGTCGCGTAATCTGCCATTTTTTCACAGTGTCTAATTGTCATTTTTTCAAAGGCAAACTCAAAAACTTTGAATGTGCAATGACCATAGTGTACATTTCATTCTAATAGGCCCATTAACCACACGTCAAGATATTGAAGGTCACATAAAAAAAAACAAATCCATAATATAAAAAGAACAACTTTTTTCTTCCATTCACACTATTTCAATAATTACACGTTTGTACGGAGGGCCCATTGTATTGTTAGAGTCTATTTTTTTTTCAAGGCCTCGTGTCGCTTATGTTCCTTCCTATTCGTAACACATATTACCAAAGTCTAATAGCAGACTATTATATAGGTTGAGTGTTATATAGGTCCTGCATCGCACAACGCCCTTGAGTGTACCATCATACTTGAAGATTTCATAACTGATCCGGTTTTTAATGATAATATTGTCCCGAACCTTAATTATTACAATGTAGACTTGAATTTTGTTTTTCCCACTTAATTATCAAGAACTCTACTATAAATTTAACTTGATAGACCGATTACCCTGAAGCTGACGTTGAGGGTAACCATCCCTGTTCAGTGTGAGACGTACGTGTGCGAAGGTCCCGTTGAGGTCAGATCAGTAGTGGTATCCAGGTTAAGATTTGGAGTCAATTGAGCGTATTATCATCGTTATTGACAATTTATCATTCAATCCTGACGCTCCTTCAGAATTTTCGGAAATTGTTTCGAAAATATTAAAATCATACCGATATATCAATTGTACGTACAGACAGATGATTTCGCCATTCACAATCATCGTTGATAATGTAAATAATTATAATAATTATTACATTCTATCTAAATCGATCTATTATTTATGACTTTCGACCTCCTAACATATTTATTGCTGAGATACCAATTTTTCAACCTAAAATATTCCATCTGTGACGGGCTTCGAAGACGGCCGCACCTATAGATTACTAATTATACACTGTAACCAACTAAACTTCCGTGTTATTCGTCCATCTTGTAATTCTTATTGTAATCTGTAGATAGTTTGATATGATATTAACGTCTACAACCTCGTCTTCCCTCCCACTTTCGACAAACGTTTGGTAATCGATGAACATTTTATTAAAGTGTTCACTAGTCTTAAGATTGAATACAAGTGATGGGAGCTGTTCATAATGATTAGTTGTGTATTCATTTTTTTTTTTAAATTTACCGCGTTTTCTATTAGCAAGTTTTGCTGTTCTACATGATGATGTTGGAGAATATTCCGACCATGCGTATGATATCAATTACCGGTCAAAAACAAAATATACACTAAACGTCAGACGTATAACGGATGCACAAACGTGCTTATTCTTATTCTCCAATATCTCTTGATTTCTCCCGTATAAATTTACCAACAGGGAGATGTGAATAAATATTGATTGCGCAATGTAATGGAAATTTACTGAGGCGTTGAGCCAACTGAAGAAATTTCATTTGTGAATTATGGATATTTGGCTGCAAGTATCGAGATGGGTTTTTGGCTTGTGAGAAGCGCAAATCGTAGAAAGTGTAGTTCTGGAAACAGAGTGGACGTTAAATGGTACGTTACACATGATACAATGACAATTACTATGACAATAGCTCAGATTTGGTACTTCAATTAAGGAGGGAGGGTTAATTTTGCTTTTAAAAAGGTACATAATCACATTATAATATTGAGAAACTTGTCAACTCAATCGTCAAATAGAAATCATCATACCTATCAAATGTATAACGAACAACTTGATTTTCCCATGAAAATTAAATTTTCAGAAAATCCAGAAGTTGGAAAACCTCGAAATTATTAACTTTCAAAAATTATTCCTCTACCTTCATTGCAATAAAGATAAGATCTTTATCTGCACGTAACGACGGAATACCAACAGGTTATCAATAGCAGACAACATTGACATGATAAAATTCATGAAGCTTTAAATAATCCCGAACTGAAATATTCTATTAATTCATATATCACGTGACCTTTAATTCAGCAATTCGCACACGTCTCGCAAATCGTTCTAAATGAACTCTGTCATCCCTAAATACGTCATTTCCACCCACCTTCATTCCCTCCCCTCCTAATTCAAACCGCTTTCCTCTGACCATTTACGCATCGAAATAATCATCGCGTCTTGAAAATATACCGTTAAAACCTCTCGGTATTCACCTCGCGAAGGAGTGTAAGAAATCAACAAAAAATAATTGAACAGCCGAGTCATCAATCATTATCACAAATATTTAAGAGATATTCGCCACACACTGTTCCAGAAAAAAAAAATTTCGAAAGTTAAACAATTACTCATTCACACAAAATGTTATGTATTTAACTGAAATTCCCAGTGACACTCGAACCTCCAAATCGCGTTCAATACCCCTGCCCTGATAATGAATCCTCCAACGTCCCTGAAATATCATATTTTTTTCTGCTAGCGAGTCTAGATAGCCCATGATCAACGATAAAGCCTGATGAGTGTGCAACCAAGTGATGTCTATAGAAGGACAGCAATACCAAGTGATTGCACGTGTGGGACAAATCTTTTTTTCCCCCATCCCAGATGACTCACCGAGGGCGTCGTGCTTCTTGTTTGCGTGCCGAATCGCGATCGCGGAAGTGAATTACTCTTGAGCTGATGTTGGTTACTATTGGTGACATTATTGTTGCGTTGCTGCACCGTTGGTGGTGGAGGTGGATGCGATAGTGGTCTCCCAGCATTACGCCTTGGACTCTGTTGTTGTTGTTGGTGTTGCTGGTGTTGTTGGTGTTGCTGCTGCTGCTGCTGCTGGGCCGATGGATACGGCCAGGATTGCCGGGGCATGTAACCGACATATCCGCCGGAAATGAACTGCGCCGATCCGTTGAGGTGAGGCGGTGCCATCACTACCGTTTGTTGTGCCTGACCGTTTCTCATTTTTCCAGGATTCTTTCAACTCAGTTTGCAGTGTACATAGTAGGCCCTTTAAATCAGTCGTCTGGAGAATTTTGAATGACTGGAACCACCAATTTTGCCATTCAATAGTATCACTCAGGGCTATTTAATCGGTGAAGGCTTTATGGGTATTTCTGGATTTTCCTCATTCACGAATATTGTTTTTTATACTGATTATGCGGATAATTCTAGAGGCCCATTGCAATTGGAGAGTTCAACTCGAAGAATATGCAGTTGATGAACCAATCAGCTGCGTGACGATCAGATAACGAATAGTGAAGCAATGGGAGAGAGAAAAAAATCAGTTTCCTGGAAGTGATTTTTCGTCTTCGAAATCAGTTGCTCTAGGATTCTATCGTATCTTCACTGGTGCACACCTGGTATACATTCGTCAAGATTCTTGAAATAATATACCGGAGAGTCATTGTATGGTCAAATACATCAGCCATAGATATCGGCAATTAGTGCACGAAATGAGTTTATATAACGATTGGTTTGGAGGTGGTGGGATGGGTGGAACAGCAGTGAAAGTTGAGTTCCGTGAACTGGGATTGAATTTTCCTCCGTCTCTGGTGGTTCTTGATTGATGATTTGGTCGATCAATTGTAGCAAGATCGATTGATTAAATCAGATGTTTTTTTAAGGGCGATGAAAGTTTTCTATTGTCTCGGAATTACACCTTTACACTGGCGACTGTCTGTTGTGTTGGAGTGATTATCTTAACCGGTAGCATGAGCAATTTTATGCTCTGAATCACAATAGTTTTAAAAGCCTTCTTGTGGCTTTTTAACAACTATGGATTATTCTTCATCAAAACAAACTGCATTCCCTTGTTATTGTTTGTTACATTAAAAATAAAAAAACAACAACTTGTTCAAGGAATTCTTCGGTTGGAGCACGTAACATTGCACAGCATAGAATCCCTCACTGCACTGGAGAATGACAAATAAAAAAAAATGAGATTTTAAAAAAACTGGTCAAACACGAAGCGGTGTGTAACTAATTCCGATGTTGCCCGATGGCCACTCGGATGCCAACTGACAGGCAACCGCGATCGCGCGAACGAAGGCGCGGGAGTTTGAGTGTGTTGCCTTGCCAGTGGAACGGTTTCTTTACGGGAGGGGAAAAGCGGGAGATTGAACAGAACAGAAAACTCGTTGCTCGAGACTTGACTTGAAATGTAAATGGACACCCGGTAGTCACGTTCGAGGTGTTGGGCACTTATCAAAAATCAGCTTTTATTTTTTTTTGTGGTTTTTCATGCGTTATTATTATTTCTTATCGTTCTGGGAGGGACAACTGTTCTGGGGTGACACTCGAGGAATTTAAATACCATCGAGTTGACATTATTCAATGGTATTCTGAATAAATACGTCAGCTTGTAGGAATTCTGGACACGATTTCATTGTGATTCGTCAGGTAGAGGACATGGGAAAATGATTTTTCTTCAAAATGTTGAATTAGGACTCGAAATTTTTGTTCACACAATGACCCAACTGCCGGACGAAAAGAGAATCTTTTGAAAAAATCTTTTACGCTGAAGAGGTAATGTTCAGAGGATTGTAATCATTACTTGAAGAGTTCACTTTATTATGGGAAGAGTCTAATAACTAATGTTGTCTATTGTACTCCACTAAATACAAATGACTCCCACGCATGTTCAATGAGTCAGGATTGAATTATTCTTGTTCTTATTAATTGTTCGGAAATCCCACAGGAAAAAGTGTCGTGACATTTTGCTCCAAAATCATTCATTACCCCAGCAATTATTGCATCACCGAACGAGTTGAGATAAGTCAACATAGGCCATTTTAATCGATACTCATTCAATACACCATCTGTTCATATAGAATAAAAAAACTCATTACTTCGCCGACATAATAAGAAACCATCAGCCCCAGTCGTACTGTTTGCCGTCATTGTCACCTCGCAATAATAACAAAAATGATGGATGTGATTAATATTTAATTGGAAGCTGAGGATGAAGACAAAGGAGAAGGATTCGAGGGTTTTTAAAAGTACCTCGGGCTTTCGCAATGTACAAAAGTTGAGTATCGTTGCTCAAGCATGACTTGGACTCCAACTCGTATAGCGGAATGGCCAAGTGAAAGGCGACACAACCGACGGGTTGAAGAAGGGCGGCCGAGGGGTGCGGCGGGGGTGAGGCAGAGGGGAGAGTTGCATGGCTATCGTGATAGACCCTCGGTTCAACTCGGTATACCTCGGTTCGTCTCGCTTTTGCATACATTTTCTATATTACAATAAACCAGCTACAAGACTCAAATTGTATTTGTTGAGAAGTTTTTTTTTTATTATCCAACTTCTTTATGAATTTCCCTTTGAATTCCTCGTTCCACGAATTAAATATTTTCAGTTGGCATTTTTTTTTTGAGGGGGTATTTTACTTTGTTCGGCGTTGAGAAAGGTCGGAGAATGAGGAATGAAATAACAACGTCCCCAGTGCGGGAACAACTCTCGTTACGTCAATGTAATCGTTGTGACATTTTGGGAGCAGCAATTTCATTTTTTTTTTCTTTGTGAATCACGTATTCATGGATTATTTCAGATCAGAGGGAGCAGGAATTTCCCACAGGGATTTGTTTGTGATATTCAGTATTATTAATAAATAAGGGGTGGTGGGGTTATATGGCGAGCTGGACACCCATCATCACTGTCAATTTCTTAAATATGGAGACTGGCAAGTGAGATCGCCCGAAACTATGATTATGTTTCTTATCATCGATGTCAACTTATCCTGGATCATGTAAAACACTTAAGGGGACAGAAAAAAAATCATTTTCGTGATTTCACTATCAGCGACACGATAGTGAGAGGAGGCTATACATATTGGTATTTCGTCGTCTGATATAGCGCTGAATCAATATTGTAGGTGACATTGTAATGTCGCAAATTGTTAATTTGAAATAAATATGGATTTGTCATAAAAAATAAAATATTAATGTAAAATACACGTGAGAAGATTTTTCAAAAATTCTTCCTCGGGCAGTTTGAATTTCCCATAATTAAAGGGTGTAATTTATATCATATCGTTGTATTTCAAAAGCTTTCATAGAGTGGAGAGCTAAATGTAAAGACCCGAAAGGGTATACATGTAGAAATAAATCTTAAGACTTGTTTGCGGATTTAATGACGCAATTTAAAAAAAGGAAATGAGTTTATTCCGACCGCTTATAAGAAAGCGTTTATCCAACAAAGCTATTCTTATTTTTGCTTTCATTCACATCAAATGAATGGATTTCCAACTCAAAAGAGAATTAAGAAAATTGTTTTCCAATGAATATATAAGTTTTATTTGACTGACATGCAGATTACGTCATTTCTCCGAGTGGAGACATTTTTCCCCGAACCGATTTTCCCGAGATATGCCAAAATTACCGACAATTCACCGCAATTTCAAAGTAAATTTATCATTCTTCAACAGTTGGAGTGACAAATGGGGGAAGTAAAGCCGTTCGATAATCACTCACCGGTGTAGCTCCAAACGTCCGATTACGATTGATCACGTGGCTGTCGTTGATACGATTATTGTCAATAAGACTGATGACATTATTGTTGATAAGATTCGTTCGATTATTACACTTTTTGCTCGAATTACGACGATGATTATCAGTGGATTTAGTACTCTGTCTGGAGTATTTACTGAGCACCATTGCGGCAAACATTTTCCCCTCAAATATCCCTTACACTTGAGAACAATGAAAATAATGTTTTAAACTCATTCAACGATTACAACAAAATACATCGAATAATAAAATAACCGTTGGGATATAATTGAAAGAACAAAATTAAACAAAGAAAATTTAACAATAGAATGTGGAGTGAAAATAAATAAATTCTCGGTCATTATCATGGAATTAGATTTTTTCTCAATTCTTCCTTTTCTCCTATTCAGTCGGGAATGGATGTATCGACAGGTGGGTAGACAGCTCTGTTTTCCGGCCTCGTGTCGTCTGCACGACTAGTTTAACAACAATACCCCATCGTCTCTTTCCCATCCACAAAACTCGAGTGAAAACTCCAATCGTTATTTCAACCGTTAGAATTCCATTTAAACTCGAGTGAGAGGGAGAATTGTTTTTTTTTTCCGATATTTAATTCTCACCCGTTCCTTCCATTTCACCTCTGGACATCTAAAAATAGTTTTTCATTGTGCAGTTTACCCCAACAGTTTGAAGATCGATAGTCTACTTGGTACCGAGGGCCATTTGAACCCCAACAATATGGCCCGCGAAAGAGAGACAGAGAGAGAGAGAAAGAGAGACGGTGAGAATACGTCGGAAGTATGAGTGGGAGGTAAATGAGAGGCAGAGTGCAACGACCCATCCACCGAAAACAAATCCGCAAGCAGAGGATTTTCCTCGTTTTTTTTACCAGTTAATTGTAATCCCTTTCCTCGATTGTCTACCAGCAGTCTCAATTACTCTACGGGCATGAGATGAAATCCCAAGACTCGAAACGGAATTTGGAATTACTCAATGCGACAAAAGGGTTGAAAAACTATCGGTCATTGATTAATTCCACAGTAATGATTCCGATGATATCTCCAAAGTGGATTTTGCGGAAAATTGCAGGAAAGCCTTTCTTGAGGAGAGGCAATTTTGTAGGAAAAATTTATCATCAAATAATCATCAACGCAATAATTGAATAAGTGAGAGAGATTCTGAAGTTGAGATTTTACATATTACATATCATCAGCCTCTAAATTATCCCGGTAAGGATTTAAAGGTCTCGCCACTTTCTCTTTTTAGCCCCCACATCAGTCCCATAATTCTGTAATACATTTTTCCAATATAAAATCTTGTGAATTACACAACTATTTCTCGAGTGAATAATTATCCGGAAAAATGTCAGGATATTTTTTTCCGAATTATTGAAATTTTCCAAAGAACATCCCTTCAACATTTCCCTCGTACAATCGACCTCTGCAAATTTCCCAGACTGATCCCGTCTCACACTTCACTAAAGTAAAATACTAAAAGGAAAATGAGAAAAAAATTTATATTAAATCATAGAATTGGAATGGAAAAGGCCGGATGATGGGGAAAAAGGACGTCTTAATATGGGATTTTAAAAACTGCACCTCTTGGTGAAGTCTATGGAACGAATGGAGACGTTTCCTCACTGATCGGTTCCTCTAAACTCTCGCGCGTCGACTGAGGCCTCCTGCATGATCACAGTTCAACCCTCCCACCTTTCCTCCCCATCGGCGTTTTTCTGTAGCCCACTATTTCCCTCTCTCTCTTACCCACCCTCAGAGTAACACACCGCTAAAAGCCGACCATAATACCCCGAGCGTCGGCGCAAATTCTCTGTCTACTCGATGTGCAATCACCTGGTGTTCATGTTTCCATCAGTATCTATATAAGCCCAGCCTTCTCTTCATGCTCCAGTGATTAGTTTTTCTCGTGGCCTTCCTTTATCAATATTTTATCGAACTTTGAACGAGGGAGATAAAGAAAGATGGGACATTCACGTTGATTAATCTAGAATCCCTGATTCTCCATTAGTCGTTGGATTTTTTGGATGGAGCAGTCGAATTTCCAATTTTTCTCATAATGAGGAGATTAATTCGATTCGTCAAGAGACATTTCGTCGAGATATTTCAATATTTTGTCTATAAAAAATCGTCTGAGTAAAGCTATTGAGGATTTGCAGCTCATTTTGCGCTGAATAACTCAGTACAGCTATTAATTAATTATTGAACGATCCCGGTAATCAACGACTGCAGGATAAACTGGCGAAGGGATCGCGGAGGCTGGCCAATCACGAACTCCCTTTCCACAACTATATACGTTCTATATATACGTATATATCATGTGGGGTACTATTTACTATACAGGAGTAAATCAATTTTTGTACAATTACGGGAAACAAGACATTACAGTACGAAAGAAAATCAACATTGACATGTTGTATTGCTTGTAAATCGGAGCAAAGCCTTTGACAATGGCTGCACTGAGTTTTCTCAAGGTGAAAGAAAATAAATGATGAGTACTTGTTACGAAAAAGCTTATTCAAAGTTCCTTCCAAAGTAGATAACGAGATTTCGAAATGAATGAAAACTTCATGAAAGTTATAAAGTTTTCACGAACTGGTAGGGGAATACGATGTTGGTAAATTTTTTAGTTGGGTTTGGGATTCTTTGTTTGTTGCTTTCCGAAGATAAGGATGTTGGAGATGAGGGAAAAAAGCGTCTGAGAATCGACCGTCTGTCTAGGGCAAGGACCTTGGCACCCGACGCCGACGCCAAGACCCTTCTTCTTCACCCGATAGACCCAACCCCCATCAATTTAAACGAATCCCGTCTCACACAACTGTCAAAGAGGACATGGATCCGAGACTGGATGAGATTAACCACAACCACTCGAATCGGAAAGGTTTCAATTGAGTTATTTTTGGGTGCTTTAGGAGTGAAATCGTGAAAATAAGATGCGAATGAATTATTGAGGGAGGGAGAGGGGAGGCGGGGCGGTTATGGTCGCTTGGATTGAGGAAAAGTGCGAATGAGATGTATAAAGTCGTGAGATGTATAAAGTTTCCACCTTAGATCAATTTTTGTAAACAATATTCAGGAAATTCGTTCAAGACACCAATTTTTACCAGCGATTTTTTTAAAGTGACTGCGGATTGCAAAAGTTATATCAATCCTTGTCTGTGTTCCCTTGTGTTCATGAGCTGGTAAAAAAAAAACTAAAATAAAGCAGATATGTAGTTTTATGCCAGCATGTTAAAAGAAGCCATGTCGAGTCGACGATAAGACGCGTATACACTCCACGCATAACTCGAGTCGTATTCTTTCCTCGGTCGTTGTTCGCTGGAGCAACTAAACGGTATATGGTGGAGACCGCTCGGGGAATCCAGGGGTTATAGTCAATGCTCGTTGGAGTAGACTGCACCGGGAAAATCTCACCGCGATAAATAAGAAAAATTCAAAATACATTTGGATTAACGGAAATTATACGAGCCAGGTGGAAGGATAAATTAACAATTTTCATTCGAATTCTGATTGGATTTAGATTTACTTCTCCTCAATGAAAATAAAAAATAAAAATTAAATGGGAAATGAGGGCTAGGCTGACGTCCCGTTACTAGATAGATACATTGCATATATTTTTGTGTATGTGTGTCGTGATACGTGCCCACACGATTCCACAGTGTTTCATGGAATTCAGGGGAAAGTCGAACGATTCTACCGATTTTTATTTCGTTTACGAACGTCGAAATGAGAAATTATAGAACAGAATTTGTTGTTGTTCAATTTTCCAATTTTTTTTTATTTGATTTTTGAAAGAATTGATAGATGAACACAGGATAAATCTTATGGATTGTCAGATATTCGTTTAGACAAATATCAATGTGTAAGTCATGTAATGAATGGATATGAAAATGGATGAGAAGCATGAAAAATGACTGGCATATCTGATAAAAATTACGATAATGACCTAATTTTTTTATTTCCATTTTTCAATGATTTTCCTTATTGCGGCAAACACCCAACTAGCTAGAGCTCGTGAATTTTATCACGATTTTCGCAGTAAATTATCGTCAAAGTTTTCCCACTGTAAGAAATTCCGGAAGTTTCAGGATAAATCGCGGACAAATATAGTAATTAACTCAATAATTTCAATATATTCTCTTGAAGTAATGGTCTCTTTTCCCATTTGTCATGTTGTCTTTCATTGAATTTGGATGTAAAAATTTTATGGAGAGTAATTATGAAATGCGGAAATCATTGTAATAGCTTTCAATTTCTATCCCGAGAAAAACTGCTTGACGAACAGCAGTTAAAATCACCAAGTCTTGTTGAATGATGACATAAAATTTGTATAGATTGTCGGAAGAATGACATTACAAATTATTAGAAACCCATAAAAAAGTACGCATCCGAAAGTGATGTGTCACATAGAAAATTTTGGGAACGGAAAATCGTATTTTTTTTTTTTTGTTAACTCATTGAAATATTCTTGGCTAAGGCTTGTGCTCACTAATTTTGGATGGTAATTATTTACCACATAGATTCCATTAATGAATAGAGAAATAAGCAGTAATAGAAAATTCCACAGACCGAAAAAATTATTTTTGTCAAGTTAATCCCATTCTTTTTGTCTGTGACTAATTCGAATTATCTCTGAAAAATACACTCACGATTGTACGAAAACTTATTTTCTAGAGATGAAACTCAACTTGTCAATATGACATCTTCAATGAGGAAATTCAGATGTGGGCGAGAATTTTCGGTGGAAGGTTTTGTCAGCTAAGGACACCTGCTAATACTTTCTCCCAGCAGCACTTAATCACCAGATAATGTCATAATCCCTGAAAAACTCATGTTTAAATATGTGTAATCATTCGTAATCTTTAATCTCTCGGATAAATGATAATATAATTTCAGCATATCACTTCAGGAGTTTTATATTTTAGGGAATCGTAAAGATGTTGAGAATTTTTCATTCCATTTGATTCTGGAATTTCTTGAATTCCTCTCAATTTCAGATTGTAACTGACGACAGAGGACGGAAATGATGAAATTGTTGGGATGCGCATATCATATCTCTGTAATTCTGCAGCTATCCGATTAAGGGGAGACAACGACGAGTTTGCAACATCTGGACAAGTAGACAATAATATTCTATTATCCTGGGTGAATTTATAAAAAATCGTTTCACATAATAGTTATGGAATATAAAGGTGAGAAAAATCGAGAGAATAACCGAAAAATCTCTTCAACATAACATTTAACTAGTACAGATAGTCGACAATGTTCGAATTTTACAATGATTTATCATTAAAATATCATTATCAGTGGTGAAACAATAAATTGATTGATACCTGTAGAAGTCTATAATTGAATACATCCATCAGAAACAATAATTACAATCCATTACGACTTAAATTTCACGTTGATGAAATTTCTCTGTGATAAATCCCATTTGTCTCACCTTTATACTTAGATAGTTTGATAAACTGACATAGATTCACCCAGTATAATATTAAAGTGTCTTTATGTCTCCGTTGTTTACGTAAGAAGAATATTTACTAGATAATTTTTCAAGATTCTTCATGCAAAAATACTGGAAAAATTATTGAGCCTAAATTTTTTGATTATTCTGAACCTATTTGATTTACACTTTGCTACATAATAATTATATTAGGACTCAATCAAGACCTTTGCAGATGTGTTCAAGACCACAATTCAAATTGACATTTTAATTCAATCCAAAAATCATCAAGCATTAATGTATGTTGTTTAAACTTCTCTTTCTCTTTGTGACCCTCTCGCTTTTCTCTGTTCCATGATCAAACCCATGCCCTTTCCACGATCCTCACCATCATTCAAATGAAGCGCGTGCGCGTGAAGGTGTAATTGCCCCAAGCGCATAATTTTCGGAATCATTTATTCAAATAACTTTCTTACGACATCTCAAAAAAATCTGTAACTTATATGTGTTCTCAAGAGAGATTTAATTTACCATCCACCAATTTCTCCCCAATGGTTGCTTTTTGTAGAGGGGTATGGAAACTTCCGTAATTGACATTGAAGGAACATCAGAAGTTATAACGGAAGGGGTTACAAAAACCTGGAAAATTCAAATCCAAATTCCTTCGTGAGATTGAGATTTGAAAACCGTTCAGATATTTCTCCCATGAATTTTCCAATTTTTACTCCATCTCGTCTAAATCTCTGAAGAAATACCTTACTGAACCCCCAGTGCAACCCTCGGCAGTCAGAAATCACGTTTTCTGATTAAAAAAAAAAACTAAAAAATCCAGATTAATTTGAGTTCATGTTGAACCTCATGAGTCACGTAACCGCGCTTTTCCCGGAATTATCGCGCCTCCGGCGTCCTCATCGCGTTGTGCACCTCGAGGTTACAGCATTTTATTTCCGTTGATTTTTTTTCTCGTTCCTTCGTGCCATTACTCGAGTGTTATTCACTGTACATAAATTTGAACCGTCTACATGCGTCAATACCAGTGAAAATACCGAGAGAACTAGAATGAGAGAAAGACATCGAAGTGTCTCAGTCTCAGTATCTGGATCGATATAACATAGTGGATGTTACTTCCTCTTCGTGGCTGTTGGAGAATTGTGCAACTCAGCCAGTGGAAGTAAGAAAATAAATAACACGTTTTTCCAGGGTATATACTCAGTCATCGTCGTATGTAATGATGTAACAGCCTTTGGAGTGAACCAAGTGGGTAGCAAAGCCGTCTCTTTCTATCCCTCCGTATGCACGCAATAACGTGCACTAGGCGTCGGATATGATGATAATAATCATAATGACTTGCATATGTGAATGACACATTTAGAATTTTCCTTAAAGATAATTCTGCGAATTAAATATTGCAGAAAAATTTGAAAATGTCGGTAGCCCAGTATCTATTACTGAGATATTGATATCTGATAACTAGCCAGAACAGAATCAGGAATGACCACCTTTCTACAAAAGAAAAACGTACAAAAATATTTGGAGTCAAGTTTATGCAATTTGCTTGCACACTACCATATACAAAATTTTTTAATTTATGAAATTCAATTGATTGAACTCTATAGGAATTTTCAAAGTTCTTTTTCAACTTTCTTAGAAATATCGTAAGCTTCACCCTGACCCTATGATCGTTCAGCTGACGTCAGTTGGCACATTTTAATGATTTTAATAATCCCAAGAATTCATTACGGATGAAATACGATTCAATGATACGGAGTTATCACAATAGTTAAGCGGAAAAGTTACAATAATAAAGATTGAAATACAGTTCGCATTAACTGGTGAGATGACACCGTGAATTCTTAAGCGGCGAGTTAAGAAACTCATATTTTTTTTAATGTCGATGTCTCCATTGGACTAGTGAAATGAAACTCCAAATTACCTGAGATTTCGAATTGTTGGGAATGAATAAAAATGCATAAATTATAGAAAGATCTTGATATTTAACTGAACTATGGGCAATTAAACGAAAAGGTAAAATGAAAATGGAATTTATCTTATACTGGTTTTACAACCAGCTGTCAGCTGGTAACGGACCAAGCGAATGAAAAATCATTTAAAAGTTGGTCTGCCGAATGGAAATATAACTCTGTGACTCGAGAGCTTTTTTAATGTCGTTTTATCACAAAATCGGATAATCCTAGGGTAATTAGTTGGGATACAATCTTTCCATATCATTAAAAACACGAAACGAGAATGGGGCATCTATCAAACTTGCAGGAGAATTAATGAGGGAGTACCCCGATTAATTAATTAATCAGCAATTATTTTTTAATTAAATAACTTGATTAATATGCGTGAATTTCTACTCTAAAAGTTTTACCTTCTGACACCTAATTCAAACCATGTTTACACGTATTTCGGTAAAAGTAGTAAACTAATGATGCCCTTTAAACCCTTTACCTAAATAAATATTAAATCATTTTGTTTGAACAGAAGAACGTTGAATTTCTTTGAACATTTATTTCGCAGATATGTCCTCGAAAGAAGTCTATCGAACCTCAATGACCCATCGAAGCTTTATTCTAGGGAGTCTGAGGTACCTAAGAAACAATTTCCCCATTACTTTCTCTTAGTAAAAATGAATGGTATTTAGGTTGGGAGTCGTCAGTAGAGAAATAATAAATACTGCCGAACATTGCTTTTCAAAGTCAAAATTTTCTCAACTAAATGAATTCTTTCAGCTTACTGAGAGCACGAGGTGGCAGACAATGCTTCAAAAGACTTTCAAATAAGGATAGCCAATGGCCAAAATCTATAAATAAAAATTATGAATACCTTTTGAAGTTTTCAATGATTAATATCACTCTTAAATTATTCATCAACGTGAGCATTCCAAGTCACAATGATTTCATTAACCCATAATTTAGTTAAAAAAATTGAGGACCATTTGGTCATTAGAAAACAGCCTCGCATACAATCATCATCATTGACTTAATGAAGAATATACATCACAGCTCCACATTATGAAATATTTAATTAATCACCAATTGGAACATAAAATTCTACTCTTTATATTATTTTTTACTTTCGACTAATATATTTGAATATTTATCGACTGAAGCTACGATTCTGGTTGACATTAGAGACTCCTAATATGAACGGCCATCCCTGCTCTCTCCGGTTTCCTCTCCCCACGACTGAATCCCCAAAAATTCAGCTATTCTCATCGCTTCATTACCGAGCTATTTACGACGCTTTAAACTCCTCTAATTACCGCATTCCCTCTTGTCCTCCGCGATATCACGCCGATAAAGTAAGGTTAGATTCCAGTATTCCAGAACGAAGTAGACCCCCTCAATAAAAAAACATGAAGGACTCTCAGGTGTGCAGTACAGGAAATACGCGTGTGCGACGGGTCGAGGCCCCTGGTGCGCAACTACGCGTTTACCCCGCAGAGATGAATGTTTTTTTCGAAGAAAAAACATCTGCAGAGGGACACAATGCGTCTCACTGCAGACGTTTTCTCAGAAAGACTTTTTACGTGGCATAGGTATATGTCCCCTGTGACCTACCCTCCCAGGAGAGGGGGGGGGGGCTATGCTGATTAGGCCCCCAAAAAGTCTATTAAAAAAATGTTGACAGTGTGCATGATTGTCGAGTGATAAGGTTAGGTCTACGATTAAATAATCGGATGACTGAAAATATTGGACTAACCTCGTTGAAGGCCATCTTCTTAGCTATGCTTCCTGGTGGCTCTCGGGTGGTGCTCCCCGCACCTCCTTGTCCCACCTTAAAATTAGTATGGAGCAGCCACGAGTGATAATCTCGTCGCCGGCAATGCCGACAACGTCAACGTTACTGCTACTTCCCGGTGTTAAACTGCACTCGTGGTCGTCCTCCACCCGAGCGCCAGATCGTTCGGCGCATCGAGATTGTTGACAATCTGATGATTTACCTTTTGTTGACGATTTAACTGATGTATCACTGAGTTTATTTACACTTGTCACTGTTGTTAGGTTTTTTGAGGCTATGATGATGCACATACGTTAACAGAGAACACCGGAGAGCACCTTGACCCTCTCCGACAGGTCGAAATGTCGATTTATTAGCCCTTAATTTTTAATTTTTGGTTAAGAGCCTCCCTTGGTACGTGTGTTTAAGAGGTTTCGTTCTAATGTTCCACGCGCACTTTAATTGCGGTTGATGACTGGTTGTCACCAGGTCGGGGTCCGTTGGGTTAGACCATTTAGACCCTGGAGCGGTGAAGTATACCGAGAGTTACATTCCTCAGGTGGGAAACGAATTCCCATAGAGAACAGAATTGAGGAATTGAACTGAACTGAAGTGAGAGAACAGTCGTTTTTCACCACTGGGGGGGACTTTTGGGGGGAGAATTGAGGGATCAGAGACTTGGGGGAAGTGTTGCAGGTAGGGATTTATGTTCATGGGTATGGTGCGGGGGTTATTGTAATTTCGAGGCTTTACGTCACCGATAGACACTGCTTTTTCCCACGTATTTATGAATTATCACCTACGGTTACCGCAAACAGTACAGCGCCATCTTGGTTTATCAATGAATCAACCGTGTTGTATACTGTGTATTGGTGCGCGCGCAGGCGAGTCGGCTTCTGTGGCGACACCCGCCACGTCCGGAAGATTCTAAAATTATTCAGGAGGTGACGAATGGCAAGAGCGATTTCTGCGTTTTTCGGCGCGGGAGAAGAAGGGGTTTTTGAATTATTACGGAGCCTACTTTGTTAAAACACAAATATTTCTTACTTTTTTAACGATTTTTGGGAGCAACTTGAAGTACTGACCCTAGTGAAATAGCATTTTCAAATCCATAACTGATCAGCACTGGTCATCCAAGATAGCAGGAATAGGAGAAACAACTGGGGAAGGAAAATCAGTCCCTGAAGCTTAGAAAATTACTTCAAATGAAAAATTCTTTATTAAAAAAATAATACTGTTGGTTATTTAATTTCCCACCATTGCTTGCCATTTTCTTTATTATCTTGCTTAAAGTTATGTGGATGATGATCCGTATTTACCAGAAGTACTGGAGCCTGAAGAGATCCGATTAGATCGATTAGATTCGTCTTTAGAAACCACAGACGAAGCAATACCTTAACGATAGTTAGATCCTTCGTTATAAAGTTGTGACAAACAAATTAAATAATGAAAAAATTATGTTCTGACATCTCGGTATTTTATCTTTCAACAACAAATCCCTTAAATAATCGTGGGCTTTCCAGCTCAATATCTGATCTCCGCAAAAATACCAAAATAATCCTCATACCCCTTTATTCTTCTCATGCAGCTTCATATGCTTCTTCAGATTATCCAGTCTGTTACATCTCCTCTCACAATAATCACACTGAAATGGCATAGAGTTACTATGCACAATAACATGTCCATTCAAATGACTAATCTGTTTAAACCTCTTGTTACAAATATTACAACAATACGGTCGTTCATTCATGTGCGCGGACGTGATATGTGTCTGGAGATTAGTCTTCCTGACAAAGGTAGCCTTGCAGACATCGCACTCAAAGGGTCTCACATTAGCATGAATAGCCAGATGGCTCTTGAGCACATTCTTATGTTTAAAGTTTTTATCACAAAGGTGACACTGAAAGGGCCGTTCATCTGTATGAACTTTCTTATGAACCGACAGATGCGCCAATTGTTTGAACATCTTCGCACAGATCTCACACTGATAAGTCCTCCCATTCTCGTGAGCTGCACTGACGTGTCTCCTCAATGTGTCCGCCAAAGTGTAACGTTTATCACATATTTTACAGCCGAAGGGTCTCTCATTCGTGTGGGTCATCAAGTGACCGTTCAAATTTCTTCTCTCGAGGAACCTGGACCCACACACATCGCACTGATAAGGTTTCTCCCCGTTGTGAACGTACATGTGCTTCTTGAGGCTGTTGGAGAGTGTAAAACGTTTTGAGCATATCGAACATACAAACTTCTTCTCCCCGGTATGAACCAGCGTGTGAGACTTCAGGTGTCCTGCCTGCTTGAATCTCTTTCCACAGATTTTGCAGTCGAACTGACGCTCGTGGGTGTGCGTCAGGATGTGTCGCTCCAAGACACTTTTTATCGTGAAGACTTTCTTGCAACTGTCACACTGAAATATCGGCTTGCTCTGTATTCCCCGTTTATTCCTGTGGTGTCTGGACAAGTGGGCTTTCAATTGGTCCCGGGATTCGAATTTTGTACTGCAGATCGGACACTGGGAGGTCGGGAAGGCGTGGCTCAAGCAGTGCTGGCTCAGGTGGCCCGATTGCTTGAACGTTTTATTGCAAATTTCACAGACGTAGGGGCGCTCATTTGTGTGAGATCGCAGGTGACGTTTTAAGACACTTGGGAAGGTGAATTTCAGAGAGCAATAGGGGCAGGGGATGCTTGAGGAGGACTTTGGGGATTGCTTGGCATTGGGACGTGGCCGGGGAGATTTGGAATTGGTCACGAGTTTCTTGGTTTCGGTGGTGTTTGGAGAATATTTGACAGTGTTGAGAACTAACAATTGATTGAACAATAGTTGGAATGGGGATTTATTTGTTAGTTCGTTGATTCTATTATTTGTAGTCATCTGGAGAGATTTGAGACCGATTTGGAGGAGGCTGTTCGGATTTTCCCTACTCCAATCGAACAATTGCTCCTTCAAATGGTTTCCCAGAGATATCGAGCCTTCTTTGTTGGTGTTTTCTTCCACTTTTACGTTGAAGATGGGTATTTTGTAGGCTCCTAGCACTTCTGATAGTTTTTCAGAGTTCTTGTTAATACTGCTATTGTAGTAGTTGATTATGACTGGACATCCTATGATGGAAAAAATATCTAGGAGGTTCTCCGCAATTTCTTCTTCATTATTCAGTCTCAGGGGTTTCAGCACAGTATAGTGGGAATAGGCTTCTATGTATACTAAGAAATATTTGTATGGATTATTCTTATTATTCTCGAGATCATGTCGCAAATCGATTACGTACACCTCCGCCTTTTCGTTGACATGGGAAGTTCGTGGAGGACCCTTCTCTTGGGGATCGGAGAATTCTTCATTAATTTCCTTGGCCTCATTCTCTGGTGGAAAATTTGAACGAATATTGCTCATTATGATCCTCGAGGTTTTTCTGAAATAAATGAATTAGGTTCAATATTGAAATTGCGGAGATAATGGAGATTTTGGTGATGCACCAGAAGTTTGAAAATGGACAATTTTAGAAAGAAAGATAAATGAATATTTAGGTAGTTGAAAGTATTTTCCTTCCCCCACTCCTTACAACAACAATCTGACAAATCTTGATAATGATTTGGAAACTGTCTTGCAATGTCAATTACATAAATTAATAAACAAATACGAGGCTCACCTCTGCATTTTTAAGTAGGAACGTCGTATGTGTGAGATTTATTAATGGAAATTAAGAGATTATTGTGAGCATTCGTAGTAGTTTATGTGCGTGCTATTGATATTTGGAATGAAAAAAAAGTTCTCATCATACACTCAAAAATATCGGTACTGTCGATGCTCTCTATGGCACTTCGGGTAGTCAGTCCAATGTTCAAGGTATTTCCGTAACCACTTTGGAAATAACCTCACAATAATATTCCGTTCATTTTAAAAAATCGCAATAATTGATCAATAGTAACACAGTCCTTTGAATCACCAAAAATCATGGTGATAAGATCAATGAGCCTCTTACTGTCAAAGTCATCGAAAATCCTCACTTCTCGACATGTCACATCGCCCACTCAGCTGTTTTCATTCCGAAAAATGGCGTCCGAGGTTGAAAAAGCTCAATCGGCGACTGCCGGTGAAGACACGATTTTTGGAAAAATTCTGCGTAAAGAAATTCCTTGTAAATTCATTTACGAAGATGAACAGGTCAGTAACACGTTTAATAATTAAAAAATCATTTTCTTCGTCGTTCCCAGAGGCTTTCGCCAATCGCTCTCGCATAACCTGTATCTTAATCAACACAAAAAAAAATCGATGGTCAAACAAATGGGGGGATTAAATAAATTTTTTTGTTCAGTTCATTGGTCAGACTATCGAGAATAATGTAGGGACGAGTGGTCTACACTAATGTACTTGAATGACTCAATATTTTACCGAGTGCTTCACGATAATTTTTTCAACAATGAAGAATAAAAAAAAATAAGTCAGGAGTTTCTAGAGCTCCATGTTGAAACCTGTCAATTGGAAAATTAAGGACTTTACATCTTAGAACTCACTTGCATGATCTCTAGAATTCTGGAAATATTTATTAAACTAATATGGAAACTACGACTAACTAGTTATCACAACGTGGTAATTTATTTTTATCATTGACGTGGCTTATTGTGCCATTTTCAATTTTTTCAGTGTGTAGCATTCAATGATGTCAATCCTCAATCTCCGGTGCATTTCCTGGTAATCCCCAGGAAGCCAATCCCTCAATTATCGAAAGCGGAGGACGATGACGAGGCGATTCTGGGGCATCTGATGAATGTAGCACGCAAAGTTGCTAAAGAGCAAGGTCTCGATAAAGGCTTCCGTCTCGTTATCAACGATGGACAAAATGGAGCACAATCTGTATATCATCTGCATATTCATGTCCTCGGAGGAAGACAAATGCAGTGGCCACCTGGTTAATTCCTACTGTTTGTATCTTTCTCGCTACGAAAGTCAAAGTACTATGAATGTATTCAATGGAACGGAATAAATGGAACAAAGGTGAAAAATAAATGCACAGTTTATTCGTCGCTGATAGTTTGACAGATCTCTTTACAGATCGTTGTTATCTCTCTGGTATACTTTGTACTCGAATTCAATTCCATTTTCTCGTTGAATACCTTGAGGAACATCCGGATCTCTGGAATAAAGTAAACGACTAGTACGCTTTAGTGAATAATTTATTATTATGAATTATGTTTGAATCCATATTCATGACTCTCCTTGAAACTACACTGCAATGATGTATGAAACATTAAATCACAAGGATAAAACAGTGGAAGAAAACTCTTTAATTGGAGGGAGATTTTTATTTGATTATTACTTACGTAACTGTGATAAAGTCGTTCGGAATGTCTGGGAAAAACGTATCGCACTCGAAGTATTTCCTTATTTCTGTCAGATAAAGGCGGTGAAAGTTCGGTGATTCCATCGCTGTCTGAAATAATCGCAGAATTTAAAGCCTTAATTTTGACAAAACCTTGTTTTCAAAAATTTCTCACGCTATCCAATTAATAAATTCGATACTCAGGAATGGTTGAAAATATGAAAATACTTCGATATCTTTGGGGGCTTGTTTATTCATTTTCCAAGAATAGGATTCACTATCGGAGCAGTAAAACGACTTATATCGGTTCGGGTTATCGACCAGTTTTCCATAAATAACTTAAAATTTAAGGGAGATTGCCAAGTTTATAATACGGATTTTCTTTGGTCTCATAGGGAACTTTTTTCGACTTTTCTGAGATTCGTTTTTATATGGTTAGATGTTCAAATGGGTGAAGGACATGAAAAAAATTTACTTTGTAAACAGAGCTTCCTCCAATGACCCAAATCTTCTCGACCTTGCCCTTCAAAGAACCACTAGAAATCATCTCAATTGCTGCAGGAATGCTTTTGCATACAATTGCCGCATCACCAAGGTCCCTGAAAAAAAATCAATTATGGATAAATACATCCGGAAATGGGATTCCACGAACTGGAGACTGCTCACAAGTCTTGACTGCTCAAGACCATATTGATTCTGTTTTGAAGTGGTCGATGTTTTTGTGGGATACATTCCCAAGTTCTTCTGCCCATCAGCACGACATTCTGCTTGGTGTTATCCTGGGTATTCGTGGTCATGTCGGAGAAGAACTTCATCTCACTCCTGTTCAACAATAAATATTCCACACTTAGACATCATTAATTCGATCACATTGATTTTTATAATGTCTGGTATCATTGACTATGGGATGATATACTTCAATTTCCAGGGGAGACGTCCATCCACTCCAATTCCTCCCTTCTCGCAGGCTGCAGCGATTAGATTCAATCCCAATTTCATCTCTGAACACAATGGTGAAGGTGAACGAAACCAGAACAAACACCAACTGATGGAATCACGTGTTTCTTTCAAATTTTATAACGGCTATATCAATCTGCCTCGCGATACGTAGACTCATGGAACGTCAGTGGAGGGGGCTAGTTCAATGTTTCATATAGATGTCTCTACCATAGAGGTCCTTTTTTTGAAAGCCCTATATAATTTTTCCGAATTTTCCCCAATTGGTCGAGTTTTGCTGCCACATATCAGTGAATAAAGTCAGTGAATAATTAGCATTAACAGTGCAAAATAACAATGGAGAATATTCAAAAGCATTGTACCTGTACATGCAGTTGGCTGGAATATGTATATGTAAGTTTATCATTATCTTCACGTTAATATTCCTCGAAAAATACTGTAGGGAAAATGCTATAGTATTTGTCTACCCTAGGGAGGGAACATAAATTATCACCCGGGCCAAAGGTGAGGTCAATAAGCACGTAGTTGATCGAAAAAAATTCTAATAATTGTTCTAAATTGAATCGACTACCTAACCTAACCTAACCTTGCATCAATCCCCACTTGACTTGCGTAGTACGCGTCTCACCGTGTTATGTGTTTTCGTTCGGTAAAAAAAATCACAATCACATGATCGAGTAGTGTTAGCGCAACCAGTGGCAACCAGTCTCGTCGATTCAAATGGAACTTGTCAACAATCGTCCATTATTGACTGAAAAATTAATCACTCAGTGACTTGACTTAAACTAAAATGCGGTCTTGACAGTGGACGATGAGGTGCTTTCGTCAGTCCATTTCTCCAATAACAACCCTCCACGATCTAAAGACCAAAAAAATAACCTCTCATTTCACCGGGGAGCTTCCAAGAATATCTGTAAGTCCAGCCAAACTCAAATTTCTCTTCTAAATCAATTAAACAAAAGTGCAAACAGACGAACAAAGTGGTAAAATCCAGTGGAAATGAATTTTCGGAAAAATCTCTGGCCAAAAACTGCCGGTGATGCTGCATCGATAGTGTTCCTCCTGATAATTGTTCCAGTGATATATTGGTTCGAACTCTGGGTGGTTCTTCCACAGCTCTTCCCCTCAGGATCTCTCCTCTATCTCTTTCATTTCACCCTGGGGACATTCATCCTTATAAACATCGTCGGCAACTTCACGTACACTGTTCTTTGCGACACAAGCACGAGATCACTGATTCTTCCATGGGGCAAAGGAAAGATGAAAGAAGGCTGGAGATTCTGTGTATCTTGCGAGGCCATGGCTCCCCCTCGATCCTGGCATTGTCAGACGTGCGATATCTGCATCCTGAAGCGGGATCACCACTGTGTATTCACGGGATGCTGCATCGGCCACTTCAATCATCGATATTTCCTCATGTTTGTGCTATACTTATTCATCGCGACGGTCTACAGCTTTTATTATAACAATTACTTCATCTGGGGAAGAATTGAATTTCAGTTCCCCATGTCCATTGTTAAATTGATTTTTCCACTGGCCTCATTCGCTTTTGGATTGGACTATTCCACGGATCAGCTGTATCTCATGCTCTACGTTATTTCAATCGTGGGAATGGGTTTCACTGGGACACTTTCTGTTTATCATTTTCAACTGGTATTTACTGGGGCCGTTGCCCATGAACGAGTTAAGAAGAATTCGAAGTACGATTTAGGGTGGAGAGAGAACGTGAAGAACGTCTTTGGAGAACGATGGTATCTCACGTGGATTTTACCCTATTTTGAATCCAAACTCGTTGGAGATGGAATCACTTGGAGGACAGCAGACTCAGAGAATAAGAATTGGAAGGGGAAGTGAAGAAGTTTTGAGGCCTGCAAGTTTTGTTAGAAATCTATTTGCTTGGACGTATCAATGGGGTGGATTATCATGGGGGTTTCGAAACAGTTTTTCGGAATAATAGTTACGGCCATTCAGGAAGTTTTTTTGGGAAGAACGATAATGGAGAAGAACTTTTCAGGTCACAAGTGATTTACAGGCAATGGCTATAATTGGAAGAAATTCCAGTTTTCAAATTAGCATTCTACTTTTTATATTTTAAATCCATTCCATGAATAACTCAATACAGGGTTAACATTTAAAAAATTGTGAGATAGATCCCTTTTATCGTAACCTTCTCTATTTTTCGAAGTGTTTTCGGGAATATCTAGATGGGTCATAAGTGGGACTATCAGGTGAAGTGTTTTCAAGTGTCGTATTTGTAAATAAAGACTTAAAGAATTATACCAAAAGTTATTGTAGAATCAAGTGTTGAGTGCTTATGCTATAAAGTTTATGTCAATTAACGTTTATGTAAATAACATGTAAGTTATTAACTAATTCATACTGTAAATGTAGGAAAGAGTGGGCGAAAATGAAATGTCGTCAATAAGTAGAGCCCAACCATTCCCTTTTGCCCCACTGTTGTCTATCGTTCAATTTTAATTTTTCCATCAAGTATTCAGTGAAGCAAATAAATGGAAACATGGAATTCTCCTTTCTGTTTTTTACTCTTCCCTAAAAGTGTTTATTTTTAGAACAATGAAATAATAAAATATTCAATGATATGTTGATTTGCTATCACGCTTATGAAAATAGAAAAAAATATTTATATAAAATTGAGTTATAAATATTTCTTTATTCTAAATACATTATTATAGCCTAAGATGCAACACCATTTAGATAATATACCCAATTGATGTGGTACAGTTCAGGATCAGTGCAATAAATCACCAATCGTCCGGTAATAGGGCCCACTGACTTTTTAACATCATTCTCAAGTCCAGATGAGCCGTTGAACCTCACTTCAACATTCGTATTCTGTTTGGAATCGATAATATTGGATGCAACTAAAGTGGAAAACGAAATTGGAGGATCCACGCGATACTGGAACGTTTTAGGCTCTCTGAAAACATTTTTAAAAGGAATGTTCAAAGCTTTCTTCGTAGTTATCGTAAAAGGTCCTTGGGCCTTCGGTAAACTGGCGATTCCAACGATTGGATAAATAATTTCCCCAGCCGTTTCGGATGCTGCAATGACATTCCTCTCTATTCTCCCAACACTCGAGGGTTCGTAAATCAATTCCACAATCTTCTGTTCTCCAGAATCAATGAAAATTGTATCTTCCTTACAGGCAAAAGGCTCGTCGATCTTAATAGAAAATTTTGCAGTGGCTCTACTTGAATTCTTCACTAAAATATCAAATGTTTTTGAGTCTCCCAAACTTGTAGAGACGGTCACGATTTTCTCCGGAATTGCAGGAAGAGATTTCAAGTTCAGTTCGTAAGGGAAAACTCCCAATTCCTCACTAAATACTTCAAGCAACTCTCTCGATTCTCCAGGAAACATGGGAAGATATCGAATTGTAATTTTATCAACCGATTTAGGTGAAAGTATTTTAGGAATTCCATCGATCGAAATGTCTAATGAATTCTCCCACTTCGCTGAAGAATAATTGATATTTCTGTCTGCTAGTGGATTATATATCTCAAGCGAGTGATTTGTAGAAGTTCTTGCAGTTGTAGTCAAGTCAATCCTCTTGAGAATTTCAGGCTTCGTTACTTTATACTCAACTTCATAAAATTGGTACTCACTTTCTGAGTTTGTAAACGATACTCTGAAGTTTAGCTCCGATTCATTAAAGCAATGAAAGACAGCCTGATAACTCCGTCTTCCTCCAGCATTCACATCGATCTTGTTATTTCCTGTGAATGTAAATATTTCAGTTCTTTTGGGGCTCGTTAACTGAATACTGGCCATGAAACATTGAGTCTTATTGCTCCAATTTTCTACTGAAAATAATTCTGTATGTCTTTTCTTCGCTGGAATTTCGCGAACGATTGTCCCCTGGGATTCTGGAGGAGAACTAACGCCTTTTAATTTATAAATCTCCACTGATTTTCGTTCTAGCGATTTTACAATAATTATTCCTTCATGAAATTGGCCTTCAGAAGTCATGACCAAAGGCAAATATTTTATGGTAATTGATTGGGAAGATTTCGGGAGTATATTTAACGATTTATCTGCAATAAAATGATTCCCGAACGTTGTTATTTCGATTTTTTCCATAATATTCAAATCGTTTTCCACTTTTATGTAGTTTTGATCCTCTTTTCGCACGGGAGTCGTGAACTTTATGGTACCGGTGGGTTTTGGAAGGGATTTAGAGTTTCCAATGAAACTCACTATAATTTTTTTATAGTTTTCTATTTCCATTGTTCCCTTCCCCTCGAATCGTCTGATTTTTTTATCAGCCGTGAATTTTATATTGAACGCGACGTCACCTCCTGGGGAGGAAATGCCTTCGACTGGCTCGATGGTGAAACAATGAGGGAGGTTCGAGAGATTCCACTGGAATTTAGATGTGAAATCCCCAGAATTATGTAGAACGATTTTTTGCTCCTCGGTGAAGCCCTCGGTAATAGCGTCAAATTGGATTGTCGATCGATTCAGGTGGAATTCCGGTGCGAGGCATTTTCCGCGGAGGATGGAAAGAGGGATGAACGTGAAGTCTATTAGGGCGCCGATGATTCCCTCAAAGGAATTCATTCTTCTTTGGGGCTTGAATTTTATCGTTATCTCTTGGGTCTTATTCGGAGAAAGGGTGAATACGCTCGCTGGGTGGATTTTTATTGAATCATCTATTGATGGTGTTCGTTGATTGAGTGCCTCGTGATGAGTATGTTTCCGGAAATTGACATGGAGTTTGAAAGGTCTTTTCCCGGAATTTATTATAGATAAACTTCGTTTTGTTTCTTTGCCAATTGGTACGTGGCCTAAATCAATGAGCTTGTCAGTAGGCCTTAGTAGATTCACCTGAAAAGTTTTATTGTTTGGCAATTTCAACTAATGAAAGTTGAGGATCGGCAAAATATTTTATTAAGTACTTAACAAAAAAGTTTACGATGGATAGATCAAGGTTTTTAACATTTTTCATTGATAATTCTTTACGAAAAACTGAGAAGTTAAAAACTTGTGTTAAATTGTTATTTTTTTCGGAAATTCTCGCCTGTAATTTCGTAAAATGACAGCGATGTTTAAATTAATCAAATTAATAGATCTGCAGTGATTATTACTAATGAAGATTACTCAATTTAATGATAAATTACTTTAGGACAGATTCCTTCGCCCCTCACTGTTATTCTCTTAGTAATCGTTGAGTTGATGATAAATATTAAATGTCCCTCATATTTCTGCTCTTCTGCAGGTAGAAAATAAATAGGGACTGACACGGGAGTTCGAGTAGAAATTGCTTGAGAAAGCGGATCACTATTGATTAGGAAATTCTGTAAATTTTCTGCTTTAACTTCGACTCTGTGGAAAGAAATAAAAAATAATAATGAATTAGAGAGTCGGGAAGTGTAACAGCTAAAATTATATTGAAAATTACAGGGCAGGATTTTCCTCTTCATTTGAAATCCTTAGAAGGACTTCATAGGGCTGTGATTGATCTCGGATATAGCATGCTCCAAAGTCATATTGCGTAAAGCTGAATTTTACGGGAGGAACTTTTGCTGAGGCGTTCAATAATACCGTAAATATTGGACCATTTATTATCTGAACATTAAATAGAATTTAATTTGTTTTGTCACACTATCGACGATGAATTACCCGAATTACCCCATCCGGACCAAATGGTAGGAAATTTGATACCTTCATAGTCAATCGATGGTTCGTCAAATTCATTTTTTTTAGTGCCACAACACTTAGACAACTTCTGACAGTTTTTGTGCTCTGAACCTCTCCCTCGGGGGCGTTGATTTTTATCTCAAACATATTTTTATTAATTATTGTAGAGTCCATTCTTAAATTCCACTGGTACTGAAACGGTAGTTCTCCCATGTTCCATAATTCAAAATTAACAATTATCGGTTTCTTAATCATCATTTTTCCCAAGTCTATGGTATTTTCATAATTCGATTGAAGTTCCATTGTCTCGTTATGAACACCGATATAAATTAGACGAGGTATAACTTCACATACTCGTGCAGCAATGAGAATACATAATGGTTCTCTCATCTTCTCAACTTGAATTCCCAGGGAAAAATCAAAATTACCCACTATTGCCGATTTAAATTTAATGCTGAAGGAACAATAAAAACGAAATTAAATTGAATTAGAAACACAATAATTTGTATTTTGGAGGGGAATCAATGAGATAAGACGAAAGCTCACGTTAATAATGTTCCATTCTTCGGCACTAAAATTCCAGTCATCGGTTCCACAAATAATCGTTGTAATCCGCCATCAGAAAACAACGAATTTCTGACCACAGAAAAGTCCAGTGAATTATCCTCGTAATTCGTTAACACAACAGACTCTTCAACTATAGTCCCTTTAAAAAAGGAAGGAATGCGTCAGAATCGATCGCCATGATTGTTACTATTATTATCAGGGGATCGATTAAATTACTTATGACCGTCGGTTTGAACTGTACTCTTGATGGGCAGCATATGATTCGGGGCTCTGTGACGACTCCCACCAACAAGAAAGGCACTTTCACTTCAAATTCATCGATACAAAATTCCCATAAAGACTCAAAAGTCCCGACATCTTTAGCAAAAAATGAGAATGTCATTTCCGTCTTTTCTCTCATCGTTGCAATTCCTTTGGTCCTTTCACAACAAAAATACGGGAATTCTTGACCATTTACAATTATTCTCAATGTTTTCTCCTTCCAAGAGAATTTATAAGAATTATCAGATGGATTGATCAAATTAAATTGCTTTGTGTGATGCCCTCCAACTCCAATGATCCTGAATTCAATTATTTTCATAGTCTCTAGTAAATTCTCGATATTTGTTACCGTTTTCAAATAGTCATCACTGAATTCGGGAATGTCAAAGTGACAGTGTGGGAGAAGAGCTTTTCCGCTAATTGGGATTTTCAACTGACGAGTTTGTGGATTGAGACAGGCAATCTCGCAGATAAGAATTGCATTGTATTGTCTTTTTTCTTCAGGTGAAAACGTGAGACGAAACTCCGTTGTTTCATTTGGAAATATTACTCCTGTCTCAGGGAGAATTTTGAAACATCTTGACAGTATCGGGAAGTCCTGTTCGATACTGGCATCCGTTCTGGAATCCTCAGTCTTGTTTTCGTTATTGAATTCCGCAAATAAACCGAGGGAATTTTGCGAACCGTCAGAATTTGGCTGTTTTTCAAAATAATTCTCGAAGTGATGGTTATGATCCATAATCTTCCATGTGTAGATTACTTTGATGATTCCGGGATTTGTCACTTTAAAAGTGTAGTTCCTCTTCTGGAAATGAAAGATGGCACCGAGGGGGGGGGGGGTTCAAGAGATATACAAAAGGGTTTGACAAATTCTATTGAAGTTTATATTGAAATTTGAAACAACTTACCTCAAGTATGAAAGTGTCATCGAAATTGATTTCCTCCACTGGACAGTAATAAGTAGTCCAAGCGGCCATAGCAGAGACAACTAGCTGAATGATTTCTGACTCTTTGCAGATCAGTTCGTAACGAGGTTCTCTCACAGGGTAATTAATTTCCTTCAAAGTTGTACAATTCTCTTCATAACTTTCTTCCGAATTTGAAGGAGGAACCTCCTCCACGACGGTTTTTGTCTGTTGGTCATCCCAACTGACAAAAAATTGTTCACCAATTTCTGCCAGTTGAATTTCATCGACAAAACAATTCAAAGGTAATCGTTCATACACAACTGGTTCTCTAATACTAAATTTCATGATAATCTTCTTATTTTCTAAAGGATTCAGATGACCAACTGATGGAATGAAATGGAATATGTTGTGGCTGTCAAATTCGAATCTGAACCATTTATCTTCACAAGTGTTCACCATTTCGAATCCCAGAACTCGTTCTTCTTCGAAGGGGCAAATGCCAGCATCAAGTTCATAAGCCAAAGTTACAGCTTTTGGATCTTCAACACCAGCTTCCGCCCCTGGGGAAGATTTCTTCATTTTTTGAGTGATACTGCCTTTCTTCTTTTTAGATTTTCCATTTTTCTCAGTAGAAACCACGAGTTTATCTTCATTACCAATTGTATTATTTTTTAATTTATCTACTAAAGTTAAACCTTTAATAACTACTGGCTCAATGAACCCCTCAGCTTTCAGATTAATATTCGTAACTTCGTAAGGATTATCGCTTAGGAAAATTCGAACAAGACTGTCGAAAATACCGATTTCTCGTGCTTCAAAGAGCACCAAAATCTTGGAAGTGTCTCCACTGTTGGAAACAATCTCTACAAAATTATTCTTCAAACGATGGACTCCATGAACATCTCCACCAGCATCACCAACTTCTAGATAGTACAGACTGTTAATATCATCAATGATTTCCGCGATAACTTTGGCTTTGACTTTTCCGGTATTTTTGAAGACAAGGATTTTAGTCTGAATTTGTCCCAGCAGACATTTTCCAAAATTCAACGATATCGTTCCCTGTTTGTAGAGGTAGTTGGGCTCTATGAAGGTTATTTCTGGAATACAACCATCACCACTCAATTTCACTGAGAGCTTTTGGAACTTCAGGTGATCTGGAAGCACAACTGCTGCTTCCAAGATGCAGGAATAAGTGCACATGCGGATTGGAGTGAAAGACACTGTAAATATCCGACTGGTCATAGGTGGAATTGTCTCTCTTCGAGGTTCAATGTTGAAAACATTGGTTTCTTCGTCAATTTCTTCTGATCGAAGGGTCATTTTAACTTCTGCTGGAACCAAACCTGGATTATACAGCTTCAACTCAACTCTATAGAGACTCGAAACAATGACTTTTTCAAAATGGAGGGTTTTGTCTTGCTTTGAAAAAATTGAATAAGCATTATCGTAAGTGCAGGTGAAATCATCGACTGTTTCTGCCATATAACTGTGATGAAAAATTGACGAGAAGTCATCGAAATTAATTTTTGGCGTGCAGGAGTCTAAGGTGAGAATCAGTTGGCGGCCATTCTGATCTTCAGCAGAGCAATTAGAACACTTTATGAAAATATTCTTAGTTAATTTTCCTTCAACTTGTGGGTTACAATCGATTGTTATTTCAGTCATTTGTCCAACAGCTATTGTTCCTTCTCTTTGGAGTAGGGTGAAGGGTCCAATGTTCAAGGGCCTGTCATCGGATTCCAATGGTATCGAAATATTTGTTGAACTCTTTGAGGGAACATCAATGACTGATTTTTTTCCTTTTTTCTTTGATGGATTTTTCGACAGTTTTGGGGGGAGAATCTGAATTATTTCAACGTCTTGAGTGGTTTCGAACGAGTTAGAATCGATCTTGTATTCGATTGGGAATATTCCGACATTTCTGATCGTGAAATAGACATTTTTATGGGTCAAGATGGGAATCGAACCGCCAAATAATTCTGGATAGGGCTCGATTGTGAATTTCGAGTACTGGGCGGTAATTGTAATTGTTAAAGGAATTTCCGCAATTAATGTCGCATCTTTCGAAGTATCGAACAGGTTGCATTTAATAATCGGGAGGTTTTTCAATTTCATTTCCATTTTAGGGATGAAATCGAGATTAATTGATGTTAATTTGTTTCGACCTAGAGTTCCAGCAAGAGGATTTATCTTTAGATAATCTTTGAAATTTTTAAATAATTTTTTATCGAGTCCTGGAAGTTTTTTGAATTTTTCTAGTTGCAGGACGAAATTTATATCGTACTGTCCTTGATTCTTCAACGAAAAACCTTCGGACGTTCGCTCTCCTATTTTCACAGTTTTTAGATCAATCGGATTTGCATCGTTGACGTCTACAGAAACGTCGTAAACTTCAGCTGAAATATTTATATCTTCCGTCAATAATGACTCCTCATCATTTTCAAATAAAAATATTCCCACGCGTATTGTTTCCTTGACGATGGTCCCAACCAGTTGTCCGTGAAAATAAATATCAAAATGAGTTTCATTTAGTGGTTCGATGACTCCGGAAGACGATGAATAAGATATTTGAGGGTTAATTCCATTTTCATCGATAATTTCCAAGATCCTCCAAAATACACGAATTGGAGTTTTATTTTTTAATGTCACTCTTCTGCAGTCTTTTCTGTACAATAAAATTCTCCCAAAGTCCAGGACTTTTCCCTGAACTTCGATATTTAACTGACATCCAGAGGATTTTAACATTATTTCTTCAACTTGGGTGTTATTTATAATTTTTATCAGAAGTTTATCAGTATTTGGACCCAGCTGAGGAGCTGTGGCTATGATAGTAAGGACCTCGTTCTCGTCCGGAGGAACGGAAGCTGAAGATTTATTAAGGGAGAATCCTTTGGAATGTTCATTCAGCAATGAATAATGAACGTCGGCATTTATCAGCGAAGAATTGGAAAAATTGAATTTCGCAATCTTGTGATGAACTCTTGCTTCTTTCAGGTGTTTCTCTGGAGTTAATAAAAATCCAAAATCGAAGGTTTTTGTGTCTACGAAAAATGTTGGATCATGAATTTCATCGATCTTTGTTTCTTTAATTCTTGTAAAGATAGATTTCGGGTCCATCGTAAAGCGAGGAATATCAGCAATTCCAGATAAACTGATGCGATACACTTTGTGATGATTTCCAATGACATTCAGCAGAAACTCTTGATGGAAGTCTCCAATTTCTTGAGGCTGAAAAACTACTTTGAAACGTTTTACTTCACCTGCGTCCAAAATCGTTCGAGCATTCATAGTTCCTCCAGGAGCCTCTTGAATGTTTCCAATCTGGAATGGAACTTCGTTGGGCAAAGCTGGGAAGAATGGTTTATCTTTGTTGTAACTATAGATGGAATATATATTTTCTGCAATTTGAGGGATTGATTTTTTTGTTTCTGTTGATTTAATATCCTTTTTGGGCCTGCTCTCAACAATTCGGTCAACTATGAAATCATAGCTTGTTGGACACCATGGATCCGCGAAGGCAGCGACCCAAGTCTTCGATCGATCATCGATCATTGATTTAATCGTGTTAAAATTCCTGTTGTAAAGCTCCATAGCTTCAGCGATCGCTTGATCACTCCGTGGATTTTCTACTTTCTCTTGTTGTTGGCCGTTCGCTTTTATGTTTCCAATCTTCGGTTCCTTTTGATCGTTCCTGGCATCGGCACTCGATTGTTTACCTTTCATTGTCACTTGACCTTTCTTTTTTAAGGATTTTCCAAGATTTTCGGTTATAGCTGATACTGGTAATGGCAAAGATTGTTTGTCTTCAGTTGAAAAAGAAGAAGATTCGAGAACTTCTTCAACTTTTGGCTTTGATATTTTCTTCTTAAACTTCTCACGCCTTTCTCTAGCTTCTTCGATCCTCGGTCTCTGAATTTTCTCAAAGAATAGATTCTTATCATCCTCGGAAAGTTTTTCAAACTCCGATAGAGACATTTCATCCATTACTTTGAGTTTTAATAATAATTTTTCGTGCTCTTCTTTTGCGATTTGATTTAACTTTTCACTAACTTTTCGTTGATAAGTTTCCAGAGAATTATGAAAATTTATGAATGCGATGGATTCTGGGGGAATTGATTCTAGAATTTTTGAAAAAGTAGGTGAATGGTCTTCTATGAAGACGTTGTTTAAGGTTTGGAGAACGAATCCATCCTTTAATTCTTCTTTCATTAGAACTTCTTTCAATATATCAGCAAATGAATCGACTTCAATGTTCGCCAGTGTGTTTTTCTGTGATGTTTTTATCATTTTTGACATTTTTTCAACTCCCTTCACATTTAACTTTCCCTTCATGACTTCCTCGGAATTCCCCAGGATCTTTTCCAATAGACTCAAAGCTTCAATTTTGTACTCATATTGACTCAAAAGGTCTAATATTTCTAAGTCTTCTGGGCCTGGAATTTTCCTGAAAGAAATTAGAGGATCGGGAGGATGAAAAAAAGTGTAATCAACATTTCCTTTCAGATAATCATCATTTTCGTCAGAATTCAAAATTCGTTCAGAGGTGTCTCTCCTTGATATCAAATCATCATCTTGAATTAATTTCTGAGCATCTGTCAATAGCTCTTGATATCTTTCATTAATTAACTGCCTAACGGTTGAAGAAGCTGGAGATTCTCCTGTTGCAATGACTTCCGTCATTGCAGAATCAAGATTTAGAAGGGGAATATCAAGTTTTCTGGCAGTTTTGCATGCTGTTTCTTGATACTTCGTGAAAGGAGCTCCATAAAAAATGATGGAACGCATATCATTCGAAACATCCACTTTCTTATCTACTTCAGGATTTTCAGTAGGCGAATTCAATTCCGCAAAAATCGCTGCAACAGGATCTTTCATATTTTTTGGAAACTCCGAATCCTGGTGCAGTATATCAATGTAATTATGCAATTTAGTTGAATCCTCTAATTCATCTCCAACATTTATTGAAAAATACGATTTCATTTCTCCGATCAATTCTTCATAAAATTCATAGATTTTCTTGGGCAGACCAGCCCCCAATTGCCTCACAGGCAACAGAATCTCCTTGCTTCCATAATAATGGATCAAAACCCCCATAATTCTCTCCTCCACTATCCCCACTTCATTCAGATGCTGCCACGCAAACTCCAAAGGACTCTTCGATAAACTTTTAATACTGAATTCCTTTTCTTGACGCGTAGCCCCCGGAACTCCAGGTGCAAATATGATTCTCGATTCGCTGATTCTCACTTTCTGTTCGATACCACGACCCAGCAGCTTCAAACTCTCCCTCTTTCCGTCGTCAATCTCGAAAATAATTTCCACTTTATAACTTCCTCCTCTCGTTGGTTTGAAATAACTAGAAATGACCCCAGACTCGCCAGGAGAATAAGTACCGCTTGTGTCAGACAAACTAAAAGGGAAATACGTTGGCTGAGCTTCAGAGTACATTATAATTCGCCATTTACAGTCGACAATTCCATTATTTTGGATTTCGAAATTCAGGACTCTACAGGTTCCAATGATGACGTCTCCAAAATTCAGAGTAGTTTTATTTAGCTTCAAAAGTGGCGATGTAATAGTTCCAAGAATTGAAATGGGAACTCTGCAGCCGTTGGCGACTTCTAAATAAATTTTCCTTTTTATTTTTTGGATTTTTTCAGTGAAAGAATCACCCGGAGGGCAGATAGTGATGTCAAGCTTGCAGAAGTCTCGCGGCATCAGAGACTTTTGATCCCTGAACTTCATCGTAATTCCATATCTAGATAAATAATTCTTTTTCTCCTGCGGTTTCATCCGAATCGAGATTGGCTGAGGTGAGTAATTATAAATGATCAGTGATCGATGTATTAATTGTCCGGCAATCAGGCAAGGCAGATCTAAAATGTATTCTGCAGATTGTAGATAAGGAATTGCTCCCGGTTTGTGGACCTTAACGGTTGAGATAAGAAATGAACGATTTTTTTTAATGAATTCAGCTGCGAAAAACTGTTCTATTCGCATGTCAATATCTACGTGTGTTGGGAAAAATTCGTTGGGGTAAATTATGACCCAATTATCCTCGGTCAATCGGTAATGACTTCTGATCAATTCCATTGAAAAATCTTCTTTGGTTTTTACAAAAACATTCAGTGATTGTAACGCAGAATATTCGTTGGCAGTGGGATAATTTTTTTCTGCCCAATTGTGGAATAAATCGATGTAAATTTGCGGAAAAATTGCACAACCTTGAACAGTGACAGTATTTCTCGAGGAATTTTCAATCCGAATTTCAAAAATTTCATGAAAATTTCCAGGAATTAAACATTGATAATGCACTTTAAATTCAATCCTCGATCTTCGAGTAATAATTCCTTCGCTAGGAATAATTTCCAATAGACCTTTCGCGTCTTCAAAATCTTCCCTGCAAATTACTTTGAAGGGAAGATTTATTTCGGAAGAATTATCGAAAACTAAAATCTCATCGACTTCAGCCAGAATATTTTGGAATCCGAAGTCAATCATTTTCGGGCCCAAGTGATATCTCACAAAATCAGTTCTTGCATTTATGTGAATGACTTCAGTCCGGCCCCTGAGGACTTCACAAATTAATTGAGTTTCGACATTCATTGGACGATTGGCAGAAAAATTAAAGTTCACGATTTCCTCGGAATTTGGTGGAATGATGCCTTGCGTTTTTACAACTGTAAATAAATCGTTGATTGATTCTTCAATCACTTCCTCATGTTGCTCCTGTTCTTCAACCCCTTCAACACCATTTTCCTCACCAAAATCAATTTCACCTTCTTGTGAAGGTGGTGGAGCTTCAATCAAACGTTTATCAAAGTAATTTTCGTCCCAAGAAAGGTTGAAATGAACTGGAACAGGTCCTTCGTTTCTCAACACTAGCTGTCGTTCACAATTGCTGCCAAAAATAGCATCAAATTCCAGTTCTTTAGGAGTAAGACTGAGATTAGGGTAATTCACTGAAGCTCTACACTTGATATTAATTCCATTGGAGCACCCATCGTGCTCAATTCTTACTCTGCCATCGTAAACCTTCGACAAAAAAGTATTTTCTTCCTCTTCTGGTACGAAACATACTTTTATCAATCTGATATCATCATCGTCAATCATGGTATCCATCATCTGTACCATTACCTCGTTCTCTCCAACAATCCTGAACCGTCCAGACATTGAAATCCTCACTTGCAGCATCAAACCCGAAGTGTTACTGATTTCAAATATCTGCGTGAGTTCCTCCGAGCAACTCTCTTCATCAGCCGCCACATTAATAAAAAAATTGAGCAACTTGTGAGTGACTCTAATAGTAGGAACGACAAAGTTAGCCGAGAGGATACTTTCTCCTAAAATTTCTCGTCTTCGTTGATCCTCAGCCATCGCACAGACCCACCAGTGCTCTTGCTGATTTCCGGGTGCCTCAGATCGAGCGAGAACTTTAATTTCTTGTGTGGCATCTGGATCCAGCTCGATCGCAAACGGTTCCACGAAGAAAGTTGATGATGATGGCGGATTTTTTATGTTCTTCATATCCAAATTATTAGAGAAAAACAGTTTTTGTATTTTAGTTCCTTTATTTTGAACCATAACTTCTCGAATATTATCTTGGTGCGTCAACAAAACTCCGAATGACAATTCCGGAAAGATGAGAGGATCGAATATGATGGAAGATCCAGTACCGAGAGCTAATAATCCAACGGAAATAGCCGGTCTGTGCAGAATCTGAAGGATCAATTTGTCAGAATGATGTCCTGGGTCTTTCATCCTCAACTCAACATCAATTTCAATTGATTTCAAAGGTGCAACTACTTTACATGGTGCTGACACTCTCCAGGGTGACGTCTTATCTTTTAGAAACACTTTTAAATCTGCAGGAATTGGAGAATCGTTGATGATTTTCAAGCGTTTTGATACTGTCTCGAGAACTTTGCCGTCTCCAAAGTCCAGATGAGTCGGTTGAACTGAAATGGCAGGCCCCTGGCCCTCGCAGATGATGGGAAAGTACTTTTGGCTTTTTCCCCCACGTGTCAACAGGCATAGCTCCATCGGCTGTTGCCCAGTAGATCTGGTGATCAATGTGATCGAAGCTTCCTTCGTTTCTTTTGGCTTCACATGCCATTGACTCCTGGACAACGAATAGAACACTCCGGATCTCTCGGAGTAAGATTGCCTCGGGAAATAGCAGAAGCCATCGACATCAGACTCATTTTTTATTTTAAATGAGATCGTATAGGGGAAATTGATGAAGCATGAGCCAAGATTGACACCACTCGGTTCAATTTCAAAAATAGGAATTTTACTTTCAAAAAAAATGGGGAGGATCTGTTGGACCCCATCAGATCCTGCCACCTCAATCGTCAGATTGTTCTGTCTTCTTCTTCTCGCAGCAGTTGGTGTGAATTCGACGACTATTTTTGCTGATGACTGAGGCTCCAGAAGTCCTTGACTTGGAGATACCGAAAATTCTCGAGAAGTTGAATTGGAAGTAGATTCATTGGTCGATGCATTTGAGAATCGAAAAGTATTGAACACCTTTGCCGGCTTCTCCACATCGTCTGGTATCAAAAGCCGGAATTTGACTGGAACTGTCGATCGATTCTGCAAAGTTACTTCCCCAGTAGTTGTAAAACTCACACCAGTAATTCCCAGGTCAATTGAAGGTTTGTCGAAATGAAGGCTGGGACAGACACTCCGACCTTTGATGTACACAGAAATCACTTCTGAACTTTCCTCAATGACGAAGTCAACTCTCTCAACAAATTCTCCCGTTCTTGATGTCATAAATGATAGATTAAATGATCTGCATTCGTTCGGATTGAGTTTGTGAGAATGTGGAGAAATTCTGACAACGGCACCGACGTCCGAAGGCTTTTCTCTGTGGACTAGGGTCCCTGGGATGAACCCCACGTTGGAGCAGATGATTTCGATATTCTGGGTAGAGCAAAGGTAGATCCTCGCTATTTCGATTGTTGACGTATTGAGCTTGATCTCTGGTCCTCTGCAGATCCCAGATATGGTCAAGGGAATTCTTTGTTCACTTCCAGAAATTTCTAGAAAAGCTGTGACAGCAATTTCGCCCATATCTTGAGGCTGGAATGTCAGTAGCACTTGGGAAGAGGATTTGGGCCAGACTTTGCCACTTGTTGGGGATAAACTTATGTGTTTAGAGGAGAAGAGGAAGCTTTCCTTGGTGAGAAATGATATCTCGTCGTTATATATTCTCTCACACGTTTTTTCGTGCATTTCCGAGTTGCAAATGTCGAAATATTCAAGATCTGTATATCGCAGGGTTTCAGTGTCTTTTGCGGTTGCAAATATTTCTGTGAATCGCTCCCTCTCTTCATTGTCTTTCAGAAGGGTCTGAAATTTCATCCATTGGTAATCCAGAGTGTAGTCACTGTCGTTGAAGATTTTGATGGTCTTGTCAGTAGATAATCCCAGGAATGTGTCAGCCATCGGGAGGTTGTTGGTGGTCAGACTGATTGTGCAGCTTGTAGTGGATCCTTGCATTCTGATCCTGATTAGCTCTCCTGTATCATATTTGAGGAAGAGAAGGCCTGTGAAGTTTCCGGAGGATGGAGTCATAAAGTTAAAGTGAAATTGTCGGTTTTGCTGTGGGTTTAGGCGTCCGTTAGAGGGCTCGATCGAGAATTGAGGGCTCAGTGACGATAGCTTGAAGACGGCTGGGGCATTTCCGAGGTTTCGGACGGTGAGCGAGACTGTGGAAGGGATTTTCACGGCTGTGACTGGAAAGCTGATGATGTCTGGGAAGCTTAGCACTGGTCTGGGGCCTAGGGCTGGAATAATTTCATTTTTGGTTGTACTTAATTTATTTCGATTAGAAATTATTTTAGCTGTCGATCCTGGGAGAGGTTGTTTGTTGATGTCGATATTTTCAATTCTGGAAAAACTCCTTGAAGGTTTTTTTATTCTTTTTATGAAATTCATTTATCCGGATGTCGCCTTAATGAAGAAGTTTCTGAATTATCTACTCACCAATTATTGGAACATAAAAAAATCCTAAATCAGTAGAAATTTGCAAATGATATTCATAGTCTTGGATTTCATCAGGGCAAAAGTGGACGTTGTAAATATGGGACAGTCCAGGTGCTACTTTAGTACTGAGAATTGGCCCTTTGAACTCAATTGAAAAGACTGAACTATTTTCTGGTAGAATTTTTACAAAATGCGACTCCTGAAAGTAAAAAATTCTGAATAAAATGAAGATTTGTCCCTCGAACAGTCCAATTAAGTTGAGAACTGAATTTTTCTCACCGTGTCTATGTTTATGATTGAAATTGTAGTATTGTATTTCTTTTTAGCCAAGAATTGTTGAAAAATTACGATCTTTGGTGTGACATCGAGCTCGCTCGGGTAAAGAAACTGAGCTTTTGCAGTGGCCAAAGTTTCAAGACGATCTTCTGTCGACATAAGGAGTTGTGCTTTGTACTCTGAAGGGGTCACAGATACTGCTCTATTCCTTTCTCCATCTCCTTGACCACATTCCTCTTCCGATTGAATGAAATGTGACAGGATATTCATGACGTCAAGTTTCTGATCTAATTCTCTTTCACGAAACTCTTCTGGCTCCATTTTTTCAATTACCAGCTACGCAATTTTATTTAATTATCATCGATCTCGAGGTCATTAATGTTTGAAAACATAGTTATCTTGTACATTATGTCTTATCTACCCGTCAAAACTTCACTTTGACAACCAACTTCAGATCTTCCCAACACTCCTTACACGAAAAAAAATTCTCAAGCAGCGCAAATTGAAGACTCATTATTCATTATCGACTCTAAGTGATTGCTAATGAATATCATTTATTGCTTCAATCTTCATTACTTTTTTTTCTGATAATTATATGATTCCGAAAAATGACCTTCTGAAAGTTACGATCTGCCATGATCTCTCTCAATGTTTATCAGCATTTAAAAAATAATGAAAATTATTCTCCCAGGAAAACGAAAATTTATAAAAACTGAGCAATCGTTGATAGGGATCATGGAACAGAAGTTCATCATAGGTAATGCCCAACCTAGTATATAGACGTCCTCTAGAACCTCATGATTTTCATCATTGAAACTTCTTCCGTCACTCCCGTATTTTTTTATTAAAAAATGGTTACAATAAAGTTTATCTTGGTGGAATTGACACAATAAACGAAGTACAAGGAGAAGGCATAGGACAGGGTATTGGACATGGTGATGGGCATGGGGCTGCACAAGGAGGTGGTGGACATGGCTTTGGACATGAAGCCATACAATTTATCTGATGAGGCGGTGGACATATCGGTGGACAACAAATTTGGATCATTGAAGAACAAGGTTGGGGACAAGGCATTGGACAAGGGACCGGGCAACAGTTGGGGGACATTTGACACATGGACATTCCTTCATTTCGTTTAGGCGGTGGAAACGTCAGGGGAGGGAGGCAATATTTTTTGGGGCCACAAGCAGCTTGGAGAAAATTCAATGGAACGCAGCATTTAGGTTGGGGTTTTGAACAGGGTGAAGGGCAGGATTGTTTCGGCGCAGATGGTGATGAATCAGAGAGTATACACAGGCGTGGGCGCGGTGCAGGACATGGAGGGGGTGGGCATCTTGGTGGACAGGAAATTACACACATCTGCGGAGGAGAAGATGGTGGTGGACATGTCGGTGGACAGGAGATCGTACACATCGGTGGACATCGAGGTGGGCATGGTGACGGACACGGTGGTGGACATTTAGGCATTTTTGAGTTACAGCAGGGATCCACCACTCCCTGGAAACAACACATCCCAGGACATGGCCCTGAGGGACATCCAAAAGGGGGACAGGAAATATTGCAGCACTCTGGCTCTGGCTTCCTAAATGTCAATCACTTCAATTAGTCAATACCGTCAATATCACTAGCTGGCAGATAACATGCTTGAAGACTTTCTTCGAACGCGATAGAATCGGCAATTTTATGAAAAGTCAAGAATTCTCCAGATGATCGTCCCGTCTTGCAAGGCACTTAGTCCGTTTATGAATGAAATATAATTTATTCATTTCAAGGAAATTTAGGGTTAACGTACCGCGTCTCTATCTCGCAGATGATCTTCCCCAGCTCCTCTAAGAAATCCCTGTTACTCTTCTTGCACTGGGCCATGACAATATTTTTCAGACAACTGTTTGTATGAATTGATTTGCACGAGAATTTGGATGTGACAAACGCTCCTCCTCTTACTTACTTTGATATGTCAAGTGATCCGCCAGTCAACTATTATTTATATCGACTCTGGGAAAAATTGCAGCTGAATTCACAAATAACTGAATTTCATGTGATATATTTTTCAAATTTTTCGGTCAAAATACATACGATATATAAAAATACTAATGACATAGGGTATTTCGACACTCTTCAGAAAATGAGCTTTTGGTGTATGAAATTATGTTAATCGTCTTCACAATATTATTAAAAAAGTGTTTAAAATGCTTCTCCTCGCGGCTAGTCCTCACTATTGCTGTGAAAACGACGAATTTGGAATGAATTCCTGTTTTCTCCCAATGTAGGTCACTCCACCAATAACCCTAGGCTCATCAAACTCTCCCCTAACGGAAGACTGTCCTTGAATACGTTCATTTTCGTTACCATTCCCTTGCCTCCCTGTCAGGTAATTTGTCGATTCTGCTTGCAAATATTTCTGTCTCTGCTGTGAGTGCATATCAAATGGCGACGAGGTTGGTGTATTCAAGTACTGAGGATTCCCAGAAGTACCACCTTGATCTTGATTATTAACATGAGCCTGGAAATCATTTTTGTATCCCTGTGAAGGGGCGCTTACATTTCTAAGGGCGGAGGCACCGTTCTGCGGAATCCAGTCGTATTCATCAGATGGATGCATCGAGTAAAGTTGTTGATCTTCCTCTTCTACTCTTCTAGGATACACGGGCATTGCTTCACTCTTCCACTTCGCGGAATTTGGAATTTGTGAACGAGGATTATTATCGTTCCTCTTGTTCTCAAGGCCATTGGCCCTAGCCTCTGTCCTCGATTCTTTCAGAACGCTATCTGGCGATCGATGTGGCCCATTCCGAAGATCATTCTGTTCAGGATCCTGCATTCCATTCAGCTTTATCGGATCCTCCCTCTTCTGCAAATTATCTACCATGTCCAAAGTTTTTCCTTGCGCTGGGCTATTCAATATCTTCTGAGCTTCTTTCACAGCTGCCGCATCCTGGAGTCCATTTTTCCGTCGCTCTGGTCCCACACTCTCCGTCAAAACCTCCAGTTTCACCAAATTTGATGGTTCCAGTCCCCATTTTGCGTTTCCAGGGTCAAGTATTTGATTGTTGTTTGCTGTATTTGTTGTCTGAAAGTCACCAAACTGCTGTTGAGAGAAGGGCACTGCTGTGCTATTCTGCTGATGTTGATGATGCAGAGGGGGACGGTGAGCATTTTGGGCATGATAATCATTATGTGAGACAGGAACATACGCATTTCCAATCATCTGCTGCTGTTGGAACTGTTGATAATCACGTGGATTGACTGGCTGTTGTGTGAAGGGTTGCCCACTTTGTTGCTGAAGATTCTGTTGCACGTTTGGTTGCTGTTCGTAACGATTTTGCTGCTCCTGTTGTCTCTTCCGTTCATCGTTCTCTTGCTGTTCCAGACTCGCATAAGACACCCAGGGAGGGGTGATATGACTCATCCACTCTGGTTTTCCATCCTCTTCTACTCTGGTGATTCTCTTTCTTGTAGGTGTTTTTGTCTCCTCCGAGGACTTGGCACTCTTATTATAGTTCTCCTGTTGGTGAATCATCATCAGGTGTCTTCGTTGCTCTGCTATGAGCCCCTCGAATTGACGTTTCATAAAGTAATATGGACATCCCTGTTGCCTTAGTGTCAGCATCAATTTTTCTTGATCTCGAAGCATCTGCGAAGTGAATTTAAGATTTTCAGGAAATTGTTTATCCTTCACATTCAATTCTCTAGGACATTCCTGTTGTTGCGATAACTGTAGTAATAGTTGCTGAGGGGAATAATCATATTGGGTTGCTTGTCCATGATTTGTAGGCTCCCCTACGTCTACATACAGTGGAGCTCGTTTAAGGTTATGGAAAGGAGGCTGATCCGACAGTTGGTACCCTGGATATGGGAAGTAAGGGCTTGGTCCCTGCTGCAGCGAGTAATTGAAATTGTAAAGGGGCTGTTGATACATTCGACTTTGGTTCATCGAGACATCCTGAGGAGACGTCATCCCCAATCCAGGAAATGGTTGGGGGTCCTGGGGGATTTGCGAAGAGTTGGAAGAGTGGGGATACATAATTTCGGGCATTTTTCGAGGATCTTTCATGAATTGCACGTCATTGTAGAATTCTAGCTGTTGTTTTTGAATGTTTCGAAGGAGTTGAAGTTCAGGTATCAATTTCTTTTTAGGTTTTTTACCAGAACCAAGGATTTGCTGTCTGAAAACAGCTGCATTTCTACCACCTACCGGTTGCCTCTCCACCTCCTCAAGTTCTTTCACTTCTCGCAAGTTCCCCTCCGATTGGTTTTCCGTCATTACGTGCTCGTTAACGTTCAGAGATTTTGGTACACAAGGACGATGGAGTTGTCTCTCAGGAGATCTTTCAACAGGGACGACATTGAAGACTTCCGGACAATTAGAATGATTTGGCACCGATCGAGATTGGATAACTGTTTTATCGGACTGTGGTACAGTATCGCAATCGCCGATCATTTGGAAAAGTGCTGGTGTTGTTTCAACTCGAGGGGAGGCATCAAACCGTCTGAGTTCTTCTGCCGGAAAACTTTTCAATCGGGGAGAGAATACCAAGGATCTGTCATTCGATGTGAATTTCGTTTTTGGAGCTGGGGCTTTCCGTTGCATAACCGGAGCGTGTGGGTATATTTTGCAAGACTCAGTGCCGCCATATTGGATGCCTTTGTCGCGAGGTGGAGGCTCCGAATTTTTTGAGGGAGTGATTGCGTTTGTGTTTGGGTGAAGTGTAGCTACACTCGAACGGTTCCCCAAGGCTTTCGGTTTCCGACTGCCTTCCGATACTTTTCTGGGGTTGATTTTATATTTTTGTCGATTAACGTGAAAATTATGAGACTAAAATTGATGGGGTGTTGGGTGAGACTCACCTTCGATTCATTCTTGAAGTGCTAGAGTGAGCAATTTAATGGAGGAATAGGGATATGGTAGCGACCGAAAGTACGTTAAAACGAATTTTGTAGAATTTACGGGAGAAACGTTGAATGTACAGCGGAAGAGTGAAGTGATTTTCAGATGGAGAATTTCTGTTTCTATGACAACGAGGTGAGAGAATTTCAAATTCAATTGAGGTTTCCATTCCACGATAAGTTCGAATGAATAAAATATGATTTGGCCTATTTTTAATACAAATGCGGATCCTTTCATCAGACAATATCATTGCAGGAATGTGATGCTCGTGCAGATACCTATGAAGTGGCAGGATTGTCATTGAAAATATCATCACTATTTAATAATTTTCTATTTGATGGTGATAAGTGGAGGAGGTAAGTAATCGGGCCTGGGATACTATTTTCAATGAAAAACCATATCACAAATATCAAACTGAAAATTTCCTCAGAAAAAATGTTTTCCCATAGAAGAGAATTAGTCTTCGAATTTATCACTTGTACGTTATTATTAAGCTTCTTTCTGCACACGTGCAGGACTTTTCTTCAAGGAAATGTTGGACAAATGTAATTATAGCTGCGATAATGAAAGCCACAATTCCGTGAACATTTGTAGAATAATTATACACTTGCATTAATGGCGTTACGGATGACCTACCTGTCTGTACTATCCCCGTAATTCAAAGTAACTTGAATGATTGTACAATTTATTATTTTTTAAACCATTTCACATATTTTTTACATACTAAAAAGGTATGAAAGAAAATATCTGGAATGTTAGAATAGAAAAGTGTAATGAAATTTTGACACTTTTCTATTAGTGTCTCTAGAAATTTCCACCTTAACTACATCTTCACCAACGTTCCCGTGTATTCCGCGTATCCAACCCCATCGCGATCAACAAGTGCAATGACAATACTGCTTTCACCATCTGGATTTACCAGTTGGTCTTTAACTTCGTCACAAGGGAGGGTGACCTCACGAGAACCTTTCCCAGTTTGCTAGAATCAAATTGAATAATTAATGATTAGAATCAATTGCCCATCATCTGAGATGGAAGTCAATTTTTACGTCATATGTCCAGTCCCAGCAGTTGGATAATCCCGTGATTTCGGTAAACAGAGTACCTATGAATTTCTGCATGGGCCCAGCTTCATCCTTCTTCTTGTCACATAATTCTCCTTGGCTACGCTCTATATTTGAGTTCCAGCCGCGAGCATAACGAGCTTGAAACTAATAAGTTAATGTGCAGATTGGAGAACAATGGAAAATTTATAAAATAAATTAGTCAATTCAATAGAAGAATTATACAAACTTTCATGCCATACGTTTCCTGCCAATGATTCGTAACGGACGTAGATTCTGGATCGCTGTCATCGACTATTGCTCTATTACTCAGACTGACTACATCGTAGATGGAGATCTTACAATCATCTGCCTGATACATCAGAAGCGCTCTTAAACCAGCCCTTATCATTTTTATTTTTGCATAGGAAGATTTAGACAACATTTACACAGAGAGAAATAGCGCAATAAAAGTTACGCGAACGTTGCGTATTTCATGAGTACAAAAAGTACGAAATACTGTGTAAAAAGGACGTAATTCACTGCGGACTATTTACAGAACGTTTCCTACTTTTCACCGGAGTTTTCGTAATTTTTACTGAATATATCTCTCCGTGTGATTCGAAAATTCTCCTACTGCTTTTTCACTGTATGAAATATAATTTTACAGATTGATATCTTACCAAAACTATTCCAAGAAACATCAGGTTGACAAGCGCAATGTAAAATTCTTGACGCATGGTGACGAAGAAAAGGTCGAGGCCGCAGAAATAACGACGAATGGCGAAACGTGGTTTCATCGCTTTGGCTGGGTGTCTAGGCTTTATATAACAATTTTTATCAGTTGTAACAGCACATATAATTATACAGTTTAGCCGTATCTGTTTTCACTTCGACTTTCTAGAAAATGAATGAAAAATAAAATGCATTTTCAAAGTTCTCGAAGACTAGGTGGACATAAAAAATGCTACACTTGGCGATGCGGTAAAACAAATTATCTGTTAATCATCACTGATATCAGAAGGATGCGGCAAAAGATTTTGCGAGACATCATAGGTTGATCTTTTGGAGGAATTATCTCGATATTCTTCAACGTGGAAAAATTTAGTTTGGTTCCAGTCTGGTAATTTGCAATATCGAGGCTTCTTTTGATGACTCCAACTCTGTTTATCTCATCTCGCTTTGCAATTTTTGACGTTTTTCTTATGTGGAAGACTGAGATAAGATAAATTTAAACAAACACCAAATTTTAATATAAAAAAATTAAAAATTGCGGATAATGATGCGAACCATGAGACAAATTTTTTTATTATCAGAATTCTGGAGGGACCGAAACACGAGATAGTTTGATGGTGTGGGATCAGTATTATAGGGTGGATGCTTAAAATATGTAAGGTTTGTCGGGATTCCGATCGCCCCTTTTCGATTGCATACATTTTTTTGCGTCAATTTTGGTTTTGCTAGAGCTGGATTATCTTAGGCAGGGTCGAATAACTTTCAAAATTCCCGTGTATTAGTTTATTTTTCAGGCTTCGATATTTCATCTCGACGTTCTCAAATAATACATATATATTCTTCATACATTCAATATTCCGAATATTTTAATTTTCAAAAAGGATAAAGGTTTCTTATGGTCAAAAAAATTATGAGATAAAAATCGGAAGTTTGCTGTTTTTTTTCATTGAATAATTCATCTTGAGCCCCTAGAACAGCACAGGTTTGAAATAAAATTCAATCAACAGATGAACAGATGAACAGTAATCTGCATCTTTACTATGCTAATACTTTCATGCTCCCAGTAAACTCTGACAGCCGTATTGAATATCCACTGATGACAGTAATGGCTACTTTATTAGGCTGCTGCGCTATTTCTATTATCTCTGGAGCATTATTACACGAAACATCAGTCACCGGAGCACCAAATACATTTTCCTAGATTTGAATTAAAGAATATCATATATGAAACCATTATAATGAGCTGAATTGAAAAATTCTGAGAAATATTCTATCGAAACAATATTTTACCCCTTTTTTGAATGCCGTACAACGTGAAATACCCGTTATTTCTTCAACAGCTTCTGCCATGGCAGTTTTGTAGCCATCACTTTCATCTTTTTCACACATAGTGCCGTTGTATCGATAAATAGATTTATCCTGATGGTCAAAGCGCACTTGATACTGCAATAATATAGAATTTTATTGTGAATACAAGTAGCGATGTGAACAAAGCGAGAAAATTAATTTAAAAATATTGCATACAAACCTGTATATTGACGAGATCAGCGCTCCACTTAGATGTTAAAGATATCTGGGAAACATTTTTATCAACCACTATTCTGGGGTCCAACGATGCTGCTTCATTAATCTGGAGGGTGCATAATGCACCCTAAAATTTGGGGATAAAACTTTTATATTTGTCTACCCACAGTAGAGTATCGTAATCGCTCAACTGAGTACAGTAGCGCAATATAATTTGAGTATTACTTTTCTATTGGTTCTTTATTGAATTTTAAATTCGATGAAGTAAATCATTTTCAAGACATTTATATAACATTTATATAGTATTGCAAAATAATGATTAGCTGTGTTGTGGAGAGGCATAAATAATTACATGGAAGATTCAATTAAAGAAAAATTAATGTGGAGCACAAGAGATTTTTCAGTAGATTCTTACCAAACTGGCTCCGAAGAACATCAGATTGATGATCGCAATAAGAATTCCTTGATTCATTATGGTATAATATGAAGTGTTCGAAAGGAGTCTTGTTGAAGTACAGACAGACGGTCAGCAAGTCTTATCAAAATTTAAACGTGACATAGAAAGTCGAGCGAAGTGCCTCAAGTTAAACATCGATTACCCATGGAGGGTACATAATATCGTTGTTTATCTATAGTAATTGGAAAAAGAAAAGAATAGAACAAGTTGCTACAAACACGTACAGTAATTATGAGCCATAAAGGTTCACGATTAGGAAATTTATGGCCTAAGAAACATGGCTTGTGTCCTCCGAAATTACATTTTTACGTATAAGACGAAAAATTTATAAATAGGAAATTTCAGTGATGAAATTTTCTATTTATTTAATTGAATCCAACAAAATTTTTTTGTAGAACTTTTTTTATTCAAAAAATGAAAAATTATGCATAGCAATGAGGAAAAACCAAGATAAACGATAAATGTCACAGACATTAAATTCCAAAACTCCTCTTTCCATTTTTTTTTCTCTGGAAGTCTGAGAAGTTCATTTCAATTCATTCAATTCCTCAACTATAATACAGCGAGCAATCAGAGGTGTTGAACATTTGATAGTATTTAAGATTTACATATTTACAAGAGGCGCTATACTAAATATCCCCAATCTTCTTTCACCATGTCTGATAACTTTTCAGCTATCATATAAGTGGGAATGTTTGTATGCCCCGACATAATTTCAGGCATTATCGATGCATCGGCTACTCTTAGGCTCCTTATTCCGTGCACCTGAAAAGTAAAATATTAGTGAGCAATGTAGACTCAGAACTAATGAAATTAATCGGTTTGGCAATATTTATTTTTCAAAGGGATTTGAACAAGTCGATTCCCTCAAATTCCATAGAAGTAGTACATTATGTTACCAGATGATAAGAGTAACATTTGATAAATGTATTCGAAGGGGAATTAAATATCATCGTTATGGAAAAAGTCTACTTTTTCCATATTAACAAAAGTGAAAAGGAAGAAGAAATCATACCCTTAATCTTGCGTCGACGACAGCAGTCGGATCATCTTGAGGGCCCATTTTACACGTTCCTGAGTAATGATAAATATTCATTGTTATAGTTCTGATTGCACATTCCCAGTAATCGTCGCTATTCTCCTCGAATCCTTGGCAGTCTTTGAATTTTGTTGCGAATAATTTGCTCCCAAATTTCTGCATAGCTTTAGTTTCACTAATTTTCAAAGCTGCTCTGATACCTTTAATTAGCACTCGGACGTCCTCTTTATCCGCCATATAGTTTGGTATAATTATGGGTTTACTTTCGATACTCAAGTCACGAAGTAAAATTTTTCCTCGGCTTTTAGGTCTCAGTAACATAGGGAGTGCCATCCAAGTATAGCTATGTTCATCAGCTGCATATATTTCATTCCAGATTTCATCTGTAATTCCAAGAGCATAACGAGATCTGCTGACGGTGAGGAAGGAAGACGATAGAAATAATAATTCGACATTCGGATAAGCCGTATAATTGTTCGGTTTATCCACATCGAGAAAGGCTAGTGCTTCACAACCACCGGCAACAGTCAATGGTCCTGTTCCATAAAGCAAATAATCTCTTAAATAAGGATTAGTCGGATTAATGAGATCATAGATGTGCAGTCCTACCGGTTGATTGATTTGGAAGATAATTCCATACGCAATGTGATCCATCAAATTTTCCCCAACTGGTAGATCAACTACTGAATTTATTCCAATTTCTTTGATGTGATCAGCTGGACCTATCCCCGATAACATCAGAATTTGCGAACTTCCAATGGCACCTGCACTTAAAATCACTTCTTTTTCCGCATAAACTTGATACGTTATGCCCTCTTTATTGTACTCTACACCAATGGCTCGATGATCATCATCAACGAGTACTTTTGACACCAATGTATTCCTCGTCACTAATAAATTTGGTCTCGATTTTGCTGGATGGAGATAAGCTCTACTACTGCTCCATCGCATTCCGTCTTTTATCGTAGTTTGAAGGTAGGAAAATCCAACGGATTGATTAGCATTATTGTAATCAATGATGTCATAGCCAAGTTCCTTTCCTGCTTCTAGAAAAGCTTCGGCAATGGGCGTCCGAAAATCGGCAGAATTTATATGAACGGGACCGTCGTCATTGTGCTCTTCTTTATTGTCTTTGTATTCTGGAATACCCATAGCCTCTAGTTTTTTGAAGTATGGCAAGACATCTTGCCATGACCAGCCTTCATTTCCAAGTTCTGCCCATCGATCATAGTCTCGTGGATCTCCTCTCGTTGCGATGAGGTAGTTCAACACACTGCTTCCCCCTATAACTTTACCTCTTGGCATGTTACATCGTTTATCTGTCATTCCTCTGCAATAGTTATCAGAAGGTTCCGCTTGATATTTCCAGTTAATGTCATCCCTAAACTGCAGATCGTTAACAATTATAGGTACATTCATACCGATATTTTCATTACGTCCCGCTTCAATAAGTAATACCCGAAAATCAGATATTTCACTGAGTCTTGAAGCGATTGCTGCACCTGCTGATCCCGCTCCGACGACAATGAAATCGAATTTATCTCCATTTGATGGAGTGGTCTCCGGTGGTTCCAGGAACATAAATCGTATACTTTCGTATGCAAATTTTACACTCCCTACCATTGTTTTTAATACATTTTCAATGCCACTGAATGGCTCATCACCATATAGATTGATATAGGTCTTATCTGCTTGGGACACAGCCATAAGGCTCCACAGTAACAAAAACCAACGCATGATTACACGACTAGGTGAAGAGTTTAAATTGAACAATTTGAAAAATAGATAATATCTTTATCTCGACGTTTATTAGTCGACCCGCGAACTCGAACACATGAGGATCACAGCACTCAAAATCACAATACGGCGAGGAAAGCGAATAGTATTAGCTCCAAAGTAGGAATCAGATCTACTAATGTCAAGAAATATCTGCCATAGGATCTTCCCGGCAATACTCGCGAATTTATTCTATAATCGTCTGTCAGATGATTGTATACGCTGGGCTCATCATTAACTCGATACTAGATTCTACATGTCCCTCTTATTAGATGTATCATGCACAGCTCTACGTGTTTACGTAATTTATCGACTACCGCGATAGGACGATTGAAAAACAAGAAAAAAAAATCTACGTCAAATCGTTTTTATGACTTCCGATATTCCCAACATTTTTTTTACAAGGCATATAATTATCGGGGGTGTATAGATTAGTTGATCATCGACCGATGGAAATTTATTCCGTGACAATGCACCACATTACCTAATGGGAACGAAAAATGAGTAATGGAAAATGAGGAGTGAGAGGTCAATTATAGGCATCAAGTTTCCGTGATTGTATCTTTCAGTCATTACACTGCAGCTACAATCATTTCCAACTATAATTGACATGCTACCTCAGTCAGAAACAATTGAAAAAACCTATCGATATTATCATTACATGTGTGGTATGTGGGACTAATAAATATTATTTGTCCCCTGTTGCAATTTCCCTCGGGCGATGATTAGTTTATTTTTCTATTTACAAGTAGTGCAGTGACTCTTTACCATAATATTCTGTCATGCATGACCTCATCGCTCTTGACATTGGATAGCTTAATAGAACAAAGAGACATTTCCATTGTGTGACAGGTATGAAGGCAATTCATTAACATCACTAGTAGGGCTCACGATAATTTAACTGATGCATGGAGAAGAAAAAAATAGACTTAAATAGTAGGATAGAGGGGTATAGTTTAGAGTAAGATAACCCATGGTGATGTAGATAAAATCAGAAAAGGGGCGGGAGAAAGGGAAAGTAGGCAAATAGGGAGGCGTAAGGGTAGTTAGAGAGAGAAACGCAAAAAACAGGAACTCACAAGAGGTTACTTTGAATTACAGCTTCCTCAGAGTTTTAATAAATAATTATAGATGACGAGCATTACAGCTTGTTAATTAATCACTCTGCCATTAATCAAGTCACTCGGCAAAATGGAAATTAAATTCTGAAAAGTATGCAACCGGTTTCCTCATATGATGAATAGCTATGGGGAAAAAAAAATGATAAGTCGTCATTCTTTGCATAGAGCTCTTTTATTCATAATAGTGCAATAGGCTGACGTCAACAAAAAACAAGTCTTATGCATCACACATATAAGACCAATTCAATTATCGTCACTCCATTTTTTTTTCAACACACAAAACCACATTTTATTGTTTTTCCATTAAAGGAGCTACGAAATAAAAATCATTTATAGTTACGAGAACAGTTTCTCATCATTTCTGTACAATTTCAATGTTTACAATTATAATAAAAATAGTAAAACGTCGATGCAGAATAGAATATAATATCGTCGCTTCAAAACATCAATGAAGAAGACGTTGTAAAATCGAGATTGTTAAAAAAACTTTGGTCATTTTTCTTCCTCCTCAAAATATTAGTGGAAAGTATTAGAATGATTTTTGCGATTTTTACAGCACTCAACCGCGAATGAGGAATGTGATGAAAATGATTACAGTACTTGACGTCTTTCATTTCCTTGATATCGTCCAGCGGATTTCCTATACCCTGATAATTTGACTAAAATGTATACAATATGTATATTTACTTTTTCATTACTTATACTCCTCGGACTGTCTCTAACAGGTCATCACCTGATATTGCAATTATGCCGTTATTGTAAAATTTCATATAATTAATTAATATTTCAAAAATGCACGTACAACGCCCCCATAACATGAACAAAAAACAGTTGAAATAAAACTAATAATTCAAACCAAAGTCCCTAATTAATTATTGACAACGGTTCATCAAAAAATTATACATTACAAAGTAACAAATAACGATAGATCTTATGCACCAGAATAATGAATAATTCATACTTGTAATAATTCAAGAATATAAATTCATTCCGGAGTCCTTAACAAAAGTGGTCAAATTTTACAGTTATGAATTATTAATATATGTGAAACTCCTTAGCTGTTAGTTACATTCTTGCTTTTTATATGGACCAAGTAATGATCTTCCTCATTTCTTCAATATTCGTGATGGATGTAATGAGAAAAGTAAAACTTAACGATCATCTTGCGCATGCATAATAAATTTGGTTTTTCTGGTTTCTTCATTTTTTTTGGACAGCCACATAGTGGTATAATATTTCTCCACAGATTTACATCGTAGAAAAATATTAGATTCTGTCCAACAGCGTTTAAAATTTCATTGATGACCCAGAAAAACATGTTATGCAATTTGTAAGTACGTTAAATCATTTTATTCATTGCTTCGATAAAATTCATTCCCTAATAAACATTTCACTCAGCGCCATCTAACAATTATTATACCACTCATTCCTATTTCTTTTTAATGAAGAAAACAATCGTTGAATTGATAACATCGTATGTTTTGTTAAATTAGAGATATACAGTAGTAACATGAAGAGGAGATCGAATAAGAATTGAATTTTAAACTGGTTGGTAATTGTTTCTTGAGATTGATATTTTTTTTTCACTCACAAACGTGTTTGCAACAATTCACACAAACATATGATATTTTAGGATAAGTAATTTTAATTACACTGCTACATTTGACGTAACGTCTAGATCCAGATAGAAAAACTCTGAGCAGTGTTCTAATCAAATAAACATTATTCAGTTTTCTGTTTTTTTCATGTCTATAAGTTCAACATATAAATACAAATTATTTAACAGGAAACAGCGATAATCAACACACCTATTACCTTTTTTCGTTTGAATACTGAGTCATGCAAAGGGACTATTTTAATTAGGTACAAATGTACAAATAAATATGTAATTATGTTCATGATTTCTTTAGTATTTCCTACGTTTCAGGGATGTTTTTAGTTTTGTTGAAACTCTAGCGAGTCAATCGTAGGATATTTAAAGAACATAATTACATGTGGGACTGAGAGGGAAACACCAGTGAATGAACACTAATTTTGTTTTAGAATAGAAATAAAATTGTGAAAAAATTTTGCAACTCGAGTATATCTACACTTTTTTTCAATTACCACTGACAGAAACAAATATTCTTATCGTTGGACTCAGTTCGTCGTAGCGAATTTTGTTGAGAATTAACGAAATCAGTAATTACGTTATTGTAACTAAATAATATTTCATTCTAATAAGGAAATATAAATGCTGTCAACTCAGTACAGTCTTACGATCTCAACATTGTTTTTCTAGTACTATATTCATTCGAATTGTACAAACAAAAGGCAATTTGATGAATTTCAGTTAAAAACAAATGAAATATCTCGAGAAGACATAACGCACATATATTACGATTATGTTTATTTTAAAGTTAACAGCCAAATGATCTTGAATTCACATAAAATTCTCCTAAATTAATTTAGTCTGGCAATATAACAAATATTTGACAATCTAAAGAATGAATTCTGGTTAATAGGACCGACTGGAGCCGCCCAAAGGTGATGTGTTTCAACTGAGCCGAAAAAATACACTTGTTTCTGAGTTATAAAAATTGAGAAAAAATGCCAAAATTTATAAGTTTGCAGGGTGTTCCGCTGTTGGTCTTGTAGACCTAAAACCTCCAGGAAGATCTTTCCCATAAGTTTTACTAATTAAAAATTCTAATTAATGTAAAATTGACTCATCTCATTTTATAGATAGCCTAATTTATTTATCACTATAAAATCGTTCTTTGGATTAAAAATGAGTTCAAAGCAGAGCTGGGATTCAGAGTGTTCATTCGCTAGGGTTGGGACCTCGGGAAATCATTAGCAATAGTCTATCACAAGGGTTCCACCAACAAGGTAACTTCGAAAAAAGGTAGGGTTTAATTCAATCGAGATCCGGCAAAGCGATGTGACATATAAGTTCTATTTAAAAGTTCAGAAAATATAAAAAAACTGGCTCTCAAGAACTGAATGGTATATTCTAGTCGACGAAAATGAAACAAAGAAGTTGATTCCACGTGTGAAATTATAAACTGAAACGGAGGCGATATTCTAAATTTGCTTTTTCTAGGTTTGGAAAATTAAAACAACCTTCTTTGAAATTTTTTTTGATCGCACATTACGATGATGAAGTTTTTCCATTTTCGTTTCAATAAGTAACAGTGAGTGTCAATCGTTAACTCATGTGACATATAATACGTCAGAAACACCTGGAATTCGATGGTTTCAAATTATTATTGAAAATCACTATACGAAGTCGGAGGTCCTCGTTTCGCCAATCGAATAATTGGCGAGACAATAAAAAAATTGCTTCTGCTATTACGTTTTGCCATCTCTCTGCTGAATTATTCTCCCCATATGTTGATTTATTTAATCGTTTGATCAATAAAATCCTGTTATATTTAAGGCATACGGCACGTACGAATCACGATAACAGTTCTCATACGGTCATCATTCAAACCGTACATAAAGTTTCTTTGTACATGTGTACAAATATATATTTAATAATATATTAATTATCTTCTCAATATATATTACTATTTATAAATTTTTCTTTTACTTTTTTGCTAATTTAGGCACATCGAACGCACAACAACCGTTAGTTAAAACATTTAATCATTGAATCCCCGAAATCCCTCTACTCCCTAATAAAACCAGTGTTGTTTTTTTAAATATATGGATATAGATTTTTCATACATTTTTCTCACTCTGTCCTCGTTTAATATGTAAATGCACAATTACCGATTTGTAGGTTTTCCCTTTGTCTCGTCACGAAATGGGCAAGAACAGGAAATACGCGTGAATGTAAAGATCTTTTTTTGTTTCAGTTAATTCATCAATTTTCCTACAAATTGATTCATTTATTATTCATTTCCTGTTCTCACTTCTTCGACACTGAATTACACTCGTTCCGATCAAAAAGTAAATCTTTGATTAAGCGTCTAAATTCGACGCTAGCATTTGGCAAACCGATAGCCATCAAAAATAGATTCAATCTTGAAATATAGAGTTTTTATATGTTTATTATTATGACAGTATTATTTTTTTTCTATAAGGTCACATTGGTTTACGTTTTTAGGCTTTATTATCCATTCTCAAGAGGGATATGCTAATCACAAAGCGAGTGTGTATGCAAAAATATCAGCTTTCCACGTGATGTATCATGAAAATCAATTTTTCCAGAAAATTAAAACTTTACTTTAAAAAAAATCTGGTGATGAACTTTGTACTTGGTAATAACAAGTCTTAATTTTCTCACAATAATTTTATGTTCAATTGAATCCTCAATTTAGTGTGGAGATTCACATTTACAATTTGAAAAAGTCTTTCACAATAATGGGAATGCATTTAGTACTCAATGTCAATTCATTAAATTACCGATTATTCTTTGAGAAATAATCTTGTGAACAATTTTTGGTTCATGTCTTTACAATCATGAGAAAATACTGCTTCAAATGATTAAGGCACTCGTGCTCATTAAAAACAAAAGAAATATGCTTAGAAATTCCTGTTGAAAGACTAAACTGCATTAGAAACCTCGTGTTGAGTTGATTTTTTACCTTTATTTCAAATGATAATGTAGCAATTACTAAATAATTTTAGAAACGTGTCCCTTCATCACTCATGAATTGTCCCACGGATCATTGGTCAACTAATATTTCATAATATATATTAAAAACACGTGTATAACCCGTGCATACATGCGTGTATGCGTATAATATATCTAGTGAGTCCCTCCGGGAATCACAGTAATAAATATAAATTGTAATATCTATATTATATATATCTATATATATATATATCGATTGTAGAATATAATGTGTTTAATAAGACTCCCGAGCACATTTCCACGAACGCCCACGTAACATTTCATTTTGTACAATTAATATATATTCTTTTTTTTTTTTGTTTTTTTACTTGGTTTGACTTTTCATAATTTTCTTACATTGGAGAAACCTGTATTCCCGTTTTAAATTGATTTCATTTCCTAATATCTTTGGCTAGTCAACTAAAATCACCGACCCCAGTTGTATTTTTATTCTCTACTTACATTTTACTCATTTATCTTCCTCATTTAATTTTTTCGTCTTGTCCACAGCGCTTTTTTCCAGACTTATTGCTACGTCCTGTTAGAAGAAGAGAAGGAAAAACTGCATTAATTTCAGTGGAAACTAGACTAAATCCCGTTCCCGTTCCCCTTCGTTTTTTAAGGTAATCAGGATATTATTCACAAATATAGAGTCAATTTTTTACCACACAAGCCATCTATTGGCAAACAAATTAATTTATCAATATTCAAAATATTCGAAATCATAAGATTTTCGACCTAAAACGTGACATTGAGAGAAAGTAGAAAATTACCTGAACGGCAATTTGAAGTGGCGTTGCCTCTCCAGGTGTACAATCAGTTCTAACGATACTAGCGGGCAGTAATCTTGGGCATGGCTTTCCAGTGAATAGCATAAATAGTGCATGGACGGTTCTGCGTTGAGTGAGCTCAGTATGACGATGCTGATATCCACTTAAATGCCTGCGATGTCTTGCTGTCGTTGGAAACCATCGTTCACAAAGGATGCAATATCTTTTGTGTTTTATTGTTGCCTAAAATATTGAAAGGGGCTTTAATGAACCTTATTCAGTCGATTTGTCTCAGCTGCCCCTGATTGAAAGCTCAACAATCGCGAAAAACCATAATCAATCCATTAAACAATTGCTATTTTCCTTCAACGTACCTTCTCATGATAAGCCATCTTGGTAACAATATCCGCAAACGTCAATCCTTCGCTCTCCTGCTCGATAATCTCCCTAATCTTCTCTCCGGCACTTTCCTCAACTTTCTTGGGACTTTCTGGGTTCAGTTCACTGCTCTCTTGCTTCGTGATAACAGGAGGAGACCTAGATGTCTCTCTCAGGCTCGGTTCAATTACAATGCCTCCCTCAGGAACCAACACCGGCATCGCCTCGCTAGTTCTCTTAGGATCCTTCTTCACCTCCTTCTCATGAGATCTTGAGGAGTTCTCTCTCTTAAGGCTCTTGCTTTCTCGCTCAGACTTACTAGTTGATTCCTTCCTTGACGACCCCGACGTCGAAGGTGGCCTCATCCTCTTGGAGCTCGACTCACTTGATCCACTGTGACTCCTATGCCTCTTCAACTCTTTTGTACAGTCGCGACTAGACTTATGTCTTCCTTCCACATGAGAAGCCTTAGAATCCTCCTTCTTCCTCGTATGTTTCTTATTCTCCGAAGAACCAGAACTCCTATCGCTTTTCGATCTCTCTCTGTCTTTAGTCTTGGACACCTCTGGCCTAGCAGAATCTCTAGACGTTCCCATACCCTTCTGGAAGACCCTTATCTTGTCACCACTTTTAACTCGCTCCTCCTTCCCCGAGATCTCAAGAAATTCTGAAGCCGAGAATTGCTTTTTCTCAGCAGCAGTCTTCATCCTCGGAGCTGGAATCACCACCTGTTTGGACGATGCTAAGTACCTTTTCAAGGTTTCCTTGGCAGCCAAAACGTCCTTGACCAGTGAATCGGAGGAGCAAATGCTCTTCGCTTCGCTGCGAACATGTTCTAATTCTTCTTTATGATTATTGTCAAGAAAACTTGGTCCAGGCACGTCAGATGGTGAGCACTCCTGTTGTTGATAATTCCAGTATTCTTCGTGGCCCTTGGAGGGTGATGACGGGACTCCAGGAATGGTAATGTCCATAGACTCTGAAAAATTATCAACGATCTCTAGTTCAAGTTCAAATTGCGTTGGAATAGCATCTGCTGAATACAATCTCGCCATGTCACCGTTCGCTATTCTCCTCTCACCTTCAAGAGGCATTGGAACCTCAGACTCTGGTTGGGAAATGTCCGAGGACGCTGGAAGCATCTCGATAGTCGTTTGACTCTCATCAGAGGATTCGAGTTTAATAACTGATTGATCCTCCGAGCTCTTTGTATCTGCGCCAGCATCGATGACACTTTCTACCGTTTCTACTGGTGTGACTGGCTTGGGAGGGATGATTTTCAAAGTTTTGTGACTAGAATTGATTTTTGGGTACTCGAATTCACTCCTAGTCACCTCTTCAGGATCCACAAATGCTTGTAATGTTTCTCTTTTTTGAGGTACATCTTTCAGTGAAAATTCCGATCTAGTGTCCAAACTTTCATCTCGACTTGAGAAACTTGCTAGGCGTCGTGTGAAGTTCCTTCTAACCATCCTTGGAAGATCCTCACTGTCAGAGTCATTGTCGTGACAACACTGCTGCTTCTCCGGGTCAGAGTATCGTCTTCTGCCCCTGCTAGAAGACCTGTCCGACTCGTCGCCTCGTCTAGAGGGCACAGAAGACGTTCTCTTGAATTTTCTTAATTTACTCGAGCACTCGTCCACTTCAAACGACTTAGTCACTTCCTCCAGAAGTTGCACAGGTAGGTGGGTACTTCGCTGCTCTTTGGCTATTGAATCCAAGACTTTGAAGCGTTCCAATTTTACCTCTGGTTGCCATCTGGAGTTCCTGATTATACCCTCAGCTCCGTCTTTACTCAGTTCACACTTGAACTCCGATGTCGATGAAGCTCGTTTGATTATCACCTTGGGAATTTTCTCGGAGAGACCTGTAGTGGAGGTTGTTGTTGTTTCAAGGTCGATGGAGGATGGCCTGGAATCTCGCGGCTCTGTAGAGTGATGACGGCTAGTGGACTTCTTCGAACGTTTTGTCGATGACTCCGTAGGACTTCGTGGACGTTTTCTCCTGGAGGATTCTGGCGAGGGTGAGGACTTCCTTGAGTCCTGTTTTTTAATTTTCAGCTTGGGAATTTTGTTGAGAGATTTTTCGAAAATTTCATAGGGACGGGCTGATGTTTTTGTTGACACACTCGATTCTGCGAATATTATGGGTTGGGTGGACCGACTTTCAATTTTACCTTCTGATGATTCAGTAATTTGCGTATCTTGCGCAGGAGATGATTTCCTTATCTTTCTGATTTTTAATTTTGGAACGTTGGCGAAGGATTCTGAATCGTTTCCTGATAGTTCCATGGAGGCATGCTCAAAAGTCATTTTCGAGTGTTTGTCCTCGAGTTTGATCTTCATCCTTGGGACTTTGCACTCGATTATGCCCAGGGATTTGCGGATTGGGCCGTCTCGGTCACGCCTCGAGCATTTGTCATCGAGTTTGATTTGCACTTCAAAGATCTTCTGATTCTCAGACTCATTGGTTTTCGGGAATGACAGTTCCACAGCATTCTCCTCTATCGTTGGAGTACCAGGACGAGATCTCACGTTTCTTATAATCATCTTTGGTATTTTAGGGTGTGACGATAGCCTGTGGGAGGATGAAGCACGACTGTCGAAACTTTTCTGGACCGATATGTCAGAGGGAAATATCTGGGAGATCGAGGAAGATCTCGAGGAACAGTCAGTCTTTTTTATTATAAACTTTGGAATTTTGTCGAAAGTCGTTGGACTCTTTGGGGGGCTCTCACTTTGAATTCTCCCTGCGAATGTTAGATTCTCGACTTCATCATTGTTATTAGAACTTGGCTCTAATTTAGGATCAGCCTGTGGAGAGAAATCCTCGGAATTCTTAGGACTTGGTATTTTACCGGAGAAGTTTAAAGCTTTACTGGCCTCCTCCGTGTCTTCAGGTACTATGACCCGAACAGGAGAGGAAATATGAGGCTCTGAAGGTGCCTCTGGACTCTGAATCTTCCCCGAAAAATTCAGTGCAGTGTCCTTTTTCTCATCATTTCTCGATTCTTCATCGGTTCTTCCGATCGGTGATCCATCCTGGGCATTTGAATCGTCTTCACTCTCCGAAGAAATGCGTCCAGAAAATGTTAAAATTTTATCTCGCCCATCGGTTTTATTGTGAGGAGTTATCATTGAACTTTCAATTGTCTCTGATTTATCGGTCAAGGCACACAACGCGAGGTTCTTCCGCACCTTCTTGAGGTCAGTGGCATCAATAGCCTCTTGACTCGAAGTCGACAGGAAATTTACTCCAGCGCTGCTACCCTCGTCTGCTTTAGAAGCTGCGTATTCGCTTCCAAACTGTGTAGAACTGAGTGTCTCGAGAGTGAAGTTCGAGACTTCTGACTCTGTGGAGATTTCAGGTGTATCCAGTTGTCTAATTTTACGCGCTGGAGCTGTGGAAGGTTTTACTGGATTTATTGGAGGCACTTCTGGTTTTTCAAAACGATGCTCAGTCGTCTGTGAATCCTCAATGATTCTCTTTGGCATTTTATCTTGTGGTTTTTGGTTTTCATCTCTGATTTCAACTGCTTCCAACTCCTCTGGAATTTTATCATCATTCCCAGTACTCCTCAAGTCGCAGAATAACGTATTCAATGGTAAAAATTCGAATTTCGATTTGAATGGCGGAATTTTTTCTCTGAAAGTGTTCACCTCATCACTCGATGCTCTCCTAGAAGGGACTTCTGATTTTCTACTTGAAGAAATACCTGATGAATGCCCCTCAAACTGTTTTACGGGCTTCGACGCACTCTCTTCATTAATTATCAAATCTTCTTTCACAATCTCGATGCTGATTTTCGGTTTCTTAAGCTTTGTAATTCGTCGACTTGGAAAAGCCAAGTCCAAACCTTTGAGAACACTACTTTCCAAGTTATTCTGACAATTTTTTGGGAAGATCACCTCCAAATTCCTGATTTCCACAATTTTCGGTCCTTCAATTTCTTCACGATTTTCCGGACGAGAATGATTGCACTCTAGAGTTTCGCAAATTTTTTCAGCAATTTCTTCATCATTCTGAATTGTTACGTTTAGTTCAGGCTTTCCCCCATCTTTAGACTCTTCTCTTATATCTGTTATATGCTCCTCCCCTAGATTGGCTCCCTTATTCGCTTCGGATTCCACATTGTTAGTTTGAGAGAGGATTTTTGGATTTTTTTCGCATTTTTTGACCATTGAATTCACCTCAGAATGTGAAATAATTATGTCCCGTTGCCATATTGACAGTCGTTTAGGCTCTTTAACACCTTCAGTATACGTCGTGGACGATTCAAGGCCACTGTCTGTCAAAATAGCTTGAGAATCTTGCTCGATATCAACACTAGAAGGTGGTTTAAAAAATTCATTACCATCCTTCGGATCCTTACTCTCCTCATCACTCAATTCAGGTACCAAACTACTCCTCTTCTTTTCAATATCCATTATTTTATCTTCAACAATTTCCTCGAAATTGTTCAATGGTGTGTCCTTTGGTTCATGCCCTCCATCCTGGTCTTCATCTACCCTTTCAGGGACTTCATTTCTCGAAAATAATTCCAATTCATCTCCATTAAATAAACTACTTTCAACGGATTTTGCACTATTTAATATCACGTCAGTCCTTGAGCCCTCGCTCATAACCGAGAGGTTGTTTATCGAACCTACCATTAAACTATCGATTCCTCGTTCACTGTCACAGTTCACGCTATTCTTCCCTTTCGACGAACCAGTCAGATCGTCTCCAGCGCTCAATTTCTCTGGCTTCTTTCCTAAAAAAAAGTGATGAGATTCTGACCTACTAGATTCCACCGACACTTCATCACTCTCCATTTCTGGCGGTCGTTCTCTCCATCTGTCATATTTATTGGATCTATTTGTTCTCCAGGATGAATCATCTAATTTCCTCCTTGAGAATAACTCTCTCGATCTCATTGCAGGGCACTCGCTAGAGTATTTCCTTCTTTCTTCCTTACTTGGTGATTCTTGTTTTCGTTTTTGCATTCCTGTATCCTGATGATCGGTCATTCCTCGTTGACTGCACGGATTATCTCGCGATAAATCACGAAATAATCCCTCTCGTTGTCTCGCCTCCATTATCAGAACTCTGTATGTATACTTGGGATTAGGGCTGTACTTTATTTTACCATCTTTGGTTGTGTAAACGGGAACTTCATTGAGGTTTATCTCTGGAGACTGGTTAGCTGGTGATATCGAATAAGGATTCCGGAATTTTTCACATTCTTCTAATCTTCTACTCAATGCACGATCTTCTGTCAAAGTCGAGGAAGTTCTGTCCTCGATAGGGAAGTTATTGACCGTATCATTAGGAGCAACGTCGAAATTATCAAAGTCCATGGCTGACGTGTCCATCGAGAAATTCATTTTAGACCAAAGATCGTCGGTTTGCGATGTGGTTGATGGCCCTGGAGTGGTGAGAGGGGCCAGGAGAGATGTGTCAGGCAGTCTGGACTGGGATGACCGTGATGCCATGTTTTCCAGTTCATCGAACTCTGGGGCAAAGCTCTCATAGTCCAACGAAGCTCTTCGACTTGGATTTCTCGTTTTTGAGATTTCTACATTTTCAAATGGACTCTCTGCCTCCGTGCACTGACTGTCGCATGTGTTTGCAGCTTCTGTGGGGACAGATATCCCTGTGGAGGTCTGAGAGTCATCATAGGAGGATATTGGACCCTCCGAGAAGCTCACCTCACTCGTTTCCGATTTGTTCAATGATTTTGGAAGAGGCTGAAGCTTTGGAAGGCACTCCAATCGATTCCTCTCCTCAGTTGATTTGCGGTAAGATCGATAATGACCTCCACTGTGCCTTCTCCGAACATGTTTGCTTGATATTTTTGATACTATTGCTTCAGGATTCGATATTCTTCGGCGAGGAAATATCCTTTGAGGTCGATAATTTCCATTTTCAAATTTCGTAGAGTAACCTTTTTTTATTTCATTCGTTCTCTCTTCCGATTTTTCAAAATTTTTTAATCGGCGTTTCTTATCGTGCCTCGATACATTTATCTTTATTTCAATGCCATCTACCTGTTCACTAGTAGAGGAACTGCATAGTTTTTCAACGTTTATGTTCGCCACATGAATTTCAACATCCGTATCTTTATGGGTTCTTCGAAAACTCTGCGTTATTTTGCAAACATCGCGGTTCAGAGGTTCATTTTTTCGTGCTATTTGGTCTTTATCGGTGGCTGGTTGTTTTCGCGTTTCTCTTGGTGATTCTTCGAAGGAGCTCCGTCTGATAATCAGTGAGTCAATACGCGAATTATCGACCTGTGGGTCGGTGAACAAAATTTCGTTGCTCATTTGATTTTTCGAATTATTTACATTCTCCAAAGCATTTACTTTACTTTTTCTGTACTCAGTTAATGAATTCAAACGATCTTTGGTGTTCCTCTCCTCTCGTCTCCTCATGAAACCGTCAAATCCAGCGCTCTGCGAATCCTCGGAGGTGTCAAATATCGAACGAATATATTTAGCTCTTTCACCTTTATTCTTACCTTGTTTATTCTCACTCTCTTTCTCAGTCTCTCGCAACGTAACTTCAATACTTGGATTTTCATTTGGCATGATTATCATATCATTAGCACCATTACGCTCTGCACATCCGTCCATTGACCCAACCTCCACCCAATCATTATTATCCTTATCCTCGTCGTCAGACGAGTCAAGTTCATCCAAATTAGCAATTGGTAGAACATTTTTCAGGCCATCGATCGCAACAGCTGACAGTCTAGGTCCCTGTGAATCCTCAGGCATTAGTGGCATCATGCAAGAGCTATCCAATGATATATTGCACAGTTTGTCGAGGTCATCCGTAGGCTGAAAGTCCTCGGTATCAATAATTGATGGACATTTGCCAGTGTCGATCTCATCAGTTGATAAAATACGACTGACTGGAGTACCTGGCACAGCATTGTTATTTAATGAAGCCACTGAACAATCACCAACTTGGGTAATGTCGTTAGATGAGTCTGTTATCACGTTTGAATTCTTTTTTGTCTTATTCATGCCCATCATAGGATCAGATGATGGATAAAATTCTTGATCTTTATCAGATTTCTCAGGGTCGTCCATCAAAGGCACTGAAGGCATCGAGGGAAGTTGATTATCATTCTCTGGACTCTTCGAAGATGATGGACGAGATTCTGATGATGATCTTCTGGCGATCTCAAAGCTCTCAATTTCCGCTGATTTGTTATTCGTATTACCACCAAAATCAAAGTCCAGAGAATCGTGGGGACGTTTTTCTGATAATCTGTTAGTCTCAAGGTTGCTGTAGGGATCGATTTTCAAGGGAGAATGGGTGAAGCTGATTATTGGTGAATTTTGAATTATCTCAATGGGATTGGTAGATATTGAGAGATTGTCCACGTGCCCAGAGGACTCCTCGCTGTCTGAATGTACCGGGGTATTCAATGTAGTCGACATTGGAGTGCACTCAGACATTGGAAGGTCCGGGAGACTGATGTCATCCGGATTGTGTGACTCTTCACTCGCGAAACTGTGTTGTTTCTTCAACGAAGTTGCTAAAGAATTTGTTAAAGATGTTGTCAAAGGAGTTGCTTCATTCGCCTGACTCTTCCGAGGAACTTCATTAGTGTCTTCAGGTCGTGGAGGATCTTGTTGGGTATCCATAGGACTATTTCCACAGTTATTGTTGACATTATTAGTTGGCAAGTTTACAGGACTCGTCGAAGATGGCGAAGACTCCATGGAGCCCACCTGTTCAATGGCTGCTGAAGCTTCCTCGGGCTCTTCGTTGCAACACTCTGGTTCCTTTGAACATACCCCGGTGTCTTGACCAAACAAAGTAATCGTCTCCCCAGCCTCCTGATGGCCGTTAATAATCTCCGCCGGTGCTGATGCTATCTGCTCGATACTCAGAGATGTCACGTCCCCGTAGACCGTTTGAATTGTTGCAAGCTCCGAGTCTTGGGGTAAATGATCGACAATGTGAATCGTTGGAATATCACTGCTGTCAGTTTGAATGCATTGCACTATTGCTCCAGAGCTTGTGAAATCATCGATGGTTTTCAATCCATTTGATGCTATCGCCTCTACGTCATTTGCTTCAATCACAGCTGTTTCGAGATTTGTAGTGGAATTTGGGGCAACTGGTGACGTTTCCAACATTGTTTGATGGTCATTCTGATTATGATTCTGAATTTCATTACAATTTACAGTCGTATTGGTGTTGTGTGTCTGATTGTGACTCTGATTCGAATTTTGATTCGGTACCTGGCTCTGCTGGGGACTAGGTACGTTGCCGCTATGACTCTGTGCATTCAATTCCCTCATATTTCTGACGATAACTGAATTTGAGTTACTTGATACTTCCTGTATGCTGACATTTCCCCCCTCTTCCTCCTCCGTCTCGTCCCAATTAGCGAGAAACTGCCGGACGTCCAACTGCGGTTTGTCAGTGAATTCTCTGGAATTTGCTAGATCAGCTGCTGCTGCTGCCATTGTCGTTGATGTAGTAGCAGTAGCTGCTGTCATCGCTCTCGTTGGATCTATTCCATCTACATCAACGATCATGTTCTCGTAGTTATCATTGGGATTCTCTGGCATTTGATAGTGGTCAGTAACATTGTTACGAAGATGATGGAGAGCGTCGTCTCGTGGCAAGTTCATCGACTGATCTGGGTGTTTATATAGATTCTGCTCCAGGGGATTTATCACGTTACCAGAAGCTTGTGGTGATGGCTCTGAGCTCTCTGTACTCGCCGTTGGATTCCCTGAATTATGCATTCCTGAGTAATGACTGTGAGCAAATGAGGAATTAATGAGACAACCGTTTTGATCAAATTGTAAGTTAATGGGTGGGACTGGAGCGTTTGGACTTGTCGGTGGGATCTTCGGCTCCTGGTGGAAATTTTGACAATCTATATTTTGTTGCAGCCTCATTATCTCTCGATATTTCATGAGCCATTCCTGGTACTTTGGATGAGACTGATATCCATGAACTCTCGACATTCCTCGAAGGTGATTTTCCAGAGAGAATCGTTGCATCGCCATCTTTTGTTGATAGAGCTGGAATTTTTGGTAACTGCCATGCATCATCGAGGGATTGCCCGGTGGTATCCTGTTACTTGCGTTCGTTTCTTGATATTCACGAGGAAACTCTCTGGATACGTCCCTCGATATCGGCGGATTGAAGTAAGAATTTTGAAGGGAAGATGGATGATTCGCTGTGCTGGTTGTTGGCATTCCAGGCTGATGACTTCCACCCTGATAATTCAATTTAGAATTGTACTTCTGGGGCATTTGTTGCTCTGGATATTTCATCATCTGCTGATTTTGCTGGTTTATCGATGCAGATGTTCCACTACGTCTCATGTAATCTTTCACTGAGTGAGGACATTTTTGGCAATCACTCGGGAAATTATAGTTTTGCATTTGATAAGTCGGATGTATTCCAGAAGAAGAATAATTTCTCGATATTTCCTTACGATATTTGTAGTCGTAGGATCGTCGATGATCCAATGAAATTCCTGGGAAAGAAGTACCTGGATGCTCTTTGTTCTCCGGACAGTCTTTTCGCAGATTCATCTCAGCGACGTACCTTCGATTTTCCATTGGATAAGTTGATCGTGGGAGATTTTCTCGATAGGTCGAGTTGCTTTGGTAATGATTGTACTTTTCCCAATGTTGATAGGCCATTTGGGTATCGGGGTTGCAACAAGGAAGCTTGCAGACGTACGCTTGTCTTCCTGGTGATAGAGGAGCTACTGGAGAGGTCTGAGCTGTGAGACCCCCTGTGTGGAGGTTTGGATTTACTGTTAGGTTGGCGTTGGGATGGGTCGAGGGGCCGGAAAAGGGCATCTGGGGAGTTCGGTGAGGCAGCTCGGGTTCAGGAATGGTGAGAGGAGGGTGCAAGGAGGGAGGATCTATCATTGAAGGTCGGGAGGAGGTCCCATAGTGCCCCGGGCAGTTTGGGAGAGGAGGAATGTGGCCTCCTGGAGGAGGTAGGGTTGTGCTAGTTGGACAAGGACCTGGGAGAGCCGAGGTGGAGTAATTGCGGGGATAGTTGACTTCATTTCGTTGATGTTTTAGAGACGGTTGTTGAGATGGTGAAATGTTTATTCCTTCTAGCGCTGGGGGGCTAATACTGGAGATGAAGTGGTGTGATGAAGTGGCATTCGGAGGCTGGGACGCTGTTGTACGTCCCGGTTGAGGTGGATTATACTGATGCCAGTCTGGCATATTTCCGCTGTAGCTCATGGTACATTGTTTCTGGCTTTTTCGGGAGAGTGACGCTTTCTTTCGGACGATTTTAGGCAATTCTCGAGAGAAAAGTTATGCACGTGGTGCTATTCATCTCGCAGGACACTCCATTGCCTAAACAAAAAATTTAAAACGTTGCAACTGAGTTGAATGGGTCAAGGTGCCGAGGGAAAACTGGGGTGTCGTAGTTAGTTTGGGGTGGAATTACGGTTTGAAAAATTGCAAATATCTTCCATAATTTTGGAGACTGTAATATAGATTCAATCATTATATTTGTAAATTAAGAATTGAAAATTTTGAAACTTTAAGAAACCCAACTTTTTAGGTGCGAATTCAATCTCAAGTGAGATTTCATGGCTGAAGAAAATTGTCATCATTTCGCCCAAGTTCAGGGCCATGCGGAGCCGTGAATTTCAAGTCTATTACGTCTCACCCACTCATCTACCTTATGTACTAAATCGCCCTGAGAACTAAACCCCCGAGGTAAATCTTATAAAAAAATAATTTATTAATTAGTTATAGAAACACTTTTACATCACATTTTATTCAAGACTTGTATTCTCGCATTTGTGAATTGCAGAGACGAAATAGAAACCGATCAGTCATTATTTCATTCAGAATCCACAGTTTTTGAAGGTAAAAATTATTTTCACTCTCGACTGGTTAGCATTTGAAAGAAACCCTGTGGCGCTCTTCTCTGTCAATCCAGTCATTTTTCAGTTATTTCTTCCACAAAATTGCTACAAGAAAGAAAAACAGTTTTTGTGATTTTTCCCGGAGTAGGCAAAAATATAGATACGAAAATCTATGAATTTTCATATTACGAAATTCTATCTCCGCAGTAAACAAAAATGTAGAAGTCATTCCCCCGTACATACAATCATTTCAGATTCAGTTAAATGATTAACAGCTGGATAATCAAACGCATATCCCCTCCTTTGTCATGGCTAACCTGTCATATCGGATCATCCAATAAATTCATAAATGCATCAAATCATCAAAAGCACCGCATCCACCAACATAAAAAATACAATTTATTGAAAAATAGAACCCCCCCCCCTCCAGCCCGACACCGGCCCCCCCCCCCTCCAGCCCGGTACTTATACAATACTTGCAATAACAGTCCTCCGAAATAATTCCGAAAATATGTCATACCATCGAAAAGGACACAGAATATGATAATGCAACGGCACTGTGTGAGATTGCAAATGAAGGTCGTAACAGTGGAAGTGTCAAGATAATTGACTCGAAACTGATATCATTAAAATTTTCACGATAAAAAAAATAATAATAATCCCAACCAAATCAAATAAAATTCTCATGTGGTAGATTTCCCGCGCGTCTCCAAGGGAAAGCAATAAAATTGCATCCACCATTAATTATCGAATGATTTGTGGAGTCTAACGGGTGTAATTTCGTAGTAAGGTAGCTTAATAATCGTCAATAAATGTGTGTATAAATGTGGAGACTTTATCGTGCTGATAAGGGAGTTAGGGTGCGCACATACAGCCTCGAGATAAGTGAAATTTGTGGGTGGAGAATGGGAAAAATGGGTATTTACAATTAAGCGACACCAAAAATTATCAAAAGTAGTCTAATCCCTCCATCACCTTCACCAATTGGTCTCTCAATTGCCGACTTGCAGATATTAAAAAAACTTTTAATTATCGCCAAAAAGCATCAAATAAAAAAGAAAAAATTCACGTAATTCCAACAATTTCCTACCTAAACAAAACCGCCTCGTAAAAACACTTCGATAACATAAACATCGTACCCCATGTACCATATTCTCGAGCCCCCTTCGACCGATAAAATATTAACAACTGCGCCGACTAAAAGATACGCCACAAAATCGCATAAAAAATGGAACGTTAAACTCAGAGATTAATTTAACGTCTTAAAAGCAACGTACATTCGTCCGCAAAAATAAGGAAGAAAATCAGCCCACAAACCCGCGGATTAAATCTGCTCCGATCGACAAGTGGAATAATCACTGGGCCCAGGGGAACAAATACAGTGAAAAAATATGTTTAAAAACCGACGAATGACGTTAACACGTGAAAAGTCAAATAAAGTGCAGTACAGAGATATAGTCCGAGTGATTGGGATTGACACGACATGACATATTTCCCAGTTAGCTACGTGGTAACGCGGATGACACGACTTGAATAATACCCTCGGTAACCATGCACACATTTTTCTTGCCATGATTATTTCGTCGTCTCTGCCTGTTACCCAGCCCGACGTTTCACAGTCCAGTTATTCCGTTAAACCACTGTCAGTGTTACTCGACAGTCACAGAATACAATAGCAACAATAATCACAAGTTAAAAAAAAAAAACCACTGTTGAGTAGTTTTATTTTTTCAAACAATTTGTTATTCTCACCTGCACGACGTTATAACTTCACAACATGCACGCCATTTTACTCATACTGTAGTATATAGAATTGAGCTAATCATGCGCCCCCTGGTGGATGATATATTAATATGGATTATCAACAATGAACCATTTATTTTGCGGGCACAGGTGTTACGGAAGTGGAGTGAATTTAGTACGGCTACAGGGAACGAAAAAAACGTTGTTGAACGCACGAAGAGGCGTTCTCAACACGACTGCCGTGGCATTGTGTAGTTCAGTGGAGTTTTCAAGGCGATAGTCCACCGAGGGTGAAGGAACGCATGCGTGAAGAGGCATTTAAAAATGACATGCCGTGTTTACTTTTGGTTAGGAAAGGTGTACAGTGGCTACGTTAATTAATTATCGAGGACTTTCAGGAAGATTCAGAAGTGTTCGAAAGACGTTCCAGGTATGAATTTTTTTTCTCTATGATCATTGAACAGGAACATATTACATTGCGACAGTTGTTTTATGGTTAGAAACTTGTTTGTGTTTTTTGTTAAACTTATGGTTAGGAGAGGATTGAAAACGTGAACTATATTCACTACTATCACAATTCATTCATTGAATTTATGGAATGTTCATTATTATTGAATATCTGCTTAGAATACTTTGAAGAGCACATGTGTTTTGATTGTCTTCCAAAACCGATCAGTTGTGAGGAGAAAATTGGAGATGGACATGTGGAAGTATTGTTTGTAGTGTTGACATACTTGTTGAAAAATTATTGAACAGCAGGGCGGAGATGAATGGTGACAAGCCAATTTTCTACGTCTTGTTGAACGTTGAGTGAGTTTTTATTTATTATGCAAAAATGATGATTTTTTACATTTAAGATTATGTCGAAAAGTTCGACGTTCTATATGTAGTCGAACATCAGCAAACGATCTTGCAATAATTGAAAGAAGTTATCTCTAATAAATTTCTGGTTTGTTAGATATTCTGCTGCATTGCAACAATTCGTTGTTTAATTACTCGATTGTGTTTAGATCCAGAACATGACGGCAAAATGACGATCGATGCTCAAGAAGTCTATAATGTTCCAGTCACCGAACTTGTAACCGCTCTCTTCAGTATTGAATGGTCGGAGGACAATCAGATATCCCTACTAACTGAAAGAGGAGTTCACATATTCGTAAGTATATGGAAAATTAATAATTCTGTAGTAACGATTGATATTTCATGGAAATTGATGTATTGTATCGACTACTTGTACATATTTTTACAAATATTTGCATGGAGTTCAAGAAAAATTGATAGTTTTTAATCATTTTCCAATAATTATTATTTAAGTCATAGTGGATAATTTTTCGAACATGATTTCGGTGCAAAACTTTTGAGTTTGCCAAAATTTTGGCAGCATAATAAAACAAAATTCAACATTTTTAATAAACGTTTTTGAAAAATCTTCGGAAATAAATCGAAGAGGGAAGAAATGACAAATTAATGATTTGACATATCTCATGGTTATTAGAACGTCATTGTTTCCAGTAATCAATGATTGTCAGATGAGTAGTTATCATGACAAATTGCTTATTCACTATTTTCTCTTTATTGAATTTATTTTTTTGCGTCACTAAAAGTGGTTTTTAAAAATGTTGTGTTATACATTTTTTATTGTAGAATTATAGTTATTACAGCAGCTTGCGTGATATAAAATCAAACGGAAACTGTAATGTATTTTACATTATGACGATCGAAATACCTTCGAGATAGCGATCGCATGATAATACAATCGGGTTTGAGGGAGATACGTCGTTGAGATCTACCAGTAAATTTTCAAATTTCCATCTCAATATTGGATCCTTGAAACCTTTACAGAAAACTGCGATAAATTCAAGTTCGCTGAACTATATGAAATCATTACTTGTTGCGAGGGGCCTTCTCCACATATGGGTAAACAATGTCATTTAGGCAAGAACCTTACTCTTCGTTCTGAAGCTCATTTCGGTCTAATTCTCCTATTTACACATTTCTCATACCATATTGATAGTTAAATCGTGGAGCATGTGATCCAGGTAATTATCATAATTAGCAAATTATGATAATCAATTGAAAATCAGTCGTTATCGAGCCTCATTCTGTCGTAATGTCGTCACGAAGACAGTCAGGTAACATTGGTCGAGTGCGAAAGAGTGGGGAGTTGTCGTCCTTCGTTGACAGAGCACACCTCAAGATTAGGTTAGGCCTTCCAGCTATTTTGCAATTGTTCCATTGCCAGGTCGTCTATGTAACATCAGTAGTAAATTCATTTGAAATATTTTACTTGAACTTGAGTAAGAATTAATGATCAATCAATTAATGAACAATGATTATTCGTAATTATAATTTCAAATTAATCACATTATTATCGATAATTTTATCATTATAATTACTATTTCAAAAGTCTGAGTGGAAATAGTATATTTCAAGCTTAGTCGTGGGAAACAGAAAATTGCGTGGCTCGAGTAAAATATTTTTTTCAGACCGAACAACTGAAAAGTGAATTATTCAAGACTCAAACTGAATGTTAAAAAAATGATAAAAATCATAAATGAGACTGCTTCAATAATTCTAAATTTTAATTTTTCGTCTTCAGGAACTGCAACCAAACCCATTATGCCCCACGCCAACGCCAAAATTCCGACGATCTTTCTTATGGGCTACCGACTATCTCCCAACCGAAAGATATTCCCCAATAGTCGAAGCTGTCCTCAACAGTTGTCAAAAAGAGGACATGTACGCATTGCTCTTCGAGGAGGCACTTACCCCCAAATTTCCAGAGAGAACGGAGCACGTTCCTCGAGTAATTCAAGTTTCCTGGTCTCCAGTAAGACTTGTAGAACCCACCAAATGTCTTCTCGCTATAGTCACCTCAGCAGGTGCCATCGACATCGCCTTCAAAGTGGGAATAAATTGGTACTCGGTGTCGAATCTCTCACGGATCTGGTTCGAAATTATCAAAGAAGAAATGGAATTTGACGTAGGGACTTGCATACCTGAGGAAATTTCTGCGAATACTTTCAAGTCGAACTTGAGACGTCTCCAAGGAACTGCAGTAACGTGGAGTGGTCTTTTCAAAGATTCGGAGGGTACCTTCGCTTACCTAGCAACAGGTTATCGTAGCTCCGAAGTCGTCGTCTGGAGGATAAATAAAATCTCCGAGCTCGCCATGGACGTGACTCCGTCGGTTATCTTCAGAACGAAATTGGAGGGGTATGGAAGGATTTTAAAAATTGTTTGGGTGACCTTGACACCTCGAAAACATTTAATCCTCATGGGATTCGTCGATGGACGAATGTTGGGTCTGCAGTTAACTGAAGATAACAACACATTGACTGAAACTGCCCGTCAAAAATACGAAGAATATCCCGATAGAATCCCTATAAACTTCATCACCACACGAACAAAAACAACTGGAGGAAAAATGATTGGATTCGCTAAAAATATTCACTTCATTCTAATGGATATCAATGATCAAGGAGAAATGGTCGATAAAAAGTACGTGCAATTGCCAGGATTCTCGATCTCAAGTATTTTGCTTTTAAACGACTCAGAGGCAATATTGTCCACCCAGGAGAGTAGCCTCCACCACGTGAAATTGGACTCGACCCCCATGAATAGAACTCCGATAGCACACGATATGAAATGCGTTAAAACTCAATATCTGGGACTGGCCGTATCCCCCAGTGGTACGACATTTGTGAATGTCACTAGTCCAAGCACAACCTACGATCACTTGTGTAACCGAGAGCCCAGCAATCTCCAGTTTTTCACTCTAAAATCCCCAGAGTTCGATCCCTGGTGTAGACTGGAGAGAAGTCGATCAAACCTTCACATCTACTGGGATTGTCTCGAAATGATAAGGATAAGGTCAGCAAAGGCGACAAGTGCTGACGAGCTTTTCCCCAAAATTCCACAAGAATTGGACCACTCATTATCAACCCACCAGCTGCGCGTGATAATGTGGTTGACGTTGATTACAGAGGTTGTAAAAAAGAAAAAATTTATCAAGAAAATAGATAATATAGTTGGACAGATTTCTGAAGCTCAACCATTGATTTTCGTTTATACAATCTCCACCCATATGATTAAACTGGCGAAGAAGGAGGTGTTGAGCGATAATCATCGTTTGAGCATTCATTTTCTGAGGCTTTATCTCGAGGTTTTCCTTGCTGGCGAGGAAGACGACAACAGTCAGAGTAATAATGCGATAAGACAAGCCCAGGCGGCGATGAACGCAACGTCCAAAATGGATCTGATTGAGGTTGAACCTTGTAATTTATGTGGTGAAATCGTTACGGAATTACCCTGGAATACCTCGAGCTGTCCCAAGGGCCATCAACTACCTCGGTGTGCTCTTACACTGCTACAGATTACTTCGTTGAAGTACAAGAATTGCCCTGTTTGTGGGAGGATTTATCACCCTCTGTTGGATGACGAATACGAGGAGATAAATTGCATATACTGTGATGTCCCTGTGGTGTTCGACACCAGGGTTGTTGGAATTTATGATGACGTCGAGGAGAAGGGGAAAAATTTGTCGGTGAAACCTATCTGGGATATACCGATTTATAAGAGGTTCGAGGGAGAGGGAGTGGAGAAAGAGAAGAGCAATGAGGTGATCCTCGAAGGGGGCGAGGGTAAAGAAGACAAAAGCGAGGGTATGGCAGAGGAAGATGTGACCAAAAACGAAGAAAAGAATCGGAAGAGGAAGCGCGTTACGTCGCCTATGATCAATGATGTCAACGATACGAGCAATAGGGGTTTGACAAATACTGGAAATGGTGTAAGTTTGTAAATAAAGTTTTGTACACAAAAAGACGCTTATATCTCATTTTAAAGTTTGTTTTATATTCTTTGTATGTATTTACGAGGGGCTCATACGTCAGAAAAAATTTTGCTGATCATGTAATAAAAATAATCATCGCCAAAAAACTAAAAAAAATTTGTACAACCATAACTTTAGCCATTATGAATCCTTTTGAAAGATCATTTATTAATTTTTTATTTGTAACTGAATTTATGGCGAATTCTTCGGAGAATTTGCCACTAAGCCTCATTCGATGACCTTCATTTGATGATCAACGTTCTAGATAAATATAATTCCGGAAATTTTCATGATCCAAATATTTCAACTCTCCATTTGAAGTGGAAGTACTCAATTCTGCATTTGAAGTAGTTTAGATAGCGAGCAAAAGTCTAATTACGTTAATGATTGAGATTTTTTTTGGGCACATTTGAAGTGTAATAGTTCGTTTAGATAGGGAAAAAAATCGTTAAGTTAATGATCCTCATATATCCTGTCCAGAAAAATGACAAATTTCGTAATTCCGATACGAGGTTGAGAAATCTTTCATTCCTGAAAATCCATTAAATTGATTTCTGAGAATATTCAATTTCCAACAATATAAAGTTACAGCCACAAAACCGTACATAGAGTTTATGACCAATTTGACAACGCGGGTGTGATAACTCCCCAGGAATTTTACCCAGAACGGAATAATCGGTAAGAATGATCTAATTTGTTAGATAATTTTCTTCAAATGTATAGATAACTTTGCCAATCCATCGACAAATTTTCCTTAACGGTACGGTAATGTTTTCCGAACGGGAAAAACACAACACGAGTATCGAACGGTTCGTTAATTTCTACTGAACTTCTCTTTCCATGCAGCATTATGATAATTTCATAAATCCAAAGTCGCTTCTCTTATCGGTCAATAATCTTCACGATATACCCTAATAATTAATATGTAAATGTGATGTCTGCGAATACTTGGATAGCACGTACACATGGTCACATAATTGATAGGTGAAATCATTAACAGCTGATAAGCACATTAATGCTTAATGGGCTACATGATTATCGCAAGGGAAATGACAAAACTACACAATTTTCACGTGGTTCCTCGAATTCCGGGTAGTTTCGAGGAATGGGACAGATCTATTAAGGACACGAAAAAAGATAATTTTAGCGGAAAAATCCCCGGGTTTCACCGATCTTTCACCATGAGCCATGATCTATTCAGTAAATGGTTTACATTAAAGATGAAAACCAGTCAATATCGAGGCATTTCGCCTACAGACCAGAATGACCTCAAACGCAGACACAAAAGATGTTTCATGCCGGCGAGAGAGGCAATAATCGGAACATCTACCTTGAACTACCGGTTCAGCTACCGTAGGTCAAATAAGAGAGGTTGGTAATTCAGCCGCTTTTCGACTTCCTTCATTGATACATTGCTCTCGGCGGGAGACGAGAACTCAATGCCATATTAGATGGTCTTGTCATCAAAACCGAAGAGGTCTATGTCAGGATTTGTCACAGCGATGGGTCTGATAGACACAAACTATTATTCTCTAAAGAGGAAAGTTAAAAAGATTCAGAAAGGGATTATAAAAGTTTCAAATCAATAAATCTTTTGGAATAATAAATAATAGCGAATGAATACCCACAATAACATTTTCCGTCTTTGTCTTTCAGTAGAATAAACATAATACCTGCTAAAACACTAGAATTGGAGACCAAAAATTTTATGCGACTGTTATGTGATAATCATGTAATGTAAATGACTATGCAGTCAAGTTTTCAGGGCTTTATGAGCTGAAATGTATCTAAATCTATGGATTTCCCTCGTAAACGTAGATACGAGGATGACGTTCAATTAAGTCGATGTCTTTCTCCAACTGATTCAAGTCTCTCTCCATTTTTGCTTTCCTCTTGGCTTTTGGCGGAGTATCTGTGAGAAAGGGAAGTACCTGGAAGGCATGCATGAGCTCTTCGAACTTTTTCTTCATTCCCTAAATGGAATAATGACGTTAATTATTTATCCATTGATTGATAGTAACTCTGATAACTGCCAAACCATCTTTTTGAAAAAAAGCTCCAACTACCTATAATTGGGTTATTGACAGTATCTTGCTAATATACTTGTTGTTGAATTAAAATGATAATTAGTACTTTTTTTCATGATAGTTCCGCACTTTCCATTACTGATTTCTTTTGAGAATTTTTTCAGGTGACTTTACTCACATATAGGAGATCAGCACGTTCTTCATCACTGACATATCGGCACATTTCTTCTTCCTTATTTCTGGTAACTCTAACGACACTCTCAGTAGGTTGGGATGCTTTGGAGGTCTCCGCAACTGTAGAATCAGCTTCTAGAATCTTTAGAGTCTTCCTGTCGTTCGCTTCGGCTCTGGCAGGAGTTTCCGGCTGACCTTCGATTCCCGATAAAATTTTTTTATCTTCAAAGCTGATTTTTGGACGTTCTATCTCGCCCTTTTCTTCCACCGATTTCTTTCCCATCGACTTCTTCGAATTCTATAGGAAAAAATACTACCATTATGATGATAATCATAAGACATAGTTAATCTGATTGAATTGATTAGATAGGAATCATTCAATGGAATAATTCATCGATTCGCCCTTCTGGTTTTCGGTTTCTTTGAACTACATTTTTTTAGAATGAATAACTGGAACAGCTGAAGCATTGATGTTTTATTAATGAAATTTTTCCACATCGATCGAGCGAATGAGGTGATTACCGTGTGATCTCTGTAGAGCGGGTAAAGCCCGCTAGGAATTAATGGGTATGAACTTCCTCTTCTGTCATCGACATAATACATTCTCGGTTTTCGTGGCTGCAGTTTCATAGCATTAATGATATTCCGTTTTGCAAAGTTTCGATGTGGAGATTTGTCCTTCTCAGCATCTTCAACAGTGTCTGTTCCTTTCTTCGAACTTTTGATTTTCTCCCACAGCGGTAATTTGTGCTGATAATTTGGAATATGATAATGTTTATGGTTTATATCGTCTCTCTTGATCTCAAGTCGTGATTTTTTTCTTAAAAATTCACTTGGCGATCGCAGTCGGACGTTGGGAACTCCCAGAGTTTTGTGGGAACTTTTGCCCTCTTTTGATGCACTTCTCACGGAATCTCGAAATTTTGAAATGTATCTAGATCATTGAACAAATCTTAGGTTTATTGATGTTGTAATTTATAAACTAATAATTTTTCCTGACAAACATCTCGTATTCAGGATCATTACAAATTTATTGATCATTAGAATTGTACCAGAAATATGTTTTTCACTAATAAAGTCGATTTTGAAATGTTTAGATACTTTCAATCATTTATTTACAAATACTCAATTGAAATTCATCTAAAAAGTTGCTCTAAAATGTAATCAGAAGGCCACTAAATGACAATAATTTGTTTTGCTAATTTTGATGATTCAAAATGGTTCAATGTATAGTAGTTGGTGTTAAACTGCGAAGAGTGCATGGACGTCCTAAATAAGTGATAATAAATAATATGCAAGATAAATCCTTGAATAAATAATATTGAATTATTAATTCCCGTTACAATGGCACAGTCTTCACATACCACAAGTTACGTAAAGTCAATTCTACTCTCCATGGAAAAGATCTCGTTTTATTATGAGTTAAAAATTGAGTGAGCCACTATTAACATTAAAAAAAATATAAAACCGATCTATCTGTCACACACGTCCGTATCAAACTCTATTTTTCATCATAATCCGTGTGAAGTAGGACTTCGCCTATAGAATGATGAAATGATGGTGAATTGTTGATAAAATTAAAGAAAAAAATTGAAGAAATTCATGCATAATTCAACAGAAATGGCAAACGTCCTATGTAAATTGCAAATTGATGTAATCATTGACATTGCAAATTAGTGTCACCATTTACCTATTTCGAAAAAAAAAATATCTTAATGCATTTCTTATGGCAAAGGATTTCATCCGACGAGGATATGCAAGCATATAAACAAAACCAAATATGCGGACATATTGAATAGAAAGCTCAGAACTTGAACAGGAGTTCACAAAAAAGTTTTTATTTACCTGGGAGGAGGATTATATTGAACTGAAGGCTGCCTTATGAGCTGTGTAATGCTCTCCTCGAAATCAAACGCCATTTTATACTCGTTTCAGTTAAAAAATGTACAAAAAAGGTAAAAAATAATCACAAGTTCATTCGCAATAAATGAACGCGATGTTTAGTCAATGGCCTAAATGATTCCGTCAAGTTCCGTTGCCCCTAACAACGATTTCAAACGTTCCCACGTTATTGGGAACTTTTGGTCTCTGTTGCATGAGAGCAGCAGTCATGACCTGTGATGACGAAAGCTGTTGAGGCGAATATTCATTGAACATCCGTCAACTAATATTCATAAACAATAAGTCAATAAACTTATGATATCCTTGTAGATAAGAGAGTTGTGGCAGTTCGATCGTCGGTAACTGCGATTAAGGTATTTATTCCTTGGGCCGGTAGGATATTTGTAGGTGGTGACCTCTGTGTGCCACAAGGAGTGACCGCTGTGAACGCCAGGACCTCCAAAGGCCGTCAGTGATCTGTTTCTGTGATTTGATTTCTTGCTAGCATGCAATGGGTATTGTCGGGCAACGGGACAAAACATGTGTAAACAATCAAAATAGTGGTGAAACAATATACACAAACATTTTCCGCAATAATCATCAGTGTTTTTATGACTTTATTCCCCTACTTTAATGTGAAATTGAATCAACTAGTGACTATGGCAACTCGAGGGTATTTAAATATTTTGACGCTTTGATACTTCTACCGGGTATTCTGTCTTTGCTTTCTCTGAATGTTGAATGAGCTGATGGTGTGAACACGAAAAATTTTCGCCAATTATTCTTCAATTATTCATGTGATTCTCACTAGTCGGAAGTGCTTAGTGTCGGTTCTAATTCGAGCGACCCTGAGAGTTATTGTTTATATGTTATTGGCTGTTTACCAGCCTAACTAGAAATAGTCAACAAGACGGACTCAAATTTCTGAAGTATATTTATTATTTAATTTTGATTGAGAGACAGTAAAAACGTTCGAATCAACCAATTATCCAATCAGTTGGTTCCTAATTATCTATTTGAAGAGGCTTGACAGTTTTGGCAAAGTAAAAAACTGAGCTAATTTAGCTAGTCTGAGAAAGATTAACTCAGATTAACTCTCCTCGATAATTTTGAAATGTAAAGTTCAGGCCCAGTTGGAATCATTTAAAAATCGATACATGATCTCCCACTGCTGTTACAGATTGTAACCAAAATAATAATTACCAGCCTTCATTTATTATTCCTTAGGCTGCTAATTATGTTTGATTCTCATAGAATTATTTTTTCAGTAGTTTATTTGTTTTCGCGATTTATGACCACGCGACTCTCTCCACGAACACCTTGAAATGTAATTTTCCAATATGTGATCTCTCCTTTAAAAGGATCAGAGTTAGCCGTCGACTAATTGCAATATTTGAGAGCTGCAGCTACAATACTCACAATGATTTTTCAGGAAAACCAGATGAAGGAAACAGGCCCGTGAAGTCATAAAAATCAACAGTTGCTCCTGAAGACAATACTAAGTCTCCAACCTCGTGTATCATATACACTTGAATAATGTCAATCCCAAGGCCAAAAGAACTCTTCCTAGCGTCGTCTTTACGTGATGGTCTGGAAGACAATAACATCAATCAAGTCACTACACTTCTGGAGCATAAGGAAGCCGATCCCAACATCCTCCTTCCGATGCACGGCATCTCCCCGTTTCACCTAGTTATCGGTAATGAGTCAGAAAGCTTCGCAGAAGACGTCACTCGTCTCTTCCTGCGTCATGGAGGAGATCCCAACGTCAGGTCTGTGGATGGAATGACTCCAGTACACGTTGCAGCCGCCTGGGGAAGGGTTAAGGTATTGGAACTGCTGCTAGCCAATGGAGGGGACCCTTTGGCCCTTGACGACGATGGTCGCAGTCCCTTTCACTACGCCTTTGATGGTTGCTATTACGAAGCTATTGGTTTGTTGGGGCAGTATTACACAAAACGTCAGGAAGATGAAGAAGACTCCACGGTATCAGACGAACCACTAATTCAGGTGAAATTGGAGAAGATCCTTGTCAATAAGGGAGATGTAGTAGCTGAATACGTCCCCTCGGAAATCGATTTAACTAGAGATTCGATGTCCTCGAGTACAAGTGGAGAGACAACTGGTGAAAAAACAGCTTCAGAGAGTCGAGAGTCTTCAACCTCCCCTGAGGATCCGCCATCCGTACGCAGCAGCAACATAACACTCAGAAGGCATCAAATCTGCAAAAATAAAAACTTGTCCTCTATGCTGGGGCAGAATGTACTGATACTCGACAAGGAAAGAAGTGCTGCTGAGGAAAAGATCCTCATTGGAGAGATCATTCACAGACTCTCTGATTCATTCACAAAAAGTGAAAATGAGAATTTTAGTTTGCAGGAGATGGAAAGGGCCAGGAATGGAAGACAAAAGAAGTTCGGCAGTCTTCTGCCGAAACCCAAGTACTTCAAGAAGGATCTGGCAACGCCAAAGAAGGAGAGGACTTTGCCAGTCCATTTGGATCACTCTATCATCAGCACTTCTCCCAATTTTCGGATTGGGCGTCAGAAGAGGGAGGATACCACTCCTGTTCGGGAGGAAACAACCAGGTACAAGAGTAATTACACTCCCAAGAGGTTTAAGAGTCCTTCGGACAGGATAACGGTTACTCCTCAGGTCAAAAGTGCTAGTTCAACTCCTAAGAAACAAACACCAGTTTCAAGAAGGGTACGAGTTGGCCAAAAATTGAATGGAAAGACTGACAAAACTCCTCTAAACAAGACTTATAGGAAGGATAATGTATTAGACCTCTCACCGAACGTTGAGAAAAATTTGAAAATGGTTAACAGGAGATTATTGTCCAGTGAATTTGCCAAGAAACTGGAGAAATCTTTTGACGATGAGGTTGAAACCAAGGTTGAGGATTTGAAGATGAAGCATTACAATGAAATGAATAACGCAAAATCTTTGAATGTTCCTTCCGTTAATTATAATGTTGTACCAGAACAGGGAGTCCGAAATGAGGGGGTTGGCAAATTGTGCAATAGTCCTTTCAGAAAACTGAATGATAAGGATCACAAGACAGGAGTTAAATCACCAGTGACTCCTAGGAAAAAAATGAAAAATGTGAACATTCCCATAAAGATTGAGGGGAAGAAGTTTTTCTTTGAAAGTCCAGGGTCGTCGAACCCGAGGTCACTGACCTCTTCGCCCAAGAGGGAGTCCACGGGAGAGGAGATAAGACTTTTGAACGAAATTGATGATATTTATCGGGAAAAAGGGAAAACACCTCTTGCTTCGGTATCGATACTAACTAATAATTCGTTGGATGATGAGAAAAATACCGACTCGGAGGATATTTCATTGACAATGGATGCTACGGTCTCTCCAGAGAGGGTAAAATCTTCTGGGGTGAATTCTCAAGATGGGACGAGAAATTCGGACGATTTTGATGTCTTCAAAACGCCATTAAGATCCACGATAAGGTATAAATCTACGATAGATCTACGATAGAAGTGGACATTTGATGATATTTTAACATTCAGAAATTAGTGGATATTTTTGCTGACAACGGCTCATCCTTTTGTAAACTGCCCTCGATTTTTCATGACCATTGGTGGGCTAGAATACCTATTTATTTTTCTATCTAAAAATTGGAATTGGCAAAAATCTCAATAGATTCTCAATTTTATTTGCAATACAATACCTAATACGTCACAACTAAAGACAAAAGACTAATATTCTAAGTAGCTTCGATTTACTTACTTTAAACTGCATATTCACAAGTTTTTTATATTCAGAACAAAAACCAAAGCAAATCATTTGTTCCCAGTAACCATATGCTCTAATAACTTATTTCCATCACAGCTCCAGATGTAGCGTTGAGTCTTTCTTCAGTGTGGACGAGGAATATGCTTATCTAGATCCTACTAAAAATGTCGCCTTCCTCGAACGCCGATTGTGTGTGCTACCACCTAGGTAATAAATAAAAAGCTAAACGTCCTTGAAAAAACAATGACTACTCTTGTTATCACCTATTGAGGACAGCATGTAACAGAACATTCACTATCACTCTCATTTCAGCAAAGTCGAGACGATGAATCACGCCGTACATGAATCCACGTGGATCGACATGCTCGGTAAGTCCCATAAGTCCATAATAAAAAAGCCCATGGGCTCAAAGAATTTTCTTTCAATAAAAACAGCAAAATTTGTTTATTACAGAACGGATGTCCCTGGAATCAATGTCAAGTGTTCCCGCTTCGAGTGATCGCAATAGTATAATATCAGTCGATCACCACTCTCTTAGACAACGTCTGCAAGTCCTTGGAGAAGCTCCAGGGCCAATAACGGACACAACTTTCAATGTTTATTTGAAACGTCTTCGGAAATTGGAAAAAACCATCAAATCGAGGCAAAAAGAATTGGCCCCGGATAATAATGAGCCTCCGGCCCACCTGATCTATCCAAAAAATATTTCGAAGGATCTTTTGTCAACGGATTGGACGGTAGATCCTGAAAAGTATAAAGAAATTGAGCACGAAGCCTTCAAAGAGTACAAGAGTCCCTCGGCACACAGGAATTATCGAGGAGGAGTTGCTAAAGTATCTTTTAATTATCTCTTGTTAGATCCTAGAATTACTAACGATCTGCCAAGGACTGGAGGCTCTTTATCAACGTCAGAACGTTGGAAATTTTTCCTTGAGGCAATATTTTACATTGGAAAAGGAAAATCTGCGAGACCTGCTGCTCATCTTTACGAGGCATTTGATTTGTGGACAGGGAAAAAAAAGAATGATCAACCTAATGATAAACTGAAGAGGATTATGGAAATCTGGAAGAGTGGCAAGGGAGTTGTTTCTCTTCAGGTTTTTTCAAATTCAATGCAGGAGGAGGCCTTCACCAGGGAAGCTGCAATGATTGACGCCCTTGGCCCGGCTAATTTAAGTAACTGTTTGAGAGGGCAGTATTATGGAGTTGTTTCTACTATGAATATGGCCGAGAAAAGACTGTTGGGCAAATTTTTGCTGTATAATGCAATGCAGATTTTTATGTATGAGGGGGAACGACAGCTATTCCCCAGGAATGTTGAATGAATTTATGTGCATATAGATAGATCTATTTTTTGTACAGTAGATTGAATGACGCCAGATCTTACAATTCGGAGATCCACGATTATGGTTAAAGACGAGCTTTAAGAGAATTCGTGGGAGACAATTTTTCGAAATTGTATATATATCTGTAGGAGTGCGAGAAATGTTAAATCGTACTAAACTGTTGTATTATTTTTACTTTAATTAAATTCAATGAATTATCTTTTTACTTCGGATTTTCTAAATGATCCAAATGATTAGTACAAACAGTTACGAAAAACAAGATTGATTCACTGACGACTGATCTCAAGGACAATAAAGAAGAATAATTTGAGAGAAATTACGTAAAATAAATTCACTTGCTCTTGTATTTAGTTAATTTTGAAAGAAAATAATCTTGTTAATGTTTATTCATTTTCCCAACGAAGTGTACACTTGATCACCTTAAATCTTAATGTCTTGAATAACTTTATCCCCATCACTTCACAAATAAGGTCGATCAGGCTTAGTTTTCCTGGCTCTCTTGTCCCTAGCTCTGGGGAACCAGATGTGCTTAGTGGTGTAAGTCAGTTTTGCCATCTCATCGGCAACAACCACATCTTTCTTCGGAGGACTCCACACTTTGTAAGCCTCTTCCTCTGTGATCTTCAGCACTGAATATGGGGCTGGCTTGACCTGTGGCAGAGGTTTTGAGCATTCGTAAGGAAATTTGGCCTCCGGGTGCCAGCAGACTGCCATGTTATCCATAAAAAACACGAGCTCTTTGGGGTTGCTGCTGTAGTTGACCCTCGTACTCCAAAAAGTACGGAGTGATTGCAGTAAAAAATTCTTGGGGAACATCTATGAATAGATAATCATAATGCAACAAAACACATATCACTCGTTTATGTTTCAATTATTTAAAAAAATAACTATTACCTTAGCAATTATTTGGAGTAATTTCAGTAAACACTAGCGCTACCACGGCCGTTTAGTTAGTTTCTCATTTATTTTTAAAGAAGTACTTCAAAATCAAACATGAGTTTAGCCGACAGATTAATCAAAATCGATGTCTTTGAATAGTTTCACTCTATACGGATAGAGAATTGTTCAATAAGTTGTTTGTGCTAATTATTGGTTAGTGGCAAATGTAACACACAAAGGCAGACATTATAGGGGAGATAGCTCATGCTTATGCAGCGCATTCAACCGCAAAATTTCGTAGTGGTGGCGTATGAACTAGACTGATGAACCTGCCTGTCGGTAAGGCATGATATTTACCAACTAATAAGAGACGAATGTTCACCGAGTATGAACTTGTGGCGTTGGCAACATTGCATGCTTGACATTCAAGCCGTAAGTGTCGAGGAAGGAATCGTGAATTAACAAAAATGCCGAGTCAAGAGGTTGTTACAACAAAAGTTGTGGTCCACCCGCTGGTTTTACTTAGCGTTGTGGATCACTTTAATCGTATGGGGAAAATTGGCAATCAAAAACGTGTCGTTGGAGTTTTGCTCGGCTGCTGGAGGGCCAAGGGAGTTCTTGATGTGTCAAACAGTTTTGCAGGTTAGAATGCTTTTCTTCTCATTAAACATTACTTGGATTAAATTAAATGATTCATATTGCATCGTGTCGTTTAAGACGTCGAAATATAAATGACGAGAAAGATTATAACATTTATTTTCTACACATTCCTAGTTCCTTTCGATGAGGATGACAAAGACAAATCAGTGTGGTTCCTTGACCATGATTATCTGGAAAACATGTTTGGGATGTTCAAAAAAGTCAACGGTAATTATTTATATTGTATTTTATGTCCTTTGTTTTTATTGTCGCCTTCATAATTCAATTAATTAATTTTTTTTCACTTACTGCATTCAGCTAGGGAAAAGGTTGTTGGATGGTACCACACTGGCCCCAAACTTCACCAGAATGACGTAGCGATCAATGAATTAATCAGAAGATACTGTCCCAATTCCGTCCTGGTCATCATCGATGCCAAACCAAAGGATCTAGGTCTTCCAACTGAGGCATATCAGGCAGTGGAAGAAGTTCATGATGTAATTATGACAATTGTCAACGCCTATGGATAATTATAATGAAAGAATTCACGTTTGAAGTAGAAGTAGTTTAATTATAATAATTTTTGCAGCTTCAGAAATTGCTTAAGAAGTTTCGATTGATAAGTCTCCCTAAATATATTTTGTATTAGATATTTATAGACTGGTGGGGAAAGTAATTTTGAAAATAGTCAATTCGGCAGTTTCAATATTGAAATGAGCTCAAGTTCATGGGGTTTCATAAGTTTATTTTTATTCGTAGGATGGCTCACCAACCTCCAAAACGTTTGAGCACATCCCAAGCGAAATCGGAGCTGAAGAAGCTGAAGAGGTGGGTGTTGAACACTTACTAAGAGACATCAAAGATACGACAGTTGGAACCCTCAGTCAGAGGATCACAAATCAATTACTGGGACTTAAGGGACTCCATGCTCAAATTAGAGAAATAAAGGACTACCTTATTCAGGTGAGTGAAAATTACAATGCAAGCTGATGTTCACAAGCTCAGAATAAATCTCGTATTGGATGTCCCTCTAGACATTTTGCAATGTTCATATAAAGCATTTTTTCATTTACTCGTCTTATCTGCTTCTCCCTGTATATTTAATTGCCATTACGGGGGCTTAAAATATGTGATGATTGATACAGCTTTAATGATAAACTTTTTACCCCCATTGTTTATAACAGGTTGGCAATGGAAAACTTCCAATAAATCACCAAATCGTATATCAACTCCAAGACATATTCAACCTTCTCCCTGACATGTCTCAGCACACCTTCGTAGACTCTCTCTATGTAAAAACAAACGATCAAATGCTCGTTGTTTACCTGGCAGCACTCGTGAGGTCAATCATTGCTTTGCACAACTTGATCAACAACAAACTGACGAACCGTGATGCTGAGAAAAAAGAAACCGATAAGAAAGAGACGAAAAAAGAGGAAAAGAAGGAAGACAAGGAGGAGAAGAAAGATGAGAAGGAGAAGAAGACAAAGTGATCTCAGCAATTTCAAGCGAGGGAGAGAAAACTCTAAGGGAAAGATGTTAATAAGACTATTTCATCCAATCTGTTGAGTGAACTGGACAGTAAAAACCACTTTTTGGATCTGTACAGACATTAACTTCATTTTTTACTACACAGAAAACGATCTAAACTGTACATTTCCGAATGTTCTTCGATTAATTAAAAAAATGAATAACACAATCAATAAAAATAACTTCTACTTATTTTCTGCATTATGAAATACTTCGGCTCTAGCGCTATTTTTTTTGTATTTAGCCTCTTATTAGGTTTTTTTCTTCAATGAAGAAAATTTAACGCCAGGTATTGTATTTTTTAAGCGTATACTCTATTCTCAGAGTAGAAATTGCATCAATTAATTGTTCAAGTAATTACAATTCTGAGAAAAATAATAAAATTCATATTACAGATTATTTATTAGTAATCTATAGTCGGTTTCTGACCTTTTTGGCGAATCTGTTGAAATATTTCTGTAAATATTTATTCATTCAATGAGAACTTATTGGTGAAAGCCTTTGAAGACATTTTTAATGCTTAAAAATTGCAGAGAAATTCTGTGGGATTGCTTTGGCCTCATTCGTCCCGGAGGGATAAAATGTAATAACTCAATTGTTCACATCTCTTTGATCATACAATGATATGCAGGGACGAATCTTGATAATCTGCAACGATTTTTCAGGATTGCTCACTTCCAAAATGAATTCCCACATACTGAAATTCCTGACAAAATTGACGTCAGTTTTAGCCATTAAAAATATTTTATTCACAATTTCCAATCATCCACTACCTCCTGTCATCACTCTTGAATTAAAGATCACATGAAAATTCCCACAAACACAAAAAATCCCCCCACAATAGCAACTGGAGCGCATGTACGATCTCCATTACTTCCACTGTCAACCACCCCTACGAACGGTTCTAAATTGCTGTCGTTGTAATTCTGGAAATACCAATTAAAAGGATCCTCGGCTCCACGAGCACTGTCTTTCACGGTCTCCCATTCCCCTTCCTCTCGTTCGATCTCCAGATCGCCCTTTGGGAAAGTCTCATCCGATTTATTTTTCCCAAACTGACTCTGGTTCACCAAATGTGGTGAAGCCACTTTCTCAATTGTTGACCTTCCCGAGGTCCTTGCAATGGTCTGAGCAGGTGATCCTACCTGCCCCCCGGGTACCAGAAAGGCAGACAAAGCTGAGGCTTCCATACCCTTGCTGCTCTGCTCCAGGACCTGCTCTCTCTCATTAACAATCGGAACAATCTCCTCATCGGAATGTTCAGTCGTTACGTAAATCACGGGATCCTCTGGTCTCATTGGAGAGGTTTCCTCCGGCTTAATCAGAGAAGTGTGGTCCTCCACGTCGAGGAAATTATTTTTATTGCGGGTTGCGTAGAGGCCCTCGGTCGCCACAATATTCATAAGACTTTCTGAGGTGTCAGTGGCTTGTGGAGTCGTCCAAACAATTTTACCAGCCAATTTTCCTTCCACAAGTGTTGACCCCTCTGAATCTACGTCCAGCTTCTCACCGTTGTAGACTTCAGTGGAGATTAGGATCGATTTATTGGAGGAGTCCTTCGGCAAATCGGGGGGAATGGTGAAGTTCATGGGAATCGTTGAACTGGGGATTTTTATCACTTCCAGGACACTTGAGGATGCTGGCGAATCTGAAGTTGTTCTCAATGTTGTGGTCTTTTCACGACTGGCTTTATGAAATCTAGAACTAGGTGATGAAGTTGTTGAAGATGGTGATGTTGGTTCCACGGGTCTTGGCACCTTTTTTCTTCCTGGAGGATGAAGCACTCGAGTTACTGTAGCAGTTCTGTTCACACTCTTCATCGTTTCGTTCTTCATATCCCTCACTTTTGAGTGTTCCAAAGTAAGTCTGGGGTCTAGGATCGGCACAAATCCTCCTTCCGGACGGGGAAGAGGGTAAAATCCTCCCTTTTGTATTTCTGGTTCTGATGGTGGGAACGTTCGGTATCTTCCTCGAGAGGGACGTCCGTCCTCTTTCCTCTGGGACTTTTTGCTGGTGTTTCCCCAAAGGTTGAAGCTTAGGTTCGGCAGGGGAACCCCGAAGAAAGTGAAGCCTGAGCTGCTTGGGGACGGAGGGATTGGTGGAGTTTTCTTCTTTGCGGGAGTTGACTTGATGTGATTGGAAGCGCTGGAAGGGCGACTAAAAGAGACTGGGGCGGCCTGCGCATGGGTAGTGAGAGTGTTGGGAGAGGAGGTAGATGATTTGGTGATGTCCTCGCTGGTCGCTTGATCTGTGATATTGTCCAGTGGATAATTTGGATAGTCATCGTACATGTAGTCTTCTGGGGTGTGGGAAAATTTTGATGGATTGTGCAGGTTCATCCAATGGGGCGATGGGGGACTCTCTCCGAAGGCTGAAACATGGAGTGGTTTTTATGTTAAGATATTGTTCAAATTGGGCTTCCACCAAGACTAAATTATCATTATCATTATTATTAAAAGGGTAAAAAGCGATTGTCCTATTTCACTCAGGTTTTGGGACGGTTCATATCGGAAATGTAATCTTTTTCCAATTCTTTCTGTTTTGATTCCTTGTTTAATCTCTAATAATCTTAAACTTGGTAAAAATAAAAATTCTCAATTCCTCAATAAATTGGTTGAATGTTGACTTACGAGAAGAACCGGCAGTTTGATCGATCATTTCTGCCTCACATCCAGGATGCACAACGTCCACTTGCTTCCTCGAGAGACAATCTTGTCGGCTCAGGCGCATTTCTCTGAATAGACTGCCATCAGCACACTTGGGGCCCTCTGAGGAACCCTGCTGGAGCCACCCTCGGAGCCAGATCATTCCACAAGAACAGGCCAGTGGATTTCCATCGATATCTAATACTGCTATATTTGATCTCAATCGCTTAAATGCACTCTCAGGAACAGACGTCATTCGATTTTTTCTCATGCTGAGCACTCTTAGACGTGACATGTTGTCAAAGGGAACGCCTTGAATGCCGCAGATGCGATTTTGGTCCATCTATGTTATTCATGAATTAAATTAATGCGTTAATGATTTATTCATTAGAATGTCAATCTTTAATTGGAAGTTTTAATAGTGTTTTTTGATGGTCTGATGATTTTATTAGTCATTTCGACCGGAAGGATTTACTCTGCGTGCGTCAATTGCTGTACAGAGTGATTATGGCAACAAATATTCATATGAATGCGCCCTTGACGTTTCGCTCGAGATTTAAACTCATACACATCGAAAACGCTTTTTTCGGCTGATTGCCGATTTATAGCATTCTCTATTTATCATCATCACCCAGCCATAAATATCGTTTGTTTATTATGGTAAAGTTGTTCAAGTTGACATCCGGCATTGCGTTGGAGTCGGGGAATTCCCTATCTAATTATAATAACTCGTCGATTGACTTTTCCTTGTTATTTTTGGAATTTGGTGGGGTGGAGGATTGGTTAATTTGATTAATCGGTCCTTTACATTACTTACTCGTTAGTTTCCATAAAATAGTAGATAACGCTCACTTTAATTTTCAAGAATAAACGAAGTGAGTTTAAATTACAATAATGGACTCATAAACATGAATAATTAGTTCAAACTTTCAATGACTAGATTCAGAGTACAAACATTAGTATGTAATTGCTTAAATTTTAGTACTAATTGGTCAATCTCTTTCTTCATTCTCTTCACTATATCCCTCATGAAATCATGTAATTTTTACACGACATAAAATGAAATGATTATTTTCCATAATTAACACCGCGCATCGAAATAATTGCAGCTAGCATAACGAGAGAACAAGTCCCTTCACCAGGGGCGAAAGTTTCACTCTTCTCCTGTGAAAGTAATTTCGCCATTTGCTATATTTCTCTCACCTTCAATTCAACAAGCCATTCCAGGGCTGCCAGACTGTCCGTTGATATCCTGGTGAGCCGATTTTCACTGATATCGAGAACCTCCAAGGAACGTAGGGAAGATAACCCAGCGTGCTCCAGACTGGGCAGCAAGTTGTGACTCAAATTCAGGAATAGAATATGGGGAACGTTGATGAAAGCATTGCTCGCTATTTCTTGAATTCGATTTTCCTGGAGCTCAGCTGTTTGGAGGAGAGGTAGGTCTGTAAATGCTCCACTGGGGATCATCTAAACGTCATGATTAAAAAATGAATGATGAAGCAATATTTGTAATTCCACTTAAACTTTTAATTTTGTAAAGTGGAACGAAGCTCACCTGAATGCGATTCTTTCCCAATCGAATAGCCTGCAGTTCCGGCAAATTCCTCACCGCATTCCTTTCGATAATCCTCAAATCATTGCTCTCAAGATCAATAAAGCTCAATCTAGGCAGTCGATTAAATGCACCCTCCCTCAGCTCCTTGATTTTATTCCTCACGAGCCTCAACTCAAGTAGAGAGTTCAAACTGCTCAGCGTTTCGGGCGACAGGATATTGAGCTTATTGAAGCTCAAATCCAACACCTCGAGGGCAGCGAGACCGTGCAACGAACCAGGCAATTCGGTCAGTGTGTTGTGCGATGCGTAAAGTTCCCTCAGGTCCCTGCATTTAAATAGGCTCATGAGCACATGTCTACCTCCCTCTAGATTAGAATCTCATAAAAACAATGAGAAAATTTCAAGGTGAATTCGACTTCACGAAATAACGCGAAGAAAACAAAATTGGGTGGACGTTGAGTCAACAATTTACAGGCACATTATTCCATTCAACTTTCTAACCCACGCCAATTTGGGTTACGTAATTTTAAGAGTATCTTTGAGAGAAACTTTGGTTTGGTGGAATTAGACAGAAATGAAAATCCAAATTGAAAAATAAGATTGCAAGGTTTTATGATAAATGGATAGAATCTTATGCGAAATATTAACTATTGTCTTTTTTAATAAGTTGACCTGGTAAAAAACAAGACTGAAAAATGAAAATTTTCCCATAATTTTCCTACAATAACAAAAAAACTGGCAAACCCTTGACACATTTAATAAAAGATAAGTGCAAACTCTATTTTCCTGAAAGTGATTAAGTTTCACACACGTGAACTCCACTCACCTCGTGCTGGAAAACGCAGAGTGTGGGATCTGTGCCAGATTATTCCTTCCAAGATCCAGCCTCTGTAACTGGACATTTTCCGCAAAGACATCTGCCCTAATCACCTCAAGCCTATTCCCCCTAAGATTAAGATCCATAAGGGATCTCAGAGGCTTGAGGCTCCTGCCATGAAGGGATATCAGCCTATTATACCTCAAGTCCAGCTGTTCAAGTCTCATAAGCCCATCGAAGGTACCCTCCTCCAGTATTCTCAAGGAGTTATACCCCAGATGAAGTTTCTTCAGACTGGGCAGCTCGCTCAGAGTCCCCGGAAGGATCCTGTCGATGCCATTGGCACTCAGATCGAGTGACCGAAGTGCAGGAAGTGCCAGATCCTGACCCTCGATCATAGGCAGCATGATGATTCTGTTCATGGCGAGATGAAGATGCTCAATATTCTTCGGGAGTCCTGGAACCACCTCCAGCAATCTGTTCCATCCAACGTCCACCTCATAAAGCGCCGTCAAATGACCCAGGGTCATCGGATGAATCACAGAAATGGCGTTCCTCGAGAGATTCAAGTGCTCAAGGGACGGAGTATTGATGAACGAATCAGGCTCGACAAGAGTGATACCATTCCCACTCAAGTCAAGTCTTCTCAAGTTCGGCAGATTTGCAAGCAACATTGGCTCGACATGTCTGAAGTAATTCTCAGAGAGATCCAGCCCCTTCAGTCCCGGAAGATTCCAAAAAGGAGCTTCCAATAAATTAGTGAGTGAATTATTTCTCAACCGGAGTTCTCTGAGTGCTGGCATTGCCGAGAACGTTTCCCTCTGGAGGAAACTCAGCTTATTGTGATCAAGATGAAGTCTTTCTAGTGTGGGATGTCCCCTTAACGCCCCAAAAGGTATCTCCTGAAGCTGATTGTGGGAGGCATCTAGAAGTTTCAGTCTAGGAAGCGCTCCCAGGATTGATCTCAGCTCGTCCACGTGATTCAAATGATTATTAATGATGCTCAGTTCTTCTAGACCACTTCCGCTTCTTTGAATGAAAAATTCTGGGTGAATTCTGTTGACGAGGTTGTCACTGAGGTCTAGAACTCGGAGCTGGGGAAGCATCTGGAAGGCTCCAGCAGATATTTCTGTAATGAGGTTCTTCGAGAGACTGAGGCGACTCAGAGAGGGAAGATCTGTAAAGGATTCTTCCTGGAGACGCGAGATTCTATTGCCATCCAGGCGAATCGTGGAGAGACGCGGTAGATCAGTCACTGCTCGACCGAGAATCGAGGCTTCTGGAAGGTTATTTCCCACGAGGGAAATCTCATTGAGCTCGGGAAGGTCAACGAAGGCTCGAGGATGAATCCAGGTGACTCCGGAATCCGTGATGTTGATGAGAGAGAGCTTTTGCAGTGATCTGAAGAGACCTGCCTCCAGTCTGACCAACTTTGAACTGCCGAAGACATGAAGCTGTTCCAGGTTCGGTAATTCTCGGAAATTAACAGGGGAAAGCTCGGTGAGTGCTCGAGAGTTGAGCAGGAGATAGCGCAGCTTTGACAGGCCTGAGAAACGGGGAAGGCGCTTCATGGATCTACTTTGGAGAGTGATTGCTTCAAGACCTTGGAGATTGTCCAAACTGTCGATGGGAAGGGAGCGCAGGTCTGGCTCGACGAGAAAGAGCTCGAGGAGGGAGTCGTGCAGGCCTTCCAGCCAGCCGGAAGACACGCGCTCTAGGTGATTGTTTCGTAACATTAGACGCAGGACTCGGAGGGATGTGAAGACTTTACCAGGTAAGCTGGGGAGGTTGTTATTCTCGAGAATCAACTCGTCGATGGGACGGGATATATAGCGACTCACGGAGTTCAGTCCTTCTAGGACTTTTGGAAGTTCGCTATGACTGCACCTGTTTAGGGGATGGAAAAATGATGGATTGCCAATTGTTCCAACGACTTCAGTAATGGAGAACTCGTGTAAATTTTTTAAATTGAATCAGGGAAGTTAAGAGATGGCACCGCAATTTTTCCGGAATTACGGAAAAAACAAATAATTTATAGTGAATATTTGTCTTAACTTACCAAATTTGATACTCCATATCCCTTGTAGAGCACCTGCAGGGCGCGATTTTCTCCTGTTCGGGGCAGCCATAATCCTCTTGTGCCCCAGTGACTCCAATGAGTATAAGGAGACATGCCAGGAGCAGATCTCCACCCTCCGGTGGTTTACCCATAACGCATCTGGCCAGTTTCAACTGGGCCTCATGACCTGCCTTATGACAGCAAGGATTCAAAAACCCCTAAACCCCTCCCAGGCAAAATATGCCAGCATCAGCTGAATTTATAATTATCAGGAGATAGACTAGAAGATCATAATCTGAAAAATGCCAGTAATATTGCAACATCATAAAACGAATTAAAAAATACCGCACTCGACTTCGCAATCTCCATTTATCTGTAATTACTACTCTGGAATATCAGAGGCCCCTGATTGCAAAAATATTAGAAATATAAAAATTAGGAGTTGACAAATACCCAAGGGCGTCACGGATACGGATTTAACACGTACCCACGTCACGGTTGGAGATGAAAAAAAATTGTTTCTACCGTAAGAAGAGCCAAAGACCGCTAGGACAATCACAAGTCCGTAATAATTGGGGGCTTGAATCAAGGGAAAATGATATTCAATTTCTTGACACCATTTTACAAACTGTAGAATGACCAAATCATGACTGGAAGTAGAACTGATTCACAACAATGGCCACATCCTGCCGATCATCTTTGTCAGTATTTGAAGCACCAGAAGATCACAAAGATGGGCTAGAAGGGAAAGGATATTCAGCACAACGCTAGTGAAAGTGATTTCAACTTCCTGCATAATTTTTATCCCCTACAACTCTTCTACACTAGTTTCAATCGTTTCGTTATGCAACTAAGGTCATTACACCCCTTTTTAATACAATGCAAATTCTGGGGAATAATATTTCGCCATCGGGGTCATACACTCAGCCTCTGTCAATTAGCAAGAACAATTGCGTTTGGATGATGGGCAGGAGACCGTAAAGATTCACTTTCAAGTTCTGAACAAAATCCAAGTCTTTGACTCAATTGCAAGCAATTCTTCATGTTCTTCCTATCCTCTAATTTTTTTGTTTTTCCTCATTTACCTGATCCAATAATTAGGAAGAATCGACACACGAGATCACTTATTCATCAATTTATCACTGACCGACAACAAAGTGTTTATGACAATGATCAACAATTTTGTGTTAATTTGGGTTTGAGAAGGTCGTTGTTATGGTATTTGTGATTGAGGAGAATATAGACGACCAACATGTCACTTCGTAACACTGCTACAGACTGAAAGGACAATTTTTTGTTTTGAACTGATGTACTTGTTACGGACACGCACTAAGTACACTGGAAGAAGTGTCCAGTGTAGGTGGTACCATTGCCATGTGGGGGAAAACGTAAACTCCACGTTGGGGGAAGAATAGGACGGAATGAAGAGTAACAAGAAGATACGGCTGAAGAATCCTTGCACGATGAAGTTAATGTGGGAGAAAGAGGAAGAAATTTTGAGGGAGACGCAGAGCAATATTGCAAAGTGTCCAGTGAGCGTGAAGACACGCTTCCAGGAAATATTTTCCTTTCTCTGGGACTTCACTTGTGACAATTGTCTCGCTCGTTAAAATTCCGGGGAATTTTCACTAATCAATGGCGCTCTGGGGTTTGATTACGCGGGATGATGATCGATAACGAGTGGAGGATGAATTTAATTTGTTGCTGAAGAAATTTCCCAGGGGGAAGAGACAATGATGACCCCTAACGAGCTTATGCGATTTTTAGTAATTACTTTGTTCAATTTAAATGGTTTTTTAAATTTAGTCTCTACTGCCAACACTCCATAAATTCTATGTTCTACGAAAATTTCAATAAGGAAATCAACCAAAATATCGGCATAAACCGGTTTGAACTGAAGGATGATTTTTTGGAGATCGTACGATGTTGCCTGCACCAATGAGATGTTGCTGTGCTGCCAGGCCCTCGGAAGATCCCACCTTTAGCATAGAAAAACCGGTATGCCTTTGATTACTGTGACATCATAGTTAAATAATTCTGAACAAGGACATGGACTCGTAAACAACCGGTAGGATAATTACCAATTGCATTCATATGTTATTAATGACAGTGTATTTATCATGAAACACGTTTTCGTTTACCCTAGTATATCGTATGTAAACATTGAATCGCCCTTAAATAAATAAACTAAATAAATTTGGATACCCTAAATTTGTAGTGAACCTTGAGAATTATAACTTGACGAAAAAATGCATTATATTTTTAAATACAAAAGACCACGAATGAGTAGACTAGACTCTCTCACCTCAGTGAGCCACTAGATCTGCCTCTGCCTTCCCCCTAGAACTGGTTTTCAAAATTACTAAGATCATTCCATCATTATAACTGACCGATCTCCAGTACTTTACGATCGGTGAAGACGGAAACAAGTCGATCCAGTGCAGTGTCCGATTTTATTTGTTGAAGAAAGCGTTCCACTCCGTTGGACAGAAATGATTGGACGATTGAGTTTGAGGGTAAAACCCAAGTTTGTCTCAAGTTTCGTCAAGAATTTCAGTTCTTCAGAGGTGGTGAATAAAAATCAATATGGAGGGTCGAAGCCCCCCAGGATTCTCATCACAGGTAATTTAAATAATTTAAATTATTTGCTTTAAAAAACTATCTGGACTGTGACCGCCAGGAAATATTTATTCTAGACTTTCTGGTATAATAAATTGAAAAAACTGGGGTTGTTTTTTCAACTCGATTGATTCCGATTGAAGTTTTATTCAAGAGAACCTGAGAATGTTTGGGTAGTCAATTCATAAACACTAAAATAGTTCGCAGTGTATTTTCTCGCTATATTTTTGGGACTGGAGGCTCGATAATTTTTCAATATTTTATATCGTGCTACTGTTTATATTGAGTTGTATCAGAAAAAGCTGTCGAAAAATATATGAAGTATCCCACAATAAAATGCTTCAGCCAACAGTTATCACCCTCGAGGAAATTGATATTGTTTATGTTGAAAATTCCATAATTGAATGACAGTATTTCTTGACAGTTAAATGCTCAACTGGTCTCTGGATTCTCATTATTTCAGGTGGTCTTGGGCAATTGGGTACCGAATGTGCAAAGCTCATGCGTAGAAATTACGGAGAAGAAAATGTAATTCTGTCGGATATAATAAAACCGAGTGATGAGAGTCTGGCAAACGGTCCTTTTATTTTCGCTGACATTCTAGACTTCAAAGGACTTCAAAAAATCGTAGTAAATCATAGGATCGATTGGTTAATCCACTTTAGTGCTCTTCTGAGTGCAGTGGGAGAACAAAATGTGCCCCTGGCCATTCGAGTTAATATTGAAGGTATAGTATAGACATAATTATTACTATCCTAAACTACTCATCATTTAGTAAATACTTGATTTTAGAGTGAATTTTATAGGATTATTCACAGAAAAATTACTAAACAAAGTTGAATTTTAACTATTCATTGGGCTCTGAGAATGAGCAACGCATAAGTAATATATCGTAAAAACTAGAAGGCTCAGAATTTCCAGAGAAAAAAAAAGATTCTTAATTTTCCTAAATTACATTTTTTTCACTTAGATAGTAGTTTAGTAGAAAGTCAGGGTGAAAGTACAAAAGAAGATAATCTCAAGCGCGTTCGAGTGAACACGTGTGACGGACACTTGTTCCCATGTATTTTTGTTACTTCAAATTAAGAAAAACAAATTGAACAAACAGGAGAAACTGATGTAATTAAATCACGCAGGAATGCACAACGTTATGGAGTTGGCGAAGCAGTACAATCTAAGGATTTTTGTCCCCTCGACTATTGGGGCATTCGGTCCTGACTCCCCGAGGAATCCAACTCCGAATGTTACTGTGCAGAGACCAAGGACCATTTATGGTGTTAGCAAAGTGCATGCTGAATTGCTTGGAGAATATTATCATCATAGATTTGGACTTGATTTTCGTTGCTTGAGATTCCCTGGAGTTATCAGCAGTGATCCACCGGGTGGTGGTACTACAGGTATTTTTGTATCGTTCAGCTAAATGTTATAAGCAATGAGAATGGATTTTACTGGATTTGACTATTTGCTCTACCAAAATTTAATTTAAATTCTCATTCCATTCCAAAACTGGTATCATCCCGGTATTCAATATGTTTGGGCTTGTCCACGAAACAAATGATGAAAGCAGTTTATATCGAATTAAACATGGTAAAATAATTAGAGCAAAGTACAGTTATCAAATTACCTCTCGACAAAATTGTGTAACAAGGTAATTGATTCCCCCGTTCAAGGACAGTACACTGGAAATTTCATATGAAATTGCCGTGAGATTATCCGCACTTTGCTCCGCGATCCGCGAAGAAAAATATTAGAGAACTGTTTGTTTTCTGGAATTTCTGTAGTTTCCATTCTGAAGATATTTTATTACTTGGTTTTCTTTTCTAGATTACGCGGTTGCGGTATTTCACGAGGGTTTGATGCACAAGAGGTATGAGTGTTATCTAGAGCCACAGACGAGATTGCCTATGATGTACATCGAGGACTGTCTCAATGCCCTATTACAATTTTTAAATACACCCAATGAACAGTTGAGAAGGAGGGTTTATAACGTCACGGCGATGAGTTTCACCCCTGAAGAACTTTTTAGCGAACTTCAGAAACACATCCCCGAGGTGAAGATATCGTACAGACCAGACAGTCGACAATTGATCGGTGAGTAATTGAGTATTGAGTAATAGAATGATACTACAATGAGAGAAGAAAGCATTTTTTTTCTGATTAAGATATTTATAACGTTCTCAGGGAGAATTCGAAAGAGAAAAGAAAATGATATCTTTTTGTCAATAGATTCTTGGAAATATTTCAAAGCGACCTTTAAAATTTGCGATAGTCTTGGGCAATAGTACCAGTGTAAATAATTTTTAAAATTTCCATTGAGGTATAAATTTGAAGGGGATCATAGTAATTTCGGGATTTTTCCTGTAATGCCGACTCGTCGATAATGTAGAGAGAATGATAGAATTATCAATATCATTCTGATACTTGCAATTTATAATCAAATCGTTGTGACTTTAAATCGGACCATGAGTTACATCAATTTATTAATTTATCAAATTTCGTTGCAGCTGAATCGTGGCCCCAAGTATTCGATGACTCCGAAGCCCGTAGGGATTGGGGATGGGAGCACAAGTATGATCTACCCAAATTGGTCGCCACAATGGTCCAAGATGTTAGTGAAAATTTTATACCCAAGTTTCAGAGACATAAACAGATCAACAGCTATGTTTAACTTGATAACATATTTTCCTCTATCCAAGTGTTTCAAGTGAATAAAAAATAATTCCAAGGAAATTATGATATGAGTAATTAATGCACACTCCCTATTAACACCTCAAGATATGAATTGAATATTTTTTATGGGCCAACTCAGTGAATTCACTCAATAACTGATAGAAAGTTCAATAGACCTTTTCATTCATTGTGAATCCGCAAAATTGTTTCAAATTTTTGCATAAAATTAGTATAAAAATAGGAAGAAGGTAAAAAATTGACATTAATATAATAAAAAAATCGTCCGTATATTTCACGTAATTATTTATTATCTATCTACGTATTTACATCACTTGTTTATCTGTTCTATAACCATATCACTCAATAGGGCTGAGAGCAGCTCTACCCTTTCGACAAGTTGTGTCGTAAATTTGGTAATTGTCACTTTTGGAATTTTTCAACTCAATTGAAAAAATTTACACCTAATCAGTATCATTCAAATATAAATATTCTCTCAAGCGTTCCTTGTCCGCCAATAAATAATAGAACATGCCTACAAAACGGTCAATGATTTGCTCCGTAGTATTAAAAAACATTGTATTCTTTTACAACTAAAGAACAAAGATAATTCATCTTTAATTAGAACGGAAATGTTGCCTTTAAATAAGGCATAACGTTGAATCGTGATTTGCAAACATTTTTCGTGAAATAAAAAAACGATTATTAAATTTAAAAACAGGTTTCATGACTACTCCTTGCTGTTACCATCATCTTTAAATTCATTATCAGGGTAGAGCTTCTCCAATAAACTCAAAATATACACATTCCTCTCAAACCAAGTAAAATCCATTCCATTTTTAAAAGTCTGTCTGCACACGTACAATGAGGAAGTTACCTCTTTTTCGACTGCCAGACAAACTCACAAAAAAAAGTTCTCCATGCTTCGAAAGCCTGAGAAAGTCTCAGTTACACATTCTATAATTTAAAGAAAAAAGCGTCTTCAGTATATTCAGTTGTTGCAACTACTATTACCAGACTCTCAATCTGGAATGCGCCCTGGCATTCGCCCAGGAACGTTAGGAAGGTTCTTAAATAGTGGGGCTGACAGTTGGGCGTGAATGCACTAGTTTAATCTATTCAATAAATTTAAAAAAGAAATACCCAAACGCGTACACAATTATCCTCATTTATGCCTTCAAATTTTCTCCGCAATTCCCAGTTATTCACCTTTTCAAGATTATCTAGGATGAAGTGGTGAGACGAATGAAATCTAAAATAGGATTTGAAAGAGTTTATCAAATATTTTAAATTAAAAAATGGCAATTTGTCAATCACCTTCAACGACTTCAGCCTAAAAACCCTTTGAAAAGTCTATTCATTAATTTTTAACTCAATTATTGAAGTTCACCAATTGCGGAGCTTTCCTCGATCATCAAATAACTTCCTCTTAGAAAAAATATAAATACATAAACAGTGATTCTCAGTTTCATGCGCAGAGTTTGGAATAAACGAAGGAAATAAAGCATTTTAATTCACGGAAATTCAGTCTTGAGAATGCTTGGTCGTTGTGGATCGGGAACTTGTTGATCATGATTATTAGATCTTCCCCCCATGTGTGATGTATTAACCAGTGGTTTAGTAATCCAGGGATGCCGGCGAATGTCTTCGATCTCAGGACGCTCAGAGGGATCTCTCCTTAATAAAACACGAATGAGGCACTTAGCCCGTGCACTCAGCCCATCTGGCACAGCAAATTGTCCCCTCGATATTTTGGCAAAGAGAGATGCATGCTCAGCATCATTGAATGGATATCTACCAACTAGCATCGTATACAGAAGTACACCGAGAGACCAAATGTCAGCTGCTTTGCCAGAGTATGCTCTCCCTGATCGTAGTACCTCTGGCGCAACGTACGCTGGACATCCACGACGATCAGTCAATTTATCGTCGTCCTCATCGACTAGCACAGCGTCCTCGAGACTCTCCAACCGTAAACGAGTCCTGGAATCAATTATTGAGAAATAAAATATTAGTGGATGGTTCGGTAATAGTGAGAATCTCATCGTTTTTAGTTTAGAAAGAAAGCTCAATTATCTATTTCCTTATCTACATTATAAGGTAAATCGTGAAACAAGTAATACGATTCCGATTGTATTTTTTTAGGGATGCTGTGTGTATGTGTAAACTCATGTCATTTAATTTCGCTACAAGTACTCGCTCATGAATTAATGAATTTGGCATTTGTTGATCCCTGTCAATCGCTATTAATTAAAATTTTATTCATCGAGTACGGATTTCCGATTATTTCCGCAAATCGTTTCCGAAAATAGATTCTTTCATAGTTCATAGTGTTTGCTTCAGTGCCATTAAGTCGACGGCAACCAGCCACGAAAGTAACCAATGATTACGAAAGGTACATGGAAGTTGATTTTTATGATTGTCCAAAATTCCGAATTGTTAATGAGTCTCTCTGATAGTGGGATTCCTGATAGTTTTCCCACGTGTCATGTTTCAAATTCATTCAAGTATATATCACTGAAATTATTCTACTAGCATTATATTAAAACATGTCATGGAAAAACAGAATCGTAAAAAGATACTCGTTTACGTAGAAAAAAGAATAATGCAAACAATACTGATAAAATTCAATGAAACAGCTGTGAAAATTATTTCACAGAAAATCGGTACAAATTTATTTAAATGACATGAACCACGTAAATGAGAATAAATGGATGTCCACTATCTGTCAAGAAAAAGTCTGCGACATTCGATAAAATCGATAGAGCATTTGAAGCAAATGTGTTCAAGACTACGTCCGCAAAACTTTAGTATCAACTCACTCAATACATTCAGTCTAGTCCTTGGAATAGCAAAAACCATATCTTTGTTGAGGATATGAATATCTGATTGATGATTGATGTCTCAATAAAATGCCAAGAAACCATATTTTGTACTCAACTGAACTTCACTCAAGCGAAGTCCCCATTTTTCTACGTAAATAGCAATAGCTCCATAACTAAACTGAATACATATGCTAACTCGAAACAGTTTTACCACTTCACTATTAAGTTTAATTTTAGATGAACATAAACGAGTATTTCAAGGAGGAAAATTAAGAAAGAATGTTGTAACAAAATTTGGCAAGATGTCTCAAGCGATTGAGACACTATAACCAACCGTTAACCATTGGTAACCCCCCCTCCCTTCCCCCTGGGTAACGTAAACATGAGTTAAGACAGCAGTTGCGTTTGGAAAGCATTGCCACTGTATTTCGCCTGCTTTTAAAACACCTACGATATGCGGCACGCGGAAGTACCAAGGTGGTACGTAATACTGTTTCATCAAGTGCAGAAAATCTCTCTTCGATTACCAAACGTAATTCAATAACAAATATCATAAAGTTACAAACGTTTCCCCATTTCACCTAATCAATTCTGTAAGGCGATGGTGAAACGAGATGATTTATTGGAAAATTCCAAACAATCTAACTACTGACTATTAAGAACATCCAAGTACCTTTCAGAACTTGATATAGACTACAGTAAAGATCGAGTATTTTCAGTCATCGGGTTTGTCACTTGAATTGCGTCAGAAAAAGTTCAAAAACAATATGAATATTTAGCGTCATCCAAGATCCATTTTATAAACAAATATTGAAAGTTGCTTGAACATTCGGAAAACGTATTTTTTCGGCATGAAATTGATTGCCGATAAATATCTAAATATGAAGGAATTCGTTGGCATACCGAAGATAAAACTGTAATGCTGGAGAAATTAACGGAATAATTAAATATTCTAAACACCTGTTTTTAGAAAATATCATGAATAACAAACAAGAAGCTCTAACTTCTCTTTGTAGCGTTACAATCGCCGAAACAATCTCTCATAATTCTCCAAATACACCAACCACGAATGAAACTTGTGTGAATAACTGAAATACTCTCCGAAACAAATACGATATTCCTCCTAAAGTCATTTTCGCCAATTCCCATACCAATCTCTTTCATCGATTGAGCCAAGCAAATTTCCCCGGAAACAATTACTTAAATTCCGCTATTAGATTGTCATTCACGAATCACCCACAAACTTCATTACCATTATTCGAGCCTCTACCAGTGAAGCAAGTAGACCAGCTTTCTTCGCAAAACTTTCACTCTATCCATTCGAATCTTGGAGTTCAAGAACCTCTTGTGAAAAGTAAAAGATAGTAAAATCGTCAGAGTGAAAGAATTCTAGCGCATGTCCCTGTTCCCTGGGATCAACATACGATTGCAAAATCATCTTCGAGCCGATGACCGGACGATTCTCAGAGAGAGTGCCCCCTCCCCCCTCCCTCCGTTCACCACCCCGCACCATTGAATGTATCATACGAAGGTGAGGCCATTTCAAACGTCGACCTTAAGAAATCTCTTATAAATAATTCCCACCGTTATTTTTTTTCTTCGAATGGATCAGCTCAGATATTTTTTTTTTCGGTTCTTAACGAGATACAGAAGGAGAGATGGGTAAAAGTGAAGCATATGTGTCTTGCTAAATCCGGTGTGAGTTCGATGCCCTGTAGCATCCCAGAGTAAAAGGTAATGTAAGATAGAAGGGAGGGGAACAGAACGGAGAAGGCGAAGTTATAAAAGCGATAAAGCGTAAACCCCATGCAACTGACTGAGTATAAGGAAAGGTACATGGCAGCCCTCAGGCTACTACCGTGTGCATAAGGTGAATGACGAGAGGGTGTTGGGAGGGGGCCTGCCAGTGGTAAAACTTCAACCACACGTTTCTTAATTATATATACGATCCCCTGGGGTTTCAAAATCCACTGAGTCGATGAACCAATATGCTTTTCTCAACTTGCAACACGTGCTCTCCGGTCTCTACCCCACCTCTCTGACGATTACACTTTACATTTGCCCCGTTTACTCCCACTCATTTCATTATCTTTTCATTTTTTTTTCTTCTCTTACTTGTCTGCCTTTTTTTTTCTCTTTCATTTAACGTTTCATTCGCCTTGTTTCTTGTCTTCGTGCATGTCTGAGTTGTTGCTTGGGGCTTGGTGCCCCGCAGGAATGCAAAAGATGTGATTGGGCAATGGGATAGGGCACGGTATAAGCTGGGGTTTATCATTTCTGATTTTTTTTTTTTATGAGGGGATTGTGGGAGGCAAGTGGTGGTGAGGTGGCTTCGGTGGAAGGGGAATTTCATTTTTTTCCGATGGCTCGGTAATGAGGAATTCTGTGAGGAAATATCAGACCTTTTTACTGCAAATTTGCTTGTCCGCCAGAAACAACTTATGACTTATTCCCCTTGGGATCCCTAATTTTCAAGACAGATGTTGAAAGTGGGAAATTCTTGTTTCTTTTTTTTTTCGTCTTTCGTCATCCCCGAAAGTGGATAATCATCGTTGAATGCTTCATTTTCTATCTTTCTCCCACAATTACTCATTACTTATGCGACAATAATTTGTTAATGTCCCTTTTAACCTTTTAGTTATTGAAAATCCTATTATTATCATCATATTCTACGAAATTTGAAATCGTCCAGAAAATAACAGCGTCTAGAAATTGGATGATTTGGAGACCCTACATTTCAACCTTTCAAAATGTAAACCGGAACTATTTTTAACATTGGAGATCTATGAATTAATTGTAATCCCCAATCAATTCGAACTTGAGCGTATTATTAGAACGAATTAAAAAAAATAATGGCACAAGAGATTTTAACATACCTTGCTTCATCAGCAAATACAAATTTCCTCAGTTTGAGATCCCTGAGAACAACGCCATTCTCGTGGCACTTGGCAACAGCTTTAGCGGCCTGACGAAAGAGCCGCCTTGCCTCAGGCTCCCTGAGTCTCCTTCGTGCCCTCACATAAGCATGAAGATCACCGTGATGTCCTTCAAGGAGAAGATATCTCTTCCCCCCTGGTGCATCAATGACCCCAGCTACTCCACTGGCTGCCCCAGTCCCCTCGAGCCTCAAATGGGCCTTCAACAATGCCTCACCACCTCTATCACTCGATATAAGTGCCTGAAATTGTACAAACGAGGTTTTGAAAAGGAAAAGAAGAGAAAGAAAAATGATCATTGCGAATGAAAAATTGCCAAATCCCTTTCAACTGTGTCAAGGTTTCATTGAAAATGATGCATTCATTAAATTTAAAATACTTATTTCTTGCCATATTTCAAATCAACTTGAAATTTATTAACAACGAGTTGACTTTGATTTTCAATTATTCAATGATGGTAATGATAATGAATGATGTTGTCAGGCCACGATGGGAACGGATCTGCTTGCGAAAGCTCCGGTATTGTGTGTACACGTAATCGTCAATTAAATTAAAACGCCCCTGGCTGTGACTCGACGATTATGAATAAAGCGGGTGGTATTTGTGGAGAAGGGGAAGGGTGGGAGGGGTATTAAAAAACGGAATAACTGAGTCCTTGTATTTGTTCGCATACACGCTGATGTAACGCAGTATTGTATAACGTCAGGTTTAAATTGTCAAGATTTGCATGAAATAAGTGTCAGAGGACTGTTGTCAACTATTTCTCGGGTATAAAATGAAAATTATATTTCAATCGTTATTGGAAAAATAGGAGAGCAAGATTATTAGAACTGTTTCATCTGTACTTTCACATTCTCGTCAATTATCGACAACAGCGAATTCGGTGGGATATTCTATTGAAATTCTAGAAAATGATTAATTTTTGAGTCTCTGATCCTCTGATTCTACTAAAGTCACTAGGTATCGATTTTTCTTCATGGACACTCTTGGAATGTAGCAGAAAAATGAGTAATAAAATTCCCCAATAATTTTTAACGAAAACAACGGGCGTTCAAGATAATTGTGTGATATTGCACATTGATTATTCAGCAGTGATGTAAATGTTTTTGTTAAGCCAGCAATTCTCGTAAATGATTAATTTCCGAGTTAAATATCGACCTTTAATATAGTGCAGCCAATTCTCAGTGGCCTTTCCATCTGCTGATGAATTTTTATGAAATAAGTTATTGACGACATAATTACGAAACATTGAACATCCTCCATTCAATAATGAAGCAACGATATTGATCAATAGTGAAATAATCTCGTGGATAAACAATAAAACAATTCCCTCTTGAATTTACCTTAGCCACTAATTGTTGTCCAGTTTGAACATCAACACATCGATAGAGTGCACTGCCCTCAGCCGGTCCAACGAGTAAAAATCTATCCCCAAGTAAAGTAGGACCAGCATTGTCAGTTGGTATTGCCTCACAGCTTGGAAATACAACAGGTGTTACCGTTGTTGTTGCTGTAGTTGTTTCATCACAATGCCCCTGTATGACATCCTGATTTTGGCCATTGTGGTAGACCAGAAATTTGCCATTATGGCCACGTGTCACTTGAAGATGCAACGGATGCTGATGATTGGCTAATCTCATATTGCAATTGATGAAGAAATAAACTGATCTTTCAGGCACTGGTTAACACCTTCACTGATCAATAGCACTTGATTATTTTTTTTATCCTTATGATATTTTTGTAATAAACTTCACTTGGTCTCCTGACCTTGGAACACTTCGCTGGCGTTTTAAGTCTTTGTTTATGGGTTTATTTCAATTTAATCTACCCATTCTACGATGATTCACTTATGTTTAACCCTCTATACGTGGTAAACACCCCAAGGAGCATTTGAATTATCTTGTTTATTGGAAACAGGTAACTCGAGTAGCTATTAGATTCCTCCTTCCGTTATCACTTTATACGTATGTTAAATAATTTATATCGATGAACCATGAAACTGATTTTGAATTGTATGTCTGTCGATGAATTGGGACAATTGAGCTGTTTGCTGGAAGTACTGCAACCTCTCGTGTCCCTGGACGGAATGGTAACTTGAACGGTGTTGTGTCGCCGCAAGTCACCCTGATGATTAGATTATTTCTCTGGAAAATACACACAAGAGAGAAAATATAATTAGCAATTAGTAATCGACAGAGGTATAAATGTGCAATCCTTAATGACTGATAATTCCATATACGTGCATAATGTGAAAATACGAACTAGGGGAATCCAGGCCACCGCATCATTACGATTCGATAACGATAAAGGAATAATAGTAAAGTGCGTGATGTGGTAAGTGGAGATAAGACTGAAATGACTGTTGGGCTGGATTATCAATACCTTCGGGGTGAGTCGATTCAGGAGCATTTGTCGAGTCACCTTTACTCGATGACAAGGAGATTGCGTTAAATTATTCAACGACTGGATCTTTTCGAAATCGAAATTCATTTTTTTCTCATTCTTTCATCATGGACTTGAGAATGAGTGATTTTAGGAGGAAATGTCAAGAGACCTTTCTGTACAAAATTTCGGTTTGCTAGACAAAAGGTCTCTTGATGTTTTCCTATCAAAAAAATTAATGATTTCATATTCATGACAGTAAGAGCTAACAATGTTTCAGGGGAAGTACAAAGACGCTTTCATGAAGTTAGAAGGACCAAGTATTTGAATAACACTTGATTAATTATATCGAGAGACTGATAATTGTCCAGGACAAACTATATTGAATGAAAAAAACTTTCATCAAGAGATTTTGTAATTGTCCTAAAAACGAGGACAAAATATTGATGTCAAGCAATCGATTTCTCAAAACAATTAATGTTGATTAAGACGTTCAATAGTCTTCAGCCTCAATTGTCAATTATTCTAATACAAATTATTTGGATAATTATGTAGCTCTGTGGTCAACCAGACAAAGGCCTCTGAACCTTCTTTAATTTCAGAGGATATTTCGAGATTAATAGCGAAATTTCTGCCGACCTTTTCTGTATCTGATTTTTGTTCTACAATCAAGGTCTTGCGTAATTTCGAAGATATTGACTAGAAAATCATGAAAAACTAGAATTGGCTCAACTCTCCTAATCACTTACCCGCTAAATTTGAAATTGGAATGTTTAAACTGAGGCTTAAGACAATAATTTAAAAAATTACAGGAATATCCACAATTGACAACTTCGTAATTCATTAATAATTCTAATTTACAGACATGTCTGTCCCTGATATCCAGTTACTCCGCCCTTCATTTCCAAAATAATCTCAGTCCAACTATATTTAAATGACAAAATAACCGTAAACGACAACTATAACTTTACTATCCCTCCAACCGTAAATTCTCAACTGAAAGAATTGAACCTGTGATTCAGCCTGCTATGATTCCATATACAATCCACTAGTACAGAAACAGAATTGAATATAAACCGATGGAGTTCCAGTGTTTCAACATCCGTCTCCACATTGCGCAATTACAACCGGAGGTAAAGCAGTGGGGAGAATAGTGACTCGTTAAGGTCAGGGGTACCTTCCACTCAAGTATCACCCGATTCCCGATGGTACTAAATCCCCATCGATGTACATTTCTCACTCAAATATCCCGATAACCCGATACACCCTGAAAAATCCAACATCTAAAGTTCCACTACAGATTCGAATTTCGCGTGTTCCGTTATAATTCTACGAATACGCAAGCGTCAAGTCCCCCACTCCCGCCTTAGAGGGTTACACCGGATGCACCAAAATTGCGCGAAATATCGCCAGAAGGTGGCTGTTCCCATCATTCCGACATCAAGCCTTTTTTTACCCACAAAAAAGTCAATAAAACACTGAGCACGTCATCTTCTAATGTCTCGCTCGATCCACCAAATAAACCAGAGAAAAAAAAAATGAGGAAAATATTCCAGCGGTGGATCAGGTTTCAATAACCTTGAATCAATACCGCGTCAGGATTAATGCCTCTGGTCCATGTGGCGAAATTGAATGAACGATAATTTACCTATTCGGTATTTAATTATCGAAATGATATCAATGGCTCGTCCCCTCCACCACTCATTCAGCCCCCACTGCCTGATTCATTCTGTATCAATATCACTCATCGTGTCGTCAGTGTTGTGACGAAATTGGGCGAGTAAAGCACGATATAACGTCGATGTGAGAGGAAGTGTGGGGCAAATGGGCATGACGAAATAACTAAACTCCACACGTATAATGATTTCGTTTGATCGTATACGTTTGCTCCGAGTCGAGGGATTGCTGGCCAGATATCCTTCGCTAAGGTCAAAATGGCCGTTGGCTTAGTCCAGAGTGCGAATCACGTTTTTATGGGTCTTTATCGATGGTTGGAGGAAGATTCACAGGTTTAATACTAATGAAATAATTAGCATATCATTAACACTTGACGATCGTTATTCATGGCTTGTCAACTGGGTTTTTTGAGCAGGAGTTATTTCTTCGGAATTAGTTTGGCGAATTTTGGAGGAAATCATTGGAGGTGTTGATTCGTAAACATCCAGATATCGTTAACAAGGAATCACTTCGAGCACTTTGCACTTTAATCATAATTTTTGCCGGTTTTGTTTGGTAAGATTGATAATGAGGAGCTGGAGATTTACCTGTTGTTTATTTTATATTCCTCGTCGCCGTTCGTTTCTGAACGAATCCAATTGATAGCATTTAACACTTCCCTCGTCCGTTGATTATTCCGATTGGATTATTTCGAAAAAAAAACTTGGAATTAATCACTCAGTTAGTGAATAACTGTTGTCACCGTTAATTCAGTCGGAGTGTTGAAATTCTTCGTTGATTTTTTTATTTGATGATTATTTTATTGTCGAGCGGGTTTGTGGAAAATTTAGTTTTTTTATTGATTTTTCTGGTAATGAGAAAAATTAATTCCGCGTTACAGGAACGGTCCAAATGGACTTGGGCCGGCCTCCGCTCAGAAACGATGGCGACAACAAGAGGTGAAGGTACAGAAAACGACTTTACGCGCCATTGTGCAACTGACGACTGAGGGGATTTTGTCGAGTCGAGTGCGGTTTACGAGGGAGCTCGGGGAACCCTGATGGGGGAACAGTGGCGTAGGGAGTGGGGGGTGGAATGCCGCTGGAGGAAGTTCGGCCGGATGAAATGAAGGGGGAGTCATTCGGGATTCAGCCGTTGAATTTCGAGATCATCAGGAAAGAAGTTGATAATTTTATCGGGAGTACTAATTCTGGAGGAATAGGAGACAAGAGAGATATTTTCGAAGTTTTACGGATAAATTTCAGTCCATTTGAGTGCCTGGAGGGGCAAAAAATGTGATTCATCATTGATTATTTTGAGCGGAAACATTAAACTTTGAGATGGGTAAATAAGTCACTTTTTCCTATATTTTTCGGAAAAAAATTGTTTCCAGGTTGACAACAGTGTTTCGGAATAATGCACCATTTCGGGGACGTAGCACATAAATTATTTATTACTTAGGTGATATGATTTTCTCATGAGTAAGCGTCATTTTCATATTGGATGGGGCATAATATTTATGTCTGTCTGTAGTGACGTTTTAAAATCCCTGGGAGTTCTTTCCAGAGAAATTTATTCAGTATAAAACCTCTTTGCAAAAAGCACATGTTTTAAACATATTCTCTTCGAGCAGGTAACATTCAGAATTATCGAAAATATCTAGAAGGAATATCGAATGATGCGAAATAATTTATTGAATTGTCAATGATGCCAGAAACATATTACGTTAAAAAATACACCATTGTATTGTCTGTTGCCAATTGGCTTCCCTAACCTATAATCAAAACGCCTTCCCAATAAGGGGTAGTAATGCTCCCATAAAGATGGTTGATGTATTCCGTCTGTCTTTCCTGTTTTTCCAGAGTTTAGCCTCCTCCTCGAAGGACAATGACCTCGTAGGATAACTTTTAAAAACTCATTTTTTTTTAAGGATTTTTTCAATTTCTAAATTAGTAACAATGCTAGTCTTAATGATTGAGCATACATTCAACAAGAATTTCTCAATATATATAACCACTTAATTCACATTTTTAGCAACATTCGAAAGTTGTTTGTACGACTTTCATGGCGTCGTTAAGAAGATGGTATTGATTTTCTGGGAAGGAATTGAAAGAGGGGTTGGAGCAGTTGGGGTGCTCTGTACTGACACATAAATACATAACTAAATAAATAGAGAATTTCTTTGTTTTTTGTATTTGATAATGAATATGTGTGAGAAATTAATATATTTTTTCTTCTATCAGTAGCCCATATTTACAATTTTTTTCTTCATTCTGTGGTTTTACTTTCTCTCATTAAAAAAATTCTAAAAAACTTAACGAATGTAATTGGAGACATATTGAGTCAGTCGGATTCTCTGAGGAAAGTGTAACCTTTATACAGATTCGCAACAAGTGAATGAAACGAAGTTAATTTTCCGTTCTTTGCTTTGAGGAAAAACTCAATGAATGTTCAAGGCATAAATATTTGAATGGGATTTATAAGAGTTCATTTATGACGAGATGATCATCTTTATTACTATTTGCAACGCCGGGAGTTGAGGCAGGATGATATATTTTTTATCTCGACACATGATCATAAGGATTTGAGGCAAATGTTTGCGACTTAAATATGAGAATAATATTCTTACGTTCAATTTATGAGGAAATGACTTTTTTTAATGTGGGGAAGAGGAGAAGACAAATAGGTCGTAGTGGGAGGCTCAAGGAAGTTAACAAGTAGCATCCAGATGAATGAACAGAGGAAGAATTTATTCATTTTGTAATTTGAGGAAAAAACTTCCTAATTTGAAGGTTGAAACAATTTTTTTTCTCAAGTATTCCCACGCGAAACTAATTATTTCATTTTCAATAGTAGTAGCTGGCCTTGAATTACGTGGAGTTGTTTTCCAGCAGTGAATGAACAGTTGAATAAATTACTTGTCTTTAATTAGAGGAAAAGTTGTATAGAGAGTTGTAATGAAGAATGATGAACTCAGTGGAATTTCTGAAGTCATTTCTGTCCGGGAATTATCGGTTGATTGAGCAAGAGGTTTTCATTTTTATATTTTGGGTTCAAAAAACAATTCAATGACAAATAAAAATACATTCCAGTGAGGTCATTGCTCACCTTCCTGTGATTTCAACCTATACAATCGAATAGCACAAAAGGAATGACTGGTGAGTTATTCGTTTGAGCAAGTACTCAAAGGCTCATGCTTCATATGATGAGTAACTCTTTGTCCTTGGGCTTACTATCGTGTTAAAAAGTACCGACTTCTGACACGACAGGATTTTTTGAATCTGCAACACTCCTTATCATTAATGTAATTCATGAAAAATTTTAACAGTCTAATTGGTGACATGGAGAACGATGAATTCTGACAAGGTCTCGGGTATTTCCTTTGGAAAGGTTAACATAACAATCTTTCATCACCCTCCACTTGACCAGGCAAATTCTCCAGAAATTCAATTACTTGGCTTATCCTCAGTGCAATTTCCTCACAATTCCATTCAAAGCAAATAACTAAACATTGTAAAGGAATTTATTCTTTCAGAAACATCAGGATGTCCAGTCATCGCCCCGGAAAATGATTCCTATTGTTGTAGAAGCAGGAATCACTGTTGGGAAATTAATCTCTGAATTTGGTGTGAAAAAGCTTCAATATTTTTATAGTAATGACCAAGTAAAATGAAACCTTGGGATTCGTACACCTTGAGTTCCGACTCACACTTCTTATTAAGGGGTTATTCTCATGTGAACGCCTATATTTTACCACTTTTTCGGAATTTTTTTTTTATGCGACAACAAACTTCAATCATGTTGATTTTTCAATATATTTTTATTTGTATTTTGAAATATACGAAAAAATTTTTTTTTTCCGTTTTTTACATTTTTAACATATATTTTTTTTAAGTCAAAGTAGTCCCCAACAAAAAAAGGTATTTCACTGGTCAAGGTGATAGCGGCTGTTCATGTTGTCTGACATAAAAAAATCGAATGGATTATTATTCAGTAGATCTGTGGCTATCGTCCCTACCAAATATAATCAATTTCATTAAAAACAAAAAAAAATATCGAACTTCAAAAAAAAAATCACGAAAATCTCCTTCTTTTTCGTTACAAATCGTTTAAAAAAAATATGAAGATATTGTCGAAAATAAACAATTGTGGTAGGGACGATAACTATAAATGTGTAGAAGAACATATGTAAATTTTAAAGCAATCGGTTGAATACTTTTTCTTGTAGGATCTTGACCGTTTCAGAAAATGATGATTCGAGAAAAACGCGTTTAAAGTTTAAAGCCTGGTAGACAATCGCTTACGACACGTCGGCGACTATGAGCTGTAACTTATCAAATACTATGAATTTCGGTCTGAATTTTTCACAGCATGTTTTCAATAGGTTTTACTGTCAAAATATCAAAAAAAAAAAAAATCGATTTTTTGAAGTGCTCACATGAGAATAACCCCTTAAATTTTACTTCCCTCCGAAATTACCTTGGAAATTTAATTTTTATCAATTTTTCCCGGTAATTATTATTCAATTTTTCCCTCGGTATATAAATGGCTGAACACTGCGCGCGCATCTTCGATTTATGGTTTCATTTTAGATAAGTTTTGTCAATATTATAGTGTTATTGGAATAGATATGAATAGTTCTCCACTAAACCTGAAGCCAAAAAAATTATATGTCCAATATTTCTCTACAAATTTTCAAATGTTAAAACTTGTGTTTTTCAATATTATTATTATGTACGATAAATCTTATATACTTTTATGTTCATGCGACTGATCATTTTTCTCCGAATTACGAATTTAAGAAATGGTGAATGATAGCAATCTTATCAACTTATTAATCTTATCAATAAAGACATATAAAGAAATATTTTTGAAAAGTTGAATACCGTAAAATAAAACCATCTAAGCTAAGCTAAAATTAGAATTTTTATTCCCTGGATGTGGCATGGTTTGATGGCATAGGTCTATGACAGAAAATGTTTCACTAATTTTTATGAATTCTCAAGCTGTTGAAAATTGAAGTGCGTGTAATATTTAATTTTTAAAATCAATCTGGAAATTCATTTATCATTCAATACAAAGAGTTTAATTTTTTTTTCTTTGTAAAATGCGTCAGAAACTTTATAAATGTCAATTTTTACAGAAATTTCAAGGGAAGTCTAATATAACGCTCCCCAGCTTCTCTAAAAAAACATATAACATCAATGTCCGATATATTTTTAAAAATGCTGCAATCACGTAAAGGGGAAATGCTCTTGTGTTTGCAAAAGAATTTATATTGGGGTTTAAATTTCGAAGCCATCACTGCTATTTGTGTTCACCGCTTCTTCCCCAACCCATGTTATTTTTTTAATTCACTGAATCGCAATTCCAATTTTCGGAAGGATTTACTACCATCAATATTCGCGCGAGAAGAATAATTTATTATTAGGCATGAGTCCTCAACTGTCTTACGCGGCAGCATTGTTCCGTCTTTGGTATGACGTGGGTGTATTCATCAATTTTTATCAATAGTTTCTTATGAAACGAGATGTTATTTTAATGTCTTCTCGTGGTCTGAAGTAAATCATTTCATTTCTAAGAATGTTCTGTTATTTCTAGGTGTGCTGAATATTAAAAGAGTACATCTACAGAATTTTCTCCAACACTTTCGCACGACTAAAATCCTCCTCTCGAAAAATATATAATCCCAATAAAAATTTTTATTTTTAATTTAAATTTCAAGATTGTTATTCGACGTAACTACCCATACGCTGTGCACTTACAGTCTCCATTTACGTTATCATTCGTTAGGATTTTCTGTTATTTTCCACTTGTGTGCACGATTTTTAATAGAACAAGTGATAAGGGTTTCAAATTTGTTTCGTTAATGATAGCGGCTATTTAATTGAAGTGGTTGCTACGTGGCCATAGGGTGTTGTACATATTTTGACGATCTCATAAGAGTAATGTCAATTTCAATTTATATCGAATTAATTTGGTGAGATCGTCAAAAGCTCATAAAACATTTAATTTCCACTTAAACAGGTAAAATAAACGAATACACAACACAATATGACATCAATGAGTTTGTTTACACCAGAATTTCAAGTCATTTAGGACTGCGCACGAGACCGACGAGAGTTCACGACCTCGTCTGGCTCTAAAATAACGTGGAATGCGTTGATTGGTAAAATGAAATTTTTTTAATACATTTTTTTCTGGTATTTTCCACAGGCGGGGGCTGACGACATCACCATTTTTGAGACTCCACCGGCTTTCCGGAAACCTCAAGGGTCGAATGGCTGACGCAACAAAATTGTAAGAATTGAAAAAGGGAACCATCTATCACAATCCTCGTGAGAGTTACCTGTCGCAAGCTTTCTATCTCATGACAGTCAAACGTCACGTACGTGACAGCCTTGTAAAGGAGGAATTTTACTAGGGTAAGAGACGCTTTATTGATCAATGGTCCATTCCCCACCCATATGGCGCCTGTGACGTTCGATCGTCGTATCTGTTACCTTGACCGACGTCTGACCCTTACCTCCCCAGACCCTTGCGAAGTATGGTTCTTGTCACGTTGGGCATTTCCGAACTATAACGTAAATCCGATCTTTGTTGTTTACGTATTTTTAGAAGAACCTGACAAATATTTTTTTCACGGGGCTATCAGATAGATAATCTTATCCATGACTAAGTGCACGTATGTTTAGGGCACCGGTTTTCGAATCAAGGCATCCTTTCCGGTCAAAATATCACACGTCTCGAATTTTCCACCTTTCCCTGTATCAAATTGGAAGGGACTGTCGATTTAAAATTAAAACATCCAAAGTTTCATCGAAGAATACCCCAACTAATGTGGGAATGAAAATCGATGGTAAAATTGGGGCCTCATTAACCGGAAGGTCGACAATAGAATCACTCTCACCCTATACCTGCATGGGTTCCCAATGGCTTCCTATCCTAATCCTTTATTCTTTAAAAGGGTGAATGCGGTTCAGTAGACAATTCAGAATCCCATTCATAGGGTTCGATATGACAGCCACTGGAATCCGGAAATGGACTCGGAAAATACTTATTATTGCATTCTTATTCTTATTCTTATCTTAACCCCCCCCCCCCCTCTTCCCCCTAATTATCACCTTCTTGGGGCACGGGTAATGACTGTTCCACAGGTCCTAGTAGACAATCTTGACCAAACTCCGAATAATTCGAAGTTAATAGGCCCATTGATTTTTCCATGGGAGTTATCAGTTATGGAAACTCCCATGGACAATTTTTTTCTTTCAACCGTCGCTTTCGCTTGCGCTCAAAGAATGACATTTAATAAAATAAACATAACGTAACATAACAAATATATAATAGAATTTCACTAGTTGATAAATTAATTCAGAATTTGAACGTTTAAATGATAATTAAGGTAGGGATTCTCGATGACATTAATTTGAAATAATTTGCAATTGATAATTGTGCGCATGTCTGATTTTGACCGAGAAAATAGTTGGCGAGGAAGCCCTGAAGGTTCCATAAATGGAAGTTTCACCCTAATTTTTTAATGCTATATATCACTATTCCACCTACGCCATTGCATGCACCGTATCCCCCACCAGCGCATGCGCCCCTGCCTAATCCACTACTACTGCATATATGTCTGACTAGAATTGGACACTAGATATTGTAGTGTGGTGTGGGTATACGTGGGGCACCAAAGCCGACACCACGTCAACGTAGATTTGCCAGGCCACTACGCCTCGACACGTTCGTGCTGATCGTGCTTACGTGGTCGATGCCTCACAATTGATAACGGCAGATGTTAGGAAATTTTATGAATAGGATTGTCGAGTGAAAAATGATGTAGAAATGTGGGAAAATCAGTTCTTGTTCCTGAAACGCTCTTCAGGAAAATTCGAATTCCTCTGATGGGCTCAACCGATAGAGGAGATAAGAAAGAAGGGGAGATATCCCCGACTTCCTGCAGATTCCATTTCCGTCATCTCCATACAATGAACAATGCGCGATTAATTAATTCGTCGAAGGAGATAATTTCTTTTTTCAAACACAACTGATCAATTGAATGAGACGTTAACATGATCTCTCCATCTTATAATTATTGGTAATTTATGTAATGAAACGAGTTTATTTCCTTACTTGCGCTCTTCGATTATTCTAGTGATAATATATTGTATCGATTTTACCGAACTCTCCACAGGATTAATGAACATTGCCATTTTCCATCGAGCAGAGTCGACAGTATTTGAGACGAAACTCATCTACATGAGCACCGGAAATTTAAACTACAGTTGATACCGTACTTCGTATTTCCGGGGAATGCAATGAAGACGTCACGAAAAACACGAAGGATTAATACATCATCAGGATGACGTAGCACAGGGGTGTCATTTTTCTCGTTATTGAGTTATTCTTATTTTCCTCTCATACACTTTTTCAGGTATGAGTATGCAGAGAAATGTCAACAAGTCTAGTCAGCGGATGTCCAGCCAATGACGTATGCAATACAAAGGAAACGCTGGTAGTTAGATTTTCTCAACAATTACATGGAACATAAAAAATCCCCGCAGGATGTGATAAGAGTGATTGGGGAAATACTTGAGAGATTGATGAATGATCGACCTTTCCCCTTGTTTTTTTATTTCCTTGGTGAGGAGTGTCTGGAGACAGACATGTGTAACCGGTGACGTTTGCGATCAGGGAGAGTTGAAGAAGATTGAGAATATTCGGAGCAAGTCTCATTGTTAATGTTTAGACATTGATTAGATATTGATGGATCGGATGAATCATTTTCGTCGATGAGTTGAGGGCTATTATCGTCGATGTACGAATTATCAATGTGCTGGAATAAGATGTTGCCTCCTTAGGTGATTTTTACATAAAATCACAGCCGAATCGTAGAATTGTTTAGTGGAAATGTCTACAGGGAGGAAAACAATTTATCTGAATATGGGAAGAAGATTAATAGACATTTGTTTCTGCATTTGTTTTTAAATTATCGCTGTAGAATAAATCTCATTGATTCTTTGCCACAGCATTATGCAAGATGACGCAATCTAATCAGGATTTTCTCTCGTTTCTATTCATTTTGGACTCGAATGAAAAACCAATTTGTCAAAAACGATTAGACGTTGTACCACGTCATGCTTCTGCATCACAAATGGATTTCCGTGACCTGCTTTTTTAAACAAATTTGAACTTAATGACTTCTTCCTCGAACTGAATAATTACAATTGGATTAGAATGATTATTGAAGAGTTATTGTTGATATTATTCCTACTTGGTAGTTTTTTGCCATTTCCTGCGGAACCATTGATGAGATTGAGCCAAAAAATATACCGTTTTTTAGTATTGTTATTATTTAATGATTCCCAAAGTTCCATCGCCAGGGGAGAAGTGTGAATCCCCGAAACATGGGATTATTTTTTAATGCAATAAACGGTATAGAATACACGTGAATAATTTATGGACCTAAAGGTTAATCGATCAATGTTCAATTTGTGGAACATTTGCAAAGTTTTCAGAAAAATTTTCCGCGCTCGTATTGAAATTTACTATTTTACTCGCTCCTTACTTATTCAACTTGGAATTGATTGTGTAAAATATGCAGCCGGTTTGTGATTGGGATGTTGACGAGGACAATCTAAAAAAAGAAAAATTAAATATAATTTTCAAATACCAGAACTGACGTCAAAGACGATTGAAAAATGTATATTCAATTAATAATGAACGACTTTATCCCAGAATATTGACGAAAAAATATGTCCCGGTGGTCAGGAATACCTGTGCTCCATTCACCCAATATGTTTATCATCTTTTGAAACCCTAAAATTTCGTAATTGGCAATCAGCGTCCCCCCAAACCGATAAAATTGCCGAAAATATAATCGTCTGTACGAAAATACCAGCATTCCGCGGTTTCATGTACACGTAAGTGTGGATTGCGTAGGCAAAAATTTTTTCCCCGAGTTGCGAGTCCCAAGAGTGAAGAAGGTTTCCAAATCACGAACGGTTAGTCAACGGTTTTTTATTAGACGCCAATTTTATATCTCACCCCTCCGAGGATTTTATTTAAAACTCGACGGTGTGGGCGAAATCTGCATGAATATATCACGATACTACAATTCCTACAGAATATATAACGTTCGTTTCTTTTGTTTGGTTTGACGATATGATGAAATTTCAATGTACACTTTACTGAAAGCAGATAATTCAATATCAGTGTTGATTAGAGCGATTCATTTACGTGGCACGCAATTTTGGTAGTATACGTGACTCGGAGCATGATTTCTGGTGGTTTTTACGCGCCAATGGGAAGGTCGAGAGTGATAGAGCACAGTGCAATGCCTCCATTGTATTGTACTGAGCTTTAACAAGTATTTTGGATTCATTGTGACGTCATTCAGGTAGAATTTGTCGGATGAAACATCGGGTTTAGTCACTTTACATTCATGCGGTTGAATTTTAACGCGTTATTCCCGCAGGTTCCGGTGACAAACATCCTGTCTTGTTTGATGGAAATATGACTGGGGGTGGATGGAAAAAATGAAATATTTTTCGTGATAAAACTGCAGTTAAATGACACAAACCAATGAGCAATTTTTTCTATTTTTTGATTGCGTATCTAGTTTGTAGAAAGTGAGTAACGGGAGGGCATGGTATAAATTTAGTATTCTCAAACGTTATTAACATTGTCTCATTATCAAGCTGATACCGTACATAATATGTTGACCCCTCATACCCGGCGTTCACAATGCAGATAAAGCAACGTTTCAATGCCTGGTTCTCCTTACAACTGAATATTTTTTTATAATTTCATAAATTTGTATGAGGACTAATCACGAATCTTGGTTTTTCGATTTTCGGGTCATTTCACAAGCATCTGTTTCGAAAAGATTCTTTTGTCAAGATTTATTCCCAATTTGCCAAATCATAATTTTCCAGTGTTATTTCACAACTCTAATATCGTTTCACCTGAATTTTGGAAGTGGTAAAGAGATGAAAAAAAAATTTTCTCGTGAAAGAAATCATGTGTCATTGAACCGACCGTGTAAAGGAGCCTTCGCCTGCCCTCGAGGCGAAATATATTTTTTTTTTCTCCCTGTGAACATATACAATTTGCGCAATGTAAAATTGATGTTGCGATTTGGAAACTGGCCGGCTTGAAACCGGCTTTGCTCACCTCGAGACTGTATATCGAGGGAGGGAAGCATTACCGTGACACAAGTACAACTATACGGGTATATTTCATGGGTCTTTTTACAAAAGATCCCGAGTCAGCTCAGATGTGTACACGATCCCTTGGCGATGGTGTCACACAGGGGTCTGACGAAACATTAAATGAGCGTTAACTCGACTCGTTTTTTTTTTTGTCTTTGAGAAACGTGCGTGTGTTACCGAAGCTCCTCCAAAACTGTGTCATGCGGCATCAAATATGTATATTCCGGTGTTTAAGACGGGGAGGCGACGTCTAATAGAATCATCCAGCGCAGGGTAAATCAATTGTGTAAGAGAATGGCGTTATTTCAGAATAATTTTTGCAGTTGAAATATTATGAGAGATGTCTAACGAAATAGCCGGCGACGAAAGTATTGACAAATTTCATGTAATGTATTCCAGTCGTCCTTGAAATAATTGCATAAATGTTGGCAATAAATTGGTTATTTTGCATACTTTGCTGATTTTTCTTTCATTTTGAAAATATGCGTTCTGGTAGGGAGAAGGAAATAGGATAAATTCACGTGAAATATGGTCATATGGTTGTTTATAAATCCTGAATAATTGACGTGCCAACACCAGACATTTTATTCTGATCAAAATCCAAGAAAATTTCTCGTAGCACTCACCAAAATTTGGTTTAATTTCGTATTTTAAATATAAACACTTTCCTGCATGGCTGAGTTGTTTTTGCTGTCTGTAAGTGTTGTAAAGATATAAAGTTTGGTCATATTTCAGACCATTCAGAAGTCCACCAGCTCTATAGTGATGGGGGAAAAACAAGACATCACTCAGCGGCATACTCTGTCAAGTGGCGTGCTGTCACATGTCCACATGCTCACGAAATTTTCTTGTTGATGCTTTTAGAAAGATTGTTCCCACTAGTCGACCTGAATGGTGCAATTCTTCACGAGATGAAGAAAAAACCAAATTAACGATCATTAATTAATCATATCGAAGTGGCGTTTCACGAAACTAATTTGGAGTTGTTATTGCCTGTTTTTTTTATTTAAAAAAAAACGTCTGTAGCCAAAAAAATATTAACCAGGATCGTAATCAGTTTCGTGAATAAATATTGTAGAAAACTATTTTTCTGTGGCAAGTTCTCATGAGAAACTGGACTTTTTCCTGAAAGTTGACTGAAAAGTGCGTAACTGTTGGGTAATTTTTAGCGAATATTGTTTTGACTGGCTGATTATTGGCAGTGTAAAAATACATAAAGGGGCCGAGAATCATGTTAAACCCCGCCATTGTGTCTCGTAACTGTAAAATACCACTCAATCTTTCGCACGTATTGAATTGAACTCCAAACATTTTGATGCCCTCTCTATTTATTGTTGTCGTTGCGACAAAGATTCATTCATTGTTTTTTAACGCGTAAACACTTTTGTTCAGTCTTCTCACTCATTCTTTATTATCATCAGAGGTCAGTGACAAATGCAGTGAATCGGCAACGCTTCAAATAAAGTATCTGATGAATGCTCCGGCAGTTACAGTAAACACCATTGTTAAACAGCACGTTTACCAAGCGTGGAAAAGATATGAGCGTGAGCTTTGACGCGTTACTCAACATTGTATCCGAACGGTTTTGAGACAAAAATTGATTGAGAAATTTTCAGTGGCGATATCCCGGGTATCGATTCAACTTGGCGATAATCCTCGGGCGATCGCGAATGAGCGAAGGCGGGTAAGTATCCACCGATAACTCGACCGCATTCCTCATTGGTGGTGTAACGCCTTTGAAAGAATTGCAGTTTCCAGAAGTAATATGATAATATTGTTTTCTAGACAAGTGCAATTATTCCAAGCATTTGTACGTTCATTACGTGAAAAAGAATAACGGTTTCACCATGTGAAATCAAAGCCGAGGGTGAAATAACACTTGATTAAGTAAAAATCCGTATTTTTTCACTTAAAAATATATGGAAATCAAACAACGCAATCATGGTTGCTTCAAAATTTTTAGTTACCGATTAGCATTCGTGTCAATATGTTAATTGAAAATTGAGGAATTAATAAGGATATTGAGGAATGAACGGAGCACTTGGTTTTTAATTTAATTGAGTCAGAGCGATATTCGTCATTGATGTGCACGTGACATCGATGATATCTTCGAATACAAAATTTTTGCGTAAGAAATCGAACGATTTTTTTTTTCGTAGAAAATTGTATGAATTATAAGAAAGAATTTGATGTTTTTTTCATTCCATTTTTAAACTCAACATTGGACATCTCCAGACGAAATGCGTTCTTGTAGTCAAATATATTTCTATGAATGCTTGACAATGTTTAAAATCTATCAATAAAAATTAGGTATAAAATTTTGCGGAACTGTCGCTTGAATATTGCCATCGCGTTTTGCAACATACATCTGAATGGCCTGTGAAAAATAACGATATCGTCACACAAATTTACCGAGTTGATTTCGTAATCGGTGCACCAACTGTAAGTTCCGGAATTCGTATTAAATATTTATCTTCGTGAAGTGACAAAAGAGTGAAAAAGCGATAAACATTCGATTGGTTTGAGATTGACTTCTCACGTCCGAATGTTTATCAAATGAAATGGAAAAAAGTGAGGCGCCTATACCTCGTCCATTCACCGTGACATCCGTTGGAACTACTCTCTCCTCGTTTCTCCCTCTCTCTCTCCGTCGCTATTTGTATAGACTTTCATGGATTACGGGCTTAGATGAGATATCCCACCGGTGACATTAACATCCGGCATAAAAAGCTCGGTTCATTAGTGGTATTCGCTGAATTTTTCAACTAATCCCCAGCCTCAACCCATCCACTATATTTATTCCCCATTTTCGTCTCTTTTCCATAAAAATGTTGACACCAGTGACGCACCAAAATTGTTAATTTGCGTCTCCCGACGCCCAATTGACAAAATTCATTATACCGTCGCGTCGCGAATCCTTGGAATCTTGAGGAAAATGTTAGGAGGGTAACGCACGAGTGACTTTGTGCCTGATATTGGCGAACACACTAAACTACTCTGAACTCGAGACAAGACACGGTCACCTATTACCTGAACAGCCATAACCGGACGGTGAAAACTTTTATCTCAACGAATAGCAAATTCACATAAGTTTTCATCATGTGATGTTGTTTATCGGAACGAGTATTTAAGGGTTTTCAGCAAGTGATTTGTGAAACACAACTTTCACGAGACTGACAGGCTCGAAGTTAGTGAGGAAGCAATGAAATCGTTGGCTTTGCTCTTGAGCAAGAATTTAATGTGATAAACGAAGACTAGAACTACTAAAACATTAAATGAATTTTTGATGAGTCAGTTTGTACGCTATGGTAAGGTGAATGTAACTATGGAATTTTAATTCTGTTGCTGACTGAACTTTTGGTTTACTTTTCAGTGCATATTTTGAAACTGAGGGGCAGCTGAAGGGACTGTAATTAGCAAATTTATATTGCCCTAGAACTTGATCGATCATGTTAATTATAACTATAAGTGAAGTCCTCCCATAATCATTAACATAAAAACCTTCTCCCCAAGCGGGGGGCCACGTTACCCTTGGACAAGGTCCCTCAAATTCAGTCATTAATAATCATCGCTAAGATGACGATAATTACCTCATAATCACTAGAATAGGAGAACTCAATTTAGAACAGCCATTTCCCCCAGAAAAAAAATTGAAAACTTCACAAAGTCTTCTCGCTCCGATTCTTCATTTAACCCCCCGGAATTTATCATGACGAGCGTCTTTATGATTCACCGACCGCTAACTGTTGCTCTGAAAATTTCTCCCTCACTTAATTAACGGAAGGTTCTATATAACAGTTCCAAAGAAAATTCCGCATCCTGTTCTGTTCTCAGCCGACCAGAAATCCCTCTTTTCCATCTTGAAAACCTAATTTCGTCTAAACCATTCACAATTAGTCATCCATTGGACGGTTTATATTGGTGTACGCCCACACCACTGTCGGTGTGCAGCAGAGGAGGTGCAAAAGTTCAGCGGGAAAGTTCGGAGGATCATAAATCTAAGGTCACCAGTCGTCTTCCCCCAAAAGACGGGGGTAATTACACCGCCACGCGTTCGCGTTTATGCGCACATCGATGCTTTGGTCTTATCTGTGGGGGGGGGGAGGGGGTGATATCCTCGACATACCCCGTTGGTGAATGAGCAGAGGGATCGACAATGAAAGGAGAAAGGTTGAAGTAACGTTTGAGGTCGTTGATTTGACCTCCTACACTGACGGCCTCCTTTAATGCCCTTAAGGTCCTTCCAGTCCAGTAACTTTGATGCAGTCCTGCACACAATTAAAATTGCAAACAATAAAAATTCTAGTTTACCTATTATTTCAATTTCAAAAAATTCCCACAGTGGACGATTGATACTCTGATGGAGATACGCACATTGCTATGAACACTTTATGTCACTTGTTCTCATCTGAGTTAATACCTTGTGATTCATGCAAGTAGTTATCATCCGTTATTTCTAGTCCGTGAAGGGGTGAGTTATAACTCATATGAGATTCCCACTGTATTCGATTATGGGATTGAAAATTAAAATCATATCGAGTAAAAAGGGAAATAATTATTTGTACATTTTTCTGCTATTTCTCTATATTTTTAAAACATTTGGTCAACAAGGATGCTCATGCGAATTCGTAAAAAAGTCAACAGAATTTTTTGGCATGTGTTAAACAACAAGACATCTAAATGAAAATCGTTGAGCGTTAAATTCGGAGATAGAGTAATTGCACATATTCTCGCACGATGACCAATAATGAGACCAAAAGTTGAGCACAATACTTTCATCCGAGCAAATTGGAAAGTTCACCTGCAAGTTTTGCAATCCAAAAGCTAATCACTTAGACTCCATTATCTAATTTATTTCACTTATTTCATTCATTTTATTTATTAGAGAGATAAGATATAAAATGTTAAGTATATTCGACTCGATGAAAAGTTTAATGAACACATTGACACTTGAATTTCTAATTTTATTAATAATAATTCATGGAATTATCCATATTTCAGGCACTTACTGACGTATCCATAATCATTAGCATTAAACTGGATGACTCACATTGCTATAATAAGCCTGATCGAAGCCACCAGCGGTGGCACGAGGACAAGCGCTGTGTCGAAACAAATTTTCGGTCCTATTATGGGGCTTTCCTCATTCCGTTAATGACAACGGTGTGTGTGACAGGATACAGGTGAGTTTAGTCACAGGGTGATATTTCACAGTGCTTTTTAGCGAGAGAATTTAATTACTTCATGAGAAAAATTTCATATTAAACTGATTAATATAAAAACTTATTCCTCTAAGAATAAGCTTTTTTCAATAATTAATATCAACGTATGCGATCAATTAAAATTAAAATTAAAGCTTTTTGTAAAGCTCTGAACCCACGAGGTTAAACACTTTGATCTTTTCGTAAAGGTTTATGTATGACTCGAGTAATTGTTCTGTAAAAAAGATTTTCAAAGATTTCCTCATATTATCATTACGAAGATAATTGAACAATTAACAAAACATTGGTTTGAACAATGTGAAATATTTATGCAATCATGTCGGTAATTAGCAGCGTTACGAGAAAATCCTAAAGAGACGTTTTGTGTAATCGAGGGAATTCTCGGTAAAATATTTTCTGCCATTTTCCCCGATTTTTCCTAGATCGTCTGTGCCTACATAATATTCTAGCATACAATAAATTCGCAGCCTTTCCTTTGGCCTGGGATCCACGCACATCCGACTAAATGGATTTCAATGAGATTTTTACTGTCAATTAGATTAGAATCTGTGTTCTAACATCAGTTATAAATTATTGCGCTAAGTTACATGTGAGGAAAGGTGCTCTCAGTGCTATTCCGAAAGAGTAATTAATTGAATTGAATTTAGGCCGACTCGATATATTTTTAAAATCTAAATTTTTCCATTTGGGGTATAATTTATTGCAAAGGGAGAGGGAGAGGTATTGCAAAAGAAAGAAATGAGCAATGGCTATTACGTGACAGAAAGAAATCATATAGAAAACCCCCATTTAGCAACCTATTGCCCATTCATTAGCAAATTATTAGCAAAAACAACTATACTATTCACAGAAATGAGCAATTGCCAGTTATTTGATTAGATGGCAGTTAATTTAATGAAAAAATATGATATACCCGGGTAATGATGAATTGATGATGCTGATGTTCTCAGTCAATCAAATACTTGACTAAAATTCTCAAAAGTTGTCATTGAACCCTCAGCCCATTATTTCCAATTCTCTCTCCTCCGATCTTCGCCTACGATTGCCTCAAGTCTCCACTTGGCGCAACATCAGCAGATCGCCTGCATATCCCCAGTGCTGTTGTGGCGCAATGTACCACCGCGAGGTGAGGTTTCGTCGTCTCACCTCGACCGTTTCTCTCCCCGGACATTTCCTGACATTGCATTCACGTTGGATTTCATTCTTAACTGCGAAATACGAGAAAATAAAAATGAGAAAATTTTTTTTTCTCACTCATTTCAATCGCCCTCTCGCGCTCTGATGTCCCTGAGAGCTGGAGACGTAAAAAAGGTTCGAAAACTTGACACCGAGTGTGTGTATTATGAGGAGAATATTTCGCAATAGGATCAGCCATGTATTAGTCTTCGTTTCGCTTCTCATTTTTATGTATTGCTTCATTTTTTTTTTTACTTCTCTTTGTCCTCTTTATTCTTAATTTTGTCGTCTCTCTTTCTCTCTGTCAAAGACCCTGCGGAGGCCCCCGAGCGACGTATAGACCCGAGTACGCAATGGAAATGAGGCAATCGTACGCGACTTTTGCACGATATCGACATGCGATATGAACTCGATTTCGTTGAGAAAATGTGGAATTGTAATGAACTGAGGGTTATTTTAATAAATTCATGTCTGACAGATAATCGATTCAGAGTATTTGGTACTAGTGGGTGAATTTATTTGTATTGCGACATTCAAAATTGACTGAAAGGCGAAAAGCGAATTTCTCCATTTCTTTGTGTTACGCAGAACGATTTTTTTTAATTCAAGGGATTTCTGAAGATGCTCTCGCAAAAAGTTCATATAGCGTTACTGAGTCAACGTGAGGCCTGATGAGTGCGGTAATGAAATAGTAGAAAGGGAACAGTTCAAGGAATTAATTCGAAATATACTGTTGGGGCATAATATTTGAAGATATGATGTTCCAACTGAAATATCTTCAAAAGTGAGAGGCCGAGAAGTATTGGTTGATTGAGATGTTTTTATAGGAAATTCCGTATTCTAGAAAAAGAATTCCTGATGTTCTTCGTTAAACCCACTTGTTTTGCTTCTCCAAGCAATTACGACACGATCTCTATTTCAACTCCAACCGGACTTTTTAATGATTTTTTCAATGCCCCTGAAAATTAAAGGTTCAACGAACCTCGTTAAGTCGAGTATGGATATTTCAGAATCTTAATGAGAAAATTATTGGAGTCGAATTAGAAGTCCCCACTTCACATTCTCCTGTGAACTCCCCATTTCCACAGATAATTGAGCCTGCAGGCTTATTGAAAGGTATATTGAGGTAGACCATGTTAAGTGAATCAAGGGGGGACCCTCACCCTCGTCGAAATTGATCTCGATTTTCCTGATTTTTAAAGCAGTTTGTTTTGGAGATGTGGATTTATCTTTATGTCTAGAATTATTTCTTTCATTTTATTAAAAAAAGGGCTAATAAAAATAGAGTGAGAAATTTATTTTTATAAAAATTCTGAAAATCCCAGATGGAAAGGCATATTTTACCAAAAATTTCTCCCTATGGGGAACCCAATTACAGAAGATTGACTTATTTCACATACGATTCCTGGTAGAGTGATTAAAAACAAGTTTTTGAGGGAATAAATATCTTTACAAAAAGGGAAGGACTAAAAATATTGGCTGGGCTTTTCAGCAGAGAATCTGATGGACTTAAGAAGTTTTAGAAATATCTATTGTTAATCTGTTATGGTTTCTAGGAAATGTTGGCTAATGCACCCCATTAGATAAGCGGATCAAGCCTAAACCGATGTTCTATTCTACAAAATGTCCTTGATTTATAATTTTACAAGTCATGTAGACTTTATGTTAAGTCGTTCGAGGAGTCAATTCAAAGTAGTTGCAATAATTCACCTATCATGTATTTTCTTGGCGACCCAGTTACACGCATTCGAGTCTCAACCTCACAAACAGCAAAGTGATAATTTTAAAAAATGGGAGAATTGAAATATTGTGACCATCGGTTTATCTCTGTCAAGGTTGTTTGCTGACAAAAAATTACCATTCCGTTTCATTGACAACGAAACGTGGAATAGATTTTGTAACCGCTTAAATTCAGCGTCAACAGGAAGACCCAGAGAGGAAAACCGTACGATAAACCGCGAATTAACAGTCAAACTGTTGTGATAAGTGGCAGAAGTTCAACTTAAAAAAAATATATCCTGAAATAACGATTTCGTACGCGAGTCACCGACAAAAAAAAAGAAAAAAAAATGTTCAATGCGCGACCATGAAAACTTTTTTACCTCTTATGATTACAGGACGATATGAAGGTGAGTTAAGGATAATTGATTACCATTTTCAATCATTAAATCTCCCAATTATGAATCATTGCTCACATTTATAAAAAATTTTGTCTCAATTTTTTGCCGAGTATTATATTGCAAATTTAAATAAATTACGGAATTCTTATCTTCGAATTTTCCTGCATTTTCAGTGAAAACTGAATTTTCGCTTGGTTAATTTCGAAATCGTCTCCAGGGCCACTGTCCTCACAGTTCAAGAATGAATTTACCAGATTTGTCTAGCTTTCCATTTATTTCTAAAGCAAAACAGAGCGGAAATTTCGAGTTCTGTTTCATCTTTTTGCGAATTTCTGAATTTTCAAAGTCAAGATCTTCTATATCTTTAGTAAAATTGCGACACGTTAAAGCTTTCCGGACTTTGCTGGAAATAATTCAGACCTTGTTCTCCCAGAACTGTATGCTTCAGCACCGCCATTAAAAAGTCGATCGATTGTGGCAATTATAGTTTAAATCTGAAGAAACAGCCCGAAAATAAAATTTACACGACCGGATGTTACAACACATACATTGATGATATTGGAACACATAACAGTTGTGGGTATCAAGAAAGAGGCGAGGAGAATTGCGTCACGTTGGCAGACACTGAGAGACCAAGCCAAGGACTGAAATCGATTCGATCATCCGCAAAAACGAAGGCCTGTGATAAAATAATCGGCAAATTGAACGATACACGAAAAAGGGACAGGTATAAATATTCCACCGAGGTCGAATACTCCTCAATTTTGAATTTCCACATCGCTGAAACTGAACCATTATATTATTCATTTTTCTCGTCGTTTTGAGTCTACTTAAATAGCCTTACGCAAATGTAAACACGTCAAACACGAGTGAGAGACATCACGTGACTATAATTAAACGGCTTCACAACGGAGCGCAACGTTATCGAAACATATATTGCGTCTAACTGAGCGCGATAAGTCCACATGGAGATTGGAGAGGAAAGAGAACAATTGGATGAGGACATCTGATTGAGAGAGGGATATTCCCACGAATTTTGTAATAATTTATCTGAATTTTAGGGGAGGTGGAAGCCGAGAAACGAAATAAAGAATCGGAAGATTATTTTTTCCCATGTTAAACGAATGTGAAAAATCAATCGAAATTATTCCCTCTAGCAATATCTGACAAAAATTATTTGTTGTTCTCACTGTATCGACTTACGAAATATTAAGAAATTGAGAATATTGATGGATAATTAATTCAACAAAAATTACCTAATTATTCACCAATAAAATTATTCGTTCCCATACGATTCTGTCTATCTCTCATACCTCACACAATCACACGATGAAAACGAATTGATTTCTATGAGTCTATGATTTCAAAAATGTATCAACATAGAGAGAGATGTTGAGTCTAGACATAAACATAAGCCATGAGGTCATGTGGCAAAGGAACTAGGGATCCTTTGTCACATTATGACAATTTTTTTTTTGGCCTCGACCACTTTCAGTCTGCTGTGTAAGTCGTAGTGAACAGACATTTCTTCCTCGTGCCATTTTCAATAAACTTAAATTAACGTATTAAATCCACAGTGTTCAAAGTTATTTATCTGTCCCCCAATATTCCATTATTATGAAAAAACCCCTCAGGAATTTCATCAAAACCCCTCGTTAAAAGGGGGTGGGGGAAGGGGGTCGAATAGGTAGACGGAAATAGTTCCACCCTTTCCAAACCTAAAATTTAATTCCATTCAAATTATCATGATTATAAAAATCTTGGGATTAATCCGTTTATAACCCCATAACCAGAACTGTCGGTATTGGTAAAGGCCAGAGAATTTAACCACGGTTACAATCCCCCTTAATTCCTTCCTCCTTTAATATTTTTCTGGCCGAGATGATTCGAAGGGGCTTGAGAAGATCACAAACATCCCGGAAGTCTCGTCATCCGTTTTGATTCTACATACTCCGACATCCGGTGAATTGCTCAGACCAGCTTTTTTTCTTACGTATTCAATAGCTCTCGAGTCAATTTCCAACCGTCATTGTCAATGTATTTCCGCTTCCTGGGGACTGAGGAAACTGGAAAATGGGATGGAATAAACTTCGAGCAATAATCGTAAAAATATGCAACCCAGAGGAAAACCAAGGTGAGGAAAGATCTTTTACAACCTTGTAAATAAAGATATCTGGGGGGGTACCGGGGGTCTTTGGTCAAAAGGGGGAGCGGATCAGACAGCCCAAATGGATTTATGTGGCCTAAGAACTGCAGTTGTATGATGCGAGATGGAACAGAACATTTGCGAATTTCACGAACGATGGAGCATTAGGCCGGATTACTAATGACAGAATGTCAATGGAATCTCTCCTCTCTTTTTTTATGAAAATTCGAGTGCAATTACTGAAAAATCTAATGCTTTTAACGCATTATTGCCGATGTCTTCCCACAGAAAGAAAAATTTCCTGAAAATTTTATTACCAGCCTGTTCTGTAATCTGCCAGTG